>NC_062222.1:13903595-14528595 GCF_902686445.1 Sciurus carolinensis | reverse complement strand
CAAAGTCTGCTACGTAATTTGCTTTTCCCTTAATGAAGATGGCATGTGTCCAGTGTTTAATTAAGACCTATCTCCCGTTAAGTAAGGGTTGAACTGGACACCTCGTGGCAGGATACTAACAGGGTTGAGAGGATGTGAAGGTTTTGGCTCAGAGCCAATCATCACAGCTGTTCTTACATGATCGCTGCTTTGAAAACATTGGTTTTCCCACCTCTAAACACCCTATTTTCTCTTTCTTTCTTTTTGTGGTACTGGGGATTAAGAACCCAGCTCTGCTCAATCACTGAGCTACACTGCTAATCCCTTATTTATTTATTTATTTAGGTACTCGGAATTGAACCCACTGAGCCACATCCCAGCTCCTTTTATTTTTTATTTTGAAACAGGGTCTCCCTAAATTGCTTAGGGTCTCTCTAAATTGCTGAGGCTGTTCTTGAACTTGCTCATTCAACCTCAGTCTCTTGAACTGTTGGGATTATAGGCATGCACCACCACAACCCCTTTAAATACCCTACTTTTCTTGTAATATTTCCATAATAAAAGACCTTCTTTTATCCTCTTTCACACCTAGATCCTTTCTTTTGGGGGAAATTCTTAACATAGACTGCAGCTGCTATTCACAGCTCTTTCTCATCTGTGATATCATGAAGTCAATCACCAGAAACCATCTGGCCTCAAGAGTCACAGGGAGAGTTGTATTTCACTGTTAGGAAGTTAAGGTAGAGAAGGTTCCAGACCAAAGCAACAACACACCAGTATATTTCATGGAATAGTTCAACTGAGAGAAATGTGTTAAATTCATGTTCCTTTAGGGCATTTTTTTTTCCATTTTCTGCTGCAGATAAGGCACAAACTTCACATTAGATTAGAAAAGCAAGTCTGTTACTGAATGTATGCTTTTTTAAAAAAAGAGTTAGCACTTCTTCATACGTGAGAAAGAAGGTGTTCTTTGTAACCATGATGTGTTTCTACTGATCATATTTTAAATTCTCCACACTGGAAACGTTAAAGGCAATGCCCATAGAACTGGATTCTATAGTCTTGGAGTGGACGTATGGTTAAAAAAAATTAAATAAAGGTTTCTTTTGGAGTGGCACTTAGAGGGATTGGAAGAAAAACTGGGTATAAGTTTAACATCATACAACTAATTTAAATGTAGCTTTTCATTTGGGTAAATGTAGTTTTACAATAGATGTAATATTTTTATGGAATTATTTTGATTTACGTTTATGCAAAATGATTACACAAATTCTTAGCTCCAGGAAAATAAATAACCCTAAAATGCATATGATTAAATTCTATGTTCTGGCCTTGCTAAGCTCACCTCTATGATATGTCAAAGTGCTTGTGAGAGGAAGGCTGTGACAGAAGAATTGCAATTACAACACCAACACCCAAATTTCTCATTTGATCTATTACATCTCATCCTGTCTTGGGTTATTCTAATGAGGCTTGATTAACTCTGTCTCCTCTTCTGCCTTGGCTGCCTTACGTGGGGTGTCAATTGTCTTCTTGGCAAACTTTCAATTTTCACCTTTGTTTCCAATAATTTGAATGAGTATCTAATTATATTGGTCCTAATGTCTACTGGTCTTTAAATGGGGAGTCAATACCCCTCCAGGTAGGGTCACTAGTAGCTGCCTTGCCTCTGTCTGTCACAGCCCTGCATGTGTCCTGTTGAGGTGTGCTATTTAAAATCATACAGAGGTCTAGGATCATCATTGATAAACAGTGAACGTGGAGAGGACACAAAATTTCTTTTTATTAAGTGTTCTACATGCCGAGCGTAATCTAAAATTTCAATTCTTATTTATCAAGTGAACAAGTATCCCAACTTTCTTCTCTTTTATAGTTGATTATCTGTACATAATTGGGCATTTAGAAATGTTAAAGAATATCTTTGTTGCTCTATTGGTTACTTGGAAGCCTAAGCACACAGAGAGGTTGACAGGGATGACTTCAAGTTGTAAAAAATGGCCCCATAAACAGAAGTTCCTGTGCTTGGTTTATTCATCCTCTGCTTTATCTTGAAATTCTCAACTGTTTTTGAACAATTTCATTTTTCACTAGGCTCAACAAATTAAATAGCCAATCTGCTGTTGAAGTTTTGCAAAGTCAGTAAGAAATTGCATCTTAGGTGATCCTGGATATTGATTAGGGCAACTCAAATTCTCAAGATGAAGAGAAAGTTTCAATTAAAAATGCATTTAAGTGTTCATTAAACAGCAGGTGCTCTCCTGGATATTGGGAATGTGGTGCTCAAGTAGACAGCTATCCTTCCCTTATGGAATTTAGGTCATAGAGAGAAAATAATGACAAATTAATAAAGAAACTATATATAGTTTGACAAATGATAAGAATTGTAGAAAAAAAAGAAAGAATTACAAAAGGAATATAGGGGAGAGGAAAAGGAGAGACCAAGATGAAGAGAGGCAGGGAGAGACTGCCCATCAGGCCAGAGATGGGATATAATTGAAACATCGATCTCATTTTCTGAAGAAATTATGTCTGCCTTAGAACAACTCTCTCCACTCACAGAATCTTTAAAATAAAAAGAGATTGTTAATGTTGTATTCAGGTGAGAAAACGAGATTATTGAATTGTTTTGCTGAGAATTTATTTAAATTTATATTTGATTGAAAACTTAATCTGGCCCAGAACAAATTCTGTACTGCAGTGCACATGGGTGCGGCGAGTGGACTACATGACCAATGATAGCTCTGATTTCTGTAAGTTAGATTGGTTCTATCGCAAGGAAACACAACGGGAGGGATGATGGATTTTTGTTTTGGTATATAGATATATGACACCGTTGAGCATGTGAAGGTCATACATCCAAGATTATCAATTTTCTTGCCATTTGTCATTTTGAAAAATAATAACAGAACTTTATCCACATGGTGCGATGTATTCTATATTTCAAATGCCACTTCTCTTAGGGGTACATACTTTTATTCACACAGATGTTCTACATATGCATATGTGTTGATTTATGTTCGAGTCATATTTTGGGGGCATGATGGAGCAATACCATTGCTATGTGCAATATTCTATCCATTATGTCTTCTAATTCTCAATGAACTAAGAATCCTTATATTTAACCAACAAGGCAACAAAAATATTCTTGAACATTCCTAAAAGGCATTGTTTATAGATAGTTAAATATAAAAGGGAGCCATTTAAAGTGCACTTATTAAAAACTAATAAGAAAATTTTCTGCATCTTCCAAGTTCACTGTTAATTATATGAACTAATTACAGATGAACTATAAATGGGATTTCACCCATACTTACAATTTATGAAAACAATATATTACCACCATAGTTTTAGAGCTCATCATCTAGACCCAGAGAAATGAACTAACTTTAATAAGTTAATGTAGTCAGTAGGTCAGTTGCTTACTCTGTGCCTCTTCAGAAGCTGAAACTGCTTTATTTTCATCATAAACTTAATTGTGTTTATGCAACCTTAGTACCCTTAATGCTTATAGAGAGAATTGAATTTAGTCAAAGTGTATATTACCAATCAGTGGCTGAATTGTGTAGTGTTAAAAATCCATTCGTATTACCAGCAATGTCATGAAAGTAGTCATCTCTAAATAGCAACGTGTCCATCAGACACTAGCTTTAGACTTGATATTCTCCCACTGGCATAGACTATTAGCCAGATGCAATCGCCAGTGTGCACAACACAAGTCGTTTTCAGGTAGATTATATATCTTTATTTCTGTAATCAATTTCCTATAATTCTCCTGAATCATATTCCACTTTTTATTTTGCCTCATATTAAAACTAAAACACTCCACAATTTTTATTTTCAAGCCTTCATTTGTTTTTAACTTTTTGAGCATTTTTTCAATAGAATTTGAAACCAAGTAAATTAATTTGCATTTTATTTTCATGGACAACTTGTGCTGTTGTTAGCCAAGCAGCTTCTAAGATATCCTCTTCCTACCATCTGTTCCAGAAAACAAGCAGGGAGTTTTTAAAGACTAATGACGTACATGCGTTAGTATCTCTTTAAGACAGTCTGTCACCTTGATGGGTACAGTGGTGCTGATAAATAGCTTTTGAAATTTAATTTGAAAATCTAAGAATATTCCTGGAAAAATCTTCAAAACTGGAAGGAATACTTTTGACTTGAATTTAATTGCATACATCATTGCAAATTGTATTTTTAAAAATTACAATTTCCTTCAATTCCAGTTGGAGAATGTAGTAGTTTAAAACTGGGACTATTTTCTGAGCTAGGTAGTAGTGTTAATGCATTTGTGACCATGAGTCTTTTGCACAGTCTGAGTAACTGGTGCCAAACTCCTGATACCCTGTGAGTAGCACTTCAGTGGACAAGATCAGAACACATGACATAGGTTACTTCCACTACTGTTTTCAAGTGTCTTCACAATCAAACTAATGGAAATGTTGAGTAATCTGCTGCCATTATGAACTGGGGTACTTCTGATAAAAACCAGAAGCACCTAGTTAAGTAAGGAGAGTCAATACCATTCACTCTTTGATTTACAAAGTAAATTAAATTAATAAGGTTTCAAATTCATACTGCTAGTAGTACCAATTTATACAGTTAGAGATATGAAAGTTCAAAAAACACTAACCTTTTTTCTATATTTTTAGTCTGCCTAAAATTTTAAGACTATGTTGGTGAGAAAGCAGGTAAGAGAAGTGAAATAAAAAATGATAAATTGTTTGTAATGTGTAAAATTGTTGAAAATACAATTTTTCATACCACTTACATCCATCACTCTTATTTCAAAAATGACTTGGGAGTAGCTGTCCCAAGTGGTGCTCTCATGGGAAACTGGCCTTTCCCAAAGCGCCGGCTGGAGAAATATAATTGCAGCTTTTTATCAAAAGACAGATGATGCAGAACAGTGTCGAGATAAATTGTGCATTTTCTTTTTCTGAAACTACTTTATTATCCTAAATACACATTTAAAAATTCATCAGACTGCTTTAAAACAAACAAGCAAAAAATTACAATAACAAAAAAGTAACAAAACCTCCAGGGTGAAAATATCTAGAACCCAATTCTTGATTAGAAGTCTGAGCATTTCTGTGCAATCTAATGCAGCGACTCTTCTCAACATATGCTCTTTCTTGAAGGCAGAAGATAATGGTGAACACAGCAGATACGCCTTCTCCCATCCATACTATACGTATCCCCCACGGTGGAAATGCATGCTCCAGGCAGTAGGAATAAGATACTTATAGATTTAGATATGAAAAAAAAAATATAGTACTATTTAAAAAACTGAAATAAAATCAATGATTTTTACTGAATTATAGACTGGAAAGATATTAGTTTAAAAACAATTTTGGAGAAGGAAGCAGGATCCATGCCTACTGAAGGAGACTAGGCTTTCTCCTTAAAGGAAGTGGAAGCCATTGAACAGTGGCAGTGCCCTGGTCAGACATATCTCCAATGATGGACAACCAGACAGACATCAATGCCATTCACTCTTCAAGGGGTCCCTGAAAAAGAGGCAGATTTGGGAAACAAGGACTTGAGATATTCAAATGTCACTCACATATGTTCAGATATTGATGTATCTGGAAGACACTGGTGCATGGCTAATAGCCAGTTGAACACATATCTTTAGCACTTGATTTGAGATGCCACTTTGATTTCACTTTGTGAAAGGAAAAGGAGAATTAAACAGTAAGATGGAGTAAGGGAGGAAAAGAACAGAATGCTGTTGGAAAGGTGCTTGTGTCAAAAGAAAAAAATATATATATCTTCAGTGAACCTAAAGGCACTGAATTATTTTCCACACTCCAATTTCTTAGTAATTAGAGGATCAGAGACCTATTGGTAATCACTCAAGGAGGAAAAGGTGACAATGAGTTTGTTTATTTCTTTGGAAAAGAGAAAGAGCCAGTTGCAATGATGGGGTTGAGTTCATAGAATACTCCTTTAACAGAACAAATTTTAATGTTTAAATCATGATGGGACTGTTCCAAGAACAAGGAAAACTCGTTTTCTCTTTCTCTTCCCCTCTTTTTTCTAAATACAATGATCTTAAGGAAACTTAAAAAGATTGTAGATTTGGGGTATGGATGTGTCAGGAAAAATGTGACCTTTTTTGTGTGTGTGATCTTGGTTTTGTCTGGAAAAAAAGGGAAACCTGAACCTTACTCAAAAGATTTTATGAAAAAATGCCAACTAGGTTCCTAACTTCAAGAACTGTAGGGAGAAGGTGCAGGAACTGTGTACCTTAGATTCTTGATGGCAGGACAGTCTAAGCATCACAACTTCCTGCCTCTGACTTTCTGGAATACCCTTCACATATTATTTATATTGGTCCCAATCTCGATCTCTTCATCTCTGCTTGGGTAGTTTAGGAACATTATTCTGTTAAGTCAATCCTTGCCAGTTCAGCTTCTGTCTCTTTAGAAGGTAAGAACCTATTGATCCCTGACCTGGCTCTCCTCCTTCTGCCAAGGGGTAGAAAGAGAGAAAACAGAAGATTCAGAAAGGGACGCACTACTGTTTCTCAAGTTAGAATTTGGAATTTATGTCTCATGACATAAATGTGTGCTTCCTCAAACAACAACAAAATACCCTAGATAAGAAAATATAAAAATGTTAAGTTTTAAGCATATTAACATGAAGAGTAAACACCTTTTGAAAAAGATCAGAAAGTTTCTCAATTTATTTTCTTCCTGAGGAGTTTGTTTAGTTTCTAATTTATTTAAATAGGAAGCCTTGGCATAAATAGTCAAATACATGTAAACAATTTGGTTCAAAGCATCAAGATTTTTATAACAATACCTAAAAGCTTTAGTTCATCACCTACTAAAAATGCTTTGGAAATGTAAATTGAAAAGGACAACAACACAGAGCAGAACTGTGGGTATAATTTTTTTTTAATTTTTTAAAGCTCTGCAAGACCGTAAGAAATTGAAGAATATGAAAGATGTTAAAAACTTGCTAAGGAATGGAACTTTGAGTGAGTTGATATCCTGATAGGGAATGAGGAACTGTTTATCATTGTGAAGAGGCAGAGAGTAAATATTCTGAGCTTGGCAGCTGTAAGTCTGTTGGAAACACTGTTCCACTATGGTGGCCTGCGAGCTGGCACACAAACAGAATGGGAGGGGATCTGCCCAATGGGGCTTCATCTATGAAACAGGCTGAAGGGTAGATTTGACTCACAGGCCGTAGATTGTGACTCCTATGCTAGATGTAGAAAAAATATAAATGATGGATATTCTACATGAATAAAAGTCACATATAGCAACATTTTTCACTGGTGTATGTCAGCATCACAATTCTGTCCTGGGAACGCTAACTCTGGTACTCCAATATGAGACAAGTGGTAAAAAGGACTTAATGTACACTTTGCTGTTTATTTCCACTCGGGCCAATTTTACTTCTTTTTTTTCAGATTTTTAAAAAATATTTTTTGTTGTACATGAACACAACACCTTTATACTATTTATTTATTTTTTAATTTGATGCTGAGAATGGAATTCAGGGCCTTGCATGTGGTAGACAAGCACTCTGCCACTGAGCCACAACCCCAATCCAGATATTTCTTCACTATATGTAAGAATTAGGATTTCAATTTTATTGGAATTGTCTTGATTGCCAGTTTTTAGAAATCTGGGTAGTTAATTACTCAAGAAAAATGATTAAGCTCTTACTGTGAACTAATAGACAACAGTATTGAGGACTTACAAAAAGTAAGGAAGAAGCCTCATTCCAAATGCTCACAGATAAATTGTTCTTATATGAAATGAGAAGATTTAAAGTAATGTACACAATATTATAGAAATTCTGAAGAAGATATTAATTCAAACTAGCAAGGAATTTGCAGAATATTAATTTTCAGGTAACTACGTCTTTCAGATAATTGCTTATAAAAGCACAATGCCTTAATTATCAGAATAAAATGACCCACTGAAGCAATGTGCTAATGTTTTCATATTTTCCTTATTTTCTCTAACTACTTCTGGTCATACTATCACAAAATCCAATATTTTCTCATTAAAAGTTTCAAGGACCATGGAAAAAATATATAGTCCAAAAATTCCATAGCTCACTACCTGTGAATACACTGGGCCATGCTTTAGATTAATGTAAATGATTCTGGTGCTTTATTTTGTGAATTATCTTGTGATTCTCTTATGCACAGGTCTGTATATCCCACCATGTCTTTCCAGATTGAAGTATCTCAGTCTTTCCTTGCTAAGCTAAAAAAATGTGAGCCCAATACCTGGGTTGCCAGAGATGTAGCTTCTAGTACTTCAGCATTTCAGTCCACAATACAGAAATCTTCTGGAGGGGATAATTCTGATATTTTTCACTACCAGTGCCCAGAACTACTAAACTACTGGAAAACAGAACCCTTTCCAACTCTAAGTATCCACCCAAAAGTGTTTGGCTGTGTTTTTCTTTAAATCTCCAAATTATAATTTGGATCTTAAATGTCCCCCCCAAAATCTATAGGCTGAACACTTGGTTGCCAATCTGTGGCACTGTTGGGAAGTGGTAGAAGTTTTAGAAGGTAGGGCCTAGTGAAAGGAAAGTAGGTCATTAGAAACATGCTTTTGAAATGGGACATTGGGATCTCAGCCCCTTCATCTCTCTCTCTTTGCTTCCTGACTGCCATCAAATAAACTGCCTTCTCTGTTATGAACTCACTGCCACGGCGTTCTGTACTACCACAGGCCCAAAGAAAAAGGGCCAAGGGACCATGTATTGCAATCGTGAGCCAAAATAAACCTTTCCTCCTTTTGAGTTGATTTTCTCAGGTGTTTTGTCACAGCAATGAAAAACTGACTAATTCATTCCATAAAATAAATGCTCTGATTATATATTCTTTTTTTATACTAACAAATATACCCAGAGTTATCATTCTTAAGTGACTACAGGTATCTTTTTCTCAAGGTGTTCTATTTTACTCCTCCTCTTTAAAAAAAAAAAAAAAAAAAAAAAAAAAAAAAAAAAAAAAAAAAAGATGATCTCAAAAAGTTAACCGACACCTTCTTTGATGAATACAAAACCCAATAAACAGCATCAAATATAAATAAACTCTCATATGCACAAGGCATTTATGGTATGGTACACAGCTATGTGAATATTTAGCATTCATTTGACAAGAAATGCTATAAATGTGTGAGTGTTATTTTGTCTTTATTATGAGACTCTAATGCACAAATCACTTCCCCCACATCAGAAAGTCTAGCCACTTTTGACTGTAGTCCAACACAATACTTGTTCTTGTAACAAAAGTGAGTTGTCAACTTCCCACTGTGGGACACTCAATTAACTTGTAAATATGCTGTAGTGGATGTTGGCAACTGAGTAATGTTATCATAGCGAAAATACTGAAGTCAAAGTCCAATACTCAAGTTTTACAGTAAAAACATTTTCCTGTGCAGAAAGCAGTCTTTAGGTATCCTTCAAAGGAGGTTAATGGAATAGGGATCAGGGTTTCACACTAAGTACTGCTTCCTTCAGAGAAAGGAATAACCCATACTAATTCAAAACTGAAGAAAATAGAAGAAGAGATGGTGAAACCAGTACAGAAATACAGCATAAATCTATGTGGGCATAGCTAAATCATGACGTGTTTCTACTTAATAGCACTTGAGTTCAAGGTATTTACCAACCTCTTATTAAATAAACATTGTGCGTTTGGCACTATCCAAAGGACTGTGGTATGATAATTATTTCATTCTGGCTTTAGAGATGTTTAAAGCCAAAAAGGAGCGGGGTGGAATTAGGGTGGGAAGGAAATTTCAGCATAGACTATGGAATTTTTAGGGATCCTGTAAGCACAGGAAGTAAAGGAAAAACTTGTTCTTAGCTTTTCCCTCAATTAGATAGGACACTCAACTAAAATGAGAAGGAAAGATATTAAAAAATTGACCCAGAATTCTACTCTTGCAAATGTCTCAAGAAGGAAATGGTTAACCAAGAAAGTACTTCTTTTCTAATGTGTGACCTAAAATGATCAAATTAAAGTGAAACTCGGTCTTCTGTCTCTTGATGGTGGAGGACACTTTCTCTTCAGTGTTGAAAAAAATTGATGTCTGTTTCTCAGAGTTCTGCTTTTCAGAACCAAGAGAATAAGGGAGGAGATGCAGAGGAGCCCGGGCTTGCACAGGCAGAGGGAGCCAAGTGATGCCCAGCTCAGAAAGGCAGGAAACATATCCAGCCTTCTTCCATCGTTTTGTGCTGTTCAGGTTCTCAGTGGATTCGATGTTGCCCCCTCGCATTGGAAAGAGCCTCTGCTTTATTCAGTCCACCAACTGGAACGTTAATCTCATTCAGCAATGCTCTCACAGATGCCCTCAGAAATAATGTTTTACCAGATATCTGGGCATCCCCTGATCCAGCCAAGACTCACAAAATTAGCCATCACAAAATGTTCACAGGAAGTCTTCACATGTCATGAGAACAGGTGCCTGAAGTCAAAGCTGGCATACAGTGGCTACGGTGACCAGAGCTAGAGACCCAGTTCACACCACTGTCTTCCTTCACCTTAACTCTAAATGTTTCAGTCCCACGAACCCAGGTAGTCATTTTATCATTATTTATTTATTTAGGTAGTAGGGATTGAACCCAGGGGCACTTTACCACTGAGCTGCAACCCCATCCCCTTTTTAATTTTATATTATTTTTTCTATTGAGACAGAAGCTCACTAAGTTGCTGAGGGTCCCACTCAATTGGCTGAGGCTGACCTGGAAACTTGCATTCCTCCTACCGCAGCCTCCCGAGCCACTGGGATTTCAGGCATGTACCACTGTGCTCAGCTGAATTTGTCTTTTAAACTAGAGGTAAGACAATGCTTTTAAACTGATATTTGGAAGGATCAGGGAAAAAAAAAATGCCCTTAGAGATACTCTGAAATTATTTCTGTCAAAATGTGTCCAATTTTTTTCATTCATTATTTTTATCAGACTATGTATTTGTATTCCATATGTACATAAGGCCTGGTTATGGGATTGCAGACTGCTACTCTCAGGGAGCATTCACAGTAGAATCTGCTCCTCTATTTCAGTTCTTATCATGGTACCCTTTTTCCCCCACCTTGAAGTGTTACTTCTGTTGGTCACTGTCAGAGACAATCTACCTAACGAGATGGACTAGAAATCTAATCTGGTTTGACAAATGAAAAGGCACATAATTGGCTATGTAGTTCTAGGGCAGAACTGTTACCAATTTTAAGCGATTGCTGTTCTCAGAACAGCATGATACAGAGCACGGGCAATTACAGTTACTGTGGGAGCCCACTGGTGTTTCTGAAATCTTCTAGTAGATTATGAAAATTAACAGAAACTTTTGGTATCTGGTATTTTGTTTGTCCATGATGATAATCTGAGTTTAGCTTCTTTGATGGAAAATGATCCTCCCCATAAAATCATCATTTTGTGGAAATAATTTATCCTTAAGCATAACTTGACTCTGTAATTTTCTTTTACACACAAAAGCCTTTGACTTTAGAGTTTCTCGGAGTCCCTTGCTGAATGACCTGCTAGGTGGGAATGCATACTTCTTTGATCTCAGCTTCTGCTGTCTCTACTTTCCTCATGACACAGTGAAACTTTCAAAAACTGCCAATGTTATCCTTGAGATTTTTCTGTTGTTCACACACTTTTGTACTCACTCTTGTATACCAGAAAACTGAACCTTCTGAGTTTTGGAAGAAACTGAAATTGCATCTCCAAAAGCTGAAAACACTCTAGGACACATACAGAGTTATGTCCAAATGGCTTTCTGGCCTGAATCTTAGGGAACTGATGAAATTTGACCCTGAATTGGAAATGTCCATTTTAGCTAAAGGTTGTGCTATACTACTGTTTATTTCTAGCCTTGTGTTCTGCCAATATATCACACATATCTTTCCTACTTCTCAGAAAATTGGCACGTTCTCCACTCTCCTTATTTTAGTAGGTTTTGTATGATTTGGCAGACAGTAAGGCACAAATGAGACAGCTCCCAATGTGCCCACGTACTCCATGTGCTTACAATTAAACTACACTCTTCAGCAGAGGCAGATTTGCAGAAAACCACTTTAAAAACAGGTTCTGGATAACTCTGAAGAGGTAACACTTAGAACATACCGAAGAAATTAATTCTTCATTGTGTCTATAAATATGAAATATTACAGCAGGATATAATAAATTTCCATAACCATGTAGCATTCTTAATGTGGTAATGATCAGATAATTTGAAACACACTAAGGGAATGTGAATGCTAATAATAATAACAATAAGAGTAAGGTGTATTAACACACATCCAAGTTTCACCAGGCAGGGTGGTAATTGCATTGCACACATTTCACTGTAATCTATTCAACAAACCCTGAGGATTTGGAATCATTATTTACTTTTTAAGGCTGAGGAGTTTGAGACTTATGTAAATCAAAGTGTGGGGCCACATACCTGGTAAGAGAAAGGACCATGACTCAAGTCCAGTTTTGTTTATCTTTAAAACTTAGGGTTTACAAGTGCAATGCCAATCTCAAAGTATCCATTGAACATTTTCTGACTGACAATATATGATAGGCAAGAAATAAGTGCATCATGGAAAACACACTGTGACATGTTATAAAAGACTGGTGGGAATATTGAACCCAAAAGAAGATAATGTCCACTTTCTGTACATATATGGTAAAAACAAGGAATCAATTCAAGGATGAAAAAGAACCACTGAAAACAAACTTTCCTTTTCTCTCTAAACAATAGAGTCAGAGAATTTGCCATGTATAAGATTGTTTCTTTTTTTATTCCTTATTATTATTTTTAACCAAAAAAAAATTAGCTATAAAAAGTATTTTCTCCTATGGCCCAATGATGATAGAGATTTTAATGTCATTTTTTAATAACAAAACAATTCCAGTGGCTCAAAATTATCTCTGGGGTTTTATCTGAAAATATTTAACTGGTAGATGTATTGTATTCTGAGTATGAATTCAGTTGGTGCTTATATCAAAGGGCTTCAAAATAAAATTAGCTCCCATTCGTGTATAGCAGAGCTTAATCAGCCTGACAAGTTAAGGAAGACTTTCCTCACAGACAAAGGTTATTTTGACAAAGCCAAATTAAGGTCCAAGTAGGTCTTGATACACAGAAAGAAAGCTCAGTCCCCAGTGAGTCTGGTAATAATTAACATCTGACTTAAGGAACCATCGGGAATGACTTGGAATGCTTTAATTGGTCCACCTTACTTGCCTGCAGGCTTTTTTGTTGTGGGAATGATTTAAGTCTCTTCTTGCTTTCAGCTAAATCTCAGCATGTCTCACATTTCTGAAGCCACCTTTATCATTTGAGGCCCTAAGGAAAAAAATGAATTGTAATTCAGCTTTCATCTTACTTCATGGACAACCATAAGTGTTTCTATAGCATTAAAGACAGAACTGATTAAGAAGGCAGGAATCCATCATGAGGCAAAGGAAAATAAGTACAAATGCATCTTTAGGGGTCCATTAATACACATGACCTACTTCTTTCATGGAAAATGTATCAGATGAATTTATTTTTTAATATAAAAGAGTGATCACAAAATCACTGGGGAGGCAAACTGAAACACATCGAATCAGTATAAAACCATACATTTACTTTCACATATCAATATTTATCATTCTCCTAGGAAAATGGGACAGAAAATTACTGAATGCTAACTGTATCACTTATATATGTTTATTATTACCTACTTTGAATAAAACCCATAGGAGGATGGTTATGAAAAATAATGACATCCATTAAAAGTGCAGACCTAATTGAAGGCATTATCAAACATGGTAATACTTGCAATGCTTACAGCTGGACCACCATGAAATAGAAATAAATATGCAGATGGTCCAAACCAGTCTGCCAGTCAATGATCTATTAAGGCACATTTCCCCAGCTGTCAAAATTTTTTCTATTTATTTTGAGCAATCATCTTTGCTAAATAGCAGACAGGAAAATTAATGTGTTTATTTTTAAAACTATATTTTTATAAATTTGAAAAGTCAGTCTATGCAATAGTTTTTGATGAGATGTCATTCTTTAAGAAGTTTTTGTAATGATTTGTTGGGTCTTTCACCTATTTTATTATTAATCATACTAATTTCGGAGAATATGCGTATATGTATTTCACTTACGTATGTATTTTATTTTCTCATATATGTATATATCGATTTTTCATGCAAAGTCCTTTCAGGTAAACTCTAAGTCACTAAGTTATTAATTTGTTTTTGAACTAAGTTATAGATAACATATATACAAAGAAAATTTCTAATGTTAGAAAAAGAAAAAAAAAGAAGTAATATATTTTTTGTTTTTCCTCTTTTACACACACACACACACACACACACACACTTTAAAAGGACTTCCCTTACTTCTGTATGAAGAGACAGAGTGCCAAGATAAGTAGAAAATGGAGTCCTGCTGTCTCTAAGACTACTTGAATCTCCAATTCTGAACAAATTATCTGAGTGTTGCCACTGAGCACAAAGAAAAATCCTTGTCAGTCTGGTACTTAATTGGAAGTACTTCATTCTATTTGTAATCTCTAGAGAAAAGGCCTCTCAAACAGTAGGCCTGTAACATTTATAATTAAGATACTGTACTTCAAGCCTCGATGTCATTTATACTGGGCAGAACTTTTCTTGGAGGTGGGCGGCAGTGCTGAGTATCAAGCCCAGGATCTCATGCATGCTAGGCCACTACCGTACCACTGAGATACACATCCCAATTCTGTTAATTTTCATTTAAATACATGGTAATAACATGAAATGCGTGCAACAAAATTTATGAGATTAATTTGAGTTTATGTTTTAGGGAAACTTTTGTCTTAATCTCCTATTATTCCTTGGCAGTTTGTTTTATTTTTATGTAGGGAGGAATAATCATTTGTTGTATTATATTTATGAGTATAGTTTGTTTTATTTTTATGTAGGGAGGAATAATCATTTGTTGTATCATATTTATGAGTATAGTATAGTGATACTCCATCAAAATGTCATTATTTTGCTATTGGTATAAGCTGAACTGGTAACTTGAGTTGTGGGACTATGTTCTGAAGTTGTCCCTAAACTAGTTTTACCTTTGAAATAATCAAGTGGAAGGATGCAGGTTAAAAAATAAAATAAAATGAATTTTAAAAGTACTGAAAACCAAAAAAGAAGGTGGTATATAAATGCATAAAGACATTTCTGCCAGAAATGTACAGAACAACCAGGTAGATGAAAGGACCAACGTGGCGCATGACCTGCCACTGTCACTTGTAAGTTGATAATAGAACTCTCATAATTTAAAAGGTAACATTGGATCTGTCAGGGCACATGGGGGCCTTTCCAAAAGGCTTCTATGAAGCCCAGGAGTTGCTGGAGGCCATGCTGAGTAGAGATCCTGATGTGGGGATGACATCAAGCTGCAGCTCGAAGATGTTATCTGGGCCAGACAGAGGCCTGGAGAAGTGACCTTGCTAGTTGTCGGACAGTGTATTCATGTCAGCTGGTGAACAGCTGTCTCTGGTAGCATCCCACTGCTTCTACGACAATCACAAAAAAAATCTGTATTAGGGTTATCCCTTTTTGTGATCATCTATATTACATATGTATAATCCCTTTTATGATCATATATTTGAATATACATATAATATATATGATTATAAAAATGGATTTATTAGACTAATAAGGGGATTTATTATTAGGTTGGCTTGCACAACCAGGAGCTGCATAGTCTCACAATGGCTGTCTGCAGGCTGGGGAGCTGGAGGAACCACCGACTGGGCAGTCCAACATGCAGAAGCCTCAGAACAAGAGGGACCAGTGATGCTACCCAGTCCAGGACCAAAGGCTTCCGGGAACCCTTTCTCCCTGGATAATCGCTAGTGGTCTGCTTTGGAAGGGTGAAGGAGCTGGAGTCTGAGGTCCTCAGGCAATCACAGCAGCAATCAAGAATCAGTTCAAGTCAGGCAGGTGCAGTGGCACCCCCTGTAATCCCAGGGGCTCCGGAGGCTGAGGCAGCAGGATTGAGAGTCCAAAGCCAGCCTCAGCAAAAGCAAGGTGCTAATTAACTCAGTAAAACCCTATCTCCAAATAAAATACAAAATAGGACTGTGGCTGTGACTCAGTGGTCCAGTGCCCCGAATTCAATCCTGGTTACCGCCCCCTCAACCAAAAAAAAAAAAAAAAAATGGACCCATTGAAGAAGAATTGAGCTTGCATATGCTGCTGCTTCCTTGTTCTTCAGACTTTATTTCAGCCAAGCTTCCAGCCTATTGGATGGTACTGCCCATGCTTAGGGAGTGTCTTCCCTTCTGCTCCCGATGATCCCCCATCCAGTCATTCCTAGAAACCCTCTCATTGACACAGCCAGAAGACTATTAATCTTATGCATCTCTGAATCTAATCAAGTAGACAATTCAAATTAACCATTACAACATCTGATCTCTCTTCTTTGTGGTCTTTCAACATCTTGTCTATTATCATGTTTCTGTAGTGACCAAATAGGCTTCTGGATATCTAAATGTAATTGAAAGAAGAGATGAAAGCTTCCCACAGTGTAGCAGAATCTACCTCAATTCCCAATATTAAGAAAAAAACCTCACAAATTTTATAAACCAAGAGAAAAATGACATATTTTAAAAGAACACAATGTAAAGAAACATCATGTTTTCCAATGACAAGGAATTTTAATAGGCATTAAAATTATTTATGTAGTAATCCCAATATTAGCACATGTAGACAATAAAATTACTACTATAGTCATTCCATTTTCACAGATTTTATTCTTGAATAAAAGGAGGAGAATATTTCAAATGGGAAAATAGCATTCATACGCAGAAAGAGAGAAGAATTTGAGATTAAAAAAAAAAAAAACACCCCTTTCAATCATTTGTAGCACATGGTAGCAACTCAAGAAGTATTTGTTGAATTGATTTCATTGAATGTGAAAAAGGATTTCTGAATTAAAAAAAGGACATCATATTATAGATTGAGTTATTCAGACATGAATGCAAACAATACAGCACCAAATAAAGTTTAGAAGGTTTCTACACAACTAAAAATTAATGATAACAAATTAAAACATAGATATACAAAATAAAAATAAGCATAAAAAGAGGTGAGATATTAAATTTTTTTAATGTTACAAAACCAATCCTGGATGGGATATGGAAGTAAGCAATATTGAAGAAATAAGAGAAAGAAGTTGAAGAAAAAAAATTTTAATGAAAGCATTCACCACATACTTGGTTAGACTGATAATGACAATGATAATAAATGCCATCAAACTAATAATAACTATTAACATCCAAAGTGCTTTATGTTCATAAACTCATTTAATGTTCACAACTTATTAACCCTGTTGAACTCTATTAAAGGAATACTGTTATCAGCATTTAGCAGAGGAAGAAACTGAAATGCAGGAGGATGGTTGGAGCCTAGATTCAAATAGTCAAATCCAGTCAGCCGTTCCCTGAGCCCTTCACCCTGACCACCTCTATCCCACATCCTGCTGTGAAGCACACCCGCATCTTAGCACAGCAACTGCAACTGGAGAGTAGTAAAAAGTCCTCCGTAGGTATCCTTGCAGAATTCAAAACAAACATGACACTGCAAAAAACATCTTGGTGTCTAATAAGAATAAACATGAAAGGTACTTCTGAGCAAAATGAGTGCTCCAAATTGTGGATCCATTTCCACAGAATTTTTAGTAAAACAGATTATAATTCAAATATTGTATCTAGCCATGGAAATTCTCATAAATTTACTTCTTGGAATAAAGAAATAATTCAAATACATATTGGAACAAATGGTGAAATATGTACTTCATTTTTTTTATGTATCAGTGTAAACATAACCTTAAATGTAAATAAATATGTTACTCAATCATTTGGAAGCCTTGATAAAAGAACTAGTGATTAACAGAAAACAAACAAACAAAAATAAATAAAACCAGTCACAAATTTCTAATTCACTATGTTTTATAATAATGTCACTGACAGCCATTAAGTAATTAATTCAATCATTGATTGGATGGTATTTTCTGGGAGAAAACTTGAGTGTTGAAACCTACAGATTCAACACTGAACAAAACATGTGTGTGCCAAGTCTACTGTGACTTGTTTTTTATTGAAAAATGTGGACCATAAAAAAAAGATATATCAAGTTGTGATGAATACCATGAGGAAGAATAGATAAGGGAAGAGAGGCCGAGGGTAGGAGACAAGCGGATCCTTGAGCGATGAAGTGGTAGAGTGAAGCTCTCTGGAGGAAGACAATCCCAGGGGAGCAAACACAGAAACCCTAGGTTGGAGAGTACATGGCTCTTTTCTTTTTTTAATACTGGGGATTGAACCCAAGGACCCATTATCACTGAGTCACATCCTCACTCCTTTTCATTTTTTTTTTTTTTTATTTTGAGACAGGATTTATTAAGTTGCATAGGGCCTCCAAGTTGCTGAGGCTGGCTTTGAACTAGCAATCCCCCTGCCTCCGCTACCCAAGCTGCTGGGCTTACAGGCGTGCACCACTGTCTGACTTGCCTGACTCTTTTCAGTGAGTGAAGGAGGTGAACTAGGAAATGAGATCAGAGAAATAATCAGATTATTTAAGCCCAGAATTGGCCAACTCCATGGGTAGGGCAAATTACATTCAACACATTATTTTGTAATAAAAATTTTATGGGCACATAGGCCTATTCATTTACTCATTTGCCCACGGCTGTCTGTACCCTGCAACAGCAGAGCAAAGTAATTGCACATAGTGTGTAAACCCACAGAGCTGGAGGTATTCACTTACTGGCCTTTTACAAGGAAAGATTATAGGATCTGGTTGAAGACATTGTTAAGTTTTGTATTTTAATGTCAATGAGAAGAAAAGTCATGAAAAGTTTCTGTGTTAAGAAATGATGCTATATGACTTTATAGTAGAGATTTTCTTATTGATATTTAGCAAACAAACATTATTGAGGCAAGGGTATGAGAAAGGGAATACGTTGTGGGTTGTTTTTATAATCCAAATAAAAGTTACTCATGGTTTACACCTAGGAGGTTGACTTGGCATATCTGAGAGGTGTTTATACATACTTGAGAGGAAAGTGTTGAAAGATTGTGATGACTAATTAACTGTATGTTGATTAAAAGATAGGAATCAAGAATACCTGAAAAGGTTTTTTCCTGAGTCACTGGTAGAACAGAGATTCCATTTACTGAGGTGAAGAAGAAATGGGAAAAAAATAGATTTCATAATAAAAGTTTCAAAGTAATCTACATCTGAGACTGGAAATTAGTAAGAGTAGAAGTAAATATTGTTTCCATTATTGACATCGACTAGTAGGTTATATCTTTTACACATAAAAATCACTTTAGGGTCCAAAGTACAAAATAAACATTGATTCCATAGTGATAAAAACAAATGGTTTAACTAAATAAATAGTAGAAGATAAACACTTTTTGAAGAATTGGAAATAATTTATGTTGATAAATTCCTGTCTGAGAGATAGAGATTAATTTCCATCCATACCTTCTTGAGACTAGATATACTTCAACTTGTTTTTAAAGAATGTACTAGGGAGAAGGGTGAAAATAATTAGGTTTACTGTAGAAATATGTAAACACTAACAAAATGATCAGGTTTAACAAGTTCATAGTTGGTATTGTGGATAGGAACTGAAAACCTCAGCTGTATGTTATTCGTCCAAAAAATCATAATCCTGGTTCACCAATAAGAAAAAAAAAAAATCAGACTAAACCAAATTGAGATACATTTTACAAAATGTCTGACCAATGCTCCTCAAAAGTGTCAAAGTCACGATTAACCAGAAACTAATATACCAGGTGCAACAAAGGAGACATGATAAAGAAAAGCAACGTGAAATCCTGAATGGAATTCTGAAACAGAAGGATATTAGTGAAAAAACCCAACCAGAATCAAGTGAAATGTGGAGCTAATACTAATGTATCAATTTGTGTTCTTAATTGTGGAAAACATAGTTTTGTAAAGTAAGATGCTAACAATAGGGAAAACAGGTTAGGGAGGGGGAGGGGAACTCTGTACTACCTTTCATGCTAAAATTATTCCTACTTGAAAAGTTTATTTAAAATGTATGAGCCCCCAAAAAATCACTACAAGTAAAAATACCTTGTACTTTTTCCAAATAGCTAGCAAAAAAAAAAAAAAAAATTAAAAATGTCTAATCATATTAAATAAGAAAAATAATAAAATACTAAATAACAAATGAAAATAAACAACATTAAAAAAATAAAACTACAAGCCAGGTGTAGTGGTGCACTCCTGTAATTCCAGGGGCTCAGGAGACTGAGGCAGGAGAATGGCTGGTTCAAAACCAACCTCAGCAAATTACCAAGGCTATAAGCAACTTAGAAGAACCTGTGTTAAAATTGAATAAAATAATAATAATTTTTTTATAAAAAGGGACTTGGGATGTGTTTCAGTGGTTAAGCACCTTGGGTTCAAGCCCTGGTACCAAATAAATAAATATATAATAAAACCACATTACTTAATGGGATTAGTATTAATATATCCATTAATCTTCTAAGAAGTAGAACTTGGAAAGAAGATAATTTTTCATGTGCATATATGTTGGAATATTAAAATATATTAAATGAAACAAAATTAAAAATGAAGAGACAACTTTAAACATGACTTTCTTATGTTAAAAGCAAAACTGAGACCAGCTAGATTTTCTTGTTACTTAAACAGGAAAAAGTTTCTCGTACCAGGCAACATTCCAGACTGAAGGTGGTTCAGCGTGCCCTCACATATGATTATGGCAAGCTGCTTTTATAACCGGAGAGGCCAGCAGATGGTGCGCAGAGAAGATCTGATTGCCAGCTTCCTGTTTGCTTATTTGGCCATAATGTTTTAGTCTTGAGCCTGGGATTGGCTGCTGTTATAGGCTGGGTCTCAGCTATTTACTTACAAGGGTGTACTCTTAGACACTTAGGGTGCAACCTACTCCCACCTCAAGCTGGGTTGTAGTTCTCTATACACAGAGACCACTTTGGGCCACATTTGTTGTTCAAGTGTGAAGGCAGCATTAGGTAAAATATATCTCAGTGCCACCACTTCCCCTGTCAGTCATCCTTTCACCTTTGACATTGATCAAAATCATGGGCATAAGCAGTAGCACCACCTTCTGTAACCATCCCAATCCGGTGCCTTGTCCTGTATAGAATTTAGAGTGCTCTGATGCCCAGTTAGTGAGCTGATTCCTGAACTTCCTGGTTTTGTTATTCCAATTACAACCAGATCATTCAACGTGCGACGACTGCTGAATATGGGTATTTAAACATCGAGGACCACACGATACAGTGCCAAGAGAAGAGGAAAACAGACTGAAACATTATTTAAGAAAAGGCCACGCCAACCAAATTAACCACAATCAAATAGGTCAGGATTCAGGCCTTAGAACCCTTAAAAGATCATCTGAGTTCCGTTGGCCATAGTCAATGATGAGGGACTATGACATGCTTCCAAGTGATTGGGCCCAGAGATATATTCAACTTCTCAGAGAGTTTGGAAACACAATTCTTAGTGATCTGATGACCCATTAAAAGACACATAAGGATTAGGAAATCTTGGAACACAGGCTTGTCATCCACCATTGAGGATGTCCAAAACCAAATTCTAAGTGTCCCAGTGAACATATCGGTATTCCTTTCCCTTGAGAAATGTACTTAATGGGTTTGATGGTAAGTATCTAGAGAACCAGCCACCTTTTAAATTAATCTCTCACTGGTAAAGTCAGATGAACGTTAAGAGGAGCATTTAGTTTCACTTAGCATTATGCACAAACATCCAACTTGAGTAAAAAGTAGATCAAGAGCTACATAAAGCTCTATTAAGTGTTTTTGCTGAGTACCAATGTTCCCATTTGAACCCCTGAAAGGACTGATTCGCTACAGAATGTAGAATCTTTTTTTTGATTTTCATATTCACTTTAATTCCATGCAACCAAACCTCTAATAGTTCCGAGGATGACTCACCAAGAGCCCAATTGGAACCTTTCCTCATTGGAAATTAATTCAGCCTCATCTTCTTCAAAATGGGTAGTAATTTCAAGAATTGAGCACTTTGACCTCTGATGAAGGGAAGTATTCTGAGGGCCTTTCAGGGAAAGCGACTCAGAAGACAGGAGTGAGCTAAACCAAATAGCTAAACCAAAACAGTGAAAAGACAGAACACAACAGGCACATTCATTCTTCTCAGACCAAATACAAACCAGTGAAAGTCAGAAAGAAGGATCACTTCGAGCCTAGAGCAGGAGTGAGGTTCTTCTGCTCACCCAAAAATCTGTGTAGCTCCTGAACAAGGCCACTAAGGAGATTTTCTCCCAGGTGAACTCTATTGCGCCTCGTAAAGTTGCACAACCACATCCACTTGATCTCACTAGATTTAACCAAGTGACATTATATGTGCAATCACTTGCACCTACATAGATAGTTCCCAGGTTTTGAATGGTTCCTGGAAGCATGATAATCTCATACGGGTATCACGTGGATGTGCTTTATACACACTGTAGCCATGAGACTACAATTGGAAAAGTTGGAGCATTACTTCTAATGAGTTTAGGAAAACTAAACACGGTGATGTTTAAATATAAAGAATACTATGCCTCCTTTCCTTTAAGTTCTCATTGGGAACACAGAGACAGTTTAGCACTAATGGAAGTTTCTTGTCTATTTAGCATTGGTTTGCTAACCCAATAATAATGCTAGTCTCTTGGTAATGCATAAGTGTTAGCCAAAGTCATTCACAGATTTCGGTCCCTTGTATTTTCCTGGAGAAAGATAAGCGTGGCAGGTAAAAAGACTGGAGGAGAAATAAGGCCTTCATGTTTGCACAGAGGTCTGGGTCTGAGATCTAGGGCTAGCTGTCCACATCTAACACTGCCATCTGCTTCTCGGGGAAGAGTTTCCCTGGTTGTTTGACCTAAGTCCTCCGGTGTACAGTTCTAAGAGTCAGGAAGGACCCTCTAAATTGTGAGATGTGGGTCAAAGGTTTGAGGCTCTGAAGCTTTGCTGCACTGAAGGAGGTGAGAAGGATGTGATAGGGTCCCTTCCAGGGAGGTTCAAGGGCCGTCTTTCCCTGAGTCACCTTTAGAAGGCACATTCTCTAGGTTCTAGATCAGGAAAAGTCTGACTATCAGGTGGTCATAGAAAATTCATTTTACCTCATAGAAGTACACTGTGGAAAATACTGTACAGCCCTATAGTACCTACGAAGCAGAATTAAAAAGAGTGTGAGGTTGTATAGTTAGGGGCACAGGTCTTCCAGCATCTGTTTAATAAAGGGTCTCTCTCTCTCTTTGTTCTCCAGGATGAGTGAACCTCATTCCATTAGAGTCAGCCATAATACCTGTGGTCAAGGAAGTCCAGTTGAGTCAGTTACATTGCCAGTTAGGAACTGCTGCAGTTACTGAGCCTGATTGCAGGCTATACGTTGCAACCATTTTAATCCCTATAGAAAAAAAAATTATTACTGAATATTCAACTCAGAATGTTCCACAAAAGCATTTTCAATTGAATTCTGCAATGTGAAACTGGTTTGTCTTTCTTTTTGTCCCCAAGATTGTATAACGAACCAATTTTTTTTTTTTTCTTTTCAAAAATACTCTAAGAATTGGATTGCAAAAATTACTCCTGGTTCCTTTTGGAAATTTAAAAAAAAAAAAAAAAAAACACTCAGAATTGAGAACTGAGGTAAGGATTGACAGAAAGGAAAACAGGTTTAGTTGTGTCAAAATATAATCATGTCCTTACTTTATTACTTATGGTTTTCACTCACATCTTGCAGGAATCTTTTAAGGAGAAATTTTGGGTTAACTTGACTTTTTGGATGCCATCACATACTGATTAAGGAATATTTCCACTATTTTTTCAGAGTTTTTAATCCTTGTTTTTCTAATATGCTTCACAAAGGAAAAAATGTGTTCAATTTAATATGTTGGCAGGTGGCCCCTGCTTATCTAAGATTTTGTCAATTTTTTCCAAAACTGTGCATGTTTGTGACCTATGACTCTAAAACACGAATCCAGCTGAAGGCCCAGGGGTAGAGGCTACTTGGATTGTGATGAGCACACTACTGAGATATTTCAATTCATTTCACTCGATCGAATGTAGCTAATTGTTGAATCCAATTCAACTCTGAACTCAGTTCAGATTCTGTCTGGCTCAGTCAGACTAAGTCAACGTAATAGAATTTATTTTAGTTAATTGTCAGATCCAGTCTGACCACGGACACAGAAAAGTCTGGCCCACGATTCGTCAGCCTCCACCAACTCCCAGGTCATGTTCCTCTCTCAACACAACACTTCATTTATTTTCAAAAGCCCAAATGTTCACAAATATCTACCTGCCCTCCACTCTATCAAATTCACTTAGTTGTGGAATCCAAATTGTTTCTGAACCCAGTTCAGATTCCATCTGATTCAATCCAACCAAGACCTTTTAACTCAATCCAATTCAGTAAAACAGGAAGAAGGAAAACAGAAGAATGGAACATAAGTGGCTACTCCCATAAACTGGGAGAGCTCAGGACACAAACCTAGTGAGACAGGAGGGAGAGAGATTGGAAGACAACTCCCAGGTTGTGAGAAATCACAGGACCGAAAGGGTAATGACAGGTATTTGTGTAACCTCTTCCTGCTCCAGGGGTCGTGGGAAGGTATTCTCCAGATCTTGTGGCTTTGCCAAAATAGTTAAAAAAAAAAAAAAAAAAAAAAAAAAAAACTGAGACAAGTTAAACTGAACAAGTTGACTTCAGCTAGAAAAATGTTCTAGAACCAGGCAGCACTCCAACTCCAAACTGAAGATGGGTTGGAATGCCCTCTCCCTCACAGTGGTGAGGAGCTCCATTTACAACCAGAAAAACAGGAAATGACATGCAGAGATTGCCTGATTGGTGTAGTTTGGTATTTACCTTACTGAGTCATAATTTACCAGCCTGCAGTCTGGAATTGGCGGAGGGTGGAGCTGTGATAGACTGATGTTGGGAGAAATCCTATTTCTTGGCTGGCAGCAGTGAACGTCTCAAGTGTGTAGTGAAAACTTGTGGGGAGGAGTGTTCTGCTTTGGCTACCTTGGAAAGTAAACAACTGCCCAGTGTTACCAAGGGAACCCATATAGGAATCTGGTGGTCTGATCCCCCGTGGCACATTGTGATTGGGGAAGAAGCCTATAAAATGTATAGCTGTTCCCGCAATAAACAAGTTTGCAGGCTGCTCACCACAAGCCTGCTCCCACCCAGCTCCCGGAGTCTGGGTCTTGACTCCACGCCCTTACCCCGTGTCTGAGCTAGCCTGGTACAAGAGAAACTATAGGCTGAAGCTCAGCTGGTTAATTACAAAGGTAGACAAATAGGTAACGTTCCAACATGCTGGTACGTCCAGCTTGTAATTCATCATATACTGAGGTCACTTCTGGCTACATTTATTGTTTAAGTTTGGTAAAAGCGACACCAAATGAAATTTAAATTAATGTCAGCAGAGAAAACAATACATGAACCATATTTCTCACTCACATTTTTAACACCTATGAGAGCAAAAAGTTTCTAACCAATAAGAAAACAAATTCCAACATAAGATAGACAAAGCAATATATGTAAATTCATCACAATATTATATAAAACGTTAAAATATTAAAATACTTAAGTTCATAATTGCAAAATTGTGCAGTAATGAAAATAATTCCAATTCAAACAAAAAAGTTATACTACTTGGTAATTATACATATTTTGATACCTAATATTAGGAATAGTTAAAAACAGTATCCAGATATTGTAAAACTTCTATAAACAACTTACTCAAGACCACTCCTATAGAGAATGTAATGTATAAATACAAATTTTAAAAATTTGTAGTAGCAAAATTTGAAAGCAAGCTAAATGTTTAATTATAGGAAATGGTTGAATAAATTCAATACATCTATGTAATAGAAATATCCTACTCATTAAAAAAAATATTTTCCAAAGGCATTTAGTGTTTGAAGGAGCACGCTTAGAATACGTGGTTATGCATTGAATATATTTTCAAATATTTTAATGTAACATGTTTTCATAAAATTTAGCAAAATGTTAACAGTGAATTTGACTTATAAATTTAAAGAATGAGTAGGTAGACCAGATGGGTAGATAAATAAATAGTCAGGTAGGTAGATTGATAGAGACAGATAGAAAGAAACATGGGTAATTGGCAAGAACGATTGCTGGAGTTAAAACAGGAAGTTTTCTGAATTTGTAACACATGAATTAATATTCTCTTATCTTCCTTTTCAATTTTTTAAAAAAATTGTTTTAGAAAACTGTAGACAAGTAAATTCATAATAGATATTTAATTTCATATTAATTATAAATATATGGTATACATTTAATCACTTGCAGCCAACAGTTGAACAAATCAAAAAAGAAAAATTTTCATGTAAAAGTCATTTTATGGGAATTATCTCATTAATAGAATCTATACCCAGCATTTCCTTTCTTCCAAAATCTCTCTCTCTCTCTCTCCTCTCTCTCTCTCTCTCTCTGTGTGTGTGTGTGTGTGTAGAATGTGGTAGTTGCTGCTCAAAGGAGTAAGACAAAATTTCTATTTTCAAAAAGATTATAATCCAACTGTAAAGAAATACTTCTTATTTATTATAAGTTTACTTATAATAAAAATGTTTACAAACTGCTATAAAACTGGAAAATTGATCTTCGGAAAAAAAGTAATAGGTAGGGTCAGGAGGTGCTCAGGCTAGAAGGGACCTGTAAAGGGATATCCTCCTTTCCCATTTGCCAACAACGTAACATTACAGAATGCATTTAGAGTCTTGTTTTTAGTCTGATATGGTATGGATGTTGGATGGTGTTGGAGTTCTAGGAAAGAGGGAGGAAATAAATCTGCAAAACTAGTTTTTGACAGGAGTTAAATTTCTCTAAACAATTATTTGAACTTCCTATTATCAACGATAAGCAACTACTGAAAATTTTGTTTCAGTTGGATAATGTTAGCAATATAGAACATGATTGCAGAGAGAAAAGAGAAGCAAGAAATCAGGTGTCAAAAATATATGCAGTAGTTGATGAAATTCTAGTCTGAGGAAAGAGAGCACAGGAAAGATTAAAGAGAACTTTTTGCAGGTATAATTATAATGATTTGTAATATATTTGGTTGTCAGTTTTGTGTATATATATATATATATATATATATATATATATATATAGAGAGAGAGAGAGAGAGAGAGAGAGAGAGAGAGAGAGGACCAATGGAAATCAGGGCAGAGAAGCATCTAAGGTAAACTATAGTAAGGATGCTAAAGCCATGTTCTCCAATTAAAACTACCAATGCCTGCAAGGATCTCTCCAGTGACTTTCAATGTTAAAAGTATTTCACTACACTTACCATTTACAGTGAGCACAAGACAAATAAAATAAAACTGAATGGATAAAGAAAATTTGGTTTATATACACAATGGAATATTACTCAGTCATAAAGAAGAATGACTTCATGATATTTGCCAATAAATGGATGCATCTGTAGACTATCATGCTATGTGAAATGAGCCAATCCCCCAAAACCAAAAGTCTATTTTTTGCTGATATCTGTTTTTCTGATATGTTTTTGCTGATGTATTTTTGCTAATAAGATGGGGGTGAGAATAGAAATTCAGTAGATTAGACAAAAGGGAATGAAGGGAAAGGAGGGGGCATAGGCAAAGGAAAGAGAGTGAAAAAAATCTGACATGATTTTTCCATGTACATATATATATGAATACACCACAGTGAATTTTACCATCATGTACATCCACAAGAATGAGGTCCTAATTAGAATAAGATATATTCCATGCTTTTATAATTATATCAAATGGATTCTATCATCATATAAAACCAAAAAATATACCAATAAAATATTTTAAGAAACTGTGCTCATTGAAATAAAGTCGAAAGCCATTAAGTCTTTCTGAATGGTAACCACACCTGTCTAAATTACTGTTGCAAACAAATGAACAAATTAATGAAAGCCTTTGACTAAATTTACAAATTGTGGAACAATCCCATGAATTGTTCATGATGGTATTTCCATCCTTATATAGGAAAATGAAAGTGTAATGGGAGTAAATAAGTTTTACAGTAAGATTTGAAAGACAGTGCCAATAACAGATATTGATTTCTCTCAATAATAATAAAGAACATATAACAGAGTGGTCACATTCTACACTGCTGGATTTTGTTTTAAAATGCTACTATTGGCTATTGCAGACATCAAATTCTTAGAAAAGGTAAATTATAAAGACACAAACTGAAGAAAGTTTTAAAATTTTCCATTAGGAGAAATAAAAATTTAATGCTGATTTTCTACATCACAGGCAGTAGAAACTTTCCTGTGAGAGACTCTTTTTAATTTGAAAATGATATTTCTATGAAAAAAGATGTCATCTTCATGTATGGTTTTATGTAATATATTGAAGTGTTAAATGATGTGCAAATTGTCTTGGTTTTCAAATAGAAGGTGCTAAGTAATGGAGAAATATATTGATTTGCTGCTATTCTAAAGAAGGAAAATACAGCATTAAGGAATTTTGAATGGGTGAAAAAGCACAGGTGGTTTTTTGGACCTTCAATGTTAACAGGTATCTTAGGAAAATCAAGATGCTATTTCTCTTTTGCAATATATAATCCAAAGGACAGATTAGATATTTCTAGGAAATGAATGGAAATTATATTATTAAGTGACTCTGAAAAAAGAAATGAAAGAATTCTGAAGTACTGTCATCAAGCATTTCTTTGTCCCAAAGTTTAGGCATGAGAACACTCAATGTACAGATTTTAACTCTGATCTTTTTGGGATGTAGTTCACATAAACACAGCACTCGGTATTGTGTGCAATAATTAGGTGAAAGAATTACATGTGCTTGTTTATAATGCCTACAAGGTTTTTTCAACTGCCTCGTTGACACAGCAACCCTAACTTCATGTCATGAACTATTGTAAATATTGTGAATAGGGTGTAAAAGGAAACACAACCATTCCTGTTCTCCTGAAGTTCAAGTTCAGGAATGGATGACTTACACTCAAGCATCACATCCCTGATAAAGTGCCAGAGAGGGTTTCTTCAACACTCTGATAAAAATCAATAACTCAATTCCCCATATTATCAAATAGTATTAATTCTTCCACGTAGCCTTTGCCACTCTTGATAAAGTTACGTCTCTTTGCAACATTTATCTTTACACATTCTAGGTGCTTCCAAACTCCAAGTCTCAGATGAAAACAGGAATAAAATTTTGAACGTGTTCTAAGTTCCTTATGGAAATGGGTTAGCCTACTGCCTGGATGTGCAATCCTATTAGGAACTTAGCATTTCACAACAGAATGTCAATTCAGCTGCCTGAGTGTCTGAAATGTAAAACATATGGATCGTTTTATCAACAACACAAAATATTGGCATTTTAGACACACATTAAAAATGTCAATCATAAATTAACTGTGATGCCAAAAACTTGCTTGAGACATCTGATATTTAAAAGAGTTTAAAAGATATATGAAGCATCCGTTTCTCTTCTCAGGCAATCATGAAATCGAAACTCAGATTTTCATTTAGTTTTCCAAATTATATGACTTGAAGGGACAGAGAATTTGCTCTTTCTCTTACACCATTATTCCTGTACTTTCAGAGAATAAAATTTGATGGTTTAATGACTGCAGATTTTTCTGTTCATAAATATTTATACATTTAGTGACGACCATTGTACCAGTATAAATATAAAAACATATGAGATAATAAACTTGCTTTTTTTCATAACAGAATGGATTGTAGCCAAAAACCTCAGCTCTACTCAGACTAACATAACTTTGAATTGCTCCATTTTTACTAATAAGCTCTATCTTCTTAGGCCAATTTCATTGCCTTGCAAAATATCAACATTCTTGTTTATGGAATAGGGATTGATGACATGTGCCTCTGACACAGAACTCTCTACACAATAAGAAATATAATACTTTAGAAGGCTCAGCATTGAACACAATGCATGGGAAGTAGCTATAGTGATTATGGTCATCAAGTACTGATTCTTGTTAAGGATCCTTTCTTTTTAACTTATAATTTTGAGATAACTAGATTAAAATGCAGTTTTAAGAGATGAATTGGCGAGTCAGATGTGGTGGTGCAGGCCTGTAATCCTGGTGACTCTGGAGGCTGAGGCAAGAAGATTGGAAGTTTGAGGTCATCCTGGGCAATTTACTGAGACTGTCTCAAAATAAAATTAAAAAAAAAATACTAAGAGTTGGTTGAATGACACTGGGTTCAATTTCCAGTATACTCCTAAAAATTAAGTTGGAGAAATTCCATATAACTATTGCCCAGCTTCCCCTCTGTGAACAACTTGCATAAATATGTGATTCACAAGAAGGAAACTGGCACAGATAAGATCAGTGAGGTTTTCCAGATTTTGGTGTTTTCACATACATCCATTTGTGTAGTTTATGTGTGTGTACTTATTTCTATGAACATTTTAAATTGACCTGCTATATGTGCACCCTTAATGGTGAAGAGTACAAGGAGTCAATACATGTACACCATGTGCAATGTCAAATCAGGTTAATCAGCATATCCATTCCTTCAGACACTTAATAAAGTTTATGTTTTATGAAACCAGATTATTTTGAAATATATAACAACTTGTTGTAGACTGGAGTTTTTCTATGATGTTGGAGAACATCAGAATTCATCCTTCCTGTTTAACTTTTTTTTGGAACACATTATTATAAATCAGGCCCTCTGCTTCCACCCTCCTCTTCCTAGTCCCTAGTGAGCACTAGTCTACTGTGTTCTATCAGGTCATTTATTTTAGCTTCCACAAATGAGTGAGGGTATGGAGAATTTGTCTTTCTGTACCTGGTTTATTTCACTAAACGTGAGGTACTCCAGTTCCATCCATGTTGCTGTAGATGACAGTATTTCATTCTTTGTAATGAATGAATAATAATCTATTTTATAAATATAACCACATTATCTTTTTGTATTCAATCATTAGTGAAATTTAAGTCAAACCCAAAATGAGATATTATCTCACTCTAGTTAGAATGACCATTGTCATGAAAAGACAATAAATAAATGCTGGTGAGGGAGAAAAGAGACTTTTCTTCCCCTGCTTTGCAATGCTAGGGATCAAACCCAGGACTTCAGGCATGCCAGGCAAAGGCTTTACCACTGAACTGTATTCTCAGCCCCAAGAAAGGGGAAATCTTGTACTCTGAGGGTGGGAATGTAAATAAGTACAAATATTTTGGAAAAGAGTGTGGAGATTCCTCAACAAATCTAAAAATAGAGCAATATCACTGTGGGAATATATCCAAAGGAAATGAAATCATCACATCAGAGACACCTACACTTCCATGTTCAAAGCACAAGGCCTACTCTTGCTGCCTTTTTATATAGTGACACTTATCTGTCCCTGTTCCCTTCCCTAACACGTGGCAATCATCAATCTCGGTGATATTGTTAAGATTGCAGTAGACATGTAACCACACATGATATATTCATATTTTTTGCACTTGGCCTAATTCACTTAAGATCCATTCACATTTTGTTTTTGAGACTGAGTAGTATTCCAGGATCTGAATGAACTACAGAATATTTAAGTTTAGTTGTTCCCAAGTTTGAATATTAATACTTAGGCCAGTTAGACACATACTCTGCATTCTGACCAGCCATGTGTAAGGATCTGGTCCTCCCTAATTTTAAGGTGTGTGAGGCAATCACTGTTTATTTCAACTATTATGATATGTGAATAAAGGATATAATTATGGTTTTAATTTGAATCTTCCTGATTGTTTGCAATGTTGACCATAGTTTCATGCACTTATCTGATATCTGTATTCGTTTCAATGAAATATATTTTGTCCTTTGTCAGCTCTCTAATTCTATATTGGATTTTTTGTGATTGACTGGAAAGATCTCCACATAAGCCAGATTTACTTATCTTTGATCTGTGACGCCCAAGTAATATTTTTTTATGTCTATAGCTTCACTTTTATTCTTTTCACAAGGGCCCTTTTAAATGATTGATGAAATCCAATTTATCAAATTTTTACTTTTATTGATCTCACTTTTTAGAACAAATCTAAGAACTCATCAGCCATCTCTAATTTCAAAGAATTTCTCATATGTATTCTTATAAACATTTTACTGTTTTATCTGGAATTAAACCCATCAGCTATTTTGAATTATTTTTTGTATTAAGATGTGATGTCTAGGTTTAAATGTTTTTGCTGTTGTTGATGTTATTGATTTGCTTATGAATATCCAAAGGCTTCAACAAATTTTGATGTAAAGGCTCTACTTCTTCCATGAAATTGCTTTTGCATTTTTGTCATTCCCAAATAAGCACACATTTATAGGACCACTTCATTCTGCTCTCTTCTCTCTCACCAATGCATGTGATTTTTCCTTCACCAAACCCACTTTCTCCATTACAATCTGTAGAGTAAGACCTATCTTCAGGTAAAGCAATCTAGTGATTCCACCCATTTAATACCCATTAATAATAACAATAAAGTAATAATAATGAACTAGCTCTTCCAAGTCCTGTGTCTTCCCATATAATTTAGGAGAAATTTCTCTGGACTACAAAACCCTGACTAGGATTTTGAGAGGAATTGTGTTAAACCACTTAGTCCTTTAGAAAGGATTTATCATCTTCATTAAGCTGAGTCTCTAAGTTCATGAAGGTGGCTTGTGTTCACATTTATTTAGATTTTCTTTGATTTCTTTCACTGTAACATTTTTTATTTTCAGGACACAAGTCTGGTACATATTATATTAGATTTATGCCTGAGTATTTTAGTTTTGGTAAAGCAATTATTCATTCTATTATTTAATTACAATTTCTACACATTAATTTTTTAGTATATAGAAATGTGATTTATTTTTATGTATTGATGCTGTACCCTGAAACATTGTTGAAGTTGCTTGTAAGTTCTACATTTTTATTTATTTGTTTGTAAAATATGGACAGTTTTATTTTTCCCTTTATTTTATTTTTTGCCCTAAAGTGCTGGCTAGAAATCTCGGCACTGTCCTAAATAAGAGTCCTGGAAGTCAACATCTGTGATTTTCTCCCAATTTTAGTGGAAAATTATTTGGTTTTTACCAGTAAATATGATGCCACCTTTTTCGTAGCTGTCCCATAATAAAGTGGAGAAATGTATTCATTTTCCAGGGCCACCATAAGAAAGCACCATAGACCGGGTGCAGTAGGAATCATGTTCTTACAGTTCTGGAGGATAAAAGTCCAAGATCAAGGTGTCCATGGGCATCTTTTCCCGAAGTCTCTACTTGACTACAGAGAAATGTTCATGGGATCTGTAATGTCCCCCAATGGACTATATATCAAAAGGCATGGTCACCAGCCTGGCAGAAGCTTTAGGAGGTAGAGCCTTGTGAGTGAAAGTTAGGTCACTGTGGATATGTCCACTTAAGGGATATTGGGATTCCAGTTCCTTCCTCTCTCTCATTGGTTCCTGGCTCCATGAGGTGAGCAGCTTCCTCTGCCATGTGGCCCTGCCAAGGTATCCTCTCTCACCAAGGCCTCAAACCAATGGGCCAAGCAACCATTGACTGCAACTGATGAAAGCATAAGCCGAAATAACTGTTTTCTTCCTTCAAGTTGGTTATCTGAGATATTTTGTCACAGTGATGGAAAGATGACTCACACTTCCATTTTCTTCCTGTGTCTACACAGGATCTTTGCATTTCTATATCCTAGTCTCCTCTTGTTATAAGGATGCCAGTCCTATTGAATTAGGGTCTATTTCAATTGCCTCATTTTAACTCAATTACCACTTTAAAGATGCTGCCTCCAAATAGAGTCACATTCTAAGGTACTGAGGTTTTGGACATCATCATATAAATTTTAAACCAGTAACAGGAAGTTACTTCTATGCTTTGTTGGCTGTGAGTTTCTATCAATAATCGGTTTTAGAGTTTGTTAATTGCATTTTCCTACTTCAGTTGATGTGATTAAGCAATTTTTCTTCTTAAACTTGTTGATGTGGTAGATTTCAATAAATGTTTAAATGTTAAACCAACCTTGAATACCTAGAATAAGTCACATTTAGTCATGGTATATAATTTTGCCATACACTGCTAGATTCAATTTGCTAATATTCTGATTAGAATTTTCATACCTAACTTCATGAGATATAGCCATGTTCCATATAATGGTGTTTCAGTCAACAATGGACTGCATATAAAAAAGAGGCTCCTTACGACTATACTGGAGCTGAGAAGTTCCTTCCTATTCCTTCTTTGCTTTTTTCTGTTTTGATATGCTTAGGTACACGAATGTTTAAGTTACAACTGCCTGTGATATTCATCACAGTATCATACTGTGCAGTTTTTTAGTCTATATGTAGTGGGGTATGCCACATGGCCTAGATATGAATCAGGTTTATGTTAGTAGGTTTCTGTTAGTGTACTCTATGATGTTCACAATAACGATATCACCTACCAGTACATATTTCAGAATGTACCTAAACTTTGTCATTAAGCAATGTGTGACACTATATTGGTCCATAATTTTCTTTTTGTATGCTCTACTTTTGGTATTAGCAGAGGAATAACCTAATATAATGAGTGGGAATTGTGGGAAGCCATCCTTATCCAGCAGAATCAGACCAGTTTCCTGTCTAGTTTCCCTGAGAAAATGGCTCCCCTAACTCCACCCTATCCTGTCCATCACAGAAGAAGCTCCTCCCAATCTTGGCCCCCTTTATCTGTGTGTCTATAAGTAAACCAGAGTTGGGCTACTCCATGTTGTTAGAGGCTAGAGCTGGTATGGCCAGACTCGTCAAATCCCCTTTCATTTAAAAGGGGTATTGGTTCTAGTGTGTTTATTGAGTAGATAAGGTTATGCGTAATTGATTGATTTACAGCCATCACCATCCTCCATTAGTTAACCCTTTTCTCATCCACATGATACTTGGCTGAGAGACCCCCCACAGCGAAGTCTTTCTCATTTCTATTTTTTATAAAATGTGACATAAATTTATCTTTATTATTTGATAAAATTGTCCAGTGAAGTCATCTTGCCTAGAGAATTTTTGGAATGAAGATTTTAATTTTAAAAATTCAATGTCTTTAGGTGTTTTTGACCATACAGCATTTCCATTTCATCTTGTTGAATTGAGTTGTCTTGTGTGATACTGGGACCACATCTTTTTATTGGATAATTAATGTATATAAGATTCCTCACAGTAACCCCTTATTATCCTTTTGATATCTGGTTGGGTCTGCAAAGGACATTCCTTGTTTCATTCCTATTTTTGATCATTCCAGTCTTCTCTCTTTTTATTGTGTTTATCTTCCTGAGGTTTTTAATTTTTTTTTAATTACCAACTTTTAGTCCTATTGATTTTCTATTGCTTTCCTCCATTCAGTTTTATTGATTTCTACCATAATCTACACTGTTTTATTCCTTTAGCTCATTTTGTGATTATTTTGTGTTTTGTTTTTTCTCCTTAAAATAGAAGGCATTTTTGACCTTTCTTTGTTTCTAATGTAAGCATTTAGTGCCATAAACTTCCCACTTAATACTGTGCTACTTGCATGCCCCATATTTGATATGTTGTGATTTTGTATTCATTCAATTCTTTCCTTTAAGCTTCTTCTGACATTTTCCCTTGAACCCATGGATTATTTAGATGTTTTTATTGTTATAAAGTTTGAAGATTTTCCTCTTACACTTCTGCTATTGAATTTTAGCTTGATTCTATTATGGTCAGATAACTTCAGTTCTTTTAATTTGTTTGGTTCATTTTATGACCTGTGATATGGTCTATCTTGGGGAATATTCCATAGCTGTATTGAAGCAGACCAGAGATCCCAAGCAGAAGACCCTTACCATAATTAAGCAGAAACCCCCCACCATATTTGTCACATATAAGTTCTTCTTCTTGTCAGAAAACTTTATAACAGAATATCAGCAAAAATTTCTAAAACTCTCAATGCGAGAGAGGACTTCCTATTTATTGTGAGGACTAAATCACTCTGTCCTGCAAAAAATAAGTTTGGCCACAGACTTGATGATGTCCCTTCTTGCTTTTGTTTTAAAACCTCTGACTAAACTAAAAAATGGTACAAAAGTCAATTTCTGTGAACTCGAAAAACAAATACTTTTAGGTAGACCCTAAAAAAATGTATATTTCCAATCCTTCCACTTTTTGGGTATAAGGTTACAAGAATTTCCAGAGAATGATTTGAGGATCAATAAACATGCAGTCAATAAACATGCTTCCTCTTCTGGCCTACATCAGTATGAAAAAATTTTTTTCTGGTGTTAGCTGGAATGTTCTATATATCAATTAGATTCTAGTAGTTTCTTGTATAATTCACTTGTTCCATATCCTTCTTCATTTTTCTGTTCAGTAATTTTATCAATTGCTGAGAGAGTGTTGGAGTTGCTGATTATAACTGGATTTGACTATTTCTCTCTGTAGTTCTATTAGGGTTTATTGTGTTTTATGTTCTGTCATTTAGTGTATACACATTTGTGTTTTTATTTCTGATTGATTGACCTTTTCATCATTTTAAGACTATATTTCAATAAGGATTATTAATAATGTGGCCTTGTATACATTTTATGGAATCTACGGGAATGCAATCTACATGAAGTAGTGATTAAATAGGGAGAGCTCAAACTACGAGCAATAATGATAACTTCTTACCACCTTCAAATTAAATACATTTTATAGGTGGTATCACAAGATGCCTAGAAAATGATAAACAGCCCTTTTGTAAAAAAATTTAAAGTTAGTTATTTTGGTCTGGTACAGAAAATTACTTCACTCCAACAGACTTATAAATAAGCAAAAGTTTATTTCCCACATTTCTGGAAGTTGAAATTCCAAGGGGAATGTGTTAGCATGTTTAGGTCCTGGGGAGTGTCCTCTTCCAAGTACAAAATGTCAATTTCACATTCTATCCTCACATGAGGGAGAGGAAGTGAACTACCTCATTGACCTCTTCTTAAAAGGGCACTAATCCTACTCCTAATGACCCTGTTCATGACCTAATTACCTCTGAAATGCCCATAATATAGTAAGCATATAGCTTGTTCATCCATATTAATTCAGGCAGCATTGATTGTGCATGTGCGTGTTGGTGTGTATGTATGTTTGTTAACAGTTATTCAATAAGGTCTACTTATTATTCACATAGAAAATAATAGATATACACATGTGGAGTATCACTGTGATATTTCCTGACATTCCTTCTAAGTTATCAGTAAGCTCCTTGTCCAAACATGGCAAAAGATAAGATCTCTGTCTATGATATCAGCCTCTCAAATGAAGTTTCATGTAGATATTGAGTGATCAGGTGACACTGGTAACAACTTTATGTTGTGAGTTATTATAAAATTGTTTTCAACTTTGTATTTTTTCTTTTTCTTTTTTTGTCCACAAGTGAATGCAAGTAAAGTTAGTGTGGTGTAGATGGTAGGAGCTAAGCGTCTTGTTTCTAGGTTTGTGTTTTAAAATATGTGTGTCGCACTAAAAACCAAGTTCTATTACATTTTATAAGTTGTCATAAGAAAAAAGAAATGATACTGTCATTGAAAATCATGTATATGTTATATTAGTTATCTATTGGTATATAAGAAATTATCCTAAAACTTACTGTCTTAAATCGACAGCATTCCTTCCTTCATGACGTCAGTTTGTAAGGAACCAGGTGTGGCTTTTCTGGGTCCTGTGACTCCAGGGCTCTCAGGGGGCTTCACCAAGGCACAGGCCGGAGTAGCAGTCTCATTTGAAATCTTGACTGGGAAAGAAGCTGCTTTCAAACTTACATGAAGTGATTTGATTCTTTCTGAGTTGTTTGCTGGGGTCTGCCGTCAGTTCTTATTATGAAGGCCTCTCCAAAGCACAGATTAAAGCATGGAAGTGCCTTCCAACTGTCCAACTGATCAAGAAAGCAGAAACACAGTACCCAAGACTGAAGCCAGTCTCTGTATAGCCTGATTAGAAATGCTGTCCATCACTTTTGTATCTTTCTAACAAGTCAGTAGGTGTAGGCTACATTCAGGGAGAGGGGATTACTCAAAGGCACGATTACAGGGAGACAGGGATCATTGGAGGGCATATTGGAAGCTACCCGCCATAAGAATATCATTAGCAATGTTGAATTACACATTATTACTTTCCTTGAAAACCCATTTGAATTTTTTTGTTTGAGAATTGGATTAAAGAAAAAAACATATAAATTAACAGGAAAATAGACACTCATGATAATCCTATTTTGTGAGATTGGCTGTAGAATAAGGTAGAAAATCAACTATATGCAAGAAGATCAATAAATCTAAGTGCTACAAATGAGTTCTCATCTCCAAATTACCATGTCAACTAAATATTTTAAAATATCAATCAATTCTCATAGCAATTAAGACTATATTGAAAATTCAACAAACGGCAACTGAACTTTGAATTTCATGTTTTCAGAGTTTGGACGGCACTGATTTTCTAAATATAGGAATAAGGGACCCCAAGTTTTCATAGTTTGTCTTTGTTCCAATTTGCACATAAAGTGTTGTCACCATTAGATCAAGAAATGATGAAATGGCTTTACACAAATTAATTATAGGTATACTTGTTCTTTATCCTTTTGGTAAGTTCAGAAGTTTACCCCTTCTAAGATATGTGGTAAATATTCTCTCCTATCCCACAGACTGCCTTTTAACTGTACTGTTCAGTTCCTGTGTTGTACAGGTTTTCAGTTTAATGAAGTCTTCCTTGTATAATTTTGTCTTTCTCGTCTGTTTTTAGTTGTTTCTGTGGTAAGGGTTATCAAAACTAACCTCTCGTATTTGTTACTAGGAGTTTTTATTATTTCAGTTTGTAAGTTGAATTCTTGAATCCATTTTGAGTTGGTTTTGTGTGTGGTATAAATAAAGTCTGAGTTTTATTCTTCTGCATCTGGAGATTCAGTTTTTCCAACATTTGTTGAATGACTTTGATTTCCCAGTGTGTACTGTTATCACTTGTCAATGAGCTCACTGTATACGCATGGATGTATTTTGTGGGTTCCCTGTTTTATTGGTCTAGATGGTTATATTAGACCAGTACCTTGTTCAGTTCAGGGTTTTGTACTGTTATTTTGAAATCAGGAATTATAATACCACTAACTTTGTTCTTCTTGCTCATATTTGCTTTGGCTATTTGGGATCTTGTGTGTTTGCATATAAATTTTAGGATTTTTTTTCTATTGTTAAGAAATATAACTGGTAATTTAATACCAATTTCATTGACTATACAGATTGCTTTGGGTAATATAATAATTTTAACAATATTAAGACTTCCAATCCATGAGCACAATGTGTCTTTACATTTGTTTATGGCTTCAACTTATTTGATTGACTTTAGTTTTCGATAAACATATCTTTTACTTCTTTGGTTAAATGTATTTCTAAGAATTTTATTCTTGATACTATTATAAATATGTTTGTCTTATTTTTTCTGATACTTCAATGCACCATTGCTAATGTGTAGAAACACGATTGATTTTTATATGTTAATTTTGTAGAACTACATTAACAATTCTCATATTACTGCAAACAGGTTTTTTTATATAAGTTTTTAGAATTTTGTACACATCAGATAATATCATCTGAAAAACAATATTACCTCTTCATTTCTGATTCCTATACCTTTCATTTGTGTGTTTCTTTGACTAATTGCTCTGTCATGGATTTCCAGTATTATGTTGAATACAGGCAGTAAGAGGGCCTTTGTTCCATTTTTTTTTTTTAATTGTAAACAAATGGGATACAAGTTGTTTCTCTGTTTGTACATGGAGTCAGAGTATACCATTTGTGTAATCATAAATTTACATAGGGTAATGTTGTTTGATTCATTCTGTTATTTTTCCCTCCCCCCCACTCCTCCCACCCCTCTTTTTCCTCTATACAGTCCTTCCTTTCTCCATTCTTGCCACCCTCCCTAACCCTAACCCTAAACATAACTCTAACCCTAACACTAACCCCTCCCACCCCCCATTATATGTCATCATCCGCTTATCAGCGAGATCATTCTTCCTTTGGTTTTTTGAGATTGACTTATCTCACTTAGCATGATATTCTCCAATTTCATCCATTTGCCTGCAAATGCCATAATTTTATCATTCTTTATGGTGGAGTGATATTCCATTGTATATATATACCACAGTTGCTTTATACATTTGTCAATTGAAGGACATCTACATTGGTTCCACAATCTGGCTATTGTGAATTGACCAGTATGAACATTGATGTGGCTACATCTCTGTAGTATGCTGATTTTAAGTCCTTTGGGTATAGACCAAGGAGTGGGATAGCTGGGTCAAATGGTGGTTCCATTCCAAGCTTTCTGAGGAATCTCCATACTGCTTTCCAGAGTGCCTGCACTAATTTGCAACTCTACCAGCAATGTATGAGTGTACCTTTCTCCCCACATCTTCGACAAAACCTATAGCTGCTTGTGTTCTTGATAATCGCCATTCAAATTGGAGTGAGATGGAATCTTAGGGTAGTTTTGATTTGCATTTCTCTTATTACTAGAGATGTTGAACATTTATTCATACATCTGTTGATTGCTTGTACATCTTCTTCTGTGAAGTGTCTGTTCATTTCCTTAGCCCATTTGTTGATTGGATTATTTGTATTTTTGGTGTAGAGTTTTTTGAGTTCTTTATAGATTCTGGAAATTAGTGCTCTATCTGAAGTATGAGTGGCCAAGATTTTCTCCTATTCTGTAGGCTCTCTCTTCATATTACTGATAGTTTCCTTTGCTGAGAGAAAGCTTTTTAGTTTGAATCTATCCCAGTTGTTGATTCTTGCTTTTATTTCTTGTGCTATGGGAGTCCTGTTAAGGAAGTCTGATCCTAGGCTGACATGCTGAAGATTTGGACCTACTTTTTCTTCTATAAGATGAAGGGTCTCTGGTCTGATTCCAAGGTCCTTGATCCATTTTGAGTTGAGTTTTGTGCAGGGTGAGAGATAGGGGTTTAATTTCATTCTGTTGCATATGGTTTTCCAGTTTTCCCAGCACCATTTGTTGAAGAGGCTATTTTTTCTCCATTGCATATTTTTGGCCCCTTTGTGTAATATGAGAAAATCATATTTATTTGGGTTTGTATCCATGTCCTCTATTCTGTACCATTGATCTACCTGTCTATTTTGGTACCAATACCATGCCATTTTTGTTACTATTGCTTTGTAGTAGAGTTGAAGATCTGGTATTGCAATACCCCCTGCTTCCCTCTTTCTGCTAAGGATTGCTTTAGCTATTCTGGGTTTCTTATTCTTACAGATGAATTTCATAATTGCTTGCTCTATTTCTGAAAGGTACATCATTGGGATTTTAATTGGAATTTCATTGAATCTGTATAGCACTTTTGGTAGTATGGCCATTTTGACAATATTAGTTCCACCTATCCAAGAACATGGGAGATCTTTCCATCTTCTAAGACTTTCTTTAATTTCTTCCTTCAGTGTTCTGTAGTTCTCATTGTAGAGGTCTTTCACCTCTTTTGTGAGATTGATTCCCAAGTATTTTATTTTTTTTGAGGCTATTGTGAATGGGTTAGTTCTCCTAACTTCTCTTTCTGAAGATTCATCACTTATGTATAAAAATGCATTGGATTTATGAGCATTGATCTTGTAACCTCCTACTTTACTGAATTCACTTATGATTTCTAAAAGTTTTCTGGAGGAGTTTCCAGGTTCCTCTAAATATATAATCATGTTATCAGCGAATAGGGATAGTTTTTGTTATTCTTTTCCTATTCATATCCCTTTAATTTCTTTGGTTTGTCTAATTGCTCTGGCTAGAATTTCAAGGACGATGTTGAATAGAAGTGGTGAAAGAGGGCATCCCTGCCTTGTTCCAGTTTTTAGGGGGAATGCTTTCAATTTTTCACCATTTAGAATGATATTCGCAATGGGCTTAGCGTAGATGGCCTTTACCATGTTAAGGAATGTTTCCACTATCCCAATTTTTTCTAGTGTTTTGAGTATGAAGGGATGCTGTGTTTTATTGAATGCTTTTTCTGCATCTATCAAAATAATCATGTGATTCTTAACTTTAAGTCTGTTGATATGGTGAATGACATTTATTGATTTCCAGATGTTGAACCAACCTTCCATCCCTGGGATAAAAACCACTTGATCGTAGTGCACTATCTTTTTAATATATTTTTGTATGCGATTTGCCAAAATTTTGTTGAGAATTTTTGCGTCGATGTTCATTAAGGATATTGGTCTGAAATTTTCTTTCCTTGATGTGTCTCTGTCTGGTTTAGGTATCAGGGTGATATTGGCTTCATAGAATGAGTTTGGGAGGGTTCCCTCCTCTTCTATTTCATGGAATACTTTGAGAAGTATTGGAATGAGCTCTTCTTTAAAGGTTTTGTAGAACTCGGCTGAGAACCCATCTGGTCCCGGACTTTTCTTTGTTGGTAGGCTTTTGATGACCTCTTCTATTTCATTGCTTGAAATTGATTTATTTAAGTTGTGTATGTCCTCCTGCTTCAGTTTAGGTAATTCATATGTCTCTAAAAACTTGTTGATGTCTTTGAGGTTTTCTGTTTTGTTGGCGTATAGATTTTCAAAATGGCTTCTAATTATATTTTGTCATTCACTTGTGTCTGTAGTGATATTTCCTTGTTCATTCCGAATTTTAGCATTTTGAGTTTTCTCCCTTTTTCTCTTATTTAGTGTGGCTAAGGGTTTATCAATTTTGTTTATTTTTTCAAAAAAACAACTTTTTATTTTGTTAACTTTTCCAATTGTTTCTTTTGTTTCAATTTCGTTGATTTTGGCTCTGATTTTAACTATTTGCTGTCTTCTACTACTTTTGGTATTGGTCTGCTCTTCTTTTTCTAGGGCTTTGAGCTGTAGTGTTAAGTCATTTATTTGTTGATTTTTACTTCTTTTGTTGAATGCGCCCCATGAAATAAATCTTCCTCTAAGTACTGCTTTCATAGTGTCCCAGAGATTTTGATATGATGTGTCTTTGTTCTTGTTTACTTCTAAGAATTTTTTTATTTCCCTCCTGATGTCTTCTGTTATCCATTCATCATATAATATTGTATTATTTAATCTCCAGGTATTGGAGAAGTTTCTTTTTTTTATTCTGTTATTTATTTCTAATTTCAATCCATTAAGATCTGATAGAGTACAAGGTAGTATCTCTATCTTCTTGTATTTGCTAACAGTAGCTTTGTGGCATAAAATATGGTCTATTTTAGAGAAGGATCCATGTGCTGCTGAGAAGAAAGTGTATTCGTTCTTTGTTGGATGGTATATTCTATATATGTCCATTAAGTCTAAATTATTGATTGTGTTATTGAGATCTATGGTTTCTTTATTCAATTTTTGTTTGGAAGATCTATCCAGTGGTGAGAGAAGTGTTTTAAAATCGCCTAGTATTATTGTGTTGTGGTCTATTTGATTTCTGGAATTGAGAAGGATTTGTTTGACATACATGGATGAGCCAATATTTGGGGCATAGATACTTATGATTGTTATGTCTTACTGATTTATGCTTCCCTTAAGAAGTGTGTAATGTCCTTCTTTATCCCTTCTGACTAGTTTTGGCTTGAAGTCCACATTATCTGAAATGAAGATAGATACTCCAGCTTTTTTGCTGTGTCTGTGTGCATGGTATGTTTTTTCCCATCCTTTCACCTTTTGTCTATGGGTATCTCTTTCTATGAGATGAGTCTGTTGCAGGCAGTATATTTTTGAATTTTTCTTTTTAATCCAATCTACCAGTCTATGTCTTTTGATTGATGAGTTCAGGCCATTAACATTCAGGGTTATTATTGTGATATGATTTGTATTCCCAGTCATTTGACTCATTTTTGCTTTTTGACATGATTTGGTTTCTCCTTTATTTGGCTATTCCTTTAGGCTAGTTCCTCCCATTGCTGATTTGCATCATTGTTTTTCATCTCTTCCTCATGGAATATTTTGCTGAGAATGTTCTGTAATGCTGGCTTTCTTTTTGTAAATTATTTTAGCTTTTGTTTATCATGGAAGGATTTTATTTCGTCGTCAAATCTGAAAGTAAGTTTTGCTGGGTATAAGATTCTTGGTTGGCCTCCATTTTCTTTCAGAGCTTAGTAAATGTGGTTTCAGGCCCTTCTCACTTTTAGGGTCTGGATTGAAAAATCTGCTGATATTCTTATTAGTTTCCCCCTGAGTGTAATTTGATTCTTTTCTCTCGCGGCCTTTAAAATTCTGTCTTTATTTGGTATGTTAGGTATTTTCATAATAATGTGCCTTGGTGTGGGTTTGTTGTAGTTTTGTATATTTGCATTCCTATCTCTTGTACCTGGTTTTCCATTTCATTCTTCAGATCTGGGAAATTTTCTGATATTATTTCATTGAACAGATTGTTCATTCCTTTGTGTTGTTTCTCTAAGCCTTCCTCAATCCCAATAATTCTTAAATTTGGCATTTTCATCATATCTCAAAATTCTTATAGGTTCTGTTCATGATTTCTTACCATCTTCTCTGTTTGGTCAACTTTGTTTTCAAGATTAAATATTTTGTCTTCAATGTCTGAGGTTCTGTCTTTCAAGTGTTCTATCCTATTGGTTATGCTTTCTATGGAGTTTTTAACTTGATTTATTGTTTCCTTCTTTTCAAGGATTTCTGTTTGTTTCTTTTTCAGTATCTCTAACTCTTCATTGAAATGATCTCTTGCTTCCCGTATTTGGTCTTTTAACTGTTGATTGGTGCAATCATTTAATGCCTACATTTGCTCTTTCATCTCCTCGTTTGCCTCCCTGATTGTTTTAATTATGTACATTCTGAACTCCCTTTCTGACATTTCCTCTGCTGTGCTGTCATTGGGTTTTATTGATATAGTATCTAGGTTTGTTTGGGACATTTTCTTCCCTTGTTTTCTCATATTGGTCAGATATCAGTGGGATTCTGAGATATTGCAGATTTCCTCTTTGGCTTATAGTGTTCCTGTAGATTTCCAGTATATCACGTCCCATCCTTCAGTAGCCTGAAGTCTTGGAGGAACTTGATAATGCAGTGCTTCCGAAGAAAGCTGCCCCTAGCCTGCTACTGGGTCAAGGGCTGGGGGCTGGCTCTGTGCGGAAAAGCTCTTACTGGGTGGGTCTGCTCCGAGGAGCTGGCTGTGGATCGTTCCTGCTGCAGGAGGGAGCAGGGCTGCTTGGGGAAGTCTCTGGCTGCCCTGCCCTGGTCCCAGAAGCCACCTGTGGGCCAGGGCCCACCGCTGGATCCGGGGCTTGGTGCTGGCTCTGTGCAGAAAGCCTCTCACTGGGCGGCCTGCTCCAAGAAGCTGACTGTGGAACGAGCCTACCGCCGGAGGGAGCGGGGCTACTGGGGAAGACTCTAGCTGACCTGCCCTGCTCTGAGAAGCTGCCCCTCTCTGAGCCTGTCGCCCAGGCCCAGCTTCACTTGGTAGGAGAGACTCACCCCGCGGCTCTATGTTAGTCCGAGTCTCTCAATGTCTCCCCTTCTTGAATCCTGGGTTTGGAGCGACGGGAGATGCAGTCACCCTCTAGTTCGCCATCTTGGATCCTCCCCTTTGTTCCTGATGTTAGAGGAAATGCTTTCAGTTTTCATCATTTAACATGATTGTGGTAGTGGGATTTCACATATGGTCTTTATTATTTTATTATTAGGAGGTAAATTTCCTCTACACTTGGTTTTCTAAGACTTCTTATTATGAAAATATATCAAAAATTTATCTTATGCTCTTCATGCATATATTGAGATGATCATGTCATTTTTCAGTTAATTTCTTAATCCAACATTAGGTTTTGTTTGTTTGGTGTACACATATATTTAATCATCCTTGCAACCAGGAATACAAGTGCAAATTATCCCTTGATCTTGTTCTGTGATCCTTCTAATATGCTACTGGATTCAGTCTGATAGTTTTGTTGAGAATTTTTGGATATATATTTACAAGGATAACAGTTTATGTTTTTTTTTCCCTCTCTTTCTTGTATCGGTTGCAGGGTAACACTAGTCTCATATAATAGTGTTCACTTCTCTTCAATTTTTAGATCACTTTGCAAAGGTTTAACATTAATTCTTCTTTAAATGTTTGGTAGAACTTACCAGTGAAATCATTTGGTCCCAGGTTTTTAATTCTTGGGAAGTTATTTTAAAATATTCATTTAATATCCTCTCTTATGATAGGTCTATTCAGATTTTCTATTCCTTTATAGAACTTTGATAAATTAAATATTTCTAGAAATTCATCCTTTCTTTTGATTTACCCAATTTTTCATGTATAACTGTTTATAGGTTTATAGTGTCCCTTACAACTCTATTTCTATAAATTCAGTTGGAATATACTGTCTTTCATTTCTGATTTTGAGTCATTCATCTTTCCAAATCTAGCTAAAGTTTTGCCAATTTTGTTTATATTTTCAATAAACTTCATTTTTTAACTATTGCTTTTCTATTCTTTATTTAGTTTATTTCTGCTCTAACTTTATTATATTCTTCATTCTGATATATTTGGGCTAGGTTTTTCTATTTCCTTGGGGTGCAACATTAGTTTGTTTATTTGAGAACTGTCTTTATTTTTATAATAAGTGTACAATTCAATAGAAAGAAAAAAACCCTAAGAACTCGATTATTAAAACAGGCAAGGGATTAAATAAACGTTGCCCCAAAGAAGACATACACATGGAAAACAGGTATGAGAAGAGATGCTCAAAATTGCTCAAAACAACAGTGAGGCATCACCTTATACCTGTCAGGATTATTATTGTCTAAAATGGAAAAAAGAAAAAGATGAGGCTGTGGAGATAGAACCCTCTACATTGTTGATATGGGTATAAAATGAGGCAACTACCATGAAAACAGCGTGACCTTTCCTAAAACATACAGAATCAGCCTGGAGCCCAGCAAAGTACCCAAAGGAATTGATCTCACTGTCTTGGAAAGTAGTGCCACTCTCATGTTCAGCACAGCAATGTTGATGGGAGCCACGATGTGGGACCGGTCTGGGTGGCCATTGAGGGACTGGTGGATAATAAAATACAGTATATGGGTGTGTAATTGCACATAACTTAGCTTTAAACGTGGAGCAGATGCTGCAGTACCATTGAATGTGGAGGGCATTTTGATAAGTGAAATAAGCCATGGAAGGACCAATGCTTCATGATTCCACTGACATCAAGTCTCTAAATATTTAAGCTGAGAAGTATTGAATGGTGGTTGCCGGGTGCTGAGGAGAGGAAAATGGAAAGCTGTATTCAGTGGACAACAGTTCAGTGACCCAAGACACGCAAGTTCTGGAGATATGCTGGGCAGCATTGCAACTATAGCGGACAGCCCCGTGTTTTACAGTGAACCAATTGTTAATAGGGAAACGTTCATATTAAATGTTCTTGCCACAGTAAAACTTATAAATAAAAAATAAATGATTTGGAATTATTTCCTGAATAACGAGCCACATTTACACACTTCAGAAAACCAAGTTTTTTTTTTTTTTTTTTGCTTTTGTTTTGTTTGTTCTTAGATAAAGCAATGCATTTTTTTCTCCTGAAAGAACTGCTGTTTTTAGTTTAATCAGAATACCTATTTACTTTGTTATCAAAATAATTTATTTAGTGTCTGATAAAATATGACTGTAATTACAAATATTACCTGCATTTGATACCTTCCCTTTTTTCATGACTTTAGTGCTTAGAAATTCTATATTACATCATATTGACTTTTTATGCAGAATCTATTATTATCACTGTATACAATATGGAACCATTGAATTCATTCCCTGCTGTGGAATTAGATGTGCTACCATTGTCTCATAATGAATATGCTGCCTAACAATGGACTCCTTTATAAACACAACAATAACATTTTGAATTTCATCATTATGAAAGATTAGAAATGTACAACTTAATTCCCAGGGTTTTAACGTTAATGTGATCCTAGCTGAAATATTTACATTTTCAGTGCCAGTTTAATTAAGCATATTCATTGTCTTGAATCAAAACATAATTTGCACTGGGTTTAAGTATTACAGCATTATGTTTGTACAGAGTTTAAACACTGTCATGGAGGGTCCTCAGAGTTAATTTTAAACTCCAGCAAATGAGTCATTTTGAGCTAACCCATGCTCTCAGTGCATTGCAACACAGCTTTACATTTCCTGACAAATTGAATTCCAGCCAGGTGTCACTCTTTAGAATCCCCAAGGTTTATCTCTGCCCTTTCTGCTCTGACATATGCTTTTGACATACCCAGAAAATTGTGTGATAGAAACCCGTGGAGTGGTAATACCCTCTACAGCAGGGGTCAGCTGTAAAGAACCATTAATGAGGCCTCCCGTAAACAAACCCATCTGAACGGTGACAGTGGCAGAGGAAGCGAAGAGATATGATCTGCTAATACATATTGCATACAGTGCAAGACTCTTACAACCCACTCCCCTGAGTGTTTTTCCAAAAAAGTGAAAACAAGCTGTTGTTTTTGGTCCATATCTCCCATGAGAAAATGATTTTGCTTTATTTGAATTTTTGAGGTTTTCTTTTTATTTTTCCTCTCAGTTTGGGAAATATCCCATATTCACTTATGTTCCACAATAGGTATGTCATCTATGGTGAAGCTGCACTGAAAATCTGTATCACTCTGAAAATGGACCTGAAACCCATAAGCAGAAATCAATTAGTATTTGTAGAAGTCCTAATGAGTTATTCTCAGTGGATTACACACTGTAGATTAATCTGGACTGAAAATAATGCAAAACAGTAAAATGGATCTACGTAAAATAAGAAAGCTATTGAGGAAAAATAAAGTTGGATGTTTATCCCACAATTTTTCTTAGAGGGAAATATGCTCATGATCCAATACTACCTCTCAAGAGAAATACTAAGTAACATTTTTCAAGTTATTCCATAAAGAATTAGAACATCCTGGAATATGCAGTGGAAACATGGAATATGGGTGGGTGCAGTATTACATGCCTGTTTGTTTTCCAGTGGCTCAGGAGGCTGAGGCAGGAGGATTGCAAGTTCAAAACCAGCCTCAGTAACTGAGTGGGGCCCTGTGCAACTTGGTGAGAACCCTGTCTCAAAAAAATAAATAAATAAATAAATAAATAAAACAATTATAAAAGAGCTGGGAATATATGATGATTTTTTTCTGATATGTTTGTATGTTTGTGGATATTTAATTTTTTTCTCAATGTTTTTGTAAATATACTTTGTGTGATGCATTTATAATACACAAAACAGCTCATGTTAGAATTAAGTTACAGTCAAACCCAACGAGTGAGCAAGGAGTTAGCAAAGCGTCTAACATTTGATATCTCTACATTTGCTTCTTGATTCTTTCTGTAAGATTTTTGGGTAATGCACACATCTTTTTTAAAAGTCTAGGAAGACATATTTCAACTATTACACTTACTTTGAATCTAATTAGAAAAAAATGCCTTTCTACTTTTGTAAAATATGCCTAATATTGGTAAAGTGATGTATAGATAAAAATAAATAAAAAATGTCGTGAAACAGAATAAAAATGTTGATGTGTAAGTCTATACATATCAAAATGCCAGGAGTGGGGTTGCTCAAGGACCCTGCACACCTGCTCCCTCCCAGATCGAAGTCTCCTTAGCAGTTTCAGATTGCCCTTCTTTCTAGTATTTCCACAAGTTCAAGAACTCTGTGAAACTGGTGTGGGGGAAAGGACTACATTTACAGATTCCTACCTTCTTCCTTTTCCAATTCTGAGATGCTAATGCCCTTGAGCTTGAGAGGCTGTATCAATGCATCAGATTTGTGTGTGTGTATGTCTTTGGTTTGCAATTTATCATTCCAATGGATTTTTCATAACTTAAATATAATAATAATGTCTTAGAAATTCCCCTTTGGGGAAAAAGTCAAGGTCTCATTTGTAATTGTTAAACTTAGTTGGTAGGTTGAATAATTTTTGAGTAGTTGGTGTTTAAATAAATTTTGGAGTAGCTATGGCCTCTTGGTTTCTCTGTTTGCTAGGAACAGCAGTTATTGATTAACAGGAGAACTGGAGACATCATTGAAGGTATGAAATGATTTTTCTCTGTTAAAAAAGCAATTTTTCCTGTGCTTAATGCAAAACCATGTTCAAATTTCATGTGAATTCTCTCTCCCAATTAATTCTCTGTATCTCTGTAATTAATGTGCCATGGAATGAAAAGAAGGGAAATTATCTCTTGACTATTCTCAACTGAATTACTTACATTGAGGGTTTCCATAAACACAGTGACAGAGAAAATTAAGACCTTTTGAGAAGGTTTCCCTCTAAAGATATGTGGAGTCATTGGAGAAGGTTAAAGCAGGCTAGTCACTTTCCTTAATTCAACCCCAAGGTTGACACTACGTGGAATTGAAAACAATTGTTTCATCTCTAATTATAACAACCACTTGCAGCAGACTGGGCAGCCTACAGATACCAGGACCTTCACATTGAGAATTAAAATGTGTGAGATGGAAGAGTAAGGAGAGTGTAAATGTAGTTAAAAAAATCAAGCAGTGAAATAATATCTTTGGGGAAATTGAATAGCTTTAAATTAAAAATGAAATTAAAGTTTTAAGAAAATTGTGTGTAAAAAGTAGAAGGTATAGCTACAAATTATGTCTTGACAATTATCCTGCATGGTAGGTATTCTAATTTTATTTAATAATTTTTGTCTTAAAATTGTGAAATGACAACTGACTTAACTAAGTAGGATTCTTTCAGTTCTCTTTTTATCCCTTCCTGTATTACTCAGCTTCACAGAACTATAATAAAATATCTGAGATTATTAGTTTATAAAGAGAAAACTCATGATTTTGGAGGTTCTTATAGAAGAATAGGCAGACACATTCCTTGGAGACTTTGGTGGGGATGCTGGATGATAATGGTAGGGAGTGTGTGGTGGAGCAGTATGCTCACATGATGACATAGGAAGCAAAAGAAAAAGAGGCCCAGTTTCCATAGACACCTTTGAGGATAAGCCAGTATCCTAAACACCTTCCTGTCAACCCTACCTCCTTAAGGTTCCACCATTTTCCAAAGGCACCATCATGAGGCCAGAGCCTCCAACACATGGACTTTCGAGGGGGGGCATTCAGCATCCAAACTAGAGTTCCCTTTCCTCCTTTCCTATCTTGCAGCAATAAATTATAAAAAATATTTTTGGGTGACAGGCAGCATACCATGAAAAAATTATAACATGAATAAAACCCAACTCTTGGCCTCCATGGATTCCACCTCAACTGGGAAGGTCAGACATGTGAACACTCTGTGCAGTCAAATCTTGGTGATCTCATCTCTCTTCCATATTTAATTCTCTCAAACATCTTTCTGGAATCTTAAAATATAGAGTGAATAAATTCCTAAAAACACCAAACTTAAGAAAGAAGTATCAAAAGGTAAAGCTGTGATGAATTCATTCTTTTGGTATTTTATAAGCCACTGACTGTCCTGGTTACCATTTCATAAATATGACTTTTAACTATTGAAACAACTTTTAACTGAATTTAGCAAGAACAAGGATAACCAAACATATGTGACTTTTGTAGTTCTCAATCATTTTTTTTCTTTACATCTGACTCATTCTTCTGAGCATTTGTACATAAATTCACATGAACTTCAGATTCTCAACTTGTGCTCTCATGAACGGTAGTGAATGAAAGTTGTAATGACATGACGTATGTGGAGAAGTTTATAACAGTGAGGGAATGGAAAGAAATCCTGTACTTGGATTTTTATCAGACATGTGAAATAATGAAATCATATTGAATGCATGATATCTGAAATTTCAAAATTTTTAACTTTCAGAACATTTACTATTTTATTTCTCTTTATTCTACTTTAGTCACATTATTCAATTCTTAAAATTCAGTGTGTGTACATAGGATGGGATCAGCATCAAGGTCTTTCGTTAGATTTTCATGTACTTCTGTTTTCTGATAGTTGTCCAACCGCAAAGTCCTTAGCTGAGTAATGGCTTTACCTTAGAACTAATAAAGGAAACATACTGATGCAATTATTTTCTAGTTTGCTCTGCATTCCTTAATCAGTATCTCCTTGTATATATAAAATATATTTTTCCAGTCATTTGTGACCAGGAATTAAAATATTCTGAATGCCTATAGCCAATATATTAAATATTTGAACTGCAACCCACTTAGGAAATGCATTAAACCTAATGAGACTTTAGATTTCATTATTCCCAGATTACACATCCCACAGGATTTAAGAATTGTGTTTTCTTTCCCATTAATTTTAAATCCTCACTTCATTCAGAGTTTATGGAATTACAGTCCAAATAAATCACCTGGTATTTTTATTCAATGCAATGAAGTCTGTATTATGCAAACCACACATGTTACTAGGGCTACATCTTTCCTTCCAGAACAAAAAGGGCTGATGACCTTCCCCCTGTGGCTATAGTGCTGAAGATGAGGTGATGCTCATACCCAAGGAGGAAGACCTTCCTTGGTAAGAAACTCCTCTGACAGCCACTCAGGGTGCACCTTTTACTCTGGATAAAGTGACTAATTTGCTTCTCTGAAGTCCTTTCTCAAACAATGACAGATCCCAGGAGTCTGAGCTTGGTTCATGATGACTTAATGTAAATTTTAGAGGAATGACAAGAATCCTAAAATCATATAGATGGGGCTGGGATGTAGCTTAGTGGTAGAGTGCTAAAACAAAAACAAAAAAAAAAAAAAAAAAAAAAAAAAAAAAAAAGCAGCACCTGAAAAAAAAATTCACAACTATTTATTCAGTGATCCTCTTTTTCAATATTCCAAGAAATGAATTGAAAACACCAAAAGTATTTATATTAAGATATTGTTTTCACAATATTTATAGTAAAATATAAAAAAAAAATTCATGCTATATTATTACTTCATTAAAATATTTGTGGTGACTTTGTAATACAATAAAATTGTTTATGTCAGATAAGATCAGTTTCAATAATTAGCATGAACATTAAAAATATGACGGGTCTTTTAGAGCTTCAGTAATGCTGAGGACATTCAATTTCTACTTAACATAAATTGGGAAAAAACGTTTTCAGATGATAGGCTTTTGTTTTTCTGAATCACAACCAAGAATGATTACTTTGAAAAGAAGCTTTTCCACTATATTTTAGGGAACGTTCAGAGAGAGTAGAAGTAAAAGATAAGATTACAGAAGGGTGATATTCACATTTCCTCTGACCTTCAAATTATCCTCATGAATGAATTTTCAAATTTATTCTTATTTTTTATTTTGTTTACTTATTCATTTTTGATAATACGACTTGAACCCAGAGGGGCTTTGCCACGGAGCCCCATCCCCAGTCCTTTTCATTTTTCATTTTTGAGACTGGGTCTCACTAAGTTGCTTAGGGCCTTGCCAAATGGCAGAGGCTGACTCTGAACTTGGATCCTCCCCTCAGCCTTAGGTGCCTCTGGGATTACAGGCATGTGCATGACTGATTTTTTTTTTTTTTTTTTTTTTTTTTTTAATTCTAGGCTTAAAAAGATGCTGAAGTGATCCTAAGAAGTAGTCTCCTGGCGTGGAGCCATATCACTGAGTATGTAAAACAAAAGAGGCAGGTTATTGTGCTTGCTCCAGCAGGTCTGTTTGATGTCTTAGACTAAAGACAGAGATAAAGTGGGAGATAAAGAGATAAAGTGGGAGATAAAGAGACAAAGTGAGAGATAAAGTGGGAGAGGCAATGACAAACAGAAATAAAAACATATGTATGTAAATGACATAAAAAGAGAACTGATGGGATTCTTAAAGTTTTAGGTAACCTGCAGAGTACAAATCATATTTGGGGGAAAAATGTGGGAGTTTGCTTTGTTGAAAGGAAAATTGAATTTTAAGCAAGTGTTCAAAAATGTCTTTGGTACGAGGCAATCTATTTGACTAAGGATTCAGGGGTAGAAACATTCAAATCAGGTGTTCAAAGCGCTCAGCCGACTCAAAGTGGCTTTGCGCTAAGAGCTGGCAAAGGGAGGATTCTGTGCACCCCTCTCTCTCTGATTTCTACAATTTGCACTTCCAGTTCACCCACATCAAGATCTTTTTTAGGGTGCGGGGAGAGGGACAAAATAGGAAATGCAAATTATGCTGACTTAAAATTTTAAATGTCTGATTTACTATTATCCTCTCAATTTCAATGTTGCCTTATCAGAATTAGAAATTAATTTTCATTAAAAAGAGAAGCACTGGTCTTGGCTATGACAACTTCCAAAAGGATGATAACCACAGGGAAATACTGCAACAGCATTGGGCGTCAGGGATTATATGGAATCAAATCATCCATGTGTTTTTCTGTGACTGCATAGGATCAGGATGGCACCTGAAAGTGGCACTCACTACTACCCTTCCTAAGAAAAAGAAAGAACCATAGAGCTACAGATGGCTTCTCCTTCTGAAGCACTCAGAGATGCTAATGTTTCTAAATGGAGGGCTTTAAGTGCCAAGGTTATTTTAGGAACATTAATACTAAAAAAGGCCAGGGTGTTATTGATGCTTACATGAATCACTTTTAATACATCTAGTCATTTGCCAAGGTTTACTTTGGAGTTTCCTTTCTAAAAAGTAGTTTATATATTGACATCTAAATGTACATGCTTTTGTTTTTGGAAATCCGAAAAACAGCATATTCTCTCTATCACTGTGAAAGGGTGCTGGAACACTGACCAAATATCAGCGATGTTTTCCTTCTAGAAAGGCAATGAGAAATGCATTGCATTATCAACAGAGAACACTTGAAAAAATAGCAGTATGTTTTGGTTTATAATAAATGCAATTATATAAATATAATTTCACCAATGAATTACTTTATGTAGATTCACAGATATTTTGCAATTCTCACTTCTGAAAATGAGGACTAAATTATTCATTATTCTATATTTTTATATAAGGAATTACAACATCTTGTGGATGCAAATCATTGGGCCAGTAGGTGGCAGCATAGCCCTTTGGTTGCTCGGAAGACATGTCAGTAGCTTAAAGAAATTTCCTTACTGGTGATAAATAAGAAAGAAAAAGGAAAAGTTTTTCTGTGGCTTTTTTCTGTGTCCTTCATTTTCACACGATATTCATGCATAGGTCTGTAATATTTAGATATCCATTTTATAGATTAGCAATCTGTTCTGCCCTTTCAAATAGATTTGGTGACATCTGTGCTCTGTTGACAATCCCATTTTCATTCCTAAATCATAACATTTTAGTCACAGAAAGAAACTTATCAATCCTCTACTTCACCTATCTCACTTTACAGATTAAAATAAAAATAGACCAAGAAAGTGGGAGCCATGTGTCCACGTTCAAACCCAAGTAGTTTCAGACATCAATTCATCTCCAGTTAAAAACTGCTAAGGAACAAATTTAGTTTTGCACAAGTCTTAAATGTGAACTAGAGACTGTAGACAACAGCTTTTATTTCATTTTGTTCATATTCTAGTGTAAAATGCCTTTTCCTCTGGCACTAATCTTTTTTTTTTTTTTTTCTTTCTTTCTTTAAGGGTAAGTAAAACTATCAAAAGACTATTGATAAGGAGCACTCATTTTTCCTACCACTGAGAGATATTCTGAATCTAATAATCACATTAAATTGGGTCACTAGTCAATGCCAACTGATATGAGCATTTAAGATGATATGTCATGTTGGCATCCACTAGTCTGGAATCTTTTGGAATTTGATGGTTCCTCCAAATGTTTCAAACTAGGCATAGACGACGTTATTGCAGCAGCAATAAGGTCCCACTCAGACACCTCCCCCACCTTCCTGACCCCTCTCCCTCCACACCCTGTTGCTCATTCCCCTTCTAGCTCGTGGGATTGGTGCTGTTCCTACATGCTTCACAGCATGCCCACTAACACTCTGGCTGAAAATGTGTTCCAGGATTGCTGAAAGACTCTGCATATATGTTGCCACTGCAGATTTCTAATCATTTTAAGTAAAATTGCAACCACACCCCTTTGAGTAATTTTTTAAAATACATATTCTCTGATTTATTTTTGCTTATGGTACTTGTTGACATCAGCAAAAAATTATTTCAATTAATTAGCTTATTGATTTATTAGTTTGTTTTGTCATTTATCTTAATAGAATATAAAACCTTCAAAAGATCTTAGATCTTTGTTCCTTTAATATCGCCAACTAAAATAGTCCCTGGCATATAATAAAAACCCAATACATTGAATGCTAATTTTGTTCTTTTTAATAATGTCTCTGCAGTCTTTCAAAGGACACTGTGAACAAAACAGAACATTATTTTGAAAGTATTAGTACTGTAGAGTTTCATGAATTTTTTGGAGTACGTACAATGCACAGTGTATGATAAATGTTTGTTTTGATATGTTCCCACATCTTTTTGATTTTGATGATCTTTGCAACTAAAATACATCAGAGCATTTATAACACATTAAACTTTATAGACGCCTGTCATTTCTTGTTCTTTTTCCTCTGTTTCTTATTCTTCCTATTCTTTATTTCTTTTTTATAATTTTATAGTATTAGACATGAGATCAATCTAACGAATATGATCTTGAAATTCTGATAGATAATCTCAAATTTAGATATAGAATAATAAAACACAGGATTTATTCTGAAACGTGTGGAGTAGTTTTGACCTTGACAAGTTGACTCACGTTCCGCAGCCTCCGAGCCTGAGATGATAACCCGGACACTTCCCTGGTACAGCTGGAGCTCTATTGGAGGAGTGAAGGCTGGTATTTATGGCTGATCACATAGCATTGCTAACTTGTGCTTTTGTAACTATAAACCTTTTCACTAGGTTGCAAATCAGTGAGATATGACGTTAGAAAAGATGCTATTGATGCATGGACATTTTTCCTGTTAAGGAAGTATTTGTCTAGGATCCTAATACAAGTTGGTAAGGACTTCATTCTACCAAACACCATTATAAAAACATGGACACCAGACCTGTGATTTGGATCTATTCAAGACTCTGATAAGTGCAAAATGCTATACTCTATATTAAGAAAAACTTATTATGCAAACCTAACTCACTTCACATTACACACTCTATATTTATTCCTTTATTCTAAGTTCCATGGCATGGATTTTTTAAAAATTATGAACGAATAAAGCTTTGTATTCACACAAATTACCTATCGGCATAAATAGTGGACTTGCTTAGTGACTCTATCACCAGGAATCGAAGAAAGAACTTTGATTATCACAAAAATAAAATTATAATAAAACTTTGGTCTCTTCTTCACTTAAATTGTAAACAACTGATATTTCTTACTCTGAAATATTTTCTTAGAATAGTAAGAAAGATGAAAAATGTACGTCAACAAGATTGGCAATTTCATATCCACATGCAAGCCTGACCAAATCATTCAGAAAATAGTACAGGACAATAGGAGATGAAAAGCTATCGAAGTCACTAAAGTCACTCCATCATGCCCTGAAATAGATCTTGATACCTGATACAGTAGTTCAATTAACTACCAGCCAGTGTCCAGGAAAACAGAAAGAAAAAATTATTAAGGAAAAGAAAAAACTTACAAATGCCAATTCTATCAGCAATTAAATTTTTTGTGAAAACCAAAATTAACTTAGGAAGAGAATGTTTGCATTGCAGGAACATATGATGTTTGTAGTGGTGTTTCTTATGGGAATGATCATATGGTCTATGTGACTTCAACTGTTTTAGAAGGAAGGTCTGAGTAAATTAGCTATATGATGAGGAAAATAAGCCAATAAATGACCTGTAGTTTTGTTTTCCCAGTAGGAAGCATATATAGCTGATTTTTCTGATTTTAGACATCACAATCTGAAAAATCTTCAAACACAAAACAAATATTGATGTACAGACTCTGTTAGTTGCAGCCAGGTAAATTAACTGTTTCATGAGTATGATGCTTAATTAGCTCTAGGACTCTGAATAACTGTGATCATGTAGAAAACATGACAATATTTTTTAAAATTTAAAATATAGCCTTCAGAATGGATACAACAGGTTTTCCTCATATAGGAAAAATGTGTTTTGTTTTTCTAAATTAGGAACTTCGACATATAGTCTGTTAGGACTGCTCTATATTTGTAATATAATCAAATGTTGTATCCCAGAACAAAGGTAGATATAAAGTTAGTTTTTAAAATGTATATTTTCATGCAATACTTCAACGTATAGAGTTTTGCTCTTTTATGTTCTGTTCACACCAATGAAACACATTCATTCTTTTGTGTCTCTGTGTTTCTGCCTTCTCTCTGTGGGGTTGTGAGCTTCTTGGGGGAGAAAAATCTTTTTGGCCTATTTCATAGTTTTAAGTAGCTAAGACAGTGGCTGATATAAAGCAAAATTTGATAGGTATTTACTAAATTAATTATAAACATTATTCATATTTTCCTCCTTAAACCTTTCTGAGCCATATTGAGTAACGAGCAACAAGTAAAATAAAAACAGTTCTTCGCAAGTTATTTTAATTTGTATGCCAGACTTTTAAACTCATAGAAATATTTTTAATGGTTGTACACAATGAAGATTTGAAACATGTACCCCATTTGTGTACATTGAATCAAAATGAAGACTGTAAAAAGTTAAAAGTTAAATTAAAAAATAATTTAAAAAAGAAATTTTTAATGTGTTTAGTCTTTGGTTGCTTTTTTATTTCTCCCCCTTCATTTTTAATAAAATGTATAAAAACTTAAGCCATTATTATTAAGGAAATGCAACTTAAAGGTTTTTTAACAGAGGTTTTAATAAGCATTTTTGAGGAAATGCAAAAGAAACATAAGGGACTATCTCAGTGCACTTTGAGAAAGAGATTTATAACTGCTAGGTTTGCTCCATTTTTTAAAATTCTTTTAGACAGGTAAAGAAAAACTTCAGACTCAGGTTTTGTTCTTTCTGATACATTTCATATTTGAATCCAAATGCACCTATACTTTTATATTGTTTGCCAAAATTAACATCAAGTTAAAAATGATTTACTTTCTCCCTTTTTTTTTCTAAAGGTAGAACCTTTGTTTTAATTTTTCAGTGTAATATTGAGAACACAGATGTCTGAATGTGAAATAATCACACTTCTTTGTTAATATACATAATATCTGGTTGAAATAAACCATTTACTTTTCCTAAGAAAAGTTTTCCTCCTAAATATGGGGGAAAATGTTTTAAAAAATAGAGATTTGAGAAAATTAAAAAGATAGTAGAGTCTATGTTGAATCATTACACTTTAGTGCTTGACTCTGCTTTAAGTGCCACAAGCTTTTATTCTTCTCCCCCACCATCTTCTTTTTATCTTTTTTCTTTTTCCTTGTTATAGCACTGGGTATCAACCCAATGACTACTCCATAGTAGGTCTTCAACAACTAAGTTACACATCCCAGCCTTATCTTTTCTCTGTCTAAATCATTTTTCATATAAGTACATGTGTACTCAAAGGTCTTACAAGTTATCATCCTGTGCACTTCATAAAGTGATTTGCACCTTCTAACATAAATCAATAGCTACAAGTATTAGAGTTATCTCCTGGTTTCTTTATTATCTTGCTGCAGAAGGATCCAGCCTAAGGGTATACTGAGCCCAGATTCTATCTCCAAGGGTGTGGGGGTGGGGCTGGTATTAGATTGCAATTGACAATTTATCAGGCCTCTGTCTCTGTATCTTTTCAATATATCAAATAAGTAAATTTTAACATAAAATATTATTAAGTTGATAAAATTGATTTATGAGGAAAATTTTTAAAAAATACTATGCAAAATATTTTATGATTTTCTTATTCATATATAAATGTGTATGAATATCACACCATGTGTTTGATATGAACTTGTGATTCTTCTTCCTGAAAGGTTAGCACTTACCAGATCAGGTCTGATGCTACATCAACAGGTCTTGTGCAACCTGTCCACCATTTTCCTCTCCTGGTCACCCTCACATGTGTGCTGAACTCTATCTCTAACGTCCCTAGTTTATGCCATAATGATAACTGATAGGCTTATCTGTAGTCACGTTAAGGAACCATCCATTTATTTCTAAATGGTTTTATGCAAATGTTTTTCTGGATACTACAGAAATTCAAGAAATTTTAGAAATTAAGAAGGTACTTTCTAGATTATAACAGCATCTACCTTTCAGAGATTTAAAGCTTGTGTGTCTTGCATTGGGTTATACAGTATTTGTTCAAAATGGGAACTGATTTTTAAATCATTGTTATCATCAATTTTCTTATTTGATCTAAATTGACTTACTTTGATATCAAAGATATTGTTATGGAATAATTACATAAAATACCATGAAACCAATAATATTTATAGTATAGTTATTTGGTATCTAAAAATAAGAACTATTCAAGAGTAAAGGAACTACTTCAAATCTTCTCAGGGAAAGAAATTAATTGATACTAGAGTATTTTAACAAAACTATGTTGGGAATTAAAATGGTTAATATATCTTGAGGGAAAAAAAAGAGTTGGCAATGCTTCGTGTCCTCAGATATATAAATTGCTTCAAATAAAAGAGTACTTTAGGTCATCTCTTCTCAGTCAAATAGTTGCTTTCATTCTCTTTTCCCTGTGTTTTTAAATGATAATTTACTTAGCCATTCTATGTCTTTATTTGGTATTGCATGGTTGATTGATTGATGGTTGGTGACATCGCATAAATCGCAGCTTATGTCAAACTGTGGCAAAGTGAAATGGAAGGAATCTTGTCATCATTACTTGACCTTTACTTTAATGCTACTCTTATCAGACTGCCACTTAGTTTGGGGAATATACTGAGAAATGCAGTGCCTGCCCTTAGATTATATTTGAACAAACGAAAAAGAACACTCTGTTAGCAGACTTAATATTCGACTACAAGTCAATAGTTATTCTCAACACTGTTAATTCCATTCCTGAACATAGAAAAGAATGCTTTTCTGTGGGTTTCTCAATATTTAAAAGTGATTTTCACATTACTAATGTACAAATGGAACAATATAACTTGACATACTATGGGTTTAAAAATTTTTAAAAATGCCTAGAAAAGAATTAATATCATATAAAAATGATTTTGTGCTCAAAAAGCATAAATGTTTTTCTTTTCATATGTGAAAATATAGTTGGTAGAAGTATTTTAAATTTCACTCATTCATTTTCAAGTAAATAAAAATGTATCAAATAATCCCAAAGTATTAGGGGAAAAAGTCATCTTTGGATGGATTTTGTTGTTACCAGTATAATCTTGATATTTAATAAATATTAGCATATTTATTTTCAATTATTTATGCCATCAAGCAATAATTGAAGCCATATTTAAATGCTGACTTTTAAAAATTAAATCTAAGATAAGTTACTTGCTCTCCATTCAGAGGCATTTACATAATTTGTGAAAAGTATTTGTTCTAATTATTTTTACATAAATAAATAATTTTCCAGTAGTTGCTAAAATTATTGTTTTTCAAAAATATTATGAATCTTTCACTTAGTTTATTTTCATAGTGATGGAGATAGAAAAATTAAATTAAAATTGAATAACTCAGAATTTCTCTTATATTCATTACAAGTTAACTAGAACCAAATGCTTTTTCACTTTATACTAAATTACAGAAAAAGCTTGAGCAAATATTTCTAAGCTTCAGACTACAGGCAGTGAGTGATTGTGATTTTGAGCAAAGGTGAACAAACCATGTGAATACTACATTCACTCAGACTTTCTGACTGGAAGAACCCCAACCAAAGTGCAATAAGTTGAAGACCAATAAGATACCACAGTCTAGCTGAGCTGAAGATGAATATCAGTGTTCAGGGCAACTGAAGTTGTTGAAATTAGTAGATAGCTTGCTGCAGATTAGACAGTGCTTAAAGGGAGTTCTGAGAAATCTGCAGCTGATCCCTGGTATCTCCACGGCTGAGGTACAACTTGTACATGTAAGACTCTGTGAAGGCTGATACAAAGTCAGTGCGGGGGTCTAAGAACAAGAACCAAGAGAAGCACCATGAACTGAAGTCCTGAAAGACAATAGAGTCCTGGCCCAGTCAGAGAACAGACACTTTCCTGAACTGAGAATATAGATCTGAGAACACAGGCACACTAAACCTTATGGAAAAAACCCTAATTTTTATAAAACAACTCATTACCTAGGATCAGGGAGAGAAACTGAAATGGACATGCTGTAGTATAAAATAAAACCCATCTGAGAGTATGTAAATGATCTGTCTGTAATTAAACTTCTTACTACTCAAGCAAACTTAAATACTTTTAAAGGTGTGAGAGTTCACTATAACATCAACTGCCATACTTTTACAAGAAAAAAAAAATGAGAATAAAAAAGGCAGAATATTTTAAGTGTCCTTAAAAAAAAACAAGTATGCAGAGGCAAGTAAATTTGTCCAACAAGTATCAGAAAGAATAGTTAATAGTAACAGAAAAATACATGACTAAGAATATAGAATTAGTGCAAGACTATGAAAATAGCTATAGTAATCTTATTGCATATACATAATCCTGGATATGAAAATAGAATATGATGAATCAACAAATATATGAAAATGACTCAACCAAACTTGTAGGAATTTTTTTTTAAATTGTAAAATCCAAGGAAGATATCCTAGATTTGAATAAAAGCATATCAGATGCCTTACCAGAGAAGATCTGTAAAGATGCAAGAAGAAAATAATAAAAGTAGAGCAGAAAATTTTACTGTCTTTTGGGAAGCATTGATAAATAGAACATTGGTGTAACTAGAGTCCAGAAAGTTGGGGAGCAGAAAAAAAAATTAAATAATTGCAAAAATTATTTTTTCCAAATTTAATGACAATGACATAGTCACAAATTCTAGAAGTTAAACAAACTTCAAGCAGAAAACATAGGGAGGTAATTCAATAGAAAGTATCATAAAACAAAAACTTGTGATCTTCAAACAAAAATTTAGAAAACATTCCTTGCAGAGGAATAAGCAAAAGAATGACAGCAGACTTTTCATTAGAACCATCATAGGTCAAAAGATAATGGAATGTTATTTTTAATATGAAAAGCAAAGTGTTAACCTATATTTCTTCAGTACCAAAAGTACTGTTCAAAAATAAACATGGAAGTCCTGCCACCTGCTTCCCAGTGAAAATGGTGGACACTATTTTTTAGAATAACTATTTAAAAATCTCTAGAAATAGTCTTAAAAATAAGCAGCAATTTAAATATATATATATATTTATAATAGAAGCCTACAAATTTCAACAAGAAAGTCAAAATCCTGTGAGAATTATACCAATATTGCCTTCCACTACTTAAGTTTAGCAAAGCAGTCTTCCCTCCAGACTGCAAAGAGCACAGGGCTCCACTTTCTTCTCAGGTTCCAACCAGAGTGCTTTCTTCAAGGAGAAAGGGAACTCATAACTTCTCATTCTGTCCCTAGCTAATGTTAATCATGGGCAACTGCAGTCTAGAGATGGTTGCTCTCTTCTTTTCCACATCTCCACTCATAGAATATAGCCTGTGTCTTAAGTTTGAGTGCTACAAATGGAGAATCTCCATAGACCTTCAGCTTGCTTATGAAGTGGTAGATCTATACCAGGAAAGGAAACCTGAGAACACTGTATGATTTTCCCTGCCCTTCCACTGAACATTCAGTTAAAGCATGGATCTCATTTAGAAAGAAGCTTGCCATTATCCCATCCCTATCTTGTGAACTCTGAATCAGATACTTTTGCCTGGGGATAGAAGCAGGATGCAAAACAGATAGCTACTGATCTCTTCCAAAAGAAACTTATTTATTTATTTTACAACAGAGTTTAGAGAAGTTTAAACCTAAGGACATTTTAAAGAAAAGTGGGATTTTTACAGAAAGTTAATTGGGAGAAGATTAATAGAGCTAATGAAGGTGAAATATTTTCTGCAGGCAAACTAGTTTTCATGAGAAAATAATAGAAAGATACAGCTGGGAGGAGTTCTAAGAACAAATATCAAATACTAACTTTGGAAAATATTCCCTTAATAGAGACACAAATTGATATAAATAGTTTGCACAGCAATTTATGTCCCAGTGTCTTAAAATAAAAAAAAATATATATATTGATCAAGAAGGTAATAAATGGAGTTTACTGGTTGGTTGTTGTCAGGGAAAGACTGGAAGAGGGTCGATCAGTACTACTGTCATCCAGTGATGACTGTGGATATGCTGAAAGTTGTGACTCTTGGAAAAGAAATATCAGAAATCTGTGGTAAGGAGATAAAGAAAAGCTTCAATAAAATAATCTAGCCAGTCACCACACAAATTAATAAGCAAATTATATTTAAAAGTCCAGGAAATGGGATAATACCCAAAGAGTTCCCAGAGTAACTACAATATATAAACAAACAAAATGAAATTTGTGAGACATTCAAAGAAATAGAAAAGTATTACTTATGTCCTGAAAAAAAAAATCAGGCAAGAGAACCTGCCTGAGAAAGCAATTTAATATCATTTTAACAGAAAACTTTACAATGTTGCCATAAAAAGCATATTCACAGTAACAAAGTATGATTTACCCTATGCACATGTATGATTACACAGTGTGACTCTACTACATGTACAATCAGAGAAATGAAAAGTTGTACCCCATTTGTGTACAATGAATCCAAAAAATTTTTTTTAATTTAAAAAAGAAACACAATAAAAGACACACAGAAAAAATGCATTTAAAAAATATTTAAAAATACATTTAAAAATTAAGCAAAAATGACTGTAAAGATAAGTAGAATTGGTTCCTGCAGTAAAATCACATAATTTTGGTCACTTTGATAACCCAGAACTACAATTTAGTTGTACATTGTCAGAAGATGAATTGTCTAATGTGAACATATCTATTCAACTTTATTAAATCAGAATTATAAACTTGCTTTTGATTGAAGAGGATAATTTTTTATATCTGTCACATTTATTTAGTTCTGATTTATTAGTTTATTTTTTCTATCCAAATAGATTTTCATATAAATAGACTTTAAAAATTAAATAAAAGAAGTAAATGTATGTTAACAAATTCCAGAACTAAAATTTTAAAAATTCACTGCAAGGGCTCAATAACAGAATTGAACTGGAAAAAAAAATAATTAGCAAACTCAAAGTTCAGATGATTAAGATTATTCAAGTCAAAGAATGGAAAGAAAAATAAAATGATGTAAGTGAACAAATCCCCAAAGGAAGGAAGGATGTGATTATAATCGTGTCCATGTGTACATAAGAGAAGTGGCAAGAGAAAAGAAAAAGAGAAAAAAAAATTAAAGAAATAACAGTGGAAAACCACAAGATTTTAGAAAAAGCATTGATCTATGCAGTGAGGAAGCTCAGTGAAATACAGGTCAAATGTCAAGAGACCCAGGAATAGACACATCACAGGAAAAAAAAAATTACCAAAATCTTGAAAGTGTCCAGAGAAAATGACATATCACTTACTAGGGAACCTCAATAAGATTAGCAGTAGATTTCTCAGCAGGCACGCTTGAGGCCAGAGACCAGGGAAACAGTCAAAGGTCACCACAAGAATTGTGGATCAAGAATTCTATGCCCAGCAAAGATATTATTTAAAAAATGAAATGCACTAAAGACTTTCTCAGATAAGCAGAAACAGAGAGAATTTGTAGCTGGCATAGTTTGTTAAATTGAATATTAAATGAATTCTTTACTCTAACAGATTAAAAAATAAATTCTGACAGAAAGCCAGTGACTCCAGAGAGTAATTCAAATTCATGTCAACAAAGATCACTGGAAAAGATAATTACATAATGATAAAAGAAAACAATAACATATTTTTCCATATTTTCCTTAACTGATTTATAAACCAAATTCACAGTAGATTCATGGAATATTTCAAGGAATTAAATGTGATATTTAATTCTTTTGTTTTGGTACATTGAAAGGACTGAATCAATTTTAGTTGTGTTAGGACTTAATTATGTTGCTTCAAGATTTGTAAAATTGATAAAGCATATAGGAAAAAATAGTTGTGAATTTTAGAAATTCTCTTTTTTTTAAATAAATAATTGGTAAGTGTGTACACAATTTGAGTTACACTCCCAAATTCTGCAAAAGGATCACTCCAACCAACAAAAGAAAAATAAATTCTATTTATGTATAAGTTTAACATTCACTGGACTAGGCCTATTCTGTCCAATAAAATGATTCAATAATTTAAAGATACTGAAATTATACAAAGTTCAAATTCAGACCAAAATAGAACTATGTTGAAAATAGCAACAGAAAAGAACTGCAAAATTCTCAAGTATTTGGAAATTAAATAACATATTTCTAAATAATCCTTAAAAGACACCAGCTACCAACACTTACACAAGATGAAATAGATACCATAAATAGCTCTCTCTAAATTTTAAAAAATTGGACTATAAGCTTAAGATGTTAGCACAAAAACTTCAGACCCAGGTATACTAAATAATGAATTCTATCAAACATTTACAAAAGAGGTATTAACAGTTTTACAGAAACACATCCAGAACAAAGAGGAGCAGCAATCACACCTTACTTTATGAATACATGTACAAAATCCTTAAGGAAAGTTCAGTAAATTTAATTCAGCAATCTCTAAAAAGGGGATATTATATCATGACCATGTTTATCCTGGGAATGTCAGGTCTGTTTAAAATTTTATATCAATGTGATTCACAGTATAAAGTGAATAGAAAATAAAAACCTTTGATTATTTCAGAATATACAATGGAAGCATTTGAAAAAAATTCAATGAGCATACATAATAAAAAGTTTCAACAAGGTAGAACTACAAAGGTTATCTATGAACAATTCGCAACATGATACATCATGATAACATGATACTTGTGGGGAAAGGTATAATGCTTTCTAATTTAGGAATAGAAATGGTACTTTTCACCCAAAATTGTTTGACAGAAAGTGCACAATATTCTGACATTTTATTATACTAATATTTATACATGTATATCAATTAGTAACATTTTATTTTTGTGCAGTGAAAGAAATGCAAAACTAGTTCTAATTAGTTAAACAGATGTTCTGAGTCATGTGCTGCAAGCCTATAATTCCAGCAGCTTGGGAAGCTGAGGCAGGAGGATAATGAGTTTTAAACCAGCGTCAACAACTCAGCAAGGACCTAAGCAACTTAGCAAGACCCTTTCTCAAAACAAAAAATAAAAAGAGCTGGGATAAAAAATAAAACGGGCTGGTGATGTGGTTCAGTGGTTGAGTACCCCTGGATTTCAATTCCCAGTAGCACCCCTTCCTCCAACCCCCTGCAAAAAAAAAAAAAAAGAAGAAGACATTAAAGAGAGGAAAAGGTGCTTGTTCCACTGCGTGGGCTTGGCGTTTACATATGTAGGTCAGTTAAATTTTTCTCAGGCATCTATTTCAAAAACATCCTTTGTCTCTGAGTATTCAAAATTCTTTCAAGATCAATTAACAGACTGTATTGAAGATTATGTAAAAATCTATACTATTTAGATTCATTTGGATCTGACCATTTTTGTCTTGCAATGCCTTCAATCCAAACATAGAAAACAAACAGAAAGAAACTAAATACAAAAGTCAAAAAAATGAAGAAAGAAATCTAAACAATAAATTACACATTTGAAAGTAAGTATATAATTGTACCAGGTAGTCCCACTGGACAAGGTTTTGAGCAATGAGAATTCTTAGAAGAGATAGGACTTTAGAAATGGTAAAGAGGATAGGGGAGAAGATTCTGATATGTGTTCCCTGTTCAGAGTCGTCATCTATCCTTCCAGCTATCTAGCACCTAAACTTGATAGCTAATATTTCATATCTGTATGTATTGCTTCTTCAAATCATCTTAATGAGTGTGTTGCACTCAAGACCACTCACCTTTTCCAGAGCGACCAAATGATTGGCTTTGCAACAGTCCCTTCCTCTGTCCAGTCCTGCCTTCTTCACATCCTGACGGATCTACCTCCCTACAGCACTCCCCATTAAGCGTTCTGTATACACATTCACATTTCAGGATCTGTTCTCAGGGAACCCAACTGAAGATCATCAGCGAACCATGCAGTGATATGCATCTGGGAGTGGTTTTTTAGGTACATGATGCTACTTTTGAAAAGTTGAATTTTTCAGTGGATTGAATAGTGAACAGAGGAGAGTGTGACAGAGGTGCAGAAAATTGTCAGGATGACCAGAAAATTCGCTGAACTGCTAAATTTAAATAATAAACAATTTTATGAAAAATATTTCTCGGGAATTCACTTTGAATCATTAAATAGGAGTAAAATTAGCTTGAAAAACCATTTATTTAAAACAAAAGCGGAACAGAATCATTTGACAATTTGATACCTAGATCCTGTGACTGCCAAGTACATTTTGTCAGTGTCGGCACTGAAGCCAGGGCAGATTTAAAGGGGACCAATGGGAAAAACTGTGCCAAACTAATGCTGAAAATTGGTGAAACCTCATGCCAGTATGATTTACACTAATGCCAGTTTGCTTTTACATCACTAAAAGGCAAAAAGAAGACTAAGATTAAACTTTTACATCATAAACATTTTTTGGTATCCATGTCTAGTTATCTGTCAACTGTCTTCTATTCTTCCTTATTTATCCCTTTTCTACGTATCTGCTGGGAATGAATTCAAGCACCTAGTTTCTAAAGCAAGAAATCTGGAAGCCAATTTAGAATCTTATTCACATAATCCTTACATGAATTTGTTATATCATGCACAAACATGCTACTACCTCTTTATGAATGCTTTATTTTATCCTTATCACTTTCCAAGTTCATTGTTAATTCTGTAACGTTGATAATCAATACTGGCCAGATTATTACAGGGTAATAAGTTGTGAGCAGTGTCTTCCAAGCCAAACAAAAAATTGTTTAAGCAGTGCATATTCTAAATGCAAATTTAATCATGTTACCCTTCTATCAGATGCTTCTATGAGTTTTGAAGTGACTTCTCTAACCCAGGATAGATGGTCCCAATAATCTTTCTATGAATTACTCTTTTTGACATTTATTGTCACATCAGATCTTCTATCTTGACTACATTGTACAACTTGTTATGTAATTTTTTAGCTTTTACCTTACTGTAAACTTTTTTTGATAGCATTTTGTCACCTCAGCATTGAGTACTAAAGAAAAATGTTTTTTTTTTTTTTCCAGAACTCTTTTCTGAATAAAACTGCAATTCATCATATCGCAAGGAATTTTCAGGAGTAGACACATGTAACTCTCAATGGTCAATAGCACAGAAACAAATCATCATTTAGTTTTGAATGAAGTTGGTGAAGTCTGTGTGGCAAAAATGTAGGTCGTTTCTCAGTATTTATTTGACTTCATTTTGATTTAAAAGGAAACTTCCCCCCACTGTAAAAGTCCTGAAAGTTACATGTGCTAAACCAAAATACCTGCTTGCAATACCTAATTTGTAATATTTAAATGACAATAAGTTTATAGGACTATTTAGTGTAAAGATGGATATTTGCCAGGTATTTGACATAATAAATTGTCATCCTTAATGCTGATCCTACATAATTATAAAAACAAAATCCAGGACTGGATGGGTAAACAAGAGGCAGGGTCTAACTGGTTTGTGTCCCCTCTAAAGACTAGAAGGACAAAGAACCTGATTCAATCAATCCAGTGTACATTGCACTTTAAAATCAAAGGGAGATGTTTGCTTGTTTTTTATAAAGGAAATAGCAAGTAGAGAAAGACTTTCAGAGGCTCTGTGGTTGTTGCCACTAGAAGTCGTTTTAATTCTGAGAGACATCTTTGATGAAGAGAAGTGGATCTCGTCCCACCCTGGGCAGATGCGATGGAGCAGTTTCAGAGAACAGTCACACATCCAAGCCACGTGCAGCTGAAGGTGGCGGCTGGCAACCTGGGCATTGGCTTCGCCATTAGATGAACAAATAGCCAATGGGTGAAACGATTTGAGGAAGCTTTGCACTGTGACCGTCTGTGTTCTTGGGAAGAAGTTTAACTTTGTGAAGTTCAGCAGCCTCGCACTGAGAGGGGCGGCGGTGACTTCTGCCCTGAAGCCGAGGTCGATCTCATTGCCATTTCTTGCAGGCTGAATTGCTCCCGAGAGCAGGAGCGGAGTTCCAGCCAGTGTGGAGGTGGCAGAGGCTTTAGGCATCAACCCAGTCTCCCTGCAGCATTACCCGCTCTGAGGCCAGTGATGGTCACTGCTCTGGGGAAGATGCGGATCCTCCAGAGCAGAGAATATCCATTCCGGGTAAAATATGATGTGCTTTCTCAAGCAGCTTTACCAAAGCTGCCGTGGTAGCTCTGGTCATGTGAGGTTGTGGGCAACCATACTCAGATCCCCTTCTCCTCCATTGGGGAGCTCAGCATCCTGCCTTTTCATACAAGGGACAGAAACAAGCCCAACATCACCTGCAGTCTGATGTCCAGAGATTATGCCCTCTCCAAGTGCCATCTCCCATTTGAGGGCGTGGTTATGAACGCATACTGCAGAGCAACTGGGTTCCTTGTGGTTCTAACCTTAGCTCACGTTGACCATTTAGTCAGTTCTTTTGGGTAGAAACCTACTTGGAATACGCATGACATGGTGAACGGCAGGTGATTGTTGCATTTCGTAACACATACAAAAGTCAAAGATGTGGATCTTATTGTGAAACTTACCTTAGATTCAAGGGAAGGAGATGACCTCACTACACATCATAGCTATTCCATATCATGGATGTGAGTGATTGCAGAATAGTTGATTATACTGCTTTCATGTCTTGAAAATGGAACACATTCTCTGCACAAATCTGTTTTCTCATTTCTATCAAACATACATAAAATCAAAGGTTGCCTCTGTGTAGTATGTGGATATGGTTGATGGGATCACTTGAACTCATGACATAGTCCTTGCTTCTATGGGAAGGACCCTGGCACCCTGCAGCACACTTGGGAGTCTATTTGCATACAACATTGAGTTTGCTTCTGTTCTTCTAGGAAGAGGCCCTCAAACTCCTATATTTTTCAAAGGAGTACACTTAAAAGTACAGATGCAATGTGCAGGAACATATTGTTTTTATAGGCTTTTATATTTCTTTGCAAAATTAATGGGAGTCAGAGTTTTAGATAAGTGTAAATTTTCTCTCTGGGAGATCACAATGTTTTATGTGAATTTAATGCCTGTCGAAGATTAAAACTTGAAAAAATAGAGTTAGGATATGACTTTTGGTATTGAAAAATAAATATTTTAATAATTTTTAAAAATGCAAATATGAGGAAAACTTCCATTTCCAACTAATGTGACAGTCAACAAGATGATATTCATGTATTCGGATAATTCACTTATTACTGAGACAAGGTACAGCATACAACCATGGTTGAGAGTGAACAATTTAGAGACATTTCATTTTTGAACCTCAACTCATTTAATACTAAGTCAGATACATTGATTTTTCATCTCTAAAAGCAATACCTCCATATCTCAGTTCTTGGAAAAATAAAAATGAGAAAACTTATGAAAATTTTTTTCATAATACCTGGTACATAGTAAGTCAACAAATATTAGTTACAAAATTCTCTAAGAAATATTTACTTAGCAATTCTATGTACACAGCACTACTATTCTAAGTTCAGGTGTAAAGAAACATGAATGAAAAAGAATGATTTCTCCTTGAGCCATTAGCTATCTAGGGACAGTTTATTATTTTTAAAAAAGGTGAATATGAAACTAGAAATTTAAAAAAACTATTTTAGAAATCTAAGATGTAATATTTGATAAATGCTCTTAATGAAACAGGGTAAAAAAAAACAATATTAGTGTGTGTGTGTGTGTGTGTGTGTGTGTGTGTGGTGTGTGTGTAAGAGTGGATGGTGTACTTTTAGAGAAAAGCATTGCTTCTTTCATGAGGAGATGTTCCTTAAGTCACAGTCTATTGTAATGGCTTGTTGTTTTTATAATAAAATATCATAGTTTGAACATTGTAAAACCAAAATTTATGTCTCATAGTTCTAGAGTTTAGAATTCCAAGATCAAGGCTGCAGCCAATCTGGACTGTGCTGAGGACTTTGGTCATCTTACAAACACTCCCTTCTTACTGTGTCTTCACAGGGTCTTTTCTCTGGACTCACAGAGAGAGTGAGTGAGTCCTCTGGTGTCTCTGCCTAAAAGGATATTAATCTTGTTATATCAGGGTTCCACTCTCATGGCTTCACTTAACCATTACTTCAGTTAATGTCCTGTTTCCAAATACAGTTCCCCTGCAATTTAGGACTTTAATACGTAAATTGGAAGAGGGCAAAATCATTCAATCCATAACACAAGCATAAGAAGGTAACTCACAAGCAGAAGAAAGTAGGAAAATTCTGCATGTGCAGATTTTGCATTGGCAAAATGTAACTAGGAAGTAGTATTGGTAATTCGAGGTAAGTGTGAGATAAGAACAGATTGCAATAGAATGGAATGGTCTTGAGGTGCCATGGTTTTGAGATTTCATTTTTTATGTGAAGGTAAGCCATTGAAGGCATGAAGCTAGGTGGTAATTCAATGCAATGTTTGTTTTGAAAACATTACTACATTGCCTTTGTTGAGAATAGGTGAGTTGTGGGTAAGCCTGAATATACTCAGAGGTCATCAAATAGAGAAAAACAGTCAAAAATATGAGTAAAGTATTTATGGAATTAATATAAAATGCAATGTATTTTAATTCTGCTCATATTTAAAAAGGTAGAAATCAAAAGCACTAATGGAATATAAATTTTGTCACACTGAGTGTTTTACTAAGGAGCCCACTAAGGTATAAGTCAACTAATGTGTAAGAGTCAAGCTGTGATTATATTAAAACAGGAAAACGAAGCAAGGATCAGTATCTGTGTACCTAGACTAGATCAAGAAAACAGATCCTGCTCTCCTGTTTCCATCGCTTGGACATTTCACCAATGATGGCCATGTGGAAATGTGTTAGGGTACTTTTGTTCACAATGCCTGGTAAAGCTTTATTGACAGTTGTCTTCATCTGTCGGGTTTGCTATAACGAAGTACGGCAGACAAGATTGCTTATAATTAAGAAAAATATTTCTCACAGTTCTGGAGTCTGGAAGTTCAAGATCAAGGTGCCATTGGATTGTGTGTCTGGCGAGGATCTGCATCTTGGTTCACAGATAGTGTCTCATGTGGTAGAAGGAGAGAGGGACCTCTCTGCAGTCTCTTTTAAAGGGGTATTAATCTCATTCACAAGGGCTCCATTCTCATGCTCTAATCAGTTTCCAGATGTCCCACCTCCTAATACCATGAAGTTGGGGGTTTGGATTTTAACATATTAATTTGGGGAGAATACAATCAGTCAGACCTAGCAGCAGTTATTTGGGCAGAGGGAAGTTACAGTAGGGAAGAACACTAAACTTCCTGAAGTAATCTGGCCTATTGCGTACACGGAAAAGTATCTGTGTCTTCATGCAGCAGTGCCTTAATGCTGGAGGGTAGATGACTATGGTTGAGACTACCTAGTTCTGACCTCCGCCAAAGAGATAGGCTCTCACAGCAGGGGAAACCAGAAGCAGCCACATTCAAGAAATGGGAAGGAAATGCAGTTGAAGAAAGTGTTTGAAGAAGGAAGTATGAGGACTTTTTGGGTTTAAGATTTCATGCCTGAGAGATCTGCCCAAGGCAAGGAGAACCATGAGGCTTAGAGGAAAGGAAAAATTCTTCTCTTATAAAATAGATTTCCATTTTGTGGTAGAAGTTTTGCATTTCTGACTGTCCAACACGTAGTTGATATACTACTCTTGATCAAGCAAAAAGGAGAAACTTTGGATAACCTTTAATGAGTAAATATCCCACAATTTCAGTTCAGGGAAACTGGAGGAAATTTTAAGAAATCCAGGAATTCTCCACCGTATTAGTCACAGTATTATTTATTTTAAGAAAAATGGAGATGATTGCTATTATGGAGCATCTGAATTGTATTTCCAAATGTCTTATTGACATGGGAATCTTCTCATTATACATTGGTAGGAGAAAATATGTGCATACAGTTTATAAAATATTACATGTGTTTATACTTACACACTCATGTATGCATGTATGTGTGCATTTAAAGGAAACCTGCTAAAGTATTCTAATGATTATCTCTGGTGGGTAGTGTTACTGGTGGCATTTAAAAATATTTTTATTTTTAAAACTTTTATAACCATCACATAATACTATTCTTTGCAGTTGTTCTAAAAGTAAAATATGTATTTTTTCATTGTACAAGACTCAAAAAACATTAACATATGGAGATTGTATTTTCTTTTAGGAAAGACCTTTTTGGGGACATTACATAATTAAATGTTTGCATGAATCAAAGCTAAAATGATTAAAAAATATTTTCTCCTAGAAAAGGTAATGGAGAAAAGAAGTTTCAGAACACAGACATGTCCAATTGCAGTACATATATCTCTTAGGATGCATTTTATATCTAATAATACTTTTATCTAAAATAAAGCCATCTAAATTCAGAACTTGACCTTCTTCATAGAAATTTAGCATACCTAATTGAATTCCAAAGGTGTGTTGCTTGGCAGCCCTTTTAACAACCTGCACTGGTCCTACGAAGTTGATGAATGCCAGATGATATTGCCACAAGATAAAAAATATTTTTAAACTTATAACAACAACAAAGGTCAAAATAACACCACACGGTTTGTGTGTGTTTATTTTCCATGTTAATTCTATTGTGTGTAAAGGAATAACTTTGGCTTAACTGATGTGCTAGAAAAAAAAAAGGAAAGAAAAACCAAGGAAAACTGGATATTTCTGTTTACCAACTCTAGTGACATAGCTTTTGGCAATCAAGAAATCACCCGCTAGAATGATCCTGGTTGGCTCATTTTCACATTGCAACAGACTTGCTGATGACAAGGTAACATCTTATATCATATGGTTTTATGAAATGCAGTTGCAATGCAGATATAGAACACATCCCTACTATGCACTCTGACATCCCTACTATGCAATCTGACACTACCTTTAGAAGCCACACAGTTTATTGCCTACCATCCCCAAACATGTATCTTCTCAGAGTTATAACTGTAGAACTGGGTGTTGATGCTTCCAATGATTTGCTTCCTAATTTTACTTGTATGCATATATTACATTATATTGTATATATTATATTACATTCTCATTTCCCTTCTAACTTATGTGCTAAAAATCACCTTTTTGCCATACTCAGAAAGAAGTATGCTAATGTGCACTCTACCAATAGTAGTAATTAACTGACTCAAAAATCTGTTACATTGATCTGGAATTTAAGCAATTCATCACAGGAGAATTCTACTTACAATGTTTCCTCTAGGTTTACATTTAGTCTTCTATTTGCTTTACCTACATATAAACAGAAAGATTTTGAGGGTATAAATTTTGCAGATTCCTGTTACAAGGTAATAATATTTTTCTTAATACTAAGAAAAATGAGGGGCAGGAAGTCAACTTTTCCTCTTGTGTTAGTATAATCTAAAATATTTAAGGGAGAGTTAAATGCCCATTTAATTATGGGCATGATGATTTTCTTGAAAATAAAGGGCCAGGTATCTCCTGAACTATGATTATGCCTCTTTAGAAGTAATTCACAAGAAATTTAGAAAAAAAAACAAAAAACAAAAAATGCTAAAATTGGATGAGGGCTGAATTGTTAACAAAAACAGAACTATTTGAGTGTTAGGGAAAGAAACTTACTTATCAAATTTTTCCCCAATGATGTGATTTTAAAACTTGGGATTTGCTGTGGATTGAGTATTGCCCTCCAAAAATCAAAGTATTGGAAACTGAATCCCGAGGTGGCAGCATGGGAAGGAGAGTCTATTGGAAAGTGTCTAGTTTACAGAGGGCTCCTCTCTTGTGATTGGATTAAAGTCACTACAACAAGGATTTATGGGCTTATTCTTCTGTTCTGCCATATGAGGAATGTGTCTCTCTCCTTCAGAGGATGAGGTGTTCAGGGTGCCATCTTGGAAGTTGAGATAGAGCACGTACAATCACCAACTTAGGGGCATCTCAATTTTGGACTTCCCAGTCTACTTAACTGTGAGAAGTTTCTGCTCTTCATAAATTATCTAGCCTCAGTTATCCTGTTACAGTAGCACAAAAAGGATTAACAAAGGATCCCACGGCATTGAAATTGAACCCCTTCTGAATCTCTTTTTTAATGGGAAATTAAGCATCTATCAGTTTTTTTTTTTCTGTACATACTAAGGTTCAGATTAGTAAATTATCACTCACTGCCATTTCAATAATTAATAATATCCTGTCTTTCCTTGCAATTTCCCACAGTCATCATGCTTAAAATACAATGAATCTTCCAAAATAAGAGTGTCAGGACAGAAAACAAAAATAGTTATAGGTATTCAAGATTCTAACCATGACAGCAAGTAAGTTTAGCTAAGGAAATAAGTTCACTGGTGGTAGAGATTGACATTGAAAGCAAATTCATTTCCCAACTGTTTTATAATTTACATCTGGGATTTTTGATGATAGTCCTTACCTCAATTTTATGTAAACACAAATAAGTCATATTACATGATTTTATTACAGCTTTTGAGGAGGAGAAAATTTTGAATTTTTATTAATGATTAGGTTTACTCTTATATATTTATCAGTAAATCAGTTCGTAATCACGTATGTGAGTAGAAAGATCATGCACATTTGTATTTCCAGTTTTTTATTTCTAGAAGCAAAAGGTGCTTAACAGATGGAGCAATATTGAACTTTACCCAGTGTTACATTCATCTTATGCACAAGTCCATGCAGCAAGCAAGCCAACTTGACAGTTTAATTCCACATTAGGATAATGCTTGGAAGGGTAATCCTATTCGCACGGCAGGATAAGGATGCCTGCATAGTGGCTTTGGCCTATAAAATTGTTAGCTATAAATTCTGAGCTGGCATTATGAGCTTCTTAACTTCTAAACCAGCTTTTTCTTAGCATCCTATTGCCAGGAGTAGGTTATTTGTCCCATAAATCCACCTAGCCCATTATATTTTTCTTTTTGAAGTCATTTGGCAAATACTCAAAGTAATGAAATCTGCTTTTAAACTGGATTATGGTAATCTTTACATAATAGTCGCATGTATATAAAAGATATGGACTGAGTTATAAATTGAATGTATCTGTTTATAACAGTATATTTAAAGAACACCAGGACAGATTTTTCTCTTTCATTTTTAAAAATGTATTTACATATAAAATATTAAGCAAATACTCAACGGATTAAAGATAAATGTTCACAATAATTTTTGAGGAAAAATCAAAAAGAAAATTAAAATACCTCTTTCTTTGCTTAGCTTTATAAACAAGTCCTTAATGGATTGCTCAGCAGCTTACCTCCCATGCCTTTATCATCTACCTAAGGTTGGAGTCTCTATTTTGGCCTGTGGAGATGTGAACATGGGTAGGGGGCCACACGGGTCTTCGAATAATGTCTTCTGGGTCACTCTATTCCAACACACTAGCTACATGTCAGACACGTCAAACTCCAAGAGCAGAGGAAAGTATTTTAAAGTCAAGTGTTTTTATTCTTAACCCTTCATTTTCCAATGAAAATATTAAAACAAATTTAAATGAACATTAAGTCTGCAGCATTGCTGAGCAAAGGCCAGTTAGTCCTGGGTGACCCTAACCTTACTTGATTTGCAAACAAGGAGAGCTGAACTTGAGCTCTGTCTTCTAAATAGGTGCATGAAACAAAAACAGAACTTATACTCAAGCAATAAGAAGCAATCACAAAACGAAATTATTTAACTAGGGACTTTCAGTGGGAGATGTCAAATAAAGCAACTATATAACTAACCAATTTTCTGTACTTCTGTATGGGTCTCATAAGAGCCCCCCTTTGGGGCTCTGGAAGCAATTCTGCCATGGAGTTTACCTGTCTATATACTGCTGTTTGCCAAAAAAAAAAAAAAAAAAAAAAACCTATTCAAAATTTTATTGTGCTACAGTTTTAGTTTTTAACAGGTGAAAATATGCCTGGAACTCTTAACTTTGGTTAGGATCTCAATATTGGAATCAATAGTCTTGACATCTCTTTTAAATCAAAGAGAAGTTGATCTTCTCTGAGAAAGTTTGATGACCTGGAATTCTTTCCCACTTCCTATACCTATCTCATTGAGATTTTGTCTTTTTTCAATTTCTTAACAAATTTACTGTTTATTAATTTTTTTCTTTTATAATTGCAACCCAATAAACCATGAGTATCTTTCTTTAGCTATTCTACCCAATTAATTATAATTTATACTATTTTGACACAAAAATCACTAAATCAGTTGGTCACATGTATAATTGATACCTTGACTATACTAGCTAATGTGTAGACTATTTTCTCAGAGCAGTTTTATATTTATAGCAGAGGTGAACAAAAAAAATGGAGTTTTATCCCATTTCCCCTTGCTTTCTCCTCTCAGGTTGACTGTTGTTTTTATTCTTCTTGTGATAATTACATTTTCATTGTAAATGTCATTGAATGCTGTATTCATGTTTGTATCTATAGAAGCAAGAATGTTCATAATGTTCATCACTTCACAGATCACCTATGTCAACTCATAGCAATCTTTAAGAAGTGTCAACTTCTGTGGAAAGGACATGGTAAATCCTTATTAGAATTCTTGAGGTCTCTTCAAACACAGGAAGAGAGCTTGATGATCTACAATATACACACAGAACAAATGAGACAAAATGCAAAGGACAATTACAACTCTTATTAGTAAGCAATACTTGGAACTCTAGAAGTTCAATGAGTCTCTAATTCCCATTAAATTCTACATTTTTCAATACTGTCTGCATATTAGTATTAACCTGGAAGACTGGTAGAAAACACTGATGAAGAGATTCTATCATGAAACATTTTTATGTAATTATTTTATGAGAGGGCTTATGCATTATTTTCTTTGTTTTTGAACTTTTGCACATTACTATAAAAATCTTTATTTTGGAGTAATGTGCATATGATAAAATGCTGTTTTAAAAGTCCAATTTCATAATTTTTTTCTTTGTGACCATCACCCAGATCATTATATATGAAATATGTTCATTTTCTTTTCTACCAAAATTTTCTGGTGCCCTTTGCTCTAAATCCACCCTCCCATCACTAGCTCCAGTCTGTTACAGGTTAGTTTTGAGTGACTTTGGAGTAATTTTACCTGTCCTAGAATCTCACATAAAGAGAATACATCGCATTTTCCTTTTGTGTCCTTTTTCTTTTTGTTGTTGCTTACACCACGTTTTCTTAAACTTATCCATATTGTTCTATGCAGCTGTGGTTGGTTCTTGATGCATAAAAGCATTTTTTATGAGTTCATACTAAATTTGTTTATCAGCACACATACACCATTTATAGGCTGTTTTAAAAAATACTTCCTAAAATATTCGAATTTGCCTCTTTAATTTTGGATAAATGTACTTAGACACATTTTACAGCAAAAGTTCATAAAAATGACCACTATTTCCATGCCATGAATTGTTTCGATAATACATACCTTTACATACTCAAAATACAATGTTCTGGGTTCATCATCAGGAATCTTGACTTAATTGTTCTGTCTAAATCTCATCAAATATTTTCTTTTGTTTGTTTATCTCTTTTATGCTTAAGCACATGACTTAGTTTGAATTAATAATTGAATTTGGAAAGAGGAAAGAGTTGAAGCACATTTCTTTGGATATCCAGTTGTTCCATCACCATTCTTTAAAACAATGATCCTTTCCTATGGCAGCCTTGTCAAAAATTAACTAAGGTGATTTGGGGGAAAGCTTAGTTCTTAGTGGACTGAGTGGAGAACACAGGTGGATTTTTATGGAGATGAATAGTGTGTTTTTCTAGACTCTGAAAGAATCTATTTCATCTATAAATCTATACTCCTATGGAAAACGACAATGCTTGATACTTTTAAAGTAGTCTTGAAGTACATTAGTGTAAATCTTCCAACTTTGTTCTCATCTCAATTTTACTCTAACTTTTTTTATGTCTTACTAGGTCTATTCCAATTTTAGAGTCAGTTTTTCAACTTCTAACAAAACAAAAACAGGTTTTGGGGATATTTGATTGAGGATTATGCTGAATATATGTATCTATTTTGGGAGAACCAAAAAACCTGACAGTATCTCTCTTTTTTTTAAATATAAAAAAAATTGATATCCATTTTCAAATTTTAGGCCATCTTATTCTAGAAGTGTTTTGTAGTTGTTAGCATTTGGTATTTCATATTTTGTGTCATATTTATCCTAATATATTTTAATTTCATTTTCTGATATTTTGATTTCCAATATATGAAAATACAATAGATATTTTTCTAGCAGATTTTTTATTTTTCTTTGGATATTTCTTATTTTCTGCAAAAGAAAACATTTTTGCACCATCCTTTGCAATAAGTGTACTTTGACTTCTGTTTCACTGGCTAGGACTACCAGATAAATACTTAATATCAGTGGTGAAAGGGAATATGTTTGCCTTCTAGTTTTAGCAAGAAAGTAGTCAGTCATTCATCACTAGTTCTAAAGTTTAATGTAGGTTTTTCAAAGATGTCTTTTTCCAGAATTAATAAACAAATCTTTTGATCATGTGATAATGTATCATGAATGGATATTGAGTTTTATAGGAGGCTATTTCCATATGTATTGTGATTAACCTATGCTTTATTTCTTTTACTCTCTTAACATGATGGTGCGTGCCTGTGTGTGTGTGTGTGTGTGTGTACATATACACATGTTTGTGTGTATATATGACTTTTATTTTTTATTTTTTTTTATGTCAATTAACTTTAATTAGCATGCCTGGAGTGTTCAGATGATTTTTGAAAAGTCCCATCAATGAAAGTTTCAGAAGTGGCTGGGACAAGGTTTAAAGCATTGATTTTTAATTAGCATAAAACACATTAAAATATTATCCCTGCCAAAACAAATGGTGTTCATGATATGCAGCTGGCCAGAAATACTGTCCAGACACCTCTCCTGTGACAGCTGTGGAGCATTCCAGAACCCTAACTCCCTAATCTTCTTTTCTTTTCTTTCTTTTTTTTTTATTGTAAACAAATGGGATACATGCTGTTTCTCTGTTTGTACATGGAGTAAAGGCATACCATTTGTGTAATCATAAATTTACGTAGGGTAATGTTGTTTGATTCATTATGTTATTTTTTCCCTTCTCCCCCACCCCTCCCACCCCTCCCACCCGCCTTTTCCCTCTATACAGTCCTTCCTTCTTCCACTCTTGCCACCCTCCCTAACCCTAACCCTAAACATAACTCTAACCCTAACACTAACCCCTCCCACCCCCCATTATATGTCATCATCCGCTTATCAGCGAGATCATTCTTCCTTTGGTTTTTTGAGATTGGCTTATCTCTCTTAGCATGATATTCTCCAATTTCATCCATTTGCCTGCAAATGCCATAATTTTATCATTCTTTATGGTGGAGTAATATTCCATTGTATATATATACCACAGTTTCTTTATCCATTCGTCAATTGAAGGACATCTAGGTTGGTTCCACAATCTGGCTATTGTGAATTGAGCAACTATGAACATTGATGTGGCTGTATCTCTGTAGTATGCTGATTTTAAGTCCTTTGGATATAGGCCAAAGAGTGGGATAGCTGGGTCAAATGGTGGTTCCATTCCAAGCTTTCTGAGGAATCTCCATACTACTTTCCAGAGTGCCTGCACTAATTTGCAACACCACCAGCAACCTATGAGTATACCTTTCTCCCCACATCCTCGCCAACACATATTGTTGCTTGTGTTCTTGATAATCGCCATTCTAATTGGGGTGAGATGGAATCTTAGGGTAGTTTTGATTTGCATTTCTCTTATTACTGGAGATGTTGAACATTTTTTCATATATCTATTGATTGCTTGTAGATTTTCTTCGGTGAAGTGTCTGTTCATTTCCTTAGCCCATTTGTTGATTGGATTATTTGTATTCTTGGTGTAGAGTTTTTTGAGTTCTTTATATATTCTGGAAATTAGTGCTCTATGTGAAGTATGAGTGGCAAAGATTTTCTCCCACTCTGTAGGCTCTCTCTTCACTTTACTGACAGTTTCCTTTGCTGAGAGAAAGCTTTTAAGTTTGAATCTATTCCAGTTGTTGATTCTTGCTTTTATTTCTTATGCTATGGGAGTCCTGTTAAGGAAGTCTGATCCTAGGCTGACATGTTGAAGATTTGGACCTACTTTTTCTTCTATAAGATGCAGGGTCTCCGGTCTGATTCCGAGGTCCTATATCCATTTTGAGTTGATTTTTGTGCAGGTTGAAAGATAGGGGTTTAATTTCATTCTGTTGCATATGAATTTCCAATTTTCCCAGCACCATTTGTTGAAGAGGCTATCTTTTCTCCATTGCATATTTTTGGCCCCTTTGTCTAGTATGAGAAAATTGTATTTTTGGGGGTTTATGTCCATGTCCTCTATTCTGTACCATTGATCTACCTGTCTATTTTGGTACCAATACCATGCCATTTTTGTTACTATTGCTTTGTAGTAGAGTTGAAGATCTGGTATTGCAATACCCCCTGCTTCCCTCTTTCTGCTAAGGATTATTGTAGCTATTCTGGGTTTCTTATTATTCCAGATGAATTTCATAATTGCTTGCTCTATTTCTGTAAGGTACGTCATGGAATTTTAATTGGAATTTCATTGAATCTGTATAGCACTTTTGGTAGTATGGCCATTTTAACAATATTAATTCTGCCTATCCAAGAACATGGGAGATCTTTCCATCTTCTAAGATTTTCTTTAATTTCTTTCTTTAGCGTTCTCTAGTTCTCATTGTAGAGGTCTTTCACCTCTTTTATGAGATTGATTCCCAAGTATTTTATTTTTTTCGATGCTATTATGAATGGGGTAGTTTTCCTAACTTCTCTTTCTGAAGATTCATCACTTATGTATAAAAATGCATTGGATTTATGAGCATTGATCTTGTAACCTCCTACTTTACTGAATTCATTTATGATTTCTAAAAGTTTTCTGGTGGAGTTTCTGGGTTCCTCTAAATATATAATCATGTCATCAGCAAACAGGGATAGTTTGAGTTCTTCTTTTCCTATTCATGTACCTTTAATTTCTTTGGTTTGTCTAATTGCTCTGGCTAGAGTTTGAAGAATGATGTTGAATAGAAGCAGTGAAAGAGGGCATCCCTGCCTTGTTCCAGTTTTTATGGGGAATGCTTTCAGTTTTTCACCATTTAGAATGATATTCTCAATGGGCTTAGCATAGATGGCCTTTACAATGTTAAGGAATGTTCCCACTATCCCTATTTTTTCTAGTGTTTTGAGCATGAAGGGGTGCTGTATTTTATCGAATGCTTTTTCTGCATCTATTGAAATAATCATGTGATTCTTAACTTTAAGTCTGTTGATATGGTGAATTACATTTATTGATTTCCAGATGTTGAACCAACCTTGCATCCCTGGGAACAAACCCACTTGATAGTGGTGCACTATCTTTTTAATATATTTTTGTATGCGATTTGCTAAAATTTTGTTGAGAATTTTTGCATCGATATTCATTAAGGATATTGGTCTGAAATTTTCTTTCCTCGATGTGTCTCTGTCTGGTTTAGGTATCAGGGTGATATTGGCTTCATAGAACGAGTTTGGGAGGGTTCCCTCCTCTTCTATTTCATGGAATACTTTGAGAAGTATTGGAATGAGCTTTTCTTTAAAGGTTTTGTAGAACTCGGCTGAGAACCCATCTGGTCCTGGACTTTTCTTTGTTGGTAGGCTTTTGATGACCTCTTCTATTTCATTGCTTGAAATTGATTTATTTAGGTTGTGTATGTCCTTCTGGTTCAGTTTAGGTAATTCATATGTCTCTAGAAACTTGTTGATGTCTTTGAGGTTTTCTGTTTTGTTGGAGTATAGATTTTCAAAATAGCTTCTAATTATGTTTTGTATTTCACTCATGTCTGTAGTGATATTTCCTTGTTCATTCTGAATTTTAGTAATTTGAGTTTTCTCTCTCTTTCTCTTTGTTAGTGTTGCTAAGGGTTTATCAATTTTGTTTAATTTTTCAAAGAACCAACTCTTTATTTTGTTAATTTTTTCGATTGTTTCTTTTGTTTCAATTTCGTTGATTTCAGCTCTGATTTTACTTATTTCCTGTCTTCTACTACTTTTGGTGTTGGTCTGCTCTTCTTTTTCTAGGTCTTTGAGCTGTAGTGTTAAGTCGCTTATTTGTTGATTTTTACCTCTTTTGTTGAATGCGCTCCATGAAATAAATTTTCCTCTAAGTACTGCTTTCATAGTGTCCCAGAGATTTTGATATGATGTATCTTTGTTCTCGTTTACTTCTAGGAATTTTTTTATTTCCCTCCTGATGTCTTCTGTTATCCATTCATCATATAATAACGTATTATTTAATCTCCAGGTATTGGAGAAGTTTCTGTTTTTTATTCTGTCATTTATTTCTACTTTCAATCCATTATGATCTGATATGTTGCAAGGTAGTATCTCTATCTTCTTGTATTTTCTAACAGTAGCTTTGTGGCATAAAATATGGTCTATTTTAGAGAAGGATCCATGTGCTACTACGAAAGTGTATTCATTCTTTGTTGGATGGTATATTCTATATATGTTCGTTAAGTCTAAATTGTTGATTTTGTTATTGAGGTCTCTGGTTTCTTTATTCAATTTTTGTTTGGAAGATCTATCCAGTGGTGAGAGATTTGTGTTAAAATCCCCTAGTATTATTGTGTTGTGGTTTATTTGATTTCTGGAATTGAGAAGGATTTGTTTGACGTACGTGGATGAGCCAATGTTCGGGGCATAGATATTTATGATTGTTTTGTCTTGCTGATTTATGCTTCCCTTAAACAGTATGTAATGTCCTTCTTTATCCCTTCTGAGTAGTTTTGGCTTGAAGTCCACATTATCTGAAATGAGGATGGATACTCCAGCTTTTTTGCTGTGTCCAGGTGCATGGTATGTTTTTTCCCATCCTTTCACCTTTAGTCTGTGGGTATCTCTTTCTATGAGATGACTCTCTTGCAGGCAGCATATTGTTGGATTTTTCTTTTTAATCCAATCTGCCAGTCTATGTCTTTTGATTGATGAGTTCGGGTCATTAACATTCAGGGTTATTATTGTGATATGATTTGTATTCCCAGTCATTTGACTCATTTTTGTTTTTTGACATGATTTGGTTTCTCCTTTATTTGGCGATTCCTTTAGGCTAGTTCCTCCCGTTGCTGATTTGCATCATTGTTTTTCATCTCTTCCTCATGGAATATTTTGCTGAGAATGTTCTGTAATGCTGGCTTTCTTTATGTAAATTCTTTTAGCTTTTGTTTATCATGGAAAGATTTTATTTCATCATCAAATCTGAAAGTAAGTTTTGCTGGGTATAAGATTCTTGGTTGGCATCCGTTTTCTTTCAGGGCTTGGTAAAAGTTGTACTAGGCCCTTCTAGCTTTTGGGGTCTGGATTGAAAAATCTGCTGATATACTTATTGGTTTCCCCCTGAATGTAATTTGATTCTTTTCTCTAGAAGCCTTTAAAATTCTGTCTTTATTTTGTATGTTAGGTATTTTCATAATAATGTGCCTTGGTGTGAGTCTGTTGTAGTTTTGTATATTTGGAGTCCTATAAGCCTCTTGTACCTGGTTTTCCATTTCATTCTTCTGATCTGGGATATTTTCTGATATTATTTCATTGAATAGATTGTTCATTCCTTGGTTTGTTTCTCTAAGCCTTCCTCAATCCCAATAATTCTTAAATTTGGACTTTTCATGATATCCCATAGTTCTTGTAGATTCTGTTCATGATTTGTTACCATCTTCTGTTTGGTCAATTTTGTTTTCCAGATTAAATATTTTGTTCAGTGTCTGATGTTCTGTCTTCCAGGTGTTCTGTCCTATTGGTTATGCTTTCTATGGAGTTTTTAACTTGGTTTATTGTTTCCTTCATTTCAAGGATTTCTGTTTTTTTTTTTTTTTTTTTTTTCAGTATCTCTAACTCTTTATTGAAAAGATCTCTTGCTTCCTGTATTTGCTGTTTTAACTGTTGATTGGTGCGATCATTTAATGCCTGCATTTGCTCTTTCATCTCTTTCTTCAATGCCTGCATTTGCTCTTTCATCTCCTCGTTTGCTTCCCTGATTGTTTTAATTATGTACGTTCTGAACTCCCTTTCTGACATTTCTTCTGCTGTGCTGTCATTGGGTTTTATTGATGTAGTATCTAGGTTTGTTTGGGACATTTTCTTCCCTTGTTTTCTCATATTGGTCAGATGTCAGTGGGACTCTGAGATATTACAGATTTCCTCTATTGGCTTATAATGTCCCTGTAGATTTCCAGTATATTGCCTCCCAGCCTTCAGTAGCCTGAAGTCTTGGAGGAACCTGATAATGCAGTGCTTCCAAAGAAAGCTGTCCCTAACCCGCTACTGGATCCAGGGCTTTGGGTTGGTTCTGTGTGGAAATTCTCTCACTGGGCTGTCCTGCTCCTAGAAGCTGGCTATAGACAGGGCCTGCCCCCGCCTGAGTGAGCCAGGCTGCTCAGGGAAAGCCTCTCTCTGTTCTGCCTTGGTCCCAGAAGCCACCTGCCGGCCAGGGCCCACCACTGGGTTCAGGGCTTGGAGTTGGCTCTGTGCAGAAAAGCTCTCACTGGGCGGCCTGCTCCAAGAATCTGGCTGTGATCGCTCCTGCCACCGGAGCGAGCAGGGCTGCTTGGGGAAGACTTTTGCTGCCCTGCCCTGCTCTGAGAAGCCCAGTGTCCAGGCCTGCCGCCGGGGCAAGCTTCATCTGGTGGGAGAGACTCACCCCACGTCTCTATGTTGGTCCCAGTCTGTCAATACCTCCCCTTCTTGAATCCTGAGTTCTGGAGCAACGGGAAATGCAGTCACCCTCTAGTCCGCCATCTATATATGACTTTTAAATGCCAATTCAACTTTGCAGTTGTGGGTGGAGGCTTCACTTCCTTATATATTTTATTTTTATATATTATTCAAATACATTTCTAAAATTTTTTCCAATCTTTTCACATCTTTATTCATCATGACCTCCCCAAGTTTCCTTTTCTCAGCTGCCTGACCTCCTTGCTCTTATCTGGTTACTTTGTTCCTGTATCAGGAGCCAGAAAATACCACCTGGAAAAAAATCTGGCACTGTCCATGAAGATATTTAGTACTACTCTGATGACTGGTATTTGTAGTGGTTGTTTAAAATCAGATCAGTTGCATCCCTGCTGTCTTAGATCTCTGCTGTCTTAGGTCTATAAAAATCATGTCACTTAGGAGCAACCAAGTAAAGAAACCAAAGTCCATAAAAATGACCTCACTATTTCCATCCCATGGTTTATTTCAATACTACCTTCATATACTCAAAATGTAAGGTCCTGGTTTCATCATCAGGAATGGTAATCTAGTTGTTTTGTTTTAATTCAATCAAACATTTCCTTTTGTTGTTCTTTCTTTGTTTCAGTTTTTGTTTTTAATCTGTTCAAGTAATTCTCCCATAAAGCCACAGTAGAGAATTACTGCTCTAAGTCAATTAAGTTCAATCAATTCTTATAAAGCTTTGCAGAGAGTTCTCTCCTCACTATGCTGGAGGTTAAATAATTTACACAAGTTCATTTTTCAAGTAGATAATCTGTTATCACCAGCGTTCCAGTTCTTTGCACTCTTCAGTCATACCTTCTCTTGCCACTGTTATGGTATTTATTCCCTTAAATTTACTAACATCTTTACTTAGTAACATCCCTTTTTGAGCCTCCTACTCATATCAACAGGATCTCCCATTCAATGAAGAACTGCCCTTAAAGGTTAAAACTATATAATTAATATCTTCAACACCCTGTCATGGTCCCTACCACATCATACAACATGATTCCTGTTAAGCTTTTCCTGAGAGGGATTTTAATTCTATTATCTATAACTGAAATAATTATCTCATATTAATTACTATGAAGTTAAATTCATTGCTATCTTAAATTTACTTTACTAAATTGAAATGACTCTGTCAAGTTTTTTCTTAAAAACAACACAAACTAAGTCCCACTAATTTAAGAAGGAAAATTAATTTATTTAAAGACTACCGATGGTGTTAGTGAATTGATGAGTGAAACAGAGATTCAGATTCAGAAAATATACATGCACCAAAAGAGGTTAAGAATTTCGGGTATAGCCTAAGTCATGCCACGGGAAGGGTCTGACAGGGAAAATAGTCATGTTACTGTTGGACACTGGATACTGATAATGGCACCTCTGCTTCTACCAGTGTTGAGCAGAGAGCTCTAAGGCGTATTTCTACCTTGGTTTTCTACCTTGGTTACCAGATGGCTGAAAGATCCTCTGTTGTTCCTGCTCCACACATTTTATGATTCTGACTCTGGTTGATCCATTTTAATCATATGCAGGTGTCTAAGCTGCTAAGTAGACAGAAGTGAAGACCTGGAGTGCTCAGCTCCTCTGCTGTGTGGTCAGTTCTTCCAATGTGGGGTGGGAGATCAGATATCAGTTGGAGGGAAAAACCTCAACCCTACTTTCATCCATCCTCACTGACCTCTATGAAGAACTCTAGATAAGTATTTCAGTTTCTGATCCTAGATCCTGTGACCTCTCAGTCAACAGAGCAATTTCCTAGGACTCTGGCCCCTGTATAAGGAGTCAATCTTAATATGCAAATGAAAACCCAGTTCAAAGAAGTGACGTGAAGAAAACATTTCAACTTATTACGTTGCATTTTCCCTCCAAGTCATCTAAATTCTGTCTTTGAAATTAGAATTTCCATCCTTCAAAAACCCACAGATTCTAACTGTGTTAGTTTTGCTCTCCTAGAACCATCATGACAGAGCTCTGATTTGTTCTCTGCCCTTTACATTTGTATCATAAAATCATGTGGTTTTCATGATATATTTGCTTTGTATTGTTATAAAAATGTATTTAGGTATTACTTGTGACATCATTGTTAAAATGTATTTAGAATTATTATGAGAATTTGGTATTAATATTTTGTTTTGTTTTTTACTCATTTTTATTTGAATCATTTAAGCTGATTTTATCTATATATATGTTGATATAATCTCAAATTCCCACTATATTTAGCCCAGTAATGCATCAATTCCTCATAAACGCACATTGAAATTCTTACTACAAGCTCTGAACATCTCACCAGAAAAATATAAGGAGAATATTCACAATTTCATGGGCTTCACAAACCTAAAGGTTACCCCTGTTCTAAATTGTAGCTAGCTTGTCTCTCCCACATTCTAGACTTTAGACTTTTTTGATTGTACCTTTGTATTATGTCTCACCATATTAATCTTGGGTTCTGTACTCTTCAGTTTCAGAGTTGTGGTGGGGATTAAGTACCTTTGTTTTTCACTCCACAAGTATTTGGTGTTCATTTATTATGTGCTCGACACTGTGCTAATGACTGTGAATAAATAAATAATAAATCAATAATTTAATGAAGTAAAATACTAATTTCCCTAATTTTTATCAGACTTTATTTGAAATAATGTATATAAGGAATCTTGGATTTAAATATAAAAAGACATTATTATGCTTTGATTGGGTATTTTCTAATTATTTGCCATTATTTTAGCCAATCCACAAAGATGGATAAGCTTAATTATACAGTCACTCAAATTCTTCACATTAATTGTCCTCTGTGTGTGTCTCTGTGTTCCTCACAATTCATTTAAAATTCTCTTTAAAATGTTTTGATTCCAAATAATTCCTAAAGAGGTCAGATGAAACAAAAGTAAAACATCAGTTCAGTGCATTTATTTGAAGTACAGAAAATTTTATTTTGTAGCAATATTTGGATAAATTAAAGATGAAATTGCAATTGTTAAAGTTGTAATTACAGAAGCTCAATTTAATAAAAAAATTAGAAAACAAGCAAGTCAAAATAATACAAAGAAAAGGCTATATCAGAAATTCCAGTATTTAGAGATAATGACAGTAGTCCCTCCTTTTCTATGGGACATATACCCCAAAAATTGCAGTGCATGACTAAACATGAATGGTACCAAACCCCATTTATGCTACATTTTTTCTTTACATAAATACCTTTTTAAAAAATATTTTTTTATTAATTTGGTGCTGAGGATTGAACCCAGTGCCTCATATGTGCTAGGCAAGCACTCTACCACTGAGCCAGAACCCCAGCCCCTACATAAATACCTTTGATAAAGTTGAATTTACATTAGGCACAATAAGAGCTTAACAGCAATAACTAATAATAAAATGGAACAACTAAAACAATGTGTGACAATAAAATATATGTGAATATGGCCTCTCTCTCTCTCTCTCTCTCTCTCTCTCTCTCTCTCTCTCTCTCTCTCTCTATCTCTCTCTCTTGCCCTCTCAAAATATTTACATTTCCACTTAAAGGCAGTCCTTTTACAGCTTCTGTGTGTCATGTAAGAATTACCAACATCATTACTCTTACAAGTTGGGTCATTATTTAATAAAATAAAAATGACTTGAACAGATGAGATACCACAACAGACCATGGGAGGCGCAAGAGAGCTACTGTGGGAATTAGGGCAGGGAGCCCTGGACCAAGTGGGGATCCACACCCAGGTAAGGTGAAACGAGGCTGCAAGAGATTCCATCATGCTACTCAGAATGGAGTGCAATGTAAAGCTTATGAATTTCTTAGTTCTGGAATTTTCCATTGAATATGTTTGTGCTGCAAATGACGACTGGTAACAAAAACTGCAGAAAGTGAAAGTGCAGAAATGGGAAACTACTGCACTATTAACTTTCATCAATATGACGAACCTAGATTTATACAGATATTGATTCTTCAATTTCAATTTCATATCGTTTAATTCCTTGATTCACCATACATATTTATGTGCTTGCTAGCCGTTTTTTACACTGTTCTCCATGTCTTTTTCTAACTTCTAATAAACTTAAATGCTGATTAATAAATTAAATGTACCTATGAGAATGGATTCTTTTAAAAACTCTTTGAACTCACCAGCAAAGCCAAGTTACTCTTTTTAAAAGCTTGATTATAATCTCATGTTATTATTCAGCCTTTTGCTTGTATTTCCATTCTTGGTGATACCTGGTTCTCACTATGTATAACTGAGGAATCTTTAAGTACAGCTTATATTGGCAGGGTATCAAATTTATTTAAAAGAGCAACCGTGCAATTATGGTAGACTTTATAAATCCCTATGGCCTCCCAACAGCACAGTAATATTCACAGTTTTGCAACCAAGAGGATACTTGTGAGATTGTTGTTTCTATTTCCAATAAACTTGGACTTAAGGGACTAAAGCAGAGTAGAATTGAAGAGCGAGCTGGACTTGCACACTCAGGTTAATGTTGTGTTTATAACAGCTGCTGCTAAACTTCAGCCGCCCCTGAAATTCACCATCAGCTAGACTCTTCCACCTGACAGTCACTAGTCCTTTTATTTGGATTGATCAAAAATGATAGCACTTATGTAAGTAATGCCTTTCAGCACCGGCACACGTGGGGATTACTTCCCCTCCTGCAGGGCTACTTTACCTGTTACCCTGAGGTAGAGAAACCTCTGTCTTCCCATCAAGAAACGTTTGAAAGCAGTTTTGAGGGCAATTTTTTTTTAATGGTTTTGTGGTAAAAAACCCACTTAAACTAAGTCTCTCTCAAATCGAGAAGGGTACAAAAAGGAAGAAAACTATGTCTGGGTATCATTCATTTCGAACAGAATTAAAGAGGCAGCATGGGTCCATTCCAGGTTTTCTGAGGAATCTCCACACTGCTTTCCAGAGTGGCTGCACCAATTTGCAACTCCACCAGCAATGTAAAAGTGTGCCTTTTTCCCCACATTCACGCCAACATCTATTATTGTTTGTGTTCTTGATAATAGTCATTCTAATTGGAGTAAGATAAAATCTTAGAGTTGTTTTAATTTGCATTTCTCTAATTACTAGAGATATTGAACACTTTTTCATATATTTATTAATAACCTGTATGTCTTCTTCTGTAGTGTCTGCCCAGTTCCTTGACCCATTTATTGATTGGGTTCTACGTATTTTTGATGTAAAGTTTTATTTGACCCAGTTATCCCACTCCTCAGTTTATACCCAAAGGATTTAAAATTAGCATACTACAGTAACACAACCACATCAATGTTTATAGCAGCTCAGTTCTCAATAGCTAGATTGTGGAACCAACCTAGATGCCCTTCAACAGATGAATGATAAAGAAACTATGGTATATATACACAATGGAATATTACTCAACCATAAAGAAGAATGATACTATGGCATTTGCAAATAAATGGATGGAATTGGAGAATATTATGCTAAGTGAAATAAGCCAATTCCAGAAAACCAAAAGCCAAATATTTTCCCTGATAAGTGGATGATGATATATAATGTGGGTAGGGGGGGGTGGGAGTGAGAAAAGAATGGAGGAACTTTAGATTATGTAGAAGGAAATGAGAGGGAGGGGGTTATGAAAGATTGTGGAATGAGACAGACATCATTACCCTACGTATGTGTATGATTACACAAATGGTGTGAATCTACATCCTATACAACCATAGAAATGAAATGATGTACCCCATTTGTGTACAATGAATCAAAATGCAGTCTGTAAAAATTTTTTAAAAAATAATTAAAATAAGTAAATCAATAAATAAATAGGAAAAAAAAAAGAGGCAGTGTGGGAATCTGGATAAGAGAAATATTCTCCTAAATGTGTGTGTTCTTCTCAGGAGCAAAATTCATCTTGCATGTCCATACTTTAGTTAAGAATGGTTTCCACTTGTTACTGAAATCACCCATGAGGGATTCCCTTATCAGAAATTTCTTGGATTCCTCGGTAGGGATCTTCAGTAATTAGATCAGGATACCACATCTTCTCCCTAAATCATGTTTGCATTTTTGTTATTTATTTATTTTTTTGAGAAGACTGATGATACATAATTTGTACAAATAACCAACACAAAGCCTGGTCAATGATTCCACAGGCTAACATTTTTTTAAAAAAATTTATTTAAAAATAAAAAGTAAAACAAATTTCATCTGTTTATTATATATATTATAGAACACATTGCTCATTATTAGTGCATTTACTGCTTTTTAATAATTACAGATTGATGTATCACAGGTCCTTTCTTTATTAGAAATATTTTCTTAAATGTGTTCTAGTTCGTTACACATGACAGTAGAATGCACTTTGACACATCATACATAAATGATAATTTCTCATTTTTCTAGTTGCACATGATGTAGAATCACACAAGTTGTGTAGTCATATTTGTACAAAGGTTAATAATGTTCAATTCATTCTACTATCCTTCCTACTGCCATACCCCTCACCACCCTGTGCTCCCCTCTATTTAATCAAAAGTAACTCTATTCTTTCCTAGCACCCCTCCATTATGAATTAGCATCCACATATCAGAGAAAACATTCAGTCTTTGATTTTTTGGGGGGGATTGGTTTATTTCACTTAGCATGATATTCTTCAGCTCCATCCATTTACTGGCAAATGCCATAATTTAATTCTTCTTTAAGACTGAGTAATATTCCACTGTGAGTATATACCACATTTTTTTATCCATTCATCTGTTGAAGACTTAATATCAAGAAAATCTAATAACCCAATTGATAAATGGGCTAAGGACCTGAAAAGACTTCACAGAAGAAGAAGTACAATTCATCAAGAAATATATGAAAAAAATGTTCATCATCTCTAGCAATTAGAGAAATGCAAATCGAAACTAAGATTTCATCTCACTTCAATCAGAATGGCAATTATCAAGAATACAAGCAACAATAAATGTTGGTGAGGATGCAGGGGAAAAGGTGGGAATGCAAATTGGTGCAACCACTATGGAAAGTGGAATGGAGATTCCTCAGAAAAAGTGTAATGGAACCACCATTTGACCCAGTTATCTTTGTTTTATACCCAAAGAACTTAAAATCAGCATAATACAGTGACATAGTTATGTCAATGTTCATAGCAGCTCAGTTCACAGTAGCTAAGCTCCAGAACCAAACTGGGTGTCCTTCAACAGATGAATGGATAAAAGAAATATGGTATGTATAGACCTATTTTTGTTAGACCTATTAAACCTATTGATTCTCAAAACCAAAATTAAAAAAAAATTAAATAAAAGGGAAGGAGGAAGGAAGGAAGGGAAGGAAAAAGGGAGGGAGGGAGAGGAGAGAGGAAGAGGGGGAAAGAGGAAAAGAAGGGGTGTTGGGGAGAGATTAAAACTGAGACAGGAGCCCCTTGACACAATGGTATTATTGCAATGGTCAGTGAAGTTGTGCATTTGGATGATCTGTAACCTTTCTACAGTAGATATCCTAATTCTATTTCTAAACTAAGAAATTATTCATTATGTTATCAACATATGAAAGAATATATGATGAAAGAAATAAAATTACAATGTAGACTTCTTTTATTTTTAAAAAAGATGCCCACATTGTTCTGGGATTAACTGCCCAATGAGATCAGTTACCACGTATTAGGGCAATTAATACAGGATAATCAACCTGAATGTCACGTTGAAGGCCTGAAATCAACACTTCAGAACTAGCAATTTGACAGCATCTTTGCATTTTCTGACTGTCTTGTAGATTTTTCAAATTCAGGTTCTGCCTTGAATTCCTCATAATTACACTATTACAGTCTTTCATATTTTCATAAGTTTTAATTTCATTTTAATGTTCAAGTGCCAATTCTTTTTAGAGCCAACAGTTTGTAAGTGTATAGTTTATACAGGTAGTTGTGACACAGATTGAATCAAGACTAATGTCTTGCTCTGAGAAAAGTTATTTGACTTGAGTTTCACCAATCCTCAGGAGACTGGTTAAGAAAATGTGAATGAATGTGTGAAAATTCATTGCGATACTGGGAAACCACAGAGTGAACTATTCATGGCTGTGTGAGTTCTATAAACTTTGTTTATAAATGACAGAATTATAAGTAGAATCAAATAAAAGAGTTTTGACTAATTTGCTCTACAACTCTACAAATCTGTTACTAGTTTGAAGATTAATGAACAAAGGAAAAAAAAGTCACTCTATCATATTTGTTACAATTTTCTACATGGGAATCATATCTTTTAAATGACCCCTAAACCTGTCATGCTTATAAAATTAAGGCACATAAAAATACATCACTTTTTCAATATTAAAGTAGAAGGACATTTTTTAAAAGATATGAGACTATATGGGACAAATACAGAACCATGGTGCATGAAATTAAAGCAAGTGAGATAATTTGTTAAACTTGGTGATATTGTTTTATTGTTTTTCAGAATTCTTGTGCCTAAATAGATATATATGAGACTAAAAAATAAATTTCATTTCATATCTTATTTTATACTGGTCTTTATAATCATTGTTAAGAGATTAATGTCAAATATAAAATAGGGTTGAGCAAGAAAGAGAGAAATCGTTTGGCATAATGTCTTTAAAATACATATTTGTTCGCTTTACATGTAAAAACTTTGTTGAATTAAGTCAAAAATTATAACTCAAGCCCATAATTGTTCTCTTGTAGAAGCAGATAAAAATTTATTCAAGAGACTGTATGAAATTTGTAAATATCTCTTCATAAATCAGGGTTTAGCTCTGTTAAATGGATCTCATTGATGAACTTAAATTTTAATCAATGGTGTTGGGGCAACTAAGTAACCATTAAAAAAAAAGTTGAATCTATGTTTTGCTGCATAATAGGAGTCTGAATAAATAAAAGAGTCAGCAAGAAAGAGAATGATCAAATATAGGAACATGTCAAAGCACATAGAATCCAGCTCAGAAAAGGCCCATATGTCAAATTAGGAACAATAAATTTCATGAAAATAATGGGAGCAACAATTATAACACTGTGATATGAAATCTTACGCATAATCCCATAACAGTGCTTAAGACAAAAGATTCATGAAAAGAGGAAAGCTCTTTTTTACCAGAAGAGTATCAGCTAACATATGTGCAGCTAACATAGCTGCAGAAAATTATCAGTGGATGCTACAATTCATTCATGCGGGTTGGGAATATCATCCCACATAGTATTTATATAACAGCAAGGGGAATTTCTTCCTTTTCAATGCAAACACCACCAGACAAAACAACCACCAATAAGGATAAGATAGATCATGTGCCTGACAATGCTATCCAAGGGAAATCATCTAGATAGTATTTTTTTAATGCCCAAATAAAGTTTAGATCAAGTCTAATTGATGATGAAAAAATACCTGGGATATGATTTTCTAAATAACATTTGACCTGCACTCTTGTACAATGTTCTGTGTTCCATATCCTACTGACTGGAAGAAACTTCTAGCATTGTAACTATCCATTGTGGCTTTAAAATAACTGTTTTCTCCCTGTGAGGAATAATATTTTGAGGCTTAAGCTATCTGGATGCTTCTCTGCCACTCACCTTTGCTTGGTTCAGACTTCACAACAATTTCCACCATTAATACTCTTGGATGTGTGAGTTACACATGATCAGTGGCACTGCTACAGTTTAAATCTGAGTCATCCCCCAAAGGCCTATGTTCGGTCCCTAGCTTGGCATTATTGGGAGGCAGAGAAAACCTCAAGAGGTGGGGCCTAATGGGAGGTCTTTAAGTTATTGGGTGTGTGCCTTTGAAGGGGATTGTGGGAACCCAGTCTCTTTCTTTCTGTCTCTTTTGCTTCCTGACCACAAAGTGAGCAGTGTTGTTCCACACTACTCCTGCCATGATGAGCTCCCACAGGTTAGAAACAGGGTCAACTGATCATGAAAAAGACCTTTTAAAACCTTGAGCCAAAACAAATGTTTTCAATATAAGTTGAAGGTCTCAGGTTTGTGTTATAGTAAGAGAAAGCTGACTAACACAAGTCCTGTGTTCCTTTCTCCTTAATCCCAGGGTTTCTTCCCACCCCATTTCAGCACCCCATTTCTGTCACTGCCCCAGGGACCTGAACATCACCAGGAGTACCCAAACTGCAAACAGCATTACACAATCACTAATGGGAAGAGACTCTTTCCTTCTGGCTTCCTCTTTCTTTTTCAACAACCACATTTTAGTATTATTAAGATCTTAAGTCCCCTGGGCTGATTTGCACAGCTTCTTAGCACAGGTCTAGACCTTTCAACTTTTCACCTAAACCTCAGCTCCTCCTCTCTCTGAATTTTTCACATTCATGTTCCATCTTAGATTAGTGCATCCCAAAAGGTGGGCATGACTGAAATTCTAAAACTTCAGAAAAATAGATAGATGTTATTGTAAGATCATGAGCATGTATATTGCCAAGGAGAAAAAAAAAAAAAAAAAAAAAAAAAAACACAACTGGTAAACAATTGTATAGTAGAATTTGTCTTTTCTATAAAAAATGTAATGTTTAATGAAAAGAACTGTAAAATACTTTCTTAGCCAAAGATTATATATTTAATGAGACTAGGCACATTTATTGAGGACAAAGAAAACTGCACTCTTTTGTATGAAGTGGGAATTTAAACTGGTACTATATTTGGAGGCAATTTTATAGTATCAAGATCCATTTAAATTTTTATACATTTGACTCAGTAATTCTGCTTTTGAGAAAATGTACCAAGGGAAAATTCTGAAATATCATAAAAATGTCCTGAATGTTTATAATAGTTCAATTTTAGCTAGATCTCAATACTAAGATATCTTTATATGAAGTATTTTTGCTAGAATATGATGGAATATTATTAACCTTTTAAACTATTTTACACAGTTTTATAACACAGGAAATTGATTATGTATATTTAAGTGAAAATTTAGAATTTTATTTTTATTTCCATCAGATTCAAATACATTTAGAGTTTTCAAAGTATAAGGAAAAAAAATATTACAAATAATAGTCCTTGAGCACCAAGAAAATGAGTGGTATCAATTATTTTCATTTTTTAAATCTCCTAATTAAATTTAATGAGAATTCACAGCATTTTGTCATTGTCACTCACATTCTTGATTAATTAGAATAAAAATAAGTCTTATATGTGGTATTAAAAATGCTTAAGTATTAATTTTTCAGATGAACTAAAAATATTGAGCATTTTCTTTATCTCTAGCTTTATTGTCATTTATATTGTTTCAGGAATCCGTGACTCTTAAATTATGTGTGGGCATGATATGTGTGTGTGTGTGTAAGAGAGAGAGAGAAAGAGAGAGAGAGAGAGAGAGAGAGAGAGAGAGAGAAAGTGTCTGTTTTTCATTGTTCCTGTGTCGTGACTGTAGATTTCAATGCATCTATTTGAGACCAGGAAAACCAGTAGTCATATAGTTCAATTCCTTTGGGACTGGACATGGGGCTAACAGACTTCTGGGAGAGAATGATGGTAAGGAGAGACGGGAAGGATAATGCTACTCTAGTACTATTTTCTATTATGCCTTAATAATTTGATTTTAAGTCAACCAATGTCTATTTCATTCCAGATTATTTAATTTTCATGTACAGTTATAGAAACATAAATTTAATTTTTAAGCTCTGCTTTACCATACCCCACTTCACATATACATAGTAGCATAAAATTTTATATAAAAATGGGCTTTTTAAATTTGTTTTTTAATTTTTACTTTTTAACTGACATAATTATACATACTGATAGAGTATCATGTTATATTTCAGTACCTGAATACAATGAAACGAATTTTCCAGCCACTTCAAGGAGCTAGCGATAACTGATACGTGAATCTAAGGAGCACATCTAATAATTAGAGAACAGAGGAGGGATAGGCACTGTTATGTTTAGTCGTGGACATTTATTGAGAATGCATTACTTTGGCTAATTCCAACTTCTAGGGAATTCCTCAGTTAAAGGATCTTTTCGTGGAGGGTGATTCCTCCTGTTCCCTGACAGGAATAATCTGTGGGGCAAATATAATTTTGTGATTTGAAAAAAGAGAATAACAGAATCAGCATCATTGGGAAAATTCTTATGGTTTCCAGCTACCTGAGTTAGTTTGAGCTGCAATAACAGATCCATGGAACAAGAGAAGTGTGTTTCTCACAGTTCTGGAGGGTGGAAAGTACAGATCAGGGTGCCAGCAGGGTTGGTGTCCTGTGAGGGCCTCTTCCAAGTTTGCAGATGACTGCATCTTTACATGAAGAAGAACAGAAAGAAAGAAAGAAAGCTCTCTTCTAGCACTTTTGAAAGGGTACTGATCTTGTTCTTGAGGTTCTCTACCCTCGCCACCTTAATTACATCTCAAATGATCGTTCCCCACAGGTATACAACCTGATAACATGAGAACTTCAGCATTGAGGCTATTTGGGGTCAGGGGAGGAGTTGATAATGTATATTTTTAAACCTTCATGGTGGGAATCCAAGATAATAACACCTGGTAAATCATTGCTAGCATATCTGATGCCCCTAATCCTGGGCATAAATTCATTAGAAAGAAAACACCAAGATTCTGTCTTGAGTCAGTCTGAGAGAATCAAGCCATTGACTTAATAACCTCACAGAGCCTTCTCAAGCAATTCTGTAATAAAGACAAAACACATTTCCAGATCCTTTTATTTTTTAAATATCTTCACATTCAAAAACTAATAGAGCATAATAACTGCAGCATGGATTCTGGGCTTAGGCAGCCTAGGTGCAAAAACCATCTCTGCACTCTTAGTGTGTTGACTATGTTACAGTCTTTTACTCTGCACACAGGAAGTGACAAGAGACTTTCCTCCTAGGTCTACCCTGATCACTAAATGGGATGATCAAGTTTCAGTACGTTCATGAGGAACTAGTAGATATTAAAAACTAAAGTAATTATTGATTATCTTTATAATAGTTCTATTCAATCATTATCTGTTGATTATTATGTGGAATATATTATGCTATGTCTTGCAAGGAGTTAGTCCTGCTAAGAAAAGTAATTTTAAATACAAAGAAAATTAGTAATCACTGAGGTTCTAAGAATTAAAAATTTTAAGAATTTTGATAGATATTTTTCTTAAAAGAATCCCATAAAATGGAACTCTCATGGCTATATATGATACTGATATTTTCTGATTTGTTTTCAAATATCAAGTTCAATAAAATAAAAATAAATAGAACAGGAATATTTAATCAACTTGTGCAGCTCTTGGGTGAGTGACATTATCATCTGTGTTATTGCACTTGGATACACATGGTCTGCTTTCATCAAAATATAATATCCCTATTCTGACTAACATAGGCAAATGATACAACAGAGACATATGTAATATTCCATTAAAAAAAAAAAAAAAAACTTTAAAAGTTCTGGAGAAGAAATGAGTCAGAAAATATTGTGATTGACTCAAGATTTTTTTCTCACTCTGGGAATTGATCAGTGTTCAGACTTGCACTACAGTACCTATTGATTGAAAATACCCCTAGGGAGGGAAAGACCCATATTTTAAACCCAGATTGAAGGAAGATTATGCATATGTGAATAGGCTTTCCACAGTTGCATCCTTAAAAAAGTTAAAACAAAATTAAATATGAATAAAATAAAATAAAAACTGAAATGTAAGCTGTTTTAGCAATAATCTTTTAGTAGAATGATTGTCAACCCTATGAAATGTGGATGACATAGGAAACAATTTTGCTTGGAGATACATCCAACATGGTCACTGATGACTGAAAAGCATCATCATGTTCATATTGGCATTTACCACCTATAAAGTGAAAAATAATCCTTGTAATACAATTATTCCTGCAGCGGCCTTATAACAATAAAGATGTTACATGGCTTGTAAAGTTTAAAATATGATTCTCTTATGTTCAGCACTGGCACACACTATGTGAATTCTCTTTGATAAGTGTTCTTGCTTCTGATGAAAATTGTATTTACCCACAGAGGAACCATGTGTGCATTTAAAATTGACTCTTTATTTCAGAAATGACACATGCTGATTTTATTCATACAGGCAAAACAATGATAATGAAAAAAAATTCCATATGTTATGGCCACCAGAAAGTAAAAGATTTGCTAAGTATGATATACACCTAGGAAGAGCAAATTCCATCTGCCTTTTGTTCCCTGTGTTCTCTGAGGATTTACACTGAATTTAAAGGTTCTACCTGTGATTAGCTGCTTAATTTCTAGAAGATTTTCCACAGCACAAGGACCTTGGTTTCCTCATGTAAAAACCAGGGTTCTGCAGCTAACTTTCAATGATCCTACCATTAGAGACAATACAGTAATAACAAAAAATGCTTTAATTATCAAATATTTCAGAGCTTTAATGTGCACATATTTCCATACTCTGCCCCTGGCAAACTTTTTGATGACTGCATGTCTCCTCCCTCAAGCAAATTTGAAATTGTTTCAGTAGAGCTTGAAGTTCTAACTTATATTCTATTCTAATATTCTAATTTTTTACCATCAGGTTAAGAGGTGAATAACACCCCCCCCCCTTCACATCAATCTGATGTGTTACAATGCTAACATACCTCACCATGTGATCAGATTTGGAGATTGAGTCTTTCAGAGGTATGTGTCATTAGGGTGGACCCTAATTCAATATGACTGATCTCCTTATAAAAGGGGGACATTTGTAGGCACAAGAAGGATGCCAGGTGAATGTGAATTCACAGATGTGGCTGATTTATCCATAAGCCCAGAACTCCAAAGATGGCCAGCAAACCACAGGAAGCTGGAGCAAAGGCCTGCAGCAGGTTCTTTTCCACATTCTTCAGAAGAAACTGGACCTGCCTACACCTTGAGCTCCATCCAACTTCCTACCTCTGCAATTGTGAGAAAATGCATTTCTTCTATTTAAGTCACCCAGTGTGTGGTATGGTACTTTGTTAAGCCACCCCCAGCAAAGGTACAAATTAGATTCAGAGCTGAAAAGGGAAAATGGAGATGGACTTATTTTGTTGTTGATTTTCCTTTAATATAACCACTTTTTTCACACCATAAATTTTGTTTCTTACCTCTAAGTGATTCAAGTCAAAAATTAATCAATGATTTGGGTCACTTTAGCCGTTACTTAAAATTACCTTCCCCAGTACTTTGCAGGGTGGGATGGGGGCAATCCCACTCAGGTCCTTGTTGACACTCACTAACTGGAGCTTTTGATGATTAATGCTGCTCATCAGGTTGGCTTCTTCCTGCTCATGTATCTTAAAGGTCTCCTGCAGCTCCCAGCAGTACCATACTAATTCAGTATCCTAGCAAAATTAACAGCAGGAAACAAACCTTTGTAATTTTCTTCCTTTATAAATAGCATTGTTCATTCAGTAAAGGATAGCAGTTCCTGCTGTAATTGTTTCTGCACTGAAAAGTTACTTTCTTTCCATCACTCTTAAAAATCAATCAAAATGAATGCACATACAATTAACCAGCCTACTGAGAAGGAGAACATTCTTTTACTTTTGAACTCTTTTGATTTCATCTCCTAGAGCTGGGCCTATTGTACTGGCACTCAAGTCTCTGAGTGTATCTTGAGGTTGCCATTGGCAGAAGGAACAGACAGCATGAATAAACTTGGGCCACTTTTTCTTATATCTCAGAAAAGCATTATTTTTTCTCTGCCAAAAAATAAAAAATAGTATTTAATACAATTGAATGTGGAACTTGGGACTTCCCGGTTCCAAAGGTGAATACAAAACTCATAAACCAAAAAGAATGCTATGTATAAAGAGTTGATTTAAAGAAACTGTCAACTTCTTAGTGTGAAGGGAACTTCATCTCATGTGTCCTCTAAAATAGCATAATGCATCTTCTTCAGAACTGCCTACAAATTTAATAGATATATAGATCACAGTCATTAAAGAGCTTAGCAATTTTTATGATGTTGCAATTGCTATGGAAAAAAAATCAGATGATTTACATATCTCCTTAATCTTAACTCCAAGAAAACAAAATTGAAAAAAAAAATCTCTTTATATACAGAATACTAAAGTGATCAATGAGAAGCACTTAATACAAATAATAGTAATTTAAAAAAGTACACCAAGAACAACAAAACAAAAATACAAATTTTAGGGATGAGGGAAAAACCAATGAGCAAACATATATCCGTATATTTACCTGTGTGCATAGAGTCAAGGAAGGCTGTGTGTCCTGACTGGATTGTGCAAGAAGTCTGACGAGAGCCTAAACTGAGGTCTTTGCTGAGTGCAAGCATGTCTGAGAGGGAAGTGAGCTTGGGGAGTTGCTGCCAGCACAAGAGATGAGAAGCCCTGGGGAAAGACAGAGTCAAAATCCTGGAGGAATAAATTCCCAGGAAAGAATCGTGCACACCTGCTTGGAATGAAAGGATTACCGTTTTTAAATAGTCTCCGAGTTTTATCAGTGCCAGCTGTTGTTCAAAATTCACATTCGCTCCACACTTTGAATATGCCATGAGCAGTCACCCATGGGCTCATGATGGACTTAAAGATGAAGAGGTTTAGAAATAAAAACTGAAAAATGTGTTTTTGTTAAAATCCCATGATATGGCTGGAGAAAAATTAGTATTTTTCTGAAATTCATCTAACAACCTATAACTGCAAAATACCAAAAAAAAGTGTGTGTGTGTGTGTGTGTATATATATATATATACATATATAAGCATACATATATATAATATATATAAACATATATATATAAATTATATATATTATATATAATATATATAAACATATATATATAAACATACATATATATAAATATATAAACATACATATATATATATATATTAGCCCTGTCTTGGCATGGATTGGCATGGAACAGAATAATGAATTCATCACCTTCGGTCTCTTTTAAAGATGCAGGGATCATGTATTTTTGTGCCCAAAGTCCAGAGGGGCCTCAACACACATTGCCTTAGATGAATAGTGTCCCCAACAATGACACCAGATGCAGATCCTAGAAACAGGTGCCACCCAACAGTTGACTTTATGTTTTGTATGAAGCTATTCAGGGACAAATACTGATGAGCCTTTCAGTACCTTCAGGGAATAGTAGCTTCAAGGAAACTCTGGGTGGAAGAAAAATGAATTGCATTGTGAAACAAGTACTTTTTTTCCATATGTTTAATTTAAAATTGCTTCATTTAATTCTATAATTTCCTATTTTACTGCAAGCTTATTTTACCTTTGTATCACAAAAATTACTTATTGAAGCGTATGCAATGTAAGAAAATCAGGAAAGAACAATTTTCCTTAGTTGAATTTTACTGCTGTACTATAAAGAAATGAAAGTTTCTTTGATAGTAAACCCTGTTCTCCAGAGATTTCCATATAAATTTAGAAAAACAGGGTTACAGTCAACAACTGTTTATAATATTAAATTATAAACTGCACGTAATGGAGACTACCTGGGGTCATCAAGGTGCTGTTTAACTACACATTCAAATGATCACAATTTTGAATGGTACCGAAACAGGTGATTCACCTGACCTGCCTCTTTCCTTTGGTATAATGCAAACACCTTACTTAAAGTGGTTCTATATTCTTTTTTTGTAATGGATAATGCATTGGCATTAGCTATTACTAAAAACATATTAAGTTGTAAAAACTGATTTTACCTACCAAATCAAGAGAAATGATGGGTCCTGAATTTAAAATAGGAAAGTAAACATGCAATTTTTTGTTCAAACTTGACATCCATATCTTAGCAGCAATTTCTTGCCCACATAAAACATTCTCTAGAAGAGGCAATTTACCTCATCGAGGCAGTAATTTAACTACCAACGTGTTTAATCTGTACTGACCAAATACGCTGAAAAGAAAATATGCCAACAAAGATTGCAAAGTTTTTTTTTTTTTTTTTTAGATTGAACAAAAATGACTTGCTAATAATATTCTTATTCTGTGTTGGAATTTTGAATTGAGCAAAATGGCAGGAACGAGGTCTTAGCTGAGATTATTTATTCAAGTGAAAACAGAATTAGAAAGGGCAGTGACACATACATCATTGCCACTGTAAGAAACAGCCCTGAAAATTCAGTCTCAGTTGAGTGTATTAAACTCTATGAATGACTGGGCAGGCAAAATTATAGTCCACTAGGATAATTATAGTTCACAGTCATATCTAATGGATCTGCATAAATCAGGGTATTGTTTGCTACAAAGTGTATTTATACTTGTCAAATGATTGTAATTGGACATTTACAAAGGACCATTTCAATTTATAAACATGACTTTTTAAATGAATATTTATAAAGCACTTGTTAAAGAAAATAAATTTACTCAGGTAATTTTGAACTGTGATTTTACAGCATGTAATATAAAACAATCTCTTACGAAGAAAACCTCTTCTAAACGTCTGTTGATGATAAAGCTCAAAATTAGATAGAAAGAGATACAATCCTTTCATGAATTCCTAGTGAAGAATAGGACAAAGATATTTCAGTGTATCTGAGTACATTTCCCACTACCCCCAAAATAGTAGCCTAAGTTAAACTCTAACCTGTGGGGCTAATTTGAGAGAAGAGAATGGTACCTCACCAAGGTCAGACACATCCGTAAGCACACACATAGGCTCTCCCTGTGCAACTTGTACAGAACCTGTCAGAGCAATCTGCCTACATTGTAGAACCTTCCAAAAAGGGTGATAGTAATCTATTAAAAATTTATAAGGAATTAGGAAGTGAAAGAGCATTTAGATTACCACATACTCTAATTTGGATAACTTTTTGTTTTTTCTATTTGAATTTGTTTACATCTTATTCAGTATTTCTTTTATTAATAAATGAGTTCTGCAAAATTGAGGTCCTTTTCATAAACCTTTGCCCGGGTTGTGTGTTATCTGTTAGGAATGTAAACATCCAATACAAGGATCTACTTCCTTCAAATCGTGGACCAGTCACCTAGGCTCTGGCTCCTTCTCTTAGCCTGCAGATGATTCTATGTATTAGATGAACATACTGGCTAATGCACAGTGTCGTTAAGGACTGTGATGGGCTGACAGATTTGGTTCCATGAAAACGTTATAGGCCAGATTCTAAGGGAAATGACTAAACAGACTCCATTTTGCTCTGAGACTCCATGTTATGTAGGAAATAAGCTTCTCCCATGGGAACACCCCACCTCTGTGCCCATCATCAGTTACTTGGTGTGACATGTTTAATAATATACAATGGCAACTCCTATGTAGTAAAGAATTGCTCTCTTTTGATTCCTATTGCTCTTGCTCCTAAACAATGTACCATGTGAATGGTGATTGTGTGGATGTTAGTAACCATTCTTTAGTTTGTACCTAGGTAAGGGTCATTTTGACCCACTTCCCCCTCTGTCGATGATCTCATGATGTTAATGTGTAATTTTGAATCAGCAACAGACACTTATGATTGATGTGATTTTTGGTATAAGAACCCCTACAACCCTGTGGTCAGGGCTGTTCTCCCAATAGCCATTTTTTGGGGCATTGTGTGAGACAGTCAGCTGGCTGGCTTAATAAAGACTCTCAAATTTGGACTTCTCAGTGGTGATTGGTCTGTTCTTAAGTTGCGCCCCATAACATTTGGAAGCCCCAGCGAGATCCTTGCTGCCTGGTGAGCAATCACCGCTCACCACTGATCTGGAAACTCCTGCAGAGGGGAGAGGCCACAGCGTTGCTCCTAGGGGAAGGCCTCTGAGACGTTCCTCAGCCCCAGGCTGCATGGTCTGTGGGGCCCCACCCCAGGACTGAACTAAATTCTCTGAGAGAGTCACCTGTTTCTGCACCCCTGGGGGACCGGTAAGTCTGTTTCTGGCGGATTGGCATCTGGGGACTCTGAGGAAGGCTGGATGCAGCATTACTTCCCGAATCCGGGACTGGCAAGACGTTGCTCAGTTCCTCTGGTCTGGAATCTGGAGTGTTTAGTGTTTTGTCTTTAGTGTTTTACCTGCTATGTGTTTGTTTGTCCTTTTCTGTTTTTTTGTTGCCCTTAAGTGTAAGCCTGGGTCAGTCTCCCTCACGTCAGTCATGTACTCCCCTCCAGTGCATGTTAACTGATTTCCAGGAGTTCCAGAAGAGAGTCAGTGACTACGGAACGCGCTGCTATGTCTTTTCTCTCTCTAAATTCTGTAAGAGAGAATGACCAACTTTCAAGGTCAGATGGCCCCCTCAGGGGACCACCAAATTGTCTTTGGGCAGCCTAAACATCTTGATCAAATGTTTTATAGTCAAATTTGGGAAAAAAACAGTTAAAAGGTTTTTAGCCATGTTCACTGAAACTTACATTAAAATGGAAACAGCTGCCAATAGGAACTTCCAACTATTGGAGTTGGTCCACCAAGATGCCAGGCTAACATTCTTATGTCTACTATCCAAGAGACCAGAAAAACGGGTTTAGAACAAGACCCAACCTGAGGGGGCTCTCCCAAGGAAACCAATGGAAGCAGCTCTCTTGCTGTTTCTTCGGGAAACTCCTTCAGGAAGGGATAGGGCATAACCTTGTCTATATTCTCTCAATTCTTTTTCATCTCAGGATGGAGGCCAAAAGACTTTTAAAATTCTATTTTTTTGAGTTCATAATTTTGATCTGGTGTGCCTAGGTTAATTTTTGATCAGACCTATTTTATCTAACTATAAGTTTTTCTTAATTATCTGTTTCATTCAGAGACTAGTTTACAGGAGTTAGCTCTCAGTCTAAGGGGTTTTAAGAAATAAGCTATAAGGCCTTTGTCCATCTACTTATTTTATGTATATGTACACTGGTGTATTGTCATGTCTACATATATTTGGTACCAAAGTTGACATGTGAGCTCATAAATTAAAATTTAAAAAAATGGATCCAAATGCTTTTGGTTTACATGATTTAAAAGGTTTTTAAATTGGGTACACAAAATATGGCTTTCAAGTTACTAACACAGTTTTGATTCCAGGTGGTCAAAAAATAAATAAAATGTTAATTTTATAAAATGTCTAATATTCATTGTTTCTAGGTTTTTCTTCAACAGGAAAGAAACGACTGATATGGCTGAATACAATTCTCTGATATCTTGGTTTTTAAAAAAATAACTAAATTAGATTTTATATATATGGGGTTGATCATGGATGTGTTTGTTAGAGACATCTGATTGGTTTAAAAAGTTAAAATGCTAACTGTTAAATATAAAATCAAGTACTCTCAACTCCTTAAATGCCACAGGGTAACATACTTAAAATATATTTGGTGTTTTCATAAATTGGTAAATAAAAAAGGGTTTAAATTTACTTTATGTTATCACCAAAAACATGATTACTAAAAGTCTTAACAGGTATTATTCTATAAAAGGGTCCAAAAGTTTCAACTGTATTTAAATAGAATTCTATAAGTAACAAAGTATTTCATTGGATTAAAATGAAGTAATTTATCTCAATTTATAAATTTATGAGGATTGTTTCAGAATATAAATTTTTAAAAAGGGAATCAACAGATTAAAACATTACAAGGTTTTAGATATAAAAATATATTTAATAAAAATGTTTCTGGATAAAAAAGTCTTTATGTGATAAAATAAGACTGTAATACATCTAAGTAAACAATAAGAGTGTCTAAGTGATTAAAAAAATGTTAATTAAGAGTAAATTTTAAAAGGCTTACATGTATATGTAAGTAGCACAACAGTTAAAACTATTCAAGGTTTTTTCCTAAGGTCAAATATTAATGTACTGATATAAACCAAATTTCAGTCTATATGCTAAAATGACCAATAATTCTGAAAGCGTTAATTTACTCTTAACATGGTATCTGTTAAGTTTTATTCTCTAGAACAGCTAGTCTTAAAAATTGGGGATTTGTACAATTCTAGTTAAACAGCAACTGTTATTTTAGAGTATTGTACTAACCCGCTCCTGTTCTAAACTGTTGTTAAGTCTCTCCAAATATAAAAACATCAATGCAATTATGATTCTGTTACTCTTTTTTATATATTAAATGTGTTCATATCTTCCAGGTCTACAAGTCTTTAAAAGGTTTAAAAGAACATTTTATCAAGCTGGTGTTCTCTAAACTAAAGTTGTAATGGTAATTTTAAACTTATCAGAATAAGAAATTTTATTGGGGATTTATTTATATCATTTAGTATTCTGTAACTGGACCTGAACCTTATGTTACCTTCTGCACTGGGATAAGAATGTAAATGTATTTCTAAAAAATAATGAGAGCCTGATCTGTTTAAAAGTTAATATCATGAAACAGGAAAAACATTTTGCCACTTTACTAAACAAAAGGAAAGTTAAAAGTTCTCTCAGCTTTCTTTGATTCATGTTTTAGGTTAATATCATACTGTGTTAACTAACATTCATATAGACTTAGGAAACAATATATGTATACTTTATAAAATGATATTTAAAAAAAGATAAAGATCAGCTTCAGAACTAGACTGCTTTACTTAAGATTTATGAAGAGCCCCCCCCCCGCATCACCTGAGATAAGGCTCTGCTTACTACATGTTACAATGACTCCAAAATAAGACAGACTTTAGTTCATAAGTTATACTCTAAAGATTGATTTTTTTGTTATAAAAATTACTATGATCTCAAACAGGGAATATAATATATAGCTCAACCAAAATTTAAGATGGCTATTACACAACTAAATATGTTTTTACTGTTGTTAATTCCATTTTGTATATTCCTTGTAAACTCTGCAATTGTTGACTGATTAATGTTTTACAGAGGTATTGCTTCGAGAACAATCTAAATTAATTTGAGATAATAAGCCATCACCTATAGGACAGATAATATAGATCCCAGTTTAATAAAAGTTGGTAAATAACTATAAAGTCATAGACATTAAAGTTAAAACCCAGTACTCTTACTGTATGACTGGTAAAACTGACTTGCTGGATGTTTAAGATCAAAACTTAAAGATTGAGATTAAAATAAAGGGGTCAAGAGAATTAATATTTGGCTCTTGCCCTCAGAGTCAGCCTAAACCCAGGGAAGAATAGAACTTCTCTGAGGAGCTTTGCAACTCTGGGCCACACAACCTTCTGATCACGGAGATTGATGAGACCACTAGAGGATGAGAAGCCAATCAGTACACCTGCTGCAGAGGAAGGTCCTTGGGAAAGGGAGCCATCCCTAATGCTTCCAAAGGAAGGCACCTCATCAAGGAGACCCTACCAGGTGAATGACACTAAAGGAGCTAAGAAGCTGCTCTCAAGTTTCCCAAGAGTGACCCCTGTGGGAACTCAGCTGACTCTTAACAGCAGATAAGAACAAGGTCAATTTGACAAGCTTGGTCTTAAACACCTAGCAAAACAGTTAAAACCAAAACACAGTCATTCCTGGACATTTTAAAAATAAAATAATATTTACAACTGTACACTTGTGTTAGCCCCAAAAATAAATAAAACTGGAGGTAACAAAAAAGATTCTTAGACAAAAATACCTGATAACTCTCAAGAGAAACTGCCAGAGTTATAAGTTTTTAGTCAGTTTAAGGCCTGCAGATCATCTTAACCTCTGATATAGGTAGACTTAATCATGTTTGCTAAGTATGATTCTCTGACCCTAAGTAACAAAGAGATCATGCCCATAAAAAGATATTTTACAAAAATCAGATGACAGTAAGTAACTTAACTAACTGTTGTGTTTACATTCCTGATAACTCCGACAGTGTTAAGATTTACAATTACGGCCTTATCCTCTCCAGTCTTGTTATACTTTGTTAGGCCTTTTTATATAAACAACATCTCAGCTCTTCCACCTCCTGGTAAGAGATTATTAATTTCTATCAGCTTCATGATATTCATTGACATGTTCCAGATGCTATTTATTTTGTACTCATGGTTTTTTGTTTCTTTCATAGAACAAGACTTTTACCCCTAGAAAGGAACTTTTACTGCTTGCCCCACCCCACATCGCCCCCTCTCAGCTCAAAGCAACAAGAACAGTCATCGCCCTTTTTCCTTACAGCAGTAAAAAGTCCCTAAAATTAGAGGGGTAATAATAAAAGACAGTCAATATAGGTAGGTAAATTGGGTTAAATCACAAAAATAAGGGCCAGTTTGGGTCCAGAAATTTGGAAGCAAATGACCTCTGAGAGATTAAAATGTTAACACCCGGCTAAAATGGTGGGGACCTTACTCACAACATGGACTCATCACATCTGTCAAGACAACAGAAAAATGGACAGCCCTCAGAGACCCCAACCACTGTCTAAAGATAAGACTAAAAAAATGTTAATCATGTTTTTCTCTTACTTGGACTACGTCAGGAATAATTCCATGCTTAGTCTTTCAACTTTTTGAGATTACCAAATGGGATGAAGTCTGTGTTACTGTTCACATATTTCCCCAGGAGTATGATGGGGAAGAAAAAAGGGAACACATGGGACTCGTGCATTAATCTAAACGAGTGGCCCCTGTCTTAGTTCCCCTCCTAGTAGAAATAAACATAGCCAGCTACACAACTATAGGGACCACTACCCTTATTACAGAAAACCAAAATTTCAAAACCTTAAGTAGACAAATAGATCTACTTTTAATCAGGCTATGCATGATAAACTGTTTAAATATGTTAGAGACATAATTCAGTCTGTTAAGCTAATGGTGTTGCACACTCACTGCAATCACCTATACACTACTAATGAAAATCAATGATTTGATTATGTACATAAAACCAGTGGGGAATGTGATGGGCTGACAGATTTGGTTCCATGAAAATGTTATAGGCCAGATTCTAAGGGAAATGACTAAACAGACTCCATTTATTTTGCTCTGAGACTCCATGTTATGTAGGAAATAAGCTTCTCCCATGGGAACACCCCACCTCTGTGCCCATCATCAGTTACTTGGTGTGACATGTTTAATAATATACAATGGCAACTCCTATGTAGTAAAGAATTGCTCTCTTTTGATTCCTATTGCTCTTGCTCCTAAACAATGTACCATGTGAATGGTGATTGTGTGGATGTTAGTAACCATTCTTTAGTTTGTACCTAGGTAAGGGTCATTTTGACCCACTTCCCCCTCTGTCGATGATCTCATGATGTTAATGTGTAATTTCAAATCATAGCAACAGACACTTATGATTGATGTGATTTTTGGTATAAGAACCCCTACAACCCTGTGGTCAGGGCTGTTCTCCCAATAGCCATTTTTTGGGGCATTGTGTGAGACAGTCAGCTGGCTGGCTTAATAAAGACTCTCAAATTTGGACTTCTTAATGGTGATTGGTCTGTTCTTAAGTTGCGCCCCATAACAAGGACATGGCCCACGAAATTCTTCCTAGATTTTTTTGTTTCCATTGAGTTGAGTGGAACTGAGCTGGAAGATGTCTCCATGAAAACAAGCTTATGTCAGAGAAGCTTGTGTGGTCTATTCCTGCCTTGCTTCCAATCTGTGATCTGCTTAGTTCTTCTTTGATCTTTCAAGGTTAGTTAACACCTCTGAACTACTTGGATCAATGTAAACATAGTGGCTGCTTGTAAGGGGACAATGTGAGGGCACATGATCTGAGTGGAGAGGACACAGGGCCCTTTCAGTTCCCTGTACAACTCCTTCACTCTTATTGGTGGGCCTTCCCCTTCCATCCAAATAGGTCCCACAGAATAGTCTAGTTTGGCTGCTGATAAATCCATTTTCTCCTATGTTTAGGACACACTTTAACCTCTTTGGCAGGGAAGACATTTTTGAGCTTCTCTAGAAAAGGGAATGTCTCCCATGTCACTGTGAGGCCCTTGGGAATCACAGGTGCTCCCGACAGGAGCATGGGATGGGTTCTCACACCTGGAGCCGGCATCTGCTCTGTCTTCTTGGAGCACTTTTCCCACCTATCCTCCACCACGTCATTTGTCCTCAGCATTCAATATTCACTTAGACCAATGTGTTGTCTTCAAATCTTTTCTCCTTACAGACACTCTAGTAAATGTCCTGTGTTACCTTGTTGATTAGAGTTTTTACAGTATTTTTATAAACAATATTCACAGAGTAACTGTGGGATCTGGTGTCCAGAAACCTGGCTCCTTAAACTCTACAACCTCAGCTCCTGGCATCTAATCAACACATTTCCACTGTACACAGGAGTTAGAATAATGATGTGAAGACCTCAGTGCTTGAGATCAGTATTCTAGCTATTTTAGAACTTGAAAACAGGATAAGTTCAATTAAGCAATTAAGATAATTTAATCTGCCCATAGTGAAGGGGAAGCACATGACTGGTAAGGAATATGGGACAGAGGACTAAAAGAGAAGGTTAGGTCAAGTCATTCATCTCAGCAGAGCCTCCAATGCCTTCCACTCATCACCCACACGCCTTCCTGTGTGTTATTCTATATTGCCAGGGATAAAAACTCCAGAGATGTATTTATATTTTTACTTCTTTTCATCAAGCCTCCTTTCTTCAGGAATTATTCTCTGTCCAAAAGATAAATTGTAAATTGCATAATATTTGGAGTTAGAAAGAGTTAAAAAAAAAAAAAAAAGCATTGCCTTCTCTTCCATGGCTTTGCACAAATGCATGGGTCTTGTAGACCTATTTGGCAGCGATTTCTTGAACTTCCCCCTATGAGTACCCTGGGATACCTTATAATAAATAAAGCATCAAGGAAGCCAAGGTTGGTGATTTTTAGAGAAGCATTGCAAGCATTGAGGAGCAAAATCATCCAGATCCAGTAGATTCATTTTTATGAGGGTAAATCTCTGGGTTTTCCATACTGACAAGAATCCCCTATATAATTATCTGGCCACCAGGTGATGGTTGGTTCCCTTGGGCACAGAGGCCTGTTCCTGAGTGGGTGTCGATCCTGACTGTTGTTAGACACTCAGCTGAGTGGTGGGAGGCAGCTCAGCCCTGCCAAGGCCAAGGTCCAGGGTTAACACCTCTAAGGATGCTCCATCTGCACCACCTCCGCTCCACTGCATGGTGGCAGCTGAACCCATACCAGGACAGCAAAAAAGATATCAGTGATGCCGATCCAGTTGGCAAGGAAAACTCACTTCAGGTTTCCTCTTTCAGATTTCCTCTTCAGGTCTATTTCCTGCCAAGACAGTCTACAGTCTAGCACAGTGTCCAACACAGTCACTAATGCTTGACTATGGGGAGAAAGAGGCATAGGTCTCTATCCCAGGAGATTCTTTGGACGAAATTACTTTTTTTCTTTTTAAAACTTTATTTTTTGCAGAGCTGGGGATGGCACCCAGGGATTGGCACATGCTAGACAAACCTTTACCACTGAGCTATGACCCCCAATGCCATCTGGAATTTACATTTTAACTCTTCCTGAAAAACAGCAACTCACTAAAGACAGAAAGGAGAGAGTCTCTTACCCTCAAGGGAGAAGATTTGAACCATACCAGCTGCATGCTGGCTGAGGATGTGAATGGTGAACAAAGGAGAAAGTTAACAAGGACAAGGACACTCTGTGACCGTGGGAGTCACGCATATTGTATCTCCTTCCATGTCCCTTCCACATCCATCTCCTCACACCTTGGTCAGCAACTTCTTATCTTTCCTTCCTTTTCCCCTTACTAATTTCCATAAGGTGTTAATGGTTCCTATAAATTAATTTTAGAGAATGAACTTTGGATACCTGTCTGTAGAGGAAAGAGTGACAAATGTTTGTATTATAAAAGTTCTATTACACAAGAAAGAATCATGTTGCTTTCTTTCCATTACTGATAGTTCACACTTTCAATATTGGCCATTGGCCAGACTGGAGTATATTCTGCTTGGTATTATTTCTGTTCAGCCCCCAGTGTTCCTTGTCAAACTCTCCTCTGCTCTTCTTTCTACTGTGACAGTCAAGAGTCTGGCAACCAGGGTTATCAGTCTCCCTTGTACCCAGAAGTCAGCTCATGGTTCAGGCTTGGCCAGCCGGATTTCTGACTTTGATCTGCATCTTTGGTCCACCTCATTATCTAACATGCAATGCATTTTACTTTCTTCTTTTCATTCTTCCAAACTACAATAGCAAATAAAAGTAGGCAAACTAATTTTTTTTTTTTAGTTTCTTTAGTTACTCGAGCTATACATGACTAGAACAATATCTGGCATATATTAGGTCCTCAATAGTATTTCCTGAGTAAATGATTAATATATGAATGAATATTAAAACCAAAAGTAAATATAAGAAAGAGAGGTGACTTTCTGTGACTTTCCATATTGAAAAATTTTTAAGGGAACAGGATCATCTCAATGTTTTAGGTTGCTAACACAGATTGAGGCATGGGTGAAGTCAATTTTTCAGTATTATAATCTTAGAGGAATATTTGTATTATATCAGAACTTACAGCATTCAAAACCAAAAGTATAAAAAAGACAGATCTTAGGTGAATTTCTCAAAAAGAAAATTTCTCAAGTTTCTGCCAAAATATTAAGGAAATGAAATCCATATATACAAAAATCACTAGTGATAAGTGTTATTGATTGTATGGGTTTAAATGACTTATCCATAGTAAAGAAGATAATACTGTATTCATTGCTTGTAATTATTATTCTTCTGAAGGCTATATGTGGCTTAGTCTTGCCCTTCTACCTACAGTAGAAATGTTACCTCACTACCAGTGTTTATGTGTATTTTTCCAAAGGAATTATCAAATCCTAGAGGGCAAGTTCCATGCATTATTTATTTGTGTATTGCTTAAGCTGAAGGTAACTCCTCTACAGGATAGGAAAGGATATTCTATTGAACTGAGTTGAAGTAAAACATTTGATGTGCCTGAATAGCTAGCTGGAAATCTTCTGCACATATGGAGTTTAACTTCATAAGTGCTATAGCACATTGACTAAGGCCATATAAAAATAGAACAGCTAAAAGTAAATTTTCAAACCAGAATCATGATTAATGGATTGACTAATTATCCTTTGCTATGGAGAACATTTGATACCATTTAGTATTCCCTCTTAACTCTCCTTGTAAAATAATTATAAGAACCATTTGTTTCAAATGATTTAAAATGTTCTTTAAAATATTTTACATCAATAGTATTGTTAGTTATTTGAAAATTTTATAATCAAAGTGAATATATCCAGTTTTAATGAAAAATAGCCTTCAAAACTATTGTGCAAACTTAATAAAACACTCCTCAGTTGGACTTGAAAAAAGTTAAAAATCATACACCCATCTGCATCTTATTATTCAGTTTTTGACCTTATTTTGTTTAATTATATATTTATGTTTATTATAAATCTCTCAACATAGATGAGTTTCTCTTCCCCTGTAGTAACTCATTGAACTGATAGTTTTGACATTTTTCTCAAAAAAAGCATGCATAAAGTATCATCATAAAATCTAATTTACAACTGTCCTCCATTTGAATACAACTGTTTTCTCCACACTCTACTTAGTTATGCCACTTACTAAATACATTTGCATGTCATATGTGAGATTTTTTGATGGAATGTATTTCCATAAGAGACTCAGTTGTCAAAGTGTTATCTTCATCAACTTGAGATTTCAAAAGCAAAAATCAACAACCTCATTTCAGCTTTTTCTGAAAATCAATTTTTGAATAATAATTATTAGGTTACAAGAATCATAGTGTTCCAAAACAACAACAAAAAAGAAGTGTTACTAAAAATGTCACATTTTCAGTATCTGTCCAATGATGCTATGTGCCTTAGATATGCAACTCTAAATTTTACCAATATGTTCTTGAAATAGATTCATGATAGATATGTATTATGTTCAAATATCAAGGGATTCTTATATCATTATTCATTTCATTGAATGGCACAAATGTCACTTAAAATTTTTCTGTTATTTAATAACTCTATTATAAGATAGTTTGAAATGACTATTGGGTAATTTATTAAATTGTGCTCTAATTACCTGCAGTATATTAGAAGCAAAATTAAAGATCTGGTCATTCTGGAAGGATTTAGGAAGAGAAAGAAAGACTACCTGCCTAAAGCAGAAGATTTGGCAGCTAGTATTGGATCTGTTCTATAGATTGTAATTACAAGTCGCATGTTCTCATCTGCAGAGTGCGGAATGTATCTCCTATGACTTGATTCAGTATTCTGATAAATGCCAATGCATTTAAAGTTCACAGGAATACATTGCAAACTGTGAGGTGCACAAGATGTGTAAAATAACATTGCTTTTTCTTGAGCATCTGAAGAAGAGAGCAGGTTGAGGTCTAAAGCCCTGCAAGGGAACTCAGTTTAACCAAAGGCCAGGGCACAGTTTGGGGGCAACTGGAAAAGAGGGCATTTGTTTGAGAAAAAACAAAAACAACACCAAGAATTGGGAAAGATGCTTTCTTAGGTGGACCTCCATGCTATTTTGTTTTCTTTGTTGCGCTCACATGCTGCTAAACTGTACCATATGCGCCTCTTCACTTTTACATGGACGTCTGAAGCCAAAAGTCTCTGGATATTTCCTGCCATTTCTACTTATCTCACCATCTAAGTTGAATCATTTCCCACATCCTGTAAATTTTATCTCTGGAAAGTGGCTTTTTATTATTTAATGCAAAATATCTATAAATCCCATAGTATATAAATATTTTATACCATTTCTTAATATAGTGTGACTTAGTTTCAACATATGCACGTGTAACCTGTTTTTAGAGTCCTTTGACATCTGAGTACCCCCACACCTTGCCCAAGAACGATTAGTCTCATCATTAGAGTAAAATGAAGAAATCAATTTATTCCACACTACAATGTTTTTAGCTAGAGTTTTTAAAAGGCAAAGTAATTTGAAACTGGAATAGAAAATCATCTTGTAAAACTCTTATTTTTCTTAACGGAGAATATTCATGCACTGTCAAGGGGATGGAATAGATGAGTTAATATATTTTTGCATATTTAATTTCTGCAATCTTATGAGGTCTGACAGTTATTAAACAAGTAATTAAGAGGCATTATGCAATTACATTTAACTTGCGTTTGTACGCGATGTTTAATTTAAAAGGTAACTGTATAATGGCTTTCATGATACACACTTAGAGGCAAATTTCAGGAGATGAGTGTGTGAATTTAAAACATGACAATTTTTAGGACAGCTATTTTTCCACATAAAGAATCTAAATATATTCATAATTAGTATTGTGGTAAAACCCTCAACACTAATTTTCTAACTCAAATTTATTAATTAGTCTAAATTTTCAGTAAAAATCTTTTGAATTCAAAGTTTTGTCTTTAATAACCTTATATAGAAATGTAGTCTTTGCTTTAGGATGTGTTTATTGACGCTAATAGAACAGAGTACTCTGTTCATCTAGCCTGTTTTGATGATAAAAGCATTAAGTATATTGTGAGCTCTTGATGCTAGGAATCGATTCAGATGATATAAAAATAACTGAAATGTAATAAGCTGGTTTAACAATCATGGGTCATTTAATTTTTCAATGTCATTTTTGAATTTTTTTGCAATTGTGTTATGCATTTGGTATCAATTATAATTGTAGGTTTAATAATTTAGTTCATGTCATGTGCCAAATTAAGGAGAATAAACACGAAACGCTCATGCTGTTTCCTATGCCCCTCCACTATGCTGCTCAATTCAGTCACTTAAAATCTGAGGTTATTCTTCATACGTCCTATTGATTTTATTTCTGGAATACGTCTTGTATCTGTTTTGAGTTTTCCCCTCCCCTTTAATTGAATCTCACTGCTTCTCAATTTTACTCTTGGACTAGCTTCAAAGATGTTTCTCTTCAATCCACCCTTCTGCAAGTTTCTTATTAGAGCTTCAATACTTTTATGTCAATCCTTTGCTCAAAATCTCTTTTAAGCTTTCCTCCTAGCTTTACTGGAAAATAAAATAAAAGTGCATAGTCTGGCTGTGATAGTTCTCCATCCCTGCACACACGCACACATGCACACGCACAGTTTGGAGTAAAGTTTTCCATGACAGTGTTACCTCTTATCATATACCCCTTTTATTCCTTGTACTCTGCAAACACTATAGTACTGTCCAATTCCAATGGTTATTTAGATTTAACTCTTGCCATGTTTTGCTACCAGAGTCTTAATATTGAGATGCCTTTTCTTCTTTCTCTTACCTTTTGCCTACCTCCATCTTTTCGTTTTCTGGATAGAGTCAGTACACTAAAAGATTTTCTCCACAGAACTTTTCTTTTCTATGAGTTATTAATTTTCATCAACTTTCTGCTCTTTCTGGATGAGTACTTGACCTGTTTTTTCTGAATTAAAGTCAACTATTATTATCTTTATTTTCTCTACTAATATAAGGACAGGGGTATTTGGCAGCAGAGACTATGTCATACCCATTTTTATCTTTTCCTCCTAGGGATTTTCATGGGATACAATATCCATAGCATTTGTTGAAGGAAGAAAATAAGTAGGAAGGAAATATGACTTCCAGATTTCCTCCTGCTGTGTTTCCTTTCTGGATTAATGAGTATATCATAAAATTCTGATCATTTATCAAATCCCCCATTATGAATGCATAATTCCATTAACAAATACAAGGAACCCTGTGGCCTGTGCTCACTTCTGCTCCTTGCTCTTTTTGACTATTTGGGGGAAGTTTTTGTGAGGGATCCCATCCTACTTCCCTTGAGTTGAACCAGCTGTTTACCAGGTTCTGCAATCTTGTCCCATCTGAATTAACATTTCAAAAAGTCCTCAAATTTTTCTGCACAGCACTCAATCCAAATATCAGTTTTATCTGAAGACGAAATGAATTTTTTTTCAAATTTTCTCATGCACATATTCCTGTTTAGTGTTGGCCCAAATATTCCTCTATTTAACATTTATTCTCTCATTATAGAGAGATTTTGAAAATTACTCTTGCACATTGCTTTCAGAGGTTTTTGACTTATTTGCTTAAATGTGAGATTTTGCCATATAAGGAGTTAAAAGTGAGACCTTTTCCTCTGTTCCTTTATTTACTGAAGTTTATAGTACAGTGAGTGCAAATAAGGAAGTAATTTAATAAATGCATGCTATTTTCCAAAAATTTAGCTAACCATTGCAATTTTATGCAAGAGATCTAAATGTATTCTTGATTCACTTATGATTCTGACTTCATGTGCTTTTTGGGACCATTATTATAGAACCAATTAATTTTTTAAAGTCACATTATTAAAAACCATGTCTTATGAAATATGATGGCTATTTCTTTCCTTCTCCTTTGTTAAGCATTCCCCAGTTAACCTGGAAAGAGCCAATGGTGACCTTAGTTAATAAGAATCCTAGGGATAATTGCACTAATTGGGAAATTGCTGGCTTGAGCAGCTTAGAGTCCTCATATTCACTGGAAGTGCTTTTTCTTTTAGCATTGCCAGGTTCATTACATCTACTAGTAGAATTTTAATATATTTTTTAAATTAAATTTTAAAAAAATAATCTTGCCACATGATAGCGGCAAACATAATTTTTGGATCAGAAGTATTTTGTTCCTGAGGCACAGAGTAAAATAGTCACATCTTTTATAGCAAGAAGTAACTAAACCAAAAGGCAATTGTGGCAGAATGAAAATTAAAAAAGGACAGAGGCATTCCTTAAGTATGGATCAACATCTCTGATAAACAAAACCTGCCTTGCGATGTTGGCAAAGTACTTTTCAGCATCTGTGAAACACTGACTTTACCTTGTGAAGTGTGAATAGCAGCTTGTGCATCATGGAACTGCTAGCGGAATTAAACAAAGTGATAGCCATTAGGACCATGACTTGCTTTTGTAATAATAATTATATTTTATATGATTTTAAGAGAATACTTTACATTCTATAAACCACTTCCTCTTCTAAAAATTTTGTGCAAAATTAATCAATGATTGCCAAGCTTCATTTTCATTATTTTGCCACATTAAGGCCATCTCTGTTTTTGCTTGATTTCTTCCTAATGAGCTTGTTTCTTTTTTCTTGTTCTATAGAGTTATAGGTTTGCAAACTTTATTGATATGCAAATTTATATAAAATGCACACATACTATAGCAGTGAGCCTCATGAGTAGCTGGGATTTCAGGAGTGTACCATGATGCGGGCTGCAGATTGTAATTCTTACTGTAACCCCGATGGGTGGGGGAAAGGAATTATCATCCTCTTTACATCTGTGAAAAACAGGACAGAGATAAGTAGCTTTCTCAAACTAACATTGGGATTTAATAGATGGAAGAGCTGTGTTTCAATCCCAGACCTGCCTAACTACAGATTCTATTGTGACATATTTTTCATGAACAACAACAAATGTTTAGGCAGGATTTGTGCATGTCCTGTCTTTTAATTTTAAGCTAATCCAATTCTGATATGTTCTTAACTTGTAGCAATGTTTCATTTAATAATAAAAGACTTACCCTAACCTATGATAAGTAGATACCCAAAAAGGAGTGATTTAACATCTTTCATTGTCAATCAGAATTTTCCTCTGATAATAATACCGGTATCAATAATGAACCTATTCATATTCATCGATTTTCTATAGGTCTCTCATGATCTTTCTTCATATTTCCTGCTACAAAATAAAGAAAAATATTCTAAACAGGACTTGGTAAATCTCTAAGTGAGAGAACTAACCTGGAGTATCTTTAAAGAGCTTTCTCACATATACTCTTACCTGCCACCCTGCTCCTGATGCCATCAAAGAGCTTGGACATTCTGAACATTGCCAGGTTATAGAAGTTCTTGACTCCAGCATTTGCCTGCATCCCATGTTGTATGCCCAAACAGCATGGCCATGTGCCAATGCATGTCCCCGTGCTGCACCTGAGATTCTTGACTGTAAATTCATATAGTACCCATCCGTGACAGCACAAATTACCCCCAAGCAGTATGTGTCCTGGGTCCCTGGCTACTCTCATACCACGTCAAAAGACGTAAGAACCCAATCTATCCAATTCTCAATTTTTCTGAGAATTCTTTGGAGGAAATTGCAGAGGGATATTCAATGACCTTGTTCAACCTGACTCCAATTTCCTGTCTTCTCCTTCCATGCTCTGTCACCTCTGCATGAGGACATGACCTTCCTCATTCCTTTGCACAGGTCCACCAGCACAAGACTTTGATTTCAGTAGGCTTTTAAGGTAGGATTGATGACAAAGCAGAAATAATTACATAATAGTGTAAAATAAAAAGGTCAATATTGAAAATACAGCACTCTTTATAAAGCCCCTCAATACTCTTGTATGTAATATAAAATCGGATTTTTATTTTGTTTTATGACTCAGGCTATGAACAACTCTAGCCCTCATCTAAAATATTCATCTCTCTTCTCCACTGCCAGGTTTCTACAGTCCCTCCAGCGTATCAAAGGGAAAACTCACAAATAGATTTCCTTCTTCAATCTAAAATTCTACTTTTAAAAATTCCAATAATGAGTTCCCTAAACAAAAGCTTTATCTTCTCCTGATAGAAATTTCCCTTCTCTTTCACTGGGAAATTCTGTGACCGTTTGCTTTTCTTAATTTTTCTTCTGTTGCACTGATGTATTATTACCTCATGGGATTCTTAACTCAGCACACTGGTAACAATAAGAAACTGTTTGGGAGGTTTTATGCATTTTCAAATGCACTTTGAAGTGAGAACTATAAATGAAGATTAAACAAAAAAACAGCAAAGGTCTATAATTGATTCTAAAATCAATTTTCATTCTTCATCATTGAAAAATTAGAGAAGAGACCATTACTCTGGCCAAAAAAAAAAAAAAAAAAAAAAAAATTAGGCATTATCTAGTCTGGAGTCTGCTTCACCTAATTTTGAATTTTGTTTCTGTCTCATGTCTTCTCTCCTATTCTAAAATTTCTGCTTCTTCAGTTTTCTTATAACCATTCCTTGAAGAAAAGTAGAAAATCTTCATGAAAAAAAATATTCAACATTTGGGTCCCTGCAGTTACAAGATTATAAAAGGAATGAAATAATTTCACATTGTGAAAACAGTGCTACAAAAATAGCAATCACTAAGCACACTTCTTATTCAAAGATCCACCACTGCCTCCCTAATTCTCATGTATATACATATATATTAATAGACAAGCAGTTATGCTTAGAAACTTCTCATTCACTTTTAGGTGCTATAAATATGATAAAATGCAAATAAATGAGAATGATTACAAAGCCAACTTAGGTATATCTGAGCAAAATGCTAAATTTCATGAAGTCAATGAAATGAAAGGTTAAGCAAAACTTTTTTTCATTGAAAAACTGTGCATCTGGTAGAGCGCACAAGTTTAAAATTGAAAGCACCACTGACAAGGATCATGGCAAAGAGCCTGAGAAACAAATGATCTCAATTTCAGGTGATAGTGACTGACCTCTTAGACTACTGATATTCTTTAATTGTTTTTATTAAAAATAAACTATTTCTGTAATTTCTCTTTTGCAGCTAAATATGAAGTGAAGTCTATCATAGGATTCCATCCATAGCATGGAAAAGACAGTTATGCAAATAAGATACTAACAAATCATTGTTATTCCATCTGAAGTTTAGTGTACACTGTTAAGCACAAACAAATGTTGTGAACCGGGCCTCAGTTTGACTGAGCGACCCTTAACACGACAAAGAAGAGAGGAAATAGCAAAATAAAGAAATGGGGAGAGAAGAATGGGAGAAGAAAAGCCCGGACAGGGTTTACACAAACATGACTTAGAATCAACAAACTACACGACTCTTTCCAAATGTTGTTTCAGAAGGCATTTCCTGCGGACAGATAGATGCCTTTCTGCCAAGAGAAAAAGCTATCTCCAAGTAGCATTAGAATTGCAGTTAGAATTAAAGTAGAGTAACACCTACCTATTGTTTCTGCCTTGCAGAAAACACCTGTAGCATCAGTAAGACGTTTCTTCCATCACGTGAGAAACTGCAATGGTACCTTGTATGTGAATGTGCCAGGCTGGAAATCTCTGGCTGTAGTGCCTGAGTTATAAGTGTTCAAAAAATGTAGCTCACTTTCCCTTGAAGAAGGCAGAATCATTGGAAATTTCTTCTCACTAATGAGTAGATGAAATCTATGGGCAAATGTCTAGTCCTCAACTACTTTTAGAGAAAAAAAACAATTCTTGCTCCAATGTTTCCCACTTCTCTATCCTTCTTTTCTTAATTTGCAAATGAGGAAATCTTAAAGTATAATAGAAGAATTGCATCTTAATGAACCCTCTTCATTACTTTTTGACTTTAATCTTTAATTTCAATTTCACATATGATTTTTATTTCTTTCTAATAACCACTTGGAGTGAGATTCATATATGCTTCTAGACTGTATTTATTTTTATATGACATAATTTCATTTTAAAATAAGTAGATCACTGATTTCTTAATTATTTTAAACAATTTCCTTTACATACAAATATCAGAATGTGAACTGAAGCATTTGTTCAAAAAATGCAATAAGATTTCTTGAAATATGTGTCCACATTCCAAACAATAGAATTTATAAAGAAAATTATAAAACATAGAAAAACTATACACAGTGCCAACATATAATTTCCTGTTATATATTTGAGTCTGCACAAAGAAAAAAGAGTGATCACAGTCACCCCTCATACACAGTTCTTTTTAGTCAGGTGCCACAAGCAAGCATCATTTTAGGAGTGCTGAGTTTGTTGAAAACAGAAAATGCTTCTTCAAGGTATAAATAAGATACAATGAATCTGCTTGATAAACATGAGTGCCTAGTCAAAAATTGCATTCTGCCAGAAAGTTACTGGATTTAATATGGCCACCCAATTGTAAACATTTGCAGACTGCACTGAGGAAAATTATAACTATCTGGCATCACTTGGGATGCAGTTGATTATGTTCATGGGAACCATTTTTATAGAATTTATATTGCATCAAAAATGCTGACAAAATCAACATTTTACATTATTAGAAAAATTATAAGACTACTCTGTGACAAAGTATGATTGATGAACCCATTTATTTAATGTATGATTTTTAGTCAATGGGTTTCTTTTCAAATTATATAGCCATATCCTCTTCTTAGTTATTCTTAATAATGTTAAGTTAAAGTCATCTTTTACCTTGATGGAGGAAAAAGTCATGTTAAAAAACTATTGTCAGTCAAATTATTTTAGCTAGATATATAAAATTCTATTTCTATAGGTCTCAGATGATTTAAGTTTTTTTTATTCCTTCTGTTTAGTTTGAAAACCCAGAAAAAGTGCTGATACTTTCATCTGACTATCAAGTATGTGAGCTTAGGTGAAAAGTTCTTGTGTTTTCCCTTTGATAGTTATCTTCAACTTTATAGTGTTGAATTCTAAAACAAAAACAAACAGTCAAATAAACCAAAAGAAGAAAGAAATGAAGAGCCTTCTTCAATAGCAGTTTCTCAATAGATCTCGACGTCTTAATCTTGGCTCTGCTTTTCCAGAATGACTTCAGATATGTCAGGGTCTTCATGTATTTCTCCTCTGTAGGACTCTGTGTATACAGTAGTCACTAGACTGAAGCAGAAACCTTTCAATGATTCAATAAAGTCGTTAACACTACATTCCTCTTCTTTTTCTTTCCTAGCTTTCAGACTAAAACCCAGGTCATGTTTACACAACACTATTCAAAATATTTGAATTTCATGAATTTTCAACCAATAGATGGGACTGGGTTGGGTGTAGATTGAATTGCTCTTCACCACTTGAACTACTTGGGTCCTTATAATCAATTGTCCATCAGAAGAAAAATGTAAGAGCAAGATTAGTTTCTAAGAAAAGATTTTGATGTGGTCAGAGATTCATTCCACTACTAAAACCCATTACCTAAGTTATTCGAGGTATTAATGATTGACCTATGCTTTATACTACAGAGAAGACGGTTTTAGTTTAGATAGTTACACTGTTACCCCACAGAAACAGAATACACTTTTAGTCAATTGATTAATAACTTTTCTATTATTTAAGATGTTTTTTCTTCCCCCTTTTCATATGATTTTTACTCAAAACTCCTTACATCCAGTTTTTTTTAATAAACTGAGGTTCTTGAATAGGTATAACTTGATGTAGGTATATTTCAGATGATTGATAAAAGACATTTATTAATATTATATTATTACTGCCCCTTATACTTTTATAGTTAGGAAATCTTTTGATTTAAATTAATGAAAATCTTATGGCAAAATACCTGAGTCATAAATTATCACCCACATGCAATAATTGCACAATTAATGGCAAAATATCTTAAAATCTGTGATTTAATAAAAGTTAAGACTCATTAAAATGGACAGAGATTGAGAAATTTAGACCCTTGAAAGAACGGACAGGCTCTTGGTCTAATTGCTTTCTCAATTTTTTTACCTGATGGTGTAACACAAACTGAGGTAGAGCAGAGCAAGACAAGGATCTTAATTGCTTCAGGTGTCAGAATACAGAAATCACAGTGTTATGGTTTGAATATATGGTGTTTTAGCTTTTCTATTGCTGTGACCAGAAGACCTGGGAAGAACAATTCGAGGAAGAAAAGTTTATTTGGGGTTCACAGTTTCAGAGGTCTCAGTCTGCAGGTAACTGACTCCATTTCTTGGGGCCTGAGGCAGAACATCATGGCAGAAGTGTGTGGTGAAGGATATTATGATCAGATAGTACAGAGAGAGAGCTCTGCTCAACAAAGACAAAACATAAGCCCCAAAGACACATCCCCAGGAAACCACCTCCTTCAGCCACGTGAGATCTGCCTTCAGTTACCACCCAGTTAATCCCAGTCAGGGGATCAATGCACTGATTTTCTTAAATCTCTCATAACCCAACCATATCACCGCTAAGGCTTGTTTTATCTTACACATGAGCCTTTGGGAGATACCTCACATCAACATGTAGTGTCCCCCAAAAGTTCTTGTGTGATACAATGCAAGAATATTCAGAGGTGAAATGATTATCTTATGAGAGTCATAACCTAATTGATATATTAATCTACCTATATGAATAAATTTACACAGGTAGGATGTGACTGAAAGAGTTAAGTCAATGGTGGTGTGTCTTAGGAGTATATATTTTATCATGGTGAGAAGAGCTCTGTCTGATTTCTGTCTTCCATGTCTTTTTTTTTCTTTTTTTTTTTTATTTTTTTACGTTTACATAGGGTAATGATGTTCCTTTTTTTTCCCTCCCCAGCCACCCCTCCCACCCTTTTCCCTTTATACAGTCCTTCTTTCCTTCATTCTTACCGCTCTCCTTAGCCTAACTCTAAACCTAACCCTAAACCTAATGCTAACCCCTCCCACCCCCCATTATATGTCCTCATCCGCTTATCAGTGAGATCATTCGTCCTTTAGTTTTTTGAGATTGGCTTATCTCACTTAGCATGATATTCTCCAATTTCGACCATTTGCCTACAAATGCCATAATTTTATCATTCTTCATTGTGGAGTAATATTCCATTGTATAAATATGCCACAGTTTCTTTATCCATTCATCAACTGAAGGCATCTAGGTTGGTTTCACAATCTGGCTATGGTGAATTGAGCAGCAATGAACATTGATGTGGCTGTATCTCTGTAGTATGCTGATTTTAAGTCCTTTGGGTATAGACCAAGGAGTGGGATAGCTGGGTCAAATGGTGTTTCCATTCCAAGCTTTCTGAGGAATCTCCACACTGCTTTCCAGAGTGGCTGCACTAATTTGCAACCCCACCAGCAATGTATGAGTGTTCCTTTTTCACCACATCCTCGCCAACACCTATTGTTGCTTGTATTCTTGATAATCGCCATTCTAATTGGGGTGAGATGAAATCTTAGGGTAGTTTTGATTTGCATTTCCCTTATTACTAGGGATGTTGAACATTTTTTCATATATCTGTTGATTACTTGTACATCTTCTTCTGTGAAGTGTCTGTTCATTTCCTTAGCCCATTTGTTGATTGGATTATTTGTATTCTTGGTGTAGAGTTTTTTGAGTTCTTTATAGATTCTGGAAATTAGCGCTCTATCTGAGGTATGGTTGGCAAAAATATTCTCCCACTCTGTAGGCTCTCTCTTCACATTTCTGATAGTTTTCTTTGCTGAGAGAAAGCATTTTAGTTTGAATCTATCCCAGTTGTTGATTCTTGCTTTTATTTCTTGTGCTATGGGAGTCCTGTTAAGGAAGTCTGATCCTAAGCCAACAAGTTGAAGATTTGGACCTACTTTTTCTTCTATAAGATGCAGGGTCTCTGGTCTGATTCCAAGGTCCTTGATCTATTTTGAGTTGAGTTTTGTGTAGGGTGAGAGATAGGGGTTTAATTTCATTCTATTGCATATGGTTTTCCAGTTTTCCCAGCACCATTTGTTGAAGAGGCTATCTTTTCTCCATTGCATATTGTTGGAACCTTTGTCTAGTATGAGAAAATTGTATTTATTTGGGTTTGTGTCCATGTCCTCTATTCTGTACCATTGATCTACCTGTCTATTTTGGTACCAATACCATGCCGTTTTTGTTACTATTGCTTTGTAGTAGAGTTGAAGATCTGGTATTGCAATACCCCCTGCTTCGCTCTTGCTACTGAGGATTGCTTTAGCTATTCTAGGTTTTTTATTCTTCCAGATGAATTTCATAATTGCTTGCTCTATTTCTGCAAGGTCCATCATTGGGATTTTAATTGGAATTGCATTGAATCTGTATAGCACTTTAGGTAGTATAGCCATTTTGACGATATTAATTCTGCCTATCCAGGAACATGGGAGATCTTTCCATCTTCTAAGGTTTTCTTGAATTTCTTTCTTTAGTGTTCTGTAGTTCTCATTGTAGAGGTCTTTCACCTCTTTTGTGAGATTGATTCCCAAGTATTTTATTTTTTTCGATGCTATTGTGAATGGGGTAGTTTTCCTAATTTCTCTTTCTGAAGATTCATCACTTATGTATAAAAATGCATTGGATTTATGAGCATTGATCTTGTAACCTGCTACTTTACTGAATTCACTTATGAGTTCTAAAAGTTTTCTGGTGGAATTTCCAGGTTCCTCTAAATATATAATCATGTCATCAGCGAACAGGGATAGTTTGAGTTCTTCTTTTCCTATTCGTATCCCTTTAATTTCTTTGGTTTGTCTGATTGCTCTGGCTAGAGTCTCAAGGACGATGTTGAATAGAAGTGGTGAAAGAGGGCATCCCTGCCTTGTTCCAGTTTTTAGGGGGAACGCTTTCAGTTTTTCACCATTTAGAATGATATTAGCCATGGGCTTAGCGTAGATTGCCTTTATAATGTTTAGGAATGTTCCCACTACCCCAATTTTTTCTAGTGTTTTGAGCATGAAGGGATGCTGTATTTTATCGAATGCTTTTTCTGCATCTATTGAAATAATCATGTGATTCTTAACTTTAAGTCTGTTGATATGGTGAATGACATTTATTGATTTCCGAATGTTGAACCAACCTTGCATCCCTGGGATAAAACCCACTTGATCGTGGTGCACTATCTTTTTAATATATATTTGTATGCGATTTGCTAAAATTTTGTTGAGAATTTTTGCATCGATGTTCATTAAGGATATTGGTCTGAAATTTTCCTTCCTCGATGTGTCTCTGTCTGGTTTAGGTATCAGGTTGATATTGGCTTCATAGAACGAGTTTGGGAGGGTTCCCTCCTCTTCTATTTCATGGAATAGTTTGAGGAGTATTGGAATGAGCTCTTCTTTAAAGGTTTTGTAGAACTCGGCTGAGAACCCATCTGGTCCTGGACTTTTCTTTGTTGGTAGGCTTTTGAGGACCTCTTCTATTTCATTGCTTGAAATTGGTTTGTTTAGGTTGTGTATGTCCTCCTCGTTCAGTTTAGGTAATTCATATGTCTCTAAAAATTTGTTGATGTCTTCGAGGTTTTCTGTTTTGTTGGAGTATAGATTTTCGAAATAGCTTCTAATTATGTTTTGTATTTCACTCGTGTCTGTTGTGATGTTTCCTTGTTCATTCCGAATTTTAGTAATTTGAGTTTTCTCCCTCTTTCTCTTTGTTAGTGTGGCTAAGGGTTTATCAATTATATTTATTTTTTCAAAGAACCAACTATTTATTTTGTTAATTTTTCCAATTGTTTCTTTTGTTTCGATTTCGTTGATTTCGGCTCTGATTTTAACTATTTCCTGTCTTCTACTACTTTTGGTATTGGTCTGCTCTTCTTTTTCTAGCGCTTTGAGCTGTAGTGTTAAGTCGTTTATTTGTTGATTTCTACTTCTTTTTTTGAATGCACCCCATGAAATAAATCTTCCTCTAAGTACTGCTTTCATAGTGTCCCAGAGATTTTGATATGATGTGTCTTTGTTCTCGTTTACTTCTAAGAATTTTTTTATTTCCCTCCTGATGTCTTCTGTTATCCATTCATCATATAATAGTGTATTATTTAGTCTCCAAGTATTGGAGAAGTTTCTGTTTTTTATTCTGTCATTTATTTCTAATTTCAATCCATTATGATCTGATAGAGTACAAGGTAGTATCTCTATCTTCTTGTATTTGCTAACAGTAGCTTTGTGGCATAAAATATGGTCTATTTTAGAGAAGGATCCATGTGCTGTTGAGAAGAAAGTGTATTCGTTCTTTGTTGGATGGTATATTCTATATATGTCCGTTAAGTCTAAATTGTTGATTGTGTTGTTGAGATCTATAGTTTCTTTATTCAATTTTTGTTTGGACGATCTATCCATTGGTGAGAGAGGTGTGTTAAAATCGCCTAGTATGATTGTGTTGTGGTCTATTTGATTTCTGTAATTGAGAAGGATTTGTTTGACGTACGTGGATGAGCCAATGTTCGGGGCATAGATATTTATGATTGTTATGTCTTGCTGATTTATGCTTCCCTTAAGCAGCATGTAATGTCCTTCTTTATCCCTTCTGACTAGTTTTGGTTTGAAGTCCACATTATCTGAGATGAGGATGGATACTCCAGCTTTTTTGCTGTGTCCGTGTGCATGGTATGTTTTTCCCCATCCTTTCACCTTTAGTCTATGGGTGTCTCTTTCTGTGAGGTGAGTCTCTTGCAGGCAGCATATTGTTGGATTTTTCTTTTTAATCCAATCTGCCACTCTGTGTCTTTTGATTGATGAATTCAGGCCATTAACATTCAGGGTTATTATTGTGATATGATTTGTATTCCCAGTCAATTGACTCATATTTGTTTTTGGCATGATTTGGTTTCTCCTTTATTTGGCTATTCCTTTAGGCTAGCGCCTCCTGTTGCTGATTTGCATCGTTGTTTTTCATCTCTTCCTCATGGAATATTTTGCTGAGAATGTTCTGTAATGCTGGCTTTCTTTTTGTAAATTCCTTTAGCTTTTGTTTATCATGGAAGGATCTTATTTCATCGTCAAATTTGAAGGTAAGTTTTGCTGGGTATAAGATTCTTGGTTGGCATCCGTTTTCTTTCAGGGCTTGGTATATGTTGTTCCAGGCCCTTCTGGCTTTTAGGGTCTGGATTGAAAAATCTGCTGATATTCTTATTGGTTTCCCTCTGAATGTAATTTGATTCTTTTCTCTCGCGGCCTTTAAAATTCTGTCTTTATTTGTATGTTAGGTATTTTCATAATAATGTGTCTTGGTGTGGGTCTGTTGTAATTTTGTATGTTTGGAGTTCTATAAGCCTCTTGTATTTGGTTTTCCATTTCATTCTTCAGATTTGGGAAATTTTCTGATATTATTTCATTGAATAGATTGTTTATTCCTTTGGTTTGTTTCTCTAAGCCTTCCTCAATCCCAATAATTCTTAAATTTGGCCTTTTCATGATATCCCATAATTCTTGTAGATTCTGTTCATGATTTCTTACCATCTTTTCTGTTTGGCCAACTTTGCTTTCAAGATTAAATAATTTTTCTTCAATGTCTGAGGTTCTGTCTTCCAGGTGCTCCATTCTATTGGTTATGCTTTCTATGGAGTTTTTAACTTGGTTTATTGTTTCCTTCATTTCAAGTATTTCAGTTTGGTATTTTTTTCAGTATCTCTAACTCTTTATTGAAATGATCTCTTGCTTCTCGTATTTGGTCTTTTAACTGTTGATTGGTGTGATCATTTAATGCCTGCATTTGCTCTTTCATCTCCTCCTTCAATGCCTGCATTTGCTCTTTCATCTCCTCATTAGCTTCCCTGATCGTTTTAATTACGTACATTCTGAATTCCCTTTCTGACATTTCTTCTGCTGTGCTGTCATTGGGTTTTATTGATGTAGTATCTAGGTTTGTTTGGGACATTTTCTTCCCTTGTTTTCTCATATTGGTCAGTTGTCAGTGGGACCCTGAGATATTGCAGTTTTCCGCTATTGGCTTATAGTGTCCCGGTAGATTTCTAGTGTATCACCTCCCAGCCTTCAGTAGCCTGATGTCTTGGAGGAATCTGATAAAGCAGCGTATCCGAAGAAAACTGCCCCTAGCCCCCTACTGGTTCCACGATTTGGAACTGGCTCTGTGCTGAAATGCTCTCACTGTGGGCCTGCACTGTGCAGCTGGCCGTGTGGGAGGAGCTCACTGCCGGAGTGTGGAAGGCTACCTTGGGAAGACTCTAGCTGCCCTGCCCGGCTCCAATAAGCCACCTCTATCTGGGCCTGCCCCCCGGGCCGAGCTTTACCCAGTGGGCAGACTCACCCGTGACTCTATTTCAGTCCGAGTCTCTCAATGCCTCCCCTTCTTAACTCCTGGGTTCTGGAGCGACAGGGGGTGCAGTCTCCCTCTAGGCCGCCATCTTGGATCGCCCCGAGAAGAGAGCCTGCAGCCGGAGTGGGCAGAGCCGCCTGAAGAGGTGTCTGGCTGCCCTGCACTGATCCCAGAGGCTGTTTGCGGATCGAGGCTCTCCGTTGGTTCGGGGGCTTGTGGCTGGTTCTATGTAGAAAGTCTCTCACTGGGCGATCAGCTCCGAGAGGCTAGCCTTGAACGGCACCTCTCACCGCAGGGGTCCAGACTACTTGGGGAAGTCTCTGGCTGCCCTGTCTGGACCCTGAATCTGCTTGCGTGCCAGAGTACGCTGAGCTGCACTGGCTCCGGGACTCGGAGCTTGTTCTGGTCAGAAAGGCTCTCACCAGTGGGCCAGTTCCGTTCCGAGAATCTGGAGAAGCTGGCTGTGTGGGCGGGGCCCACCGCCGGAGTGCGCAGGGCTGCCTGTGGATGACTCTAGCTGCCCTGCCCGGCTCCGATAAGCCACCTCTACTTGGGCCGACCCCCGGGCCGAGCTTTACCCAGTGGGCAGACTCACCCGTGGTTCTATTTCAGTCCGAGTCTCTCAATGCCTCCCCTTCTTAACTCCTGGGTTCTGGAGCGACAGGGGGTGCAGTCTCCCTCTAGGCCGCCATCTTGGATCGCTGTCTTCCATGTCTTGAGTTGATTTCTTCTGCCATGACTTTCTGCCATGCCTTTCTGCCATGATGTTCTTCCTCACCTCCGATCCACATCCAGAGATGTGAAGTCAGTTAATCATTGAACCTCTGAAACAGTGAGTCAAAATAAACTTTTCCTCCTGTAAGTTGTTCTTTTCAAGTCTTTTGATCACAGGACATGAAAGCTGATTAAAATATATAACTAATAGGGCTGTTCAAATAAACAAACAAAAACTAGCCATGCAGAGGTCCAGACAAAATGGAGAAATAGAAGAACTGAGCTCTAAAATATGTTTGTGAGTTGGTACAAATTATTGGTTGTACACTGAACTATGAATGTAAGAAGGATACACCAGGACATCCAGTGATATCAGCAGTTATTATCTATAAGAATTGGATAAAGATTTCTGTTTTATTCCACTGCAGAGAAAACAAGAATTTGGGGTCAGAGTCCAGACAACTTAATTACTTATTAGGAAAAACATGAACCTTGTTCAAAGCAATGTAACTAAACCCAGAGTGTCTATAAAATACTATTCAAAATATCCATTGTAAGAAAAATAATATGGATTCTAGTAGAGGTAGAAGAAAAATATAATCCAATTCAAGAGAAAAATGTTTGTGGAAACAGATTCCCATATGACCCAAATGTTAGCAGAAGCAGAAAAGAGATTCAAAAGAACTGTTTTAAATATATTCAAGAACCTGAAAATAAATACAGGCATAATGGATTAAAATATGCAGACTCTGAAGAGACAATAATGATAATATAAATAGAAATTTTAGAATTGAAAACAGTACAATAAGGAAAGGAAAAATTGGACTTAAGAGTGGCATTGGAAATGCAGAAGAAATAAGTAATTTAACTTGAAGAGAGAGTAATAGAAATTGCACAATTTTTCAAGAAAGACTCAGTAACCTAGGGAACTAATTTAAGTGGTCTAAAACCTACACTAAATTTGGTGTGAGTTATAACTGCAAGTTGACAAAGTTTTTCTTCATGCAGCAGTTCACAATTTTATCCTTACCTTCTCTCTACCAGTTGAGTAGGGGGACCTATGGAGCTTTAGTTTTAAATCAAATATAGTCTCCCTGATAATGACATTCTTTCACCTCTTCTTTGCTGTCTCTTTATTTTGAAAGGCTGAAACCTATTTTCTTTTTGAAACATCTCAGTGATGCATTTCTTTGTGCAGACTAACTCTGGTGCACTATCAGATAGGAAGCAGCATATATAAGAAAAAAAGTAATATTTATCTAAAAGTTTGGAAATTCAACATTCTTGTAATACTATACTATGGAGAACTTGGGCAGCATTTTGAAATAAAACTTTCCTAAATTTTTTCTAGTTTACTGCAGAATTGGGATTCAAAGCCAAGTTCCTGATGCTTGCTCATTGAGAACAATAAGATCATTAAACTACATATCTCAATCATTAAACTACACAACCAGTAAGTACAATGCATTAAGAAAGAGAGGTACACAAGAAAAGTGTTGTTTCCAAGGATGAGCGTCACTGGGTTCTCCAGAATAAAAGCCAGGTCATGCTTTTTAACCAAGTTACCCAGTTCTTATGATCCCAATGAATCATAATCCACTGTTATAAAGCCCATCAATGAAGTCCAAATTAATTGGGTATAAGCTGAAGTTCATGTATATATGGTTCTAACTCAGGCACCTTGTATAACTTAAGCTGGTTTGGCTGCAAACACTAGAAAACCTGAGGTCAACTTATATAAACGTCAAGAATCCTTATTACAAAGTCTGGAGATAAAATTGTTCCCACTTTTTTCAATTCAGTTTATCAACTGCATCACCAAGGGCACACATTCTTTTTATTTATTTATTTTTTATATTAATTCATCACCAACATATTGGCTCTGGTTATTGGCAGAAGCTCTACATGTGTAATCTCCACCCTCCAATGCCAGTAAATAGACCATCTTCTCCTTAAGTCTCGTTTTGACCTAAGTTGATGTTCCACCAGACCTCCATATTTTCACCGGATGGAACTGAATCATGAGAATGTATCCTTGACAATCATCATAAAAACCCAATATGTATTTTGTAATTAGAAAGTTGCCACAGTCAATACATTAAGTTTATATACAGTCATCATTATTTTAAGGCTAAAGCAAAATCTCTTAGTGTTATTTTCACTTGATTGAACTCTCAAGAAGATTTTTTGATCTATTAAGCAATAATTTGTTTTGTCATTCTCAGGTTCTGTTATGAGTGATTAATCATTTTATGGTGATATTTTTCCTATAGAGATTTGAAGTTTTGATAATTTCTGAGGAAATGTGTTAATACTTCATTTCATTTCTCCAAATATAGAACCATGTGTTTCAAGAAACTACACCAAGTTTCAGCAGAACGGGGGTCAAAGGAAAAGAAAATGAAAAAGAACCTGACTCCTGATATTTTTTATTGACAATAGAGCTAATTAATTATTCATCAGACTTGTAAAGCATAGCAAGTCAAGAGAGGGTCATGGCCCAATTTAATACTGTGTAAGTTTTCGATATACCTGACACTTTGGTTGAACCAAGTAAAATTGATTATGTTCCTTGAATGTGTTGGCTCAGAGGAGAGATTACTTAAGTATATCTAATGAATTCTGGTGAACAGTGGAAGGAAATGACATTTTAAAAGAGCATCCAGGTTTTATAACCTGAGTCTGGTTTTACTTATCACTGCGGAGGATGACCTTTCCCTAACATATGCATACTAATTAGAGAACTCCTTACTTAAAGAAAACACTTTTTGTTTAGGAATCTTCTTCATGTCTATATCCAGCCTTGCAGTCAATGCCCCTGAATGTGACTGCTAATCTAATTAATAATGTCCAGACACCAACCTGAGCTACATACCCACTCCTTTATTATTGATGAATATGACTTTTGAGTAGGTTTAGTGGAATAGCCTTAGGTATCATTTTAATAACATCACTTTTCTAAAGAAGGTGCATTTAGCAATGTGAAATGTTAGTGATCATGGGTCTCCTCTTTACTGAGGATGAAAAAGTTATCTTCTTTCATCCGAGACACTGAAAGCACTTAAATGACATTATCTCATTATCTCTATAACATCCTCTGACAGAATTGGCTTGTAGTATAATTCCCATTTTATTGGAGGATAAAGTCATGCACATTATGGTTTTATAATTTAGCTGGGCAGCTGCTCTGCCCTGGCAAAAGAGCTTTCAGCTTTACTTCATCTTGGAAATTTGTCTCATTTATGTCTTCACATTTCTAGTGCAGACGTGACCTTAATGTTCTCAGAAACCAAGAATTTAAGTGGTCATTTGTCCAACAACTCTTTCTTTCCTGAAGAAATGTTTCTGAATTATATGTTATTTCATTTTGACATGAAGGAGAAATGAATAACATTTTAGATAACTGATAGAAATTGATTAGGGTCATTGTCTAGAATCAAATGAATAAGAAAAGTTTTAAGAAATGTATTTTTCATGGTGCTAAGTGGCTTCATTTGCTTTTATGTAATTACTTTAAAAAAATTCCAATACATAGCTTAAAAAAATTCCTTGCAATTATTTATCAGATATGTGCAAGTTAAATCCATGATACGTAATGCTTCATGTCCATGATTCCCCTATAAATTAATGAAAAATCTCCAAAAGTTAGTCTAAGATAGACAGAATAGTGTCATGAGGGCACAGAACTTTAGTTAGTGGAATCATGCCAATTTGATGGAGACCATTCAATTGATTCAAGACTGAGGGTTCCATCAACATTTATCAGGCCTTACAGTTTTTCTACTTCATTTCAAACAGCAATGAAAGGTACACAAATCAGAAATATGGTGGTTTTGTAATGCTTGCACAGGTTTGTAACAGATATGAAGGTGCCGATAGAAATCTGAGTCATGACTTGTCCAAGAAGGGACCCAGGGTCTTGATTGTACTGGACTAACATCAACACCTACATACTAGGGGACCGTGAGTAGGAACGGAGAATAGAACATGGAACTGTGGGAATTATTCTATGCCTCTTCCCTTTCTCTCTTTTCCAAAGAAGTGTGTTAAATGTCTTTTGTATGTGAAGGCATGCTTTGGAAACTGTATGTACACAGTTGTAATTCAACTACGAATCTGCCTTACAAAGTTATATTTGCATATCACTATAAAAATTAAAAGCAAGAACTATTAAGCATAGTAAAAGGAAGGCATAGATCAACACATCATTTTTCATACTTCAAATTTCCTTGCCAGTATTAGAGATCTCACAAATCTATCACAGCTCAGACAGGGTTTGTTACATCCTCCAATATGACAGAAAAATGTGGAAAGAAAAAGGCAAAAGACTTTTTCTCTTTGAAAGTAATGTTGGAATACATACTTTATGATGAAAGCTTTTATGCTTTTAATGAAAGCTCTGGACTTCACTAATGTATTATAGAATAATGAAAGGATTTTTAACAGATACTTAATTTTGACAGATAAATTATGATTGAGTTCTAAAAACTTTGGGACTTCGATCTATTATTAGAAAAATGTATTAATATTTTCATTTCATAGCTGTAAGATTTTAATAGATTCCTTTTCCACTTCAGAGAGTCATCCAATTAAAGATTTATTCTCCAAGATAATATATAACATTTTGGTTTAGGTTCAGAGTAAGCATGTGCAATCTTTTTAAAAAAATATATTTTAATATACAAACATTCATCACAATTCCCCTTATCTTTATTGCAAAGGTAAAAATTTATTTTGTTTTTCTTGGAAATAAGACTGTGAGACAACCTTAAACTTACACAAAAATATATAAAACTGTGTCGGAATAGAAAATTGACCCTAACTGTTTTCAGGTTTAGGAGTTATGTATCTTTAGTGGGAGAATTACTTTTGAATCAGACAAAAAAAAAAAAAAAAAGCTTGCTCCATTTTGGATATTTAAAACACAACCCTGTTCTGTAACATCTTGCAGAATGCACAAATAAAATAAAATATTCTTGAAATGTTTGAATAATAAAGATTGGTTACTAAATATCTGCACAGAAGGAAATGCACAATGGTGCACAATGTTCTCTGTCTTAAACTAAGCCAACTTGAAGGAAATGTTTGTTTAGTGCCCTGAGGGTCAAAATGCTCAAATCCCTGTTCAGACAAGGACAGGCAAGGGATTCCAAAGACGACTCTTGGGCTCCAAAGTGTAAATCTGGGAGCATCTTGACAGAAGTACGTCAGTTCTGACCTTAACTCCTGCTGAATGCCTTGTTCCTGTGAGAGAAAACCTCTCTTCTGCTGAACTGTTCAAAATTCATTTCCAAAGTGCATACGCTCTGCTCCATTCTGTCTGAAAATATATGCAGACAAAGTTGATTGACAGCCCTCTAGTTACCATACCATGAAGGTTGAAACCAGAGAGGCGACAGCTCTAATTCACTGACAGCTGAAAGCTACAGAACCTAATTTCTTAAGGTTCATTCTTAAATCTCTACTCATTGTCCCAAGAGGAAAACAAATAATAGGGGATTACATGGGACTAATGGAACTCTGTATAGGATCAGGGTGTAAATATGGAAATTGTGCTCATGAATTCTCAGCTTTTCTGAGAAGAGAAGAAATCATGTTTATTAAAGCAGTTCTCATGAAAATGGCTGATGAAATCATTTCATTTACCAAAAGATTTCTTTTTCAAGTAGGAAAACACAGGACACATTTTCCATTAGTATGATATAAAATTCTCCTGTAATAAGGTATTGAAATGATGGCATAAACTATCAAATGGCTCACAGGAAAAATAAATAAATCAAATCCAATGTCACTCTTCCTTTTCTATCTTTCAAATTCTGGTTGTGAAAGCTAAATCCTTATTTTCCCATTCCTATCTAGAGGAGATTCTGGAAGAATTTTGTTTATTAAATTATGCTCTGAAGTTAACTCTTGCTTTTTATTTTCCTAATACAAGTGTAGATGTGATGGTTAGGATGCAGTAGCTATCACGCAGGAATGAGGGAAGGGAGGGAGATGAGAGAGAGAGGTTGACTTGGATATTACTGATTTTTTATAGTCCTATATCCTGAATTCTTAGTACATGAGGAAAATAAGCCCTCATGTAAGCCACTGTGGTATGTTGAATAATGAATCCTCAATAATGTTCACATCCTAATCCATGAAGATGTTATCTTACAGAGTACATAGACTTCTCAGGTTGACTAAGTTAAAAATCATGAGATGGGATCTTATTCTGGATTATTGGGTACATGAAATGCAATCATAGAGGGAGGCAGGTGTCACAGATGTCCAGAGGCTGATAGGGATTTAGGGGTAAAGGCCACACTGAAGACATTGAGGATGGAGGGAGAGACTCTGAACCAAGATGCACACATGCTCTAGAAAATGAAAAAGCAAGGAACAGGTTCTCCTCTAGGGGCTCCAGACACAATGAACTTTTTGACCCCTTTAAATATTTTTAAAGTTCAGAACTCTAAGCGAATAAAATTAATGTTATCTTAGGCACCACCATACTAGCAATTTGTTAGAGCATCCATCAAAAACTAATTCAGTTATTATTTCTTTCACTTGAAATGTGCCTACATCTTAATAGGAACAATTGCATAAGAATCTTGTATCTCAAACACACATTCCAGAAAATCCCCCAAGGAATATATTTAAAGTTATCTATATTTCCAATGATAAGTGGTTCCTTTTGTTCAAGGATTCGTGTATTATATTTATTTAATATGGAGAACTTTAAAAACAATACTTGTTAAGAATGATCTAACTTGTTCACCCATTTGTTTCTTGTTTGTGCTTCCTTTGTTACATTAAATGGAGGATGATCCTTTAATAACATCCTTCAAAGGGTAACAGATTACTTAAAGTGCATGTTATACAGAAATGTCACATAGGTCTTAAGCAGAATGAGGTAAATGTGTGTACAAACACATGCACACCTAGGGAGAACTATGAGAATTAAAGGAGAGGTGAGTATATGTGTCAGGCAGACTCTTCAAGTAGCTCCCATGGTCCCGCCTCCTGATCTGCGTGCTCTTGCTGAATCTCTCCCCTTGCATAGCCGGCTCTTCGTTTCTGCCAATAGAATACAGCAAAGATGCGGAGAGACACAGGATGACGCCGTGCAACATTGAGAGAGAGAATAGTCTCTTCTCTTCTCTTTTGTTGACTTTAAAATATTCTGCAACTCATTGGGCAAGAAACTGAGGATGCTTCTATGAACCAAGTGTGGCCTCCACCTGACAGCCAGCAAGACACAAGTTCCCCAGAGATCAAAGTTTAGAAAGCAAAGGACCCTCAGCAAGGTACCTTCAGCCTCAGAGGGTTGTGTACCGTATGTTTTTGTTTGCTAGACACCAGTATTTTTATTTCAAAGATGCTGCCAAAGTAATAAAAAGAGAATCTAAGACAATTATATGACCCTAACTCAAGTCCAGCCTGGCGCCATCCATTCTGTTACACATTAGTCCATGAATCCATCCATCCATACACACTTAAGGAAGATGACGTCAATGTGTGGCATCTTCCAGGGTCCAAACCAGGTACTCCTGACTGTGCAAGATAAATGAAAGAACCCAGCATTGTTGACTTTGAATATTCTGTCTAACAGCAAATATCAAGGCCAAAACTAGATCTGTTTGTTGGCATATAAACCAACCCTGGCCCTGTGCTGTCTCACCCAGCAGTGGACTACTCTGCAGTTAAACTTACTTCCGATCCAATTGTAAAATTTGATTCAGTCACTTATTAAGTGAGCACTTTCAAAAGACAAAATGGTATTTAAAATTATTAGTGTACAGTTCTGGATTTTGTAGTTGATTAAAAACTTTAGAGGCTAACTACCTGCACTTGAATTTTAGCTCTAGCAGTTTCTAGGTTTGTTTCCTTAAGCAAATCATTTAGTTTACCCTGTTTAGTGTCTGTTGCCTTTTCTGTATAATAGGGAGGTATGGGTATCCAACTAGTCAAACTGTTGGGAGAATTAAATGAGATAATATATCTAAAGCACCTGGGACCACCACAAGAAAGTGTTTAGTGGGAACAGAATGTAGTTAAGAAAAGAGTTCCTTTCTTTTTTCCTCTAGCCAACATGAGCAGGTATTGTCCCCTACACACCCTTGACCCTTTTCCTGCTACTCTTTCCCACAGCAGCAGAAGCAGCTCTCTCCTTGTTAATTGCTAGAGCAGGAAGCATCTATTTGAGGCCTAACCCTCCTTCCTCATTGCTTTTGAGGACCTGACTGTCCACAGGAAGGACATTTTCTGCTCCAATGCTTGGTATCAGACATTTCACAGGACATACCTGCCTAACAATGAGATCCAGTTTTAAAAATAGACGTGACTTTAATGAATGATTAAGATGTGTAAATTTTACTTGTTAGGAATCTATTTCAGAAAGTAGAGCGCCAATCAAAGGATGATATTTGAGGCAATATAAGGGAGGAATTCATGTTTTTAAAAATATTCTACCATTTATCTTTTCAAAGTTTAGACAGCCTTAATCTCCAGAAGAAAAATAAACTTCATACTTCTCAGAAAAGAAAAATATCTTGGTAAATATTTTTCGAGTGTGCTCTAAAGAATTCACAGGATAATTTCCCCTACATTTGTCTATGATGAATATAAAGGTCCAGATTTCCCACATATAATTCATGACTCTTCTCAGTAAAGTAAAAATTAAACTTGAATAATCAATGTTTCTATTCTCACTAATTGGATACTAATATTTTAAGTATTAAATTATTTAACTTATATTTAAACAAAATTTTAAAAGTTTTAAATGTTCTCACATATCACAAATAACTGTAAATTGGTAGTATGTTTAAAGCAATCAATGGTACTTTGAGATCAGATATCTCAACATGTTTTAACCATTTTGTGTAATAATTCAGAAAATTCATAAAAAAGTAATATGCTGACATATGTATGTTTATTAAAACTTAACTTGAAATTATGAGTAATTGAAAGAATAGTCAAGGATGGGAAAAGGTTTAATCTTTGCAATAGTTGTAGATATGAATAAATCAGACAATGATTATATATTCTGAACAATGGCAAGGATTTACAAATATGCAGTATTCTAAAATGAGAGACAAATTTTGTGAAATTATATGCAATTGTGTGAAATTCTAGCAGCTAAATTAAAAAAAAAGAAAAACACTGGGACCACCCACAATATCAATAATCCGCACAGAGGAATTAAACTAAGAGAGAGAGACTCCAATCCCAATAGATTTTGATGTGGTGATTTTCAATGTTCCTTCACCTCCTCCCACTTTGTTGTTTTAGATAAATATTTTTCATTTCATTACTACTTCTTAAAAATTCATCACCTTGTTATTAGAAAAAGTCCTTTTTTCATTTGCATATGAAACGTATCTTTTGAAACATATCAAGGAATTTACTCACTAGCCAAAAGTTTGCTTAAAAGTTGGAAAAAATATCCATGTATTGATATCATGAAGCTTTGGACCCTAGCTTATGATGGATAACTAATCTCCACAACACATTTAGAATCTTTAAAAAAAAAAAAAAAGACTTGATTTATTTTTGAGACAAACTATAGCAGAATTTCTTTATTCTATCCTATGTCTGACCTGGATCAGGATAGAAATTCAGAATGAAGATTCAGGACATGTTAGGTAACCCCCAACTACAGTCCCAACTCCAGCATTAACTCCCACCTCACACTGAGCTGCCTGCCCTGATCTGCCAGGACATTAGGACTCTGTTCTTGGGACTTAGATGTACCCAGAATCTTTTGGGCCAGGCTATATGGACAATGACTAAACAGACTCCATTTACCTTGAGACTCCATAAGGAGGAAATGCTTCTCCTGTGGGAACACCCTGCCTCTACCCACCAACCGTTGCTTAGCACAGCATGTTTGGCAAGATAAAATGGAAATTCTTATAAAATGTAAAACTGTTCTCTTTTGGGTTCCCATTTTTCTTGGACAATATACCCTGTCAGAGAACCATTGTCTAGATGTTAGTAACCATTCTTTAACTTGTACCCAGCTAAGGTCAATTGACCCACTTCCCCTTCTGCTTATGATTTTAGATCTCACATGCTAGTTTGTAGTTTTGAATAATAGCAACAGCCACTTATGATTAATGTCCCAACATGCTTTACTTATGGTACAAAAACTCCTGCAACCTACACTCAGGATTGTCCTCCCAATAGCCATTTGGGGCATTGTGTGAGACAGTCAGCCCACCGGCTAATAAAACTCTCAAATTTGGACTTATCAATGGTGATGAGTCTGTTCTTAAATTGCCCACCACAACAAGGAGAATCTGACCAACCTGTTGGGAATTGCCACAACCAACCTGGGAGAGGGAGTCCAGCATAATACCCAGGATTGAGCCCAGGGCCTCCGGGGAGTGCTCCCTAGTGGGCAGCACTGTATCTTGAGGAAGAACTTAGCTTATAAAACTTAAAGAGTTGTAAGATGCAGGCCCCTCAGTAACTTTTATTATTTGGGAATCTCTCCCCAAAATCAAATATAGACAAAAAGGAGATTTTCTCTACTAGCAGAGGAATTAGAACCTTGGCCATGAACAGAAATAAGGGCGCATCAGTTGGCAGTTGACAAAACCATAGGGATGGGAGCAAAGCCGAGAACCATCTTGGGAAGATTGGGAACTTAAAATTAAAGGCGTGGCCCCAGCAGGCCTCACGCCCCCTCCCTAAGTGGGTGTGGCTCCAGCTTTCTTCAAGCAGCCAATGGGAGATCAGCATTTTCGAGACTGCAGCGAGGTGGTGCACAGCCTGAAGAGTGTAGCTCCAGGGGATCTTCTTTGATGCGACAGTGTATTGAACATCTCTGGGAGTTCTCAGAAAATAGAGAGGTGAAGAAAACTGACATATGCATTTCCACAGTTTGGTAATTAAGCGATTACCAAACTGTGAATCTATTATTGTGATTTAATTAGGGTGTTTAGGTTTGGGGACATTCAAGTTACCTTGTTTTTCCCTCTTCCTTAATCTATCAAATATAAGTAAAGAATTGTGAGTTACAGCCTTATGATGTTTATTGCAAGACTAAGCCTAAGTCATATTATTCACAATATTGTACCTAAATAATGCAGAATTGTATGTGATTTTCAATATAGCACAATTGTAATACATTAAAATATTTTATTTGATATTCTATATAAATATCACTCAAAATACTTGTTATAAATTGTATATACCATTTCTATACTATTTTAAGAAAAATTTGAGGACTTGCAAACATCCCTTTTAACTTTTTCTTTGTGATTTCAAAAATAAAGTAAGAATTTCAAGGTTCATGTAAGCTATAATAGGTCAGAGCTGGAAGATACCTTAGAGATAATGTAATTCAAGGCTCTGGTCTCACATGCAATATACATGTGAAAGCCAGGCTAGAAGAATTAATTGGTTACTGATATGCCTGAAGTTACATTTCTAGGCAATGGCAGATGTCTACAATTCAGATCTCTACTACAAAGTACTGCCAACTCCAGCTTTGTTTGCTCTATGAAAATTCAGAGATATTTTTTCACTAAAAATGAAAAATATTACTCGACATAAGAATTGGAAATAATATATGTTTCAATATATCAGAGAGTCAATGCAGTGACGGTAGTCTTAATAAAGTGTGTCAATGTGTTTTCAATGAGACTCTCTGCTACTCTGGGGTGTACATTTGTATAAATCATGTTGGTAGGTATGATGGTTAATCTTTGTTGTCAACTTGACTGGATTGAGAGATACCTAGAAAATTCATAAAGCAAATTATGGTTGTGTCTGTGAGGGTGTTTTCAGAGAAGATTGGCATGTGCATCAGTGTACTGAGTGGAAAAGACTCATCCTGAATGTGGGTAGCAGAGTCCAGTAGGCTGGGGTCCAGAAATAGAAGGGGGAAGCTCAGGAATGTACATTCATCCCCTTGAGCAGATTCTGTGGCCTGTGGATTTCATATTCCAGATTTCTCAGCCTTTGAATGTGAGCTTATACCCTGGACTCTCCATCAGTCTTCTAGGTCTTCAATCTCATACTGAGGCTGCATTATTCTACCTTGGATTTTGGCTGCTTGGACTGAGCAGGTACTGGTTTCCCCAAATCTCTAGTTTGCAGACAGCTCTTGGGGACTGTTCAGCCTCTGATCATGTGAGCCAATCTAATAAATCCCATCTTATAATTGGTTCTGTGTCTCTGGATAACCCTGGCTAATGTATTAATCAATTAGGGATTTTCATGTATTTCATTGTTTTCATTACCTTCTGTTGTATTTTAAAAAGAAAATGTTCCTACTAAGAAATTATTTTTATTTTTATTTTTAGATTTTCATTATAGGAAAATGATCTATATTTTCTTTTGTCAGACACTGAGTTTAAAAATAGAATTAGATATTAGTAGAAAACAAAATTTTGTGATTCAAATGAGTAGTTTGTTTCTTTCTGAAAAATACAGGATTTCATTCTAATGGTTAAGCCTAAGATGAGTTCTGATGAACACTATTCATTCCATTATTTGATGTAATTATCTGAAATTATCAATAACTTACCAAAAAATAACTGGGAAGTAACATCAAATTTTCAGTTGAGGAAATTTGAACTATATTTTAGTAACATTGGGTGGTATATGAAGAGTGGCAAAAATAATTGATAATGCTGTGGCAATATGAGTTAGCATGTGTAATCCCTCCCAATATGTCAGGCAGGATGTGCATATTCACTAAAGCAGAGAATGGATGCTTGTGAGAGAAGCTGTTATTGCCTTTTTACTTAATCCCATTTAAATAGCCAAGAAAACTAAGGAAAAACCAGTAGAGAACATGACCAGAATCAAATAACTAATAGGAGATAGAGGTAAGAAGCAAACTGAAATGATCAGATCCCAGAGAGCTCTTTGCCCTTTCACCCAGTGAGAACAAAGCAAGAAGGCATCATTCATGAACCCTAAGGCAGGTCTTCATCAGACACCATAAATGACAAATCCTGATTGTGGACCCCCAGTCTCCAGAACTTTGAGAAATAATTTGCTGTTGTTCATAAGCTACCTAGTTTATGGTGTTTTGTTACAGCAGCCAGAAGAAACTAAGATAGCAATTTTTGATCAAGAGGCTGGAGTTATTTGCTCATCATACACCAAGATGAAAAGGATACTAAAATAGGAAAACCAAGTACATGTAACTGCTCAAAAAGGCAAAGAGAAGGGAATTCATTGTAACTGCTGCTGGGTTGTAACCAGGGACCTATCACTACTTCCCTGGACATTGGATACAGAGCCTATTGCTTGGTTTGGCTCTTCTTTTGTCCATAGGGGTAAATCTTTGATTTCATTGTTCTCCTTATTTATTAGTATCACCTTGTGGAATCTGGTCTTTGCCCCCTGAAATGTTTTTACTTTTCAATAGGAATGACATGTATTTGAAGCTGATTAGCCCAGAGAGTATTGAAGTCCCAGGAATATCTTTCAATTTTGAACCACTTGAGTTGTTTATAGTATTTACCAGTGGTGTTTCACAAATATGACTATTTTTGGATGAGTTTTTTATTTTAAAAATCTAATTGGGTTGAATAATGCCATCTTTCCAGAGAGAAATCCATAATCCGGAGAGGATAGGCCTCTCCAAAACTTCAGTCATAAATGAGGCTGCTAGGGACAACATCCATAAGAATCTTAAGTCTCTTTATGTAACTGAGAGGGCCTAGTACCACCTGAAACTTTTCAAATGACCTATCAAGATATCTAATTTGTTTGTTCTGCACATTAGTTTGTTCTGTGTTCTGTGATCTGTGATCTCAGTCACTTTTTTCCTTGATTCTTTTTATTTTTTTTCTGTATGGTACACCAAAGAAACAGTTTTATTTTCCATCCCAGAAAAACCCTGTCATTTCATATTTCCTTTAACTTATGCTTGTAAAGTGAACATCACTTCCATTCACCTCTTTTTCTATATGTTACCAATATACATCTATGAAATACCAATTGGCATGTGTGCTCTTGTGCTGAAAATTACTTTTATTCAATTTCACAAGATGTTTAGGGACCTTGTCTATCTCTCAGGATACCACAAAGAACAGTTTTGGAAATGCTCCCCACCCCCACCTAATTCCCCCCAAAGTTCCCTTTTCTGTAGACATCAACTGTCCCTTTGCCCTTTCCCAGCTTCTGCTCTGAACCAAGCCTGAGGCCACATGTTTTGTTTTCAGTTCTAAAACTTTGGCACTTTCAGGTGTTTTGTTTCAGTTATTTAATGATATGAATAAACTGGTGGATAAAACAAGAATAATTTAAGTATTCTTTTATGAGTTCATGTTTGCATTACTGTTTCTTCTGCTAAAGTCACTGTGGGTCACTACTGTGGCTAAATTCATCTGAAGGTTTGCTGGAGGCTGTGCTGGGCATAGTTGGAGCCCTTGGGATGGCTGGTTCCCTCTTTCTAGGTGGTCCCTCATCTTGCACTTTTTATGGCCTGGTGCTCCAGAACACTGCTGTAAGGAAATAAGAATCGGTCTGTAGGCCTATTAATTTTGAAGAACAAAGATATTCAATTCAAGAGGACATGTTTATCTAAGTGTAACTATTATTTGATGTGGTCTCATTTAGCTTTTAATAGAAAATTAATGTATTTCTTTTTTAAAATTAAGTACATGTCTGATTTTTCTTTATTTGGAAAGGAAAACAAGGAATAGATTGCTTTTATTAGCATATATGTTCGTTTGCAAAAAAACAGGAAAGAACTAGATTCAGGACAGAAAGAAAAAAATGAGTACATGTTCAAAGGTGTCTCATGGAACATAGAAGAAAAAATAGGTTAGAAAGACTTGAAGGTTGTCTGCAAGATAGGTGACTCAATTGTTCTTGCTATGTGTCTATTTTGTTTTCCTTTCTCTCTTTGCAGACTGACTTACAATTAGACATGATCTCGCTAGATTCCCATCACAGTGACACACTGTTAAGGGAACATGCTTCACCTCTTCTGCATGTCCTTGCATGGCACCTCTTCGCCCCTCTTCTCCCCGCTGCATCCCCCAGAGTCAGAGCTGGGTGGTCTGCATCCACAGAGCTCTCTGGTGCCCTTTGGATTCAGTCAATGAGAAACATCAGAGAATTTTAAAGCAGTCTTATTAGAGAAATCATTTCAAGTCAAGAGAGAGCTCTTCAACTATTCCTTGCTTCTGGAAGCTATAAAGTATTTGTCAGAAGAAATTTTGGACCTGCTGCAATTTTATAACATAATTCTTGAGAATCTAAAAGCTGACCTGTTGCTCTATAATTTTTTCTCTCTGTTTTCTCTACAGTACAGGAATCTGCTGCCTGTTTGTTGGCCTGATTTCCATGATGTGCTTCATGTAGGATTTCAGGGTCTTTGTCAGCAGGTCACCTGAGAGGGATTTTGTCAGCTCTACTTCTGCAGATCCCAAGATCTGAAGTTGAAATCAAGTTGTAATCATTGCAAAGATGAACAGAGGAAGACCACCACTCTTAGGTCTAAAGGGAAACCTGTAACAAACTGAGATATGCCTTCCTTAATACAAATGCAATGCAATGTGCTTCATTTTGCAGTAATAGCTGGCAACATCTGGATTTAGTTGAGAAATGTATTTAAAGCACAGACCTGTGCTGTACAATACTACAGTCACTAGCCACATGTAGCTAATTAAGTTAATTAAAAGATAATGCAATTAAAAATGCAGTTCCTCCGGTGCACTTGCAATATTTCACGTACTTGATAATCACAGGTGGCTAGCAGTGACAATATCAGATGACACACATCTATAATCTTTTCATTTTTATAGAAAGTTTGCTAAGTTTGTCCTTTAAATATACAATGCTATATGATTTCCTTTATAATGGAGACAGAATTATTCAAGATAGTTACATTCAACTGATATTTACTCTAAATATAATGCAGGTACTTTGAATTAATAAGCAAACAAAAATAAAAATAGATGTTGAGTACTTATTAAGTGCCAAGCACTATGCGGAGTTCTTTTTATCGATCAACCCATTCAGTTCTCCAAACTCCCTATTAATTGCATAATGTTAGCATCCCATATACTAAAGTCTTACAGCTTGTAATTGGTGGAGACAAAATAAGAATAAGGTTACTCTGATTCCAAAGCCTCTGTCTTAACAGATACACTCACCTACCTTCTAAATAGTCAAACCACTGCATTCGTTGGGACTTTTTTGTTTTGTTTTCCTCTTAGAGCAATCAGTTAATCATTATCAAGTAAAACAAGACATTGTTAATTTCCCTGCAACATTCTATTCAAAAATAGTTCCTAAATACTTCTTCTGCATGAACTGAATGCCACATGTTTGCATTAGACTTGAAAAAAAAAAAAAAAACACCCTAGAATGTATTAAATCCATTTTACTTGAAGGAGTTTGAATAGTATTAAAAGTCTATACTTAATATTTATACATTTGGACAGATTTCAGGGAATGTTTAATTATTAGAGCATTATTTTTGCAATCATGAGCAGGGTATATATGTTATTTTCTTTCTTTATTTTCAAATATTAGCAATTTTTAAAACCCTCTCAATGATGAAATAGGTGAGAAAACAAATTGGAATACCAGTTGATGATTCCTTTTAATCATTTTCTAAGTCAATACAATCAAGGTCTTTATTAGCATAAGGTTAATAGTATATAACTAACAATTTATGCCTGGTATATTTGCATAGCCATGATCAAGAAACTTAGATTTTATTGACGGGTTACATTTGTAGTAGGATTATTAATTATGCTAAAAATATAACTTGATTTTTCAACACTAGTTTTATCTTCTTAGTATGACTTTGGAGCACTTTCATGTCCCTTTTATTTACATAATATGAAAACACAGATAGGAGCTGGGTGTGATGGTGCCCACCTGTATTCTCAGTGGCTCAGGAGCCGAGGCAGGAAGACTATAAGTTCAAAGTCAGCCTCAGCAATTTAGCAAGGCCTTAAAGCAACTCAGTGAGACCTTGCCTCTAAATAAAATACAAAAAAGGACTGGGGATGTGGTTCAGTGGTTAAACACTCCTGGGTTCAAAACTATTTAAAAAAAAATACACATACAGAGAAAGGAAGAGTAAATTTAGTAGAGAAATTTTTTATTTAACATTTTATGGTACAAAATATATCACTTGCACAAGTAAAATACATTTTGTTTGCATATTTACAAAGATATCTTTAAAACAATAAACTATCTCCTGACAATAAAGTGTCTTTTTGCAAGTAGAAAACTCCTTCTTAATTTTTTTTTCCCCTTTGTGGCAGCAGTTTGGATTGCATAAGTTAGTATTTCCTGCTGGGCTAAACATTAATTCAGAAAGGATGATTGACAGCAACTTAGGTATTCAAAAGCCAAATTACATAGATCAGACCAGATTGACTTCCTTACTTTCCAATATTCAAATAAGACATTTTTGTGATACCCTCCAGAGATTTCTGAAGACTTCAGTGCATTATTGCAACCACTAATTGCTCATAATTATTTCTCAACTTGTATGGAAAATAAAAAGTTAGATTTTTTTCAGAATATGGCTTTTCTACTGTTTGAGGAGATGTATCTAACACAAAGTAAAACAAAAAATCAGAGCAATAGCATATTATTCACTGTGGTTTTGAAAGGTGAAATGTGCCCATGATCATATTTTCAAATGTTATTCATAAAATTTATTTTAAGACATTAAAGTGTGGGAAGCACATTGGGTAGATGTTTTGTTTATTTATTTCACAGTCATGTTCCCAATTAGTATCTCTGTAATGACCATTTAGTTGACAAATTATACACGGTGTGGCAAAGGATTAACTCTGCAGGCCTAGATTGTACAAACCCAGTGCCTTCACAAGAAAGGTTAAGTCTTTAACCAGGTCCTGAGAGACAACTTCGAGGTCCTTGGAATATCATGCTTAATAAATGTTTTTGTTTACCTGGGGCATCTGGTTACCATGACAGATTATTTTAGCTTCAACTATCTCATTCTCTCTTTGATTATCATCTTTGGTGTATGGTTCCCATATCTATGCATGTTATGACAATTATGTGCTTTATCATGTTAATCTATTATCAGTTTAATTCATAGGCTAAAATCATCAAATTTTCAGAGGGAAAAGAGAAAATTTTCAACTCTATATTCTTATGACAGTCAAAACTTTCCAGATAATAACTCTAGTGTGTGATTTTTAATTTTTAAATATTGGACATGGACAAGGCATATTCTAAAGTGCGTGGTATTTTTAACATAACATTATAGTCTAGATCTATGTTAGACACTCTGAAGTAGTTTTTGCTACTGATATTCATAGCAAGATCTATTTAATGTAGCATTATTTCTAGTAGGTTCTTTAAATTGACCATGGCCTCCTATCTAGCACTTTAAATCCCAATTATCCAAACTCTAAGAAACTATTCTATTCTTTAATATAAGTAAACATTCATAAATAATATGAACTCTATTACCTAATTTACACCTTAATAATTGTTTGCTTTATCCATAGATAGGTGAGCATCTAGTGAATGATATAGATAAAAATTCAAATCTGTGTGAAAGTGGTAAGAAATAAAAAATGATATCAAGAAAATAAAGCATTTTTTGTTAGAGAAAAAACAATATTATTCTGCTCCACATAGTATAAAAATAATCAATATGAATTAATATATGTATATATATCATAAACATACACTGTTTATACATATTCATGCATACACATATATAAGAAAGTTAAAATTAATATTTATCCACTTCAAATAGTAAAAGACTTCTAAAGCACAAGTTTTAAAAAAACAGAATTATGATTTGAGGTAACAAAATTTAAATTTTGTATAATAAGATTATCAGGAAACAAACTTAAAATTCATTCAACAGCCTATGAAGAAATATACATCATATATATGTATATTTGTAACGTAAGAGAAATATACATATTTAAATATATATGTAACACAAAAGAGAAATAAAATTTTAAAGAAATTTTACCACTTAAAAATAAAAATTGAGAAAAAAATTGTGAATATACATTTCATAAATGAGTGTTAAAAGTTTATATGTTAGGGAAGTGGCTTATTTAATTAAAAATAGAAATATTAAGAGAATATATTATTCTTTCTCAGTCAAATAATATAATCTGTGTATATTTCCATTTATACAAATATTAGAAGTTGTGCAAGTTGACATATAGGTGTACATGAATACACAGAAAATCAGTTTGAATAGAATCGTGTGATAGAGTTAATATTGATGAGAGGAAAAGATAAAACAAGGACAGAAGTGGTGACCACACAAGGTGACCTGGGACAGGGAGTAAAAGGTGCTTAAACTTTTTACTTTATGTATCATTTGGATATATTATGATAACCAAATATTTGTGTGCTTTAAGATTTCAGAATACAGTTTACTCTGAAGGTGTCTAGTTCCTGATAGCCGTAAGTAGGCCAATTTGAAATAGAACTGAAAGAATGTGATAGTCATTTCCTTTCACCTACAGGTGAGAAAATAAATTCCCCAAGAGTGCTGGATATAAATAAGAGTTGGTACTGATCCAAGAATAAGATTTCTACATAAAATCTCTCAACTAAACTTTAGCTCTCTGTTTAATGCACTCTGTTGATTACCAGCTGGATGTGATGTTCCTAACCTCAAGAAGACTGCTATTTTGTGATTGGAAGATGTTACTGTGCTTTCTTAAATTTTATGAAGCTCAAATTGCAGCTCATGGAGCAAATTTTTAGAGTCTGAGACTGAAAAGTGCCTTCTGTTATAGTTGGAGCCTCAAAGCCCTGTTATAGGGTTTCAATGCCTGTGCAGCAAGACCCTCCCCCTGCCCTTGAACACACATACACAACAATGCATCTTATTTTATGGACTAGGAAATTGAGGTTTGCAATTTACAACTTCTAATTTGCCGAAAATCATATAACTATTCTTACAAAACCACAATTATCACCTGCACACTGTGCTCTCAGTCTAGTACTTGTTAATACAAAAGCTATATTTCTAAAGTACCAGCGAGGTCCTCATGGCTTGGTTTTAAACCTTTAGTGCTGGTGAAGCCATGATTTAGTTTTACTTCTGGAAACAAGCAGTTCACCACTATGGTTTGAATAAGTCCTTTTATTAAAGTCCTTTTGAATAAGGACTTTTATTAAAGTTCTTGTCACCAACTTGGCATTCTTGGGAGGTGGTAGAACTTTCAAGAAGTGGAGAAAAGTGGGAGGTCTTCTGGTGACTAGGACCCTAGCCCCTTCCTCTCCGCCCTCTCTCTTTCTCCCTTATCTCCCACCATGAGGTACCCAACTTGCTCTACATGGTTTTTCCTCACCATATGCTACCTCACCACAGCCCCAGAGTACTGGGCCAAACAATCAAAGACTCACAAACACCAAAACTCTGAGCCAGAATAAATTTGTTCTCCTTATAAGTTGATCATCTCAGGGATTTGTTATAGCAATAGAAACCTCACTAACACAGTCACTTTTCACAAGGGAGGAGGGGAAATAACTTATATTTTAGGTCACTTAAAATGTCAATTTCTTCACAAAATGTCTGATACGGGAAAGACACAACTCACAGCTCCATTTACCGTATCCCAGATGCAGTTCTACGTGCTTCGGATGCCTTAGCTGATTCAGTGCTCCTAACAACCATATAAGGCAGGTATCCTTATTATCCTTCCTCTTGAACACAGGAACACGAGGAGGGGAGGAGACTTCCAATGAGTTGCCTAAGGTAAGAGCAGAACAGTGACCACACCCAGGACAAACCCATAGTTGGGCTTCTTGACTGTGATTGTATCCAGAATTCCCTCTGCCTCTTGAATAGTGGAAATCTCTTGAGCTCATTCTGTGTTTTATTAAGCTCTGTTCTATGACAGTGAGACTTGGAAGTAGTTTCTCAACACAACACCTGATGCATCCTAGGAACACAATTTAGAAATTCATGTTTTCAGTTTGGTCCTGTCATGTATTCTCTTCTAGGTGGCAAAGCCTAAAATAGGATCTGGGTCTTCTTTTCCTTTGGATCACCTTCTCTTGGGTCCAGAATTGTGTTCGACTTGAAGTAAGTATTTTTTAAACATTTGTTAAATAAAAATGAGTAAAAAATAAAATAGTAAATAAACTGATCTATGAATGAATAAATGAAAGTTGAACTATTTTTTTAAATAAAATGTATGTTTCAATATAAGAAGATAATTTCATAAGATTTTTCCCTATGATTTTCTTTAATCAAGTCAGTTTTTTCTTTCCTGCTACGCATGTGTGGGGTAATAAAACGCCACCTGTGGTCAGCGCTCAGTGTAGCTCTGGTCCTTCACAGACAGCATTTTCAGGAAAGCTGAGTCTAGACTTTTCCCTGAATTTAAATGTGGATGCCTCCTTTAGGTCTTGTAAGTAAGGTGAAGGAAAAGTTAACTTCCAGTCCTAGTTGGCACCATTTATATGCTAATTATCAAGCACAGGCAGCCTAAGAAACAAATATGCACCTATACTTCAGGTACTTTTAAAAAACATTGTCCTCATGGTCACTGCTGTTTCCTAACACATTTAGAGTGACGTCTTCATCTATATATTTCCTCTGCAAATTTTCCCAACTTAGATAACATTATAAAGGAAGCAGATTGTCTAACTTAATCCTTGCCTGACTTGATATCATTTATTTCAAAAGACCCTATATTTTGTATGACAGAGAAGATGGAGGCCAAGACCGAGTCTAAGATTCTAAGAATCTAGTAATAAATCTTACTGAATAAACAAATCTCTATAGATTGAGCCCTTGTAATTATTATAATCATGATTATTTTTCTTTTTGGAGACATCTTGTTTTATTTAGTATTTTTAGGGATGCATTAAGTCATAATACTAACTATGATACAATGCCTCCTGAAAAAGATATGCTCATGCATCATTATATTATTCATTATAGTTTTTGAGAAATTGCTTCATTTGTTAAGGAATATCTAGTTTTACAGTGTCTGTGTTAAGAGAGCTACTGAAGCAGAATCACTGAGTGTTATCTAGTCACCGGCAGGAATAGAACTTCAGTTAAGAAGACCTGTTTCTCATGTAGAGTTTTTACTTTAAAGACAAGTCAAAAACTTGAGTGTGCAAAAATTGGTGGCTGCAGGACAGAGATCAATGATTTTCTAAATTTTGTCAGTTTTTCTTAGTTTAGCAGCTTAGGGGTGAGCTTTGTCTTTTCTTGTCTGTAGCAGTTGACATAGATTTTTCCATGAAAATGCTAAGGTTATTGATATCTTGATAACAAACAGTTCTTCCTATTTCTTCATTCACTCAGCAATCTTTTGTTCAGCAGTGACTATATATCTGGGAAGTAGAAGGAGAGTGAGGAAGAGACCAGGGGTGAGATGTAACCCTCAAGGTCACAGAGCTGAGACCTCCTTCCTCCAGCCAGGTCCCAGCTGCCTGCAGTTTCCACCTCCTCCCATTCGTCCATCAAAGAGATTAATCCTCTGATGAGGTCAGAGTCCGCATGATCCAATCACTTCTCAGCATGGCTGCATTGGAGACCAGGTCTTCCACACATGAGCTCTGGAGGAACATTCCAGATCCAAATATAACAGACTGTGTGACTGATTCAAAAACAGCACACGCCACTTCCATGTGGCCCACATCCCAGCCGATGCCGCTAATGGTGTTTCTATTGTTTGTCCTAGCAAAATACATTTAATTACATCCTCTAGTTTTGAAGAGTTAATGTTTCAAAAATTTGAAAATTCGTGCAGGTGCCCCTTTCTAAAATAAATCTACCCTCATCCCTTTCCTCAGCATCCTTTCTCTTCCCCGATGTAAACACAGGTGGCAGAGTTTCAGGTAGGCAACAGTGGAAGGGCATTCCTGAGAAGGAGGGGGAAGGGGAAACAAGCACATGTGTAAATGTACAAGGCCATGAAAAGCGACAATTTGAGCAAGTGAAGATAAATAATTACAGAAAATTTGGGGGAAAAATGGTTTAAGAACAGGAGGAGAAAGAAAAGCTGATTTGAGAGTAGGTAAGAACTAAGTATGGCTATAAAAAATAAAAGTAGGGTATGAACTCTATCTTTTAAGCATTCCCATCTGTTAGATAAACTAATTTTTTTTTAAAAAAATAACATTTATATGTTGGGTATGAATAGTTAAAAACAAAATCTCCTATGGATCCAGGAAATCTGCTCATAAAAGGAGAAGAAAAAGAGCATAGTTGTGTTACTAGGTAAGCATTAAATCAGAATGTGATGCATATCATAGACAATCCACTAAGAGATTAAAAGGGCAGAAAGGAATATCACCTTTCACACAGTCAAGTAGGTACAACACCTTAAATACATGTTTTCAAGATAAACTAATGCTACTCCTCAAATAAGAGACGGTGACAGCACCATTTGTCATAGGAAGTTCATGCTAAATTCATTTGGTAATCAGGGTGACCGTCTGTGTAGTTAATTGCTTTTATCCAAAGGAAGAATAAACTCCTTACGTCTTTATGACAGGCGGTAGCTTTGCAACTTAAAACTGAATACTCTTGGATGTTAGGCCCCAACCCTCTCAAGGACACTGGGTTTTAAAGCTTATAATAGACATATTTAATTTTTTTTTAAATTTACATCTGTATCATAAATACAGGAAAGAATTTTCAATTACAAGTTTTCTGAAGTAAATGCTCCAAGGAAACAAAGGATATCAACTCACCCTTTATTTTCAATAAGGAGAACAAATTTTCTTTCTTTTTCTGCTAAATATTTTCCTTTCATAGACAGGTTATCTTAGAGGTAACATAGAAAAACAAAGTCATTCCTAAGAATGATAAAAATTACTAAGACATTCAAACTTGGTTTTGAAATACTAGGTACAGAAAATCACTGGGTAATCATCTAAATATCTCAAAAGTTGGTGGTCTTTAAAGTAGTCTTAATTTTATAATATTTAAAAATATTTGAGAACTGTTATCACAAAATATACTTAGCTATGGACTTTGTAATTATTTTTTGTGATTGTTAATACTCTGATTTATGTCTTTGCATTCATTAGTATTTATATTTATTCTAGGGATTTTCATTTCAATTCTCAAAACACATTTCTAATTTTGGAGTTACAATTTATGCTTCAGAGGTGAGAGGAGCGGGCACTTTTCAAAAGAATCACAAAAAAGAATAATCAGAGGTTTCAGTGCAGTGATAGATGGTTGCATTGGAGCAGAAGAGAGGGAGAAATCATTGCTGCCCAAATATGGCAGAATATAGAGAGATAAAGAACCCCACATGCAGCTAGTGGATGATTTCAACAAAGAGATAGAGATTCTCAAAGAAACCAACCAGAAATCCTTGAAATGAAGGAAACAATAAATCAAATAAAAAACTCAATGGAAAGCATCACCAACAGACTAGATCATTTGGAAGACAGAACCTCAGACAATGAAGACAAAATATTTAATCTTGAAAATAAAGTTAACCAAACAGAGAACATGGTGAGAAATCATGAACAGAACCTCCAAGAATATGGAACATCATGAAAAGACCAAATTTAAGAATTATCAGGATTGAGGAAGGCACAGAGATACAAACCAAAGGAATGAACAACCTATTCAATTAAATAATATCAGAAAATTTCCCAAACCTGAAGAATGAAATGGAAAATCAAATACAAGAGGCTTACAGAACACCAAATGCACAAAATTACAAGAGATTCACACCAAGGCACACTATAATGAAAATGCCTAACATTCAAAATAAAGATAGGAGTTTGAAGGCTGTGAGAGAAAAGCATCAGATTAAATATATGGATATCAGCAGATTACTCAGCCCAGATCCTAAAACTAGAAGGGTCTGGAACAATATATTTCAGGCTCTGAAAGAACATGGTTGCCAACCAAGAATCCTATACCCAGCAAAACTAACCTTCAGATTTGAAGATGAAATAAAATCTTTACATGATAAATGAAAGTTAGAAGAATTTACAAATAGAAAACATGCACTACAGAATATTCTCAGCAAAATATTCTATGCAGAGGAAATGAAAAACAACAATGTAGGTCAGCAAAGGGAGGAACTACCTTAAAGCAAAAATCAGTCAGAGGAGAAACCAAGTCAAATTAAAAAACAAAAATAAGACAAAATGACTGGGAATACAAATCATATCTCAATAATAACCCTGAAGGTTAATGACCTAAATTCATTAATCAAAAGACATAGAGTGGCAGATTGGATTAAAAAGAAAGACCCAACAATATGCTGCCTGCAAGAGACTCATCTCATAGAAAAAGACATTCACAGACTAAAGGTGAAAGGATGGGGAAAGACCTACCACGCACATGGACTAAGTAAAAGTGTGGGGATTTCCATCCTTATTTCAGATAAAGTGGACTTCAAGCCAAAGTTAGTCAGAAGGGATAAAGAAGGAAATTTCATACAGCTTAAGGGAACAATAAATCAAGAAGAAATATGATCGTAAATATTTATGCCCCAAACAATGATGCATCCATGTACATCAAACAAATCCTTCAAATTCCAGGAATCAAATAGACACAGCACAATAATTCTGGGTGACTTTAACACACTGCTGTCACCACTAGATAGATCTTCCAAACAAAAACTAAGCAAAGAAAACATAGAACTCAATAACACAATCAATAACTTAGAATTAATAGACATATATAGAATATTCCATCCATCAACGAGTGAATACACTTTCTTCTCAGCAACACATGGAATCTTCTCAAAAATAGACCATGAGTTATGCCACAAAGCAACCCTTAGTAAATGCAAAAAAATAGGGATACTACCTAGTGTTCTATCAGATCATAATGGAATGAAATTAGAAATTAATAACAAAATAAAAAACGGAAATTACTCCAACACCTGGAGACTAAATGATATGCTATTGAATGACGCATGGATAACAGAAAACATCAGGGAGGAGATAAAAAATTTCTTAGAGGTAAATGAGAATGATGATATAACATAGCAAAATCTCTGGGACACTTTGAAAGCAGTACTAAGAGGAAAATTCATTGCATGGAGCATATTCAAAAAAAAAAAATAAAAAGTCAACAACTAAATGACCTAAAATTATATCTCAAATCCCTAGAAAAAGAAGAACAGAACACCACCAAAAGTAGTAGAAGACAGGAAATAATTAAAATCAGAGCTAAAATCAATGAAATTGAAACAAAAGAAACAATTCAAAAAATTGACAAAACAAAAAGTTGGTTCTTTGAAAAAGTAAACAAAATAGACAAACCCTTAGCCACACTAACAAAGAGAAGGAGAGAGAAAAAGGAAATATGACAGACACCACTGATAATACATAACATAATGAGAAGCTACTTTGAAAATCTATACTCCAACAAAATAGAAAATATAGAAGGCATCTACAAATTTCTAGACACATATGATCCTCCCAAATTGAACCAGGAGGACATACACAGTTTAAACAGATCACTTTCAAGCAATGAAATAGAATAAAACTTCAGAAGCCTACCAACCAAGAAAAGCCCAGGACTAGATGGATTTTCAGCCAAGTTCTACAAGACCTTCAAAGAAGAACTCATTCCAATCCTTTTCAAAGTATTCCAGGAAATAGAAAAGGAGGGAACCCTTCCAAACTCATTCTATGAAGCTAGTATCACCCTCATACCCAAACCGGACAAAGAGGAAAGAAAATTTTAGACCAATAACTCTGATGAATATAGATGCAAATATCCTTAATAAAATTCTCACAAATCGCATACAAAAACATATTAAGAAGATAGCGCACCTAGATCAAGTGGGGTTCATCTTGGGAAAGCAACTTTAGTTCAACATCCAGAAATCAATAAATGTAATTCATCACATCAATAGACTTAAGGTTAAGAATAATATGATTATTTCAATTGACTCAGAGAAAGCATTTGACAAAATACAACACCCCTTCATGCTCAAAACACTAGAAAAATAAGGATAGTAGGAATGTACCTCAACACTGTAAAGGGTATTTATGCTAAGCCCACGGTCAACATCATTCTTAATGGAGAAAAAAATGAAAGCATTCCCTTTAAAAACAGGAACAAGAGAGGGATGCCCTCTTTCACCACTTCTATTCAACATCATCCTTGAAATACTATCCAGAGCAATTATACAGTCTAAAGAAATTAAAGGGATTCAAATAGGAAATGAGGAACTCAAGCTGTCACTATTTGCTGATGACGTGATTCTACATTTAGAGGACTCAAAAAATTCCACCAGAAAAGTTCTAGACCTCATAAATGAATTCAGCAAAATAGCAGGATATAAAATCAACATGCATAAATCTGAAGCATTTTTACTCATAAGTGATGAAACATCTGAAAGGGAAAAGAGGAAAAGAACTCTGTTCACAATAGCCTCAAAAATAAAATAAAATACTTGGGAATCAATCTAACCAAAGAGGTGAAAGATCTATACAATGAAGACTACACAACATTAAAGAAAGAAACTGAAGAAGACCTTACAAGATGGAAAGATCTCCCATGTTCTTGGATAGGCAGAATTAATATTATCAAAATGACCAAACTTCCAAAGGTGCTATACAGATTTAACACAATTCAATTAAAATCTCAATGGCATTTCTCATATAAATAGAGAAAGCAATCATGAAATTCATCTGGAAGAACAAAAGACCCAGAATAGCCAAAGCAATCCTGGGCAGGAAGAGTGATGCAGGAGGTATCACAATATCAGACCTTAAACTCTAGTATAGAGTAATAGTAAAAAAAGTCATGGTGTTGGCACCAAAATAGACAGGTAGACCAATGGTACAGGATAGAAGACACGGAGACATACCCACATAAGTACAGTTACCTCATACTAGACAAAGGTGCCAAAAACTTACAATGGAGTAAAGATAGCCTCTTCAAAAAATGGTACTGGCAAAACTGGAAATTCATATGCAGTAAAATGAAATTAAGACCCTATCTCTCACCCTGTGCAAAACTCAACTCAAAATGCATGATGGATCTAGGAATTAGACCTGAGACCCTTCACCAAATAGAAGAAAAAGTAGGCCCGAATCTCTATCATGTTGGCTTAGGACCAGATTTCCTTAGCAAGACCTCCCATAGCTCAAGAAATAAATGTAGGAATCAATAAATGGGATAGATTCAAACTAAAACACTTTTTTTCTCAGCAAAGGAAACAATCAATAATGTGAAATGAGAGCCTACAGAGTGGGAGAAAATCTTTTTCATACACACCTCAGACCGAGCACTCATCTCCAAAGAACTTAAAAACTTTACACCCAAAATACAAAGAACCCAATCAATAAATGGGCTAAGGAACTGGGCAGATAGTTCACAGAAGAAGATATACAGGTGATCAACAAATACACCAAAAAGTGTTCATCATCCCTAGTAATTAGAGAAATGCAAATTAAAACCACCCCAAGATTTCATCTAACTCCAAGTAGAATGGTTATTATCAAAAACACAAGCAATAATAAGTGTTGATGTAGATTTGGGGGAAAAGACACACTCATACATTGCTGGTAGAGTTGCAAATTGGTGCAGCCACTCTGGAAAGCAGTATGGAGATTCCTCAGAAAACTTGGAATGGACCCACTACTTGACCCAGTTTCCCACTCCTTGGTTTATACCCAAAGGACTTAAAATTAGCATATTACAGTGATGCAGCCACATCCATGTTCATAGCAGCTCAATTCACAATAGCTAGATTGTGGAACCAACTGAAATGCCCTTCAACTGATGAATGGATAAAATATATATATATATATATATATATATATATATATATATATATAGTATATATACACAATGGAATATTACTTGGCCATAATGAAGAATAAAATTATGGCATTTGCTGGTAAATGGATGAAGTTGGAAAATATCATGCTAAGTGGCATAGGCTAAACCCAAAAAACCAAAGGCTGAATGTTTTCTCTGATAAGTAGATGATAATATATAATGAGTAGGGGGTGGTAGGGGGGAGAGAAGAATGAAGGAACTTTGGATGGTGTAGAGGAAAAAGGGGCCTTAGGGGGTGAGAGACAGAAAGATAGTAGAAAGAAACAGACAGTCTTACCCTTTGTATATTCATGATTACATGAATGGTGTGAATCTACATTGTATACAACTTGAAAAAAGTTTTCTTTTCATAGAAATGAAAAGTTGTACCCCATTTGTGTGTGATGATTCAAAATGCAGTATGTAAAAATTTTAAAAAATTAATAAAAAAAACAGAAATGAAGCCAGAAATGAGAACTTGCTGGTAGGAATAAAGTGGTTCAGTCTTTTTAGGAAATAGTTTCACAAAATCAAAGATTAAGTAGGATTACCATACCCATAAGCATATACTCAAGAAAAATTTTAAAATCACATGTTCACACAAAACTTTGTACAGATATTAGTACCAGCTTTATCATAATAGTCCAAAAGTTGAAACAAGTAGAATATTGACAAATATATTTAAAATGTAGCTAAATGCATAAGCCTGTTAATCCATGCAACTCAGAAGGCTGAGGCAGAAGGATTGCAAATTTGAGGCCACCTCAGCAATTTAGAGAGGCCCTAAGCAACTTAGCTACACCCTGTCTCAAAATTTTAAAAGTAAAATAAACTAAAAGGGCTGTAAATGTAGTTCAGATGTAAAGTGTCCCTGGATTCAATCCCCAGTGCCAAATAAATATATAAAAAATGAAATGGATTATATCTATACAAGGGAATATTTTCTAGCCATAAGAATAAATGAGGTACTTGCACACACTACTGCATGGATACACTTTGAAATATCAGTCACAAAAGACCAACAGCTGTATGATTCCTTTCATTGAAATGTCAAGAATAGGCCCACTAATGCACCTATTAGAGGGAAATAGGTAAAAAAGAGTTGTGATCCATGAGTAGCAGCATCTCTTTTCCAGGAAAAGTAGACACAAGGTTCATGAAGTATACATTCTCCATAAACAGGCATCCAAAGCCCAGGGTCAAAATGCATACATACTCACACACAGACACACACATCCCAGCAGTGAGATAAAACAGATGCTGCGTGTCAGAGAGGTGGAGAGGCAAATTTCTGGTTCCTTCTTAAATTGGGGAAGATTACTAGAAAGGACTGGGAGATGACATGTTCTTGATTTCTCCCAGAGAAGCATTTGCTGAACTGGCAATGTTCTCAGTGATGTAAACTTCAAGAAGATTCTTCAGTCCCAGAGAATTTCTACCTGATGACTACATGCTTGTTCTCTATGACCCGTTGTCCTTCAGCAAGTCCTTCTATGGAATTTCTGGATCTCTGATTGGAAACCGCTTGCACTTTTTTGCTTAAAACAAGGTGAATGCCAACACTACACAGGCCCAAAGCAGACATCAGAACCCCACCATTAGACCCTGATAGCAATAGGGAAATTCACCTTTTACTGGTCAGGAACAGAAGAATTAGTAGGCAAATAAGAAGAACTACACATCTTAGCCTTCAAAAGGAAATGTCAAGACATGCCAGAGGAATCTAGGGTCAAGAGGACAGGACACAAAGTGTTCTGCTCAACTCACTTTCGTCTTTAGGAGCCGGGCTGAAAGTCTTCTTAGTGGTAGGTGTCATGATTGGTCTAGACTGTCACTGCACAACTATGTCAAAACAGTGGATTCAGAAGATGCAGTTGGAATGAGCATTTGAACATTCTGGAAATCTGAAAAGTAAGCTTATTAACAATATCAGGCATTGGGGATCTTAGTGTGGCTATCTGATACATAATGCACACATACAATACTGGTTGTTAATAAATTACTTCAATATTTTATGTACATAATACCATAGTAACATATTGAGAGCTCTGATAAAATGAACACAAATTTATTTTTTACTATTTTCATCTTGACTTTTGGCAAAAAATAAAAGTATATTTAATACTATTTATAAAATCTCTGTTTAGAGATACATATAATATATCAAACTGTTCATTGATGTGTTTAAGTATAAATAGATGATTATAATTGACTAAGAAATTATTTTAGAATTTCACTTCTGTGAATATTTACTAGTTTGATAGAATCTTTTAATTTTATATTGGAGGAATATTTTTACCGAAGGAATATTTTTCCTGTTAGAATATGTGTTTTCATATGTACAGATTGCCAAACTTTTACAAAATTTGTATGAGATTGTTTATATTTTTATTCAATTAAAATTTCATTCTCATCTCAGATTTTACAGTGGAGATTCTTTTTTTAATGGAAAGTGTTAAAAATTAAAAGTTTAATTCAACTAACAGAGTAAAAATGTTATTCAAAGGAAACAAATGATTTCTGGCTTTGAAGCAAAAACTGTTCTATGTTTCTACTCTTTGTTTTAGAAGGAAATCAGTCATGCAATTTAATTTAAAAAATTTAATGTTTTACTGAATGTATAAAGTTTTTCTTAGCTACTTCAGTTTTTATCAATAGCTCTGTAGTTGTATTTGTATTTCTAAATTTTAGAACAAAACTTTGGCAGTATAATCCATACTTTCTTATATTTTCCAATAATTAGTAATATTTAGGATTTCTCACGTGTGTAGAAAATGCTTTGAGAACAAAGAATATGCCAATGTCCATTTTGCATTGATAAACTAGTACATTTTAGTGTAAAATGCACAGGCAACTATTCAATAAGTGTACATACATTCAAGTTTTATTGGTTTATAACATAATGACTAATTTTTCTTTTAAGAAGTTTGGCTCTTTCAGTAGGGAAGGAGCATTTGCCAACCTGTGAATGGTCAAGAACATGTGAATTTTAAGGACTATGTTGGATTGCAGGAGACATGTGACTAAAGGTGCTGAAAATATAGGAGAGACATGACAAATCATTCCTCAAGAACCCAGAGGACTTGGAGAAGGATGAGAACATAAACACAAGTCACAGAGGGAGTCCCGGAACACAGCAGCATTCATCTTCCAGTGGTAAAGGGAATGTTGGTAGGAATGGGATAACACTTTTTTTTCTGGGTATAAAAATGAAAAGTGCACCTGTGAGATAATCTTAATGTTCCTTGTCAAATAAAAGAAGATGGGATTAACAAAGGGGTGAGTGGAGGCAAGAGGGGTGTGGCCAGAGGAGGTGGGCATTGGGGGCGTGGCTTTGGCCTGTAGTTGGTGTCTGATCGTCCTGTGAGCTTCTTCCCTCCACCACACTCTTCTGTGAGCCCTCAAGTAAACTTTTCCTCCTCTACAGTTGTTCTTGTGGTCCTTCAGTCACAGGAGTGAAAAAGGTGACTAAAACAAGGCATAAATGGATATCCAGGTAGAGTTGTGGTTCTCTCTGGGAATGGCTTTGAAAGCAAGGCTAAAATTGAAAGTGGAGCATGGTGTTAACACAAAAAGAGAATTATGGATTCAAAGTCTCAGTGCATAGAAGATAAGAGAAAGGATGTCCATGAGAAAATTAAGACCATAAGAAAATGTTGTTCATAGTGGAAAATTGATTTTAGACTTTTAATAAATGAAAAAAAAAATGAAGAATTGGGAAGATGATAAAATCCAGTGTGTTGTCAAAAATCAAAATTTTTAAAAATTGTGTCTGTACTGAACATGTAGAAACACTTTTCTTGTCATTATTCCCTAAGCAGTATAGAGTAACAACTGTTTATGTATCATTTATATTTTAGTAGGCATTATGGGTAATCCAGAGATGATTTAAAGTATACAGGAGAATTTGCAAATTTATATATACAAACATAGTGCCCTCTCACATAAGGGACGTGAGCACTGGCAGTCCCCACAAGGATATTGAGGGACAGGTGTATTCGTCGGTTGATCAAAAGTCAATAGACTGGTATTTAAAATTAAGTGGCTGTTGCTTCACGATTTTAATTCAATTACTTGTTGAATCTAAATATGTGCCTTCTGAGGCTTATGTTTGCTTTCCATGTTTGTTCATATCTCTCACCACTTCTCATATATATTCCATAGCACCAGTTTCTTTAAAATGCAACGGAAAGAACTTACATTTGTTAAATTTTGTGTTACCGTAGCTGCTGACTGCAAAATGACAAAAGTCCACCTTATAACTTTGAAGATATTTGCTCTTTGGAAATCAAATTTGTTTAATAAATCAGGATATATATATATATATATATATGCAAATAAAAATACCAATGCCAGAATCATTCCAATGTGTGTCAAGAAAAAAAAATACTAAGGAAACAGACAACTTAATTTTGTTAGACATGACATAAATTTCTAATAAAGGAATTAGAAAGTAATTCCAACTTTCTCATTTTCATTTATCACTGGATAAAGACTTCAGTTTGAACATTTAATGTTTTTATGTGTGCTAAGTTATCAATTTTATTGAACTAAAATTTTCTACTTTGCTCCAAACTTTGTCTGCTCAGCTTATGAAATTGCTTCCTCTTTAAATTACTGATTTTCATTTATTCAGAAGAGAACAGCAGTAGCAACATCATGCTTTCATGATTTCACTTAACATTAGTCACCTCTCACTTAACTGCAAAATATCTGTAAAAGAATAAAAAGAGAGCTTTAAAATATTAATTTTTGCTAATTTTTTTTGATCAGACAGATGAACCTAATGGAACAATATGTTGATTGCTAATAAAGTCATTTAATATTCTACACATCTGCATATTTATCAGTGCTAAGTGCAGCCAAGCAATCAGCAACATCCCCATGATAACCCTCCTGTGGTGCCTGGAGAGATAACATAATGCCTGATGAGCAGGGAGGCCTCTCAACCAAGGCTCAGTCAGCTTTCAATTTGGGTACAAAGGAAATGAGCTCACCCTGCTGCCCCAGGCAGAGGAGTCAGCACAGAGCAAGGGCACCCCCTGGGCAAAGAAAACCTAAGTGGGTCTAATCATTTAAGAGAGATCTGCAACCCTTTCCAAAATATTTTTAAAAGATGAATCAGACTGTTATGCCCCATTAATAATATATACTTAGCATTAAAAATCCTTTTTCAGTGAAATAAGCCTTGCAACTTAAAAGTAGAATTCTTAGGATGTGTTTTATGCATAATAAAGTATTATGATGAACAGATACCCCCAAACAACTGTAGGTCACAGTGTGTTCTTGGTGCATGATGATCCTTTGAAGAGAGTGTATATTACTTGCTGCCATTATCACTAATGGAGTCCCATTCTCTTTTACTATTCATAACGCAGCATACTGTATTAAGACCATGCTATATTTGCTTTTCTAATACTCAGCCAAGAACTAAAAAGCAAAGTGAGCACTTTGGAGAAAGTTGAAAGAACAAAATGATCGTATCACAGCCCCAATCATCCTTTGTTGTAATTTGCTCTCTAATTACTTTCCTGGAGGACATAGAGGAAGCTTCATTTTTCACCTTTCTTTCACCACCTACCTTGAAGCCTGGTATATTTTACATATGCAAATTCTATTTAACCATGGATGAATGGTGCATCTTAGGTTGTTCTTAAATTGCTCTTTCCTTCAGAATTAAAGGCAATTGAGTAAATCATTGACCACATATATTTCACTGACAAACAAAATATAAAACCTAAAGCAATTCAAGACAACCTCTTCCTTGGACACCCTTGCATTTATTTACGCTCTGCATATTACAAATGCCTGCTTTGTGCCTGGTACCTGGGAATAGACTTGTGGTGATTTGGGGTGGGGGGGAATCCTAAAGCCTGTGTTCTCCTGGAGAAGAAGAGACAAATGTAATGGATGAGAAATATATAAATTTGATGGTATCAGAAGATGATTAAGTTTTGTGAGGGTAAAAGAGAAAAAAAGAGTGTGATAAAGGGAGTCAGCTATGCTGCTTGAGAGCTAGAAGTTTAAATAGGATAGGCTGGGAAGGCTTGCTGGAGGAGGTGACCATAAACAGAGACTTGCACATGGCAAGTAAGTGAGCCTCCTGGGTATCCCAGGGCAGAATGCAGAAGGAAGAATGCTTGGTCACTAAAAATATTCTAAGAGGGGCACATATTTGCCACGCGAGGACAATGTGACTAGAGCATTTTGGAGAGAAGTGGGAAACAGCTCTTACAGGCAGTAAGACAGCAGGTTATGCAGGACCTTAAGAGGCAACACTAGGACTCTGAACCCTTCTTCAGTCTTGCTGCTGTTGGAGAGTTTTGGGGGAATAATCTGATCACCCCAACTCTTTGTTAGTTTTTGACTGTTGGAAAGAAAAGTAGAAACAGGCAGAGCAACATTATATATTCAACATGATGTATAAAAGAAATGGGAGAAGTTGAGAATGATTTCAAATCTTTCAGCTTCTGCAACTCGTAGTGAAAATATAGTTTTTAAAAAATGTATATGGAAAGAACATCGAGATATGAAATGTCTTAGAATTTGTGTTTACTATCCTAAAACATAGGTGATATATTGACTGATTCGAAGAAATTTATGTTTAGGGAAATGAATTCCAATTCAGGGTCAAAAGGAAGGAAGATTATGTGTTTAATTTTGATTATACCTTGGGTCAATATTCAGTCATTCATTTTTTTCTTTCAGTCTATATATAATTTTACTACGTACAGTACATCACGACTGCTTAAAGTATCAACAGTGCAGTAATAAAATATGGAAACACATTCGATCCCTTAGAACTTACCTTCAATTAAAGGAAACACTGGACAAAATAAATAAGTAAAATGATACCTATGTTGTGTAGTGATAAGTGCTTGGAAAGAAAGCAAGATGGAGAAGGCAAATATAAAATACTGGACTAGGAGTTGGAAATTTAAAAAATAATGGCCAGAGCCAACTCCACTGGGAGGAGACTTCTAAGTAAATACATTCAGGAAGTAATAACACTAACCATAAGGTCATTCCAGCCTAGGCAAAATAACATGAAGACTTTCTCCTCTGACTGTCAGAAAAGCTCTGCTATGACTTTCCAGCATGGTAGACCCTTGCAGCTTGATGAAGGAGGGATGATCTATAAGGATCCTTTCAAGATGACACAAGCTGATTACAACAGCAAGAAACAGAGCTGTGGTGACCCAGAATTACATATAAGGTTTCAATTCATTCTGGATTTGAGATTTAGGTCCTATATTCTGATCCCATCTACTGGAAGGTAAAAGGGATTCCATATACTGGCAGATTTGGACATGATTCCATATTTATTTGGCAGATTGGTGCCATGGAGATGGAACTGATTTACATCTGGGTGGATAGACTCTAACTTTACCTTTGGGAACTGGATGTATGGTGTTGTATTCTTGGCCAAATTACGGGTACTGAGATTTATGATATGTGATATAAATTCTGGATGACCTCCCTCCCTTACGAACTCATAGTTTCTCTACTGATGTTTTCTAAATAGCCAAACTGGTTTGATGATCCTGGCTTGATTATGTAGATAAGAGGATTTGTAAGCACTTGCTATTGAAAGCTTCAGTCTTTGAAGACAGTGCAGAACACAGGTTCTTTGCATGTATGGTGGCTGTTCAAAGCATGGTAAGTATTCCATGCATGTGGCCAGATCCATGGGAAGTGTGTGCTGTGGAATGCCTGTTGGATCCCAATACATATTGGCATTTCTCTCTCTGCACATATCCTTTGCTTTTAAATAGAAGCCCCGTGTGAGTACATATGCAGAATTTGTGGGACCATTTCAAATATTTCAGCTGGGGAAACCATACAAGAGTATAAGTAGAGAAGACCGCAATGTGTATTCAATTGTTTCCCAGAGTAGAAAGTAAATCACTCCACTCACTATAAACCCTTATCTTTATTGTCAATTAGCACACAGTATAAATTTAAGGGCTAAAACAAACAAAAAAACAAAAAATACCCCTGAGTACCTATAATTTTAATAGGTATTCAAACAATTATTGTTTACTAATTATGAAATAAATAATATATATACAGGAAAAGCTCCCGAAACACCAAAGTGTCCTTTTATTAGAGGAATGGAAGCAATGTTCATGTTTTATTTCAATGCTGATTTTGAGCACTAATACATAGAAGACACTTAATAAATAACTGTCAAAAGGACAAAAAAGCCACCTTGTTGAGTTTAAATACTAGCATGTTATCGCCTATGTCTATCAATGGATGGGTTAGGGCATTTTAATTAGTTCTTAACGGCATATAAAGCACGAAGAAGGAGAGATGAGATAAAGAAAGTCCATCGAGTTAAAAAAGAAAAAAAAAGATCTGAAATCAAAAGTAAAAGTAGCAGTGATTCTTCATAAACCAGGTGGGACTAAGGCAGTGGAATGTTGTGCTTACTCATGAGTCAGTCATTATGGCTGTATGACTTGCACAGGTAGAATGTCTCTTCTTGGCAATGTCCCACCATGATATTACCCACTGACTGCATTTTGCCATTGTTGAACATAGGTATGTTGTCTATGGGAGGTATTTCCTGATTTTCAGTTGCCTAGTATACAGTTACCTTTCTTTTGGAAAAACATGCTAAAATCTCTTGGAAAATCACGTGTGTATGTGCGCGCTACATAAGACCATGTAAGACTACAGAGAAATGTGTTTTGTTCATCCTTAACTACAAAAATACTTAAAGTTCTGCTTCATGTTCTATCTGGTGTTAGGTTTTAAAATTTATTTAATTCTTTCATTGTCTTGAGATCCTTAAAAAAAGCTCCAAACTTTACTCAAAATTGCCAGACTCTTTATCTATGTAAAACAAACACAGACAAAATATGCTATGTAAGATGTACTACAGTGTATAGGTAGAGCTTTGCATATCTTAATAAATAAAATAGAAAGTGCAGCTTATGAGTTAGGGAGAAGTTGTGAGTTCTAAAAGGTTTGCACTGCTTCTGAGATACATATGCATTGTGTCATGTATCACCTTGTGGTGCTTCAAATGACATAAATGCATTTGGGAGCTCTGAATTTCTTCCCCCGAGCCAATTTATGGTGCTTACATTTCTAGCTCTTCCTCTGTTTAGTATTTGACCTCCAAGAGTCAAGTAGTACATCAACTACCAGGGCTTGAACTTTCCCCAATACTAAATGTTAATTAAAGCAGAAATGTGTAGGTAGGGCTTTTCTAAATAGAACAGAATCACTTCGGTTGCTTAGACCTTTGAGATTCCAAGGCATTGTATTGTATCTTGATGCCACACATTTATATTTTTTAAGAAAAATGCTATCATTTGCTGATGGCCATTTGAGATTCTTTTTGAGTGATTTTTAGTTTTAAAATGCTTAGTTCAATACCTTTCCTCTCCAATTTGTTTGTATTTCTCAATGCTTTTCACAAATTGAGTGATTTTATTACATATGTTTTCTTATAACTCAATAAATTTTATTCAAATAGTTTCTAATTTAGCATGCAATGAAAAGAGCATCATCAGTATAAAATCACATTTTCTAACTCCTGAGATTAAGAGTTCAAATTTCTAATATTTAGGGACTAGCATATCATTATGAAAGTTGTACTTTCTGAACCATGTACTTGCATTTTTTTTTTTTTTTGTAAGACCATTGATCTTTCCTCTAATTACTAAGGAACTGTCTGTTTTGGGGACAGTTTCTAAAATCAACTTTACTCCAAGCTGCCATTGCCTATTCAATTCTGATATATAACATGGAATAAATATGTTTTAATCTCAATAACCTCCAATATAGTGTCCTTTTAGTGTCGTTTTGGGGGCAATTGTATCTACTTTCCTTTGTCATCCCGAATGGTTTATAACAGGCCTTAGAATCTAATTTAAACAAGTTAATTTTTAAGCAATTAAAATATTTGCAAAATTTTCTGTTACTCATAATTTTGCTTGAATAGCCTAGATCTCAGGTGATCATATTCCTTCTTAGAAATAGTATTTGGGAAAAATAAATGGAATAGGGTACTTACCACATTTAGAAGATTCTGAAAGGCAGCAGGAGTAAAGGGAGTCCATGCAGAAACTAAAATTTTGGGAAAACCCAACTAAGAGTAATGTCAACATATAAGTACAAAAAGCTACTATATTGTATAAAATCTAGAATTATGTGCTCAATAAATAGATTATATGAAACTAGGTTATAAAAGCCAAGACTGATGCAAAGATAAAGAATAATGGAACCATGTAAAGAAGTCTTGTGAGTTAATATTTAGGGACACTTAATGATGAGATGGGCCAAGTGTCAAGGTGGTTCTGAGTCTGACCCTTGTTTCCTACTCTGCAACAGTGGAATTAGGTCTTGCAAGTACCTTTTTTTTTTTTTTTTTTTTTTTTTTTTCGGCTGGTCCAGATCAACTGTCAGTAGAAGGTGCTGAGAGAGGAAGGAGGAGACTTCTCTTTCTGGAGTGCTCCTCTAACTAGGCTCCTGAGAGATGGCAGTTATGGCTTCCAAGACACCAGGCTGCTGCCCTGTGTTGGAGGCAGCTGCTACCCTGTTTCCTCCACGTCTTCTAATCAGAATGGTGCTGTTGAGACATCTTTCCACAAATATTTTCAATAGCATGAATGGCTTTCTAGCAAGTACCAAGAAATGGCACCCATGGATGGCTTTCCTGGCATCTCAAGGGCAGAATTTTGCCACTGTAGACACTTCACCATCCAGCATCTCCGACCGGCTTCTCCAATAAGACCTGTAAGCACTGGGTGGGTACGGGTGCTCTTGCTTGGGCCCTGCCTCAGCCCTGGGTTAGTGGTTGCTCCTCGTATCTGATCTTCCTATGCTCTCTACTACTCTCCTTACCTTTTACCAGTCAACTTTCCATTATCACAATACCATGCTAATTGTTCTCTGTATTCAGCTTACCTGATCAAATCACTGAATGTTTTGCTCCCTAATTGGACTTTGATAGAGATGATAAAAAATTTACCTGCATTGAATTGCCTCCATAAATTCTGCTTATAGAATAAAACCTGATCCATCCAGAAGATTCTTATGTGTTTATTTACTTATTTAGATATGAAATTGTTACACTCATAATTCCAGAAGAGGACCTGTGGTTCATCTTCTTTCTGATGTCATATTTATACTTATTCACATCTTTCAAAGGGGTGGGGATTTTGAGAAAGTATCAAGGAAGAAATTAAAGGGGGTTACATGACTTGAAAACATTGACACATTGTTTAATTTTTTTTTCTCAAAATTTAATTTTAATTTTAATTTTAGACTTCTATTGTCAGCAACTAAGGACTACTCTTTACAACCCCAAATCTTCTCTTCTCTTTCTGGGAGTGTATCCTGTTCCCAATTTCTCTGTACTTGCTACTATGTTAGACTTCACTGGGCCTAGCAGGGCCCCTGTTTTCCAAGGATGAGGCTCAAAATTTCCAGCTTCCTCCAAAGAATACACAGTATTCAGCCCATCTTTCTGAGTGAGTCACCTAGATTTTATTCAAACAAAGGCAAAACCACAACACTTCTAGATTCCAAAGCATGGGGGTATTCTGGGTTGACCATCATTTTTACAAATTTTTGCATTTTTACATATTTCTATCCACTTAGATTTCTTTGTTGTGATTTAATTTCAAAAATTCCATTGTAGGTATATGTGTACCTTTCAGATCATGTTAGTCACTTCTGAGTGTGGTGGGGCTTTGTGGTGGTTATTGGTTTGTTTTTAAGGATTAATTCCTATACATCTTCCTATTAGTGGCCAAAACACTTTCTATTTATTGTGGACTTAATGTTTGTGTCTTTGCAAAATGTGTATGTGAAAACCGTAATCTCTAATGCGATGATATTTGGAGCTTGGGGTCTTTGGGAGGTAATTAGGTTTAAATGAGGTCTGGAGAGTGGGGATCCCATGATAGGATTAGTGTCAGTAAGAGCAAGGTTGTCCAGAATGTGCTGTCTCCATACTACGTGGGGACACAGTAAGAAGGCAATCCTCTGCAAACCAGGGAAAGGGCTCTCATCAGAAACTGAATCGAGGGGCACCTTTGTTTTGAACCTATGACCTCTGAACACTGAGCCATAGGTCAAATGTGTAAGCCACCCGCACAGTCTGTGGTCTTGTGTAATGGCCGGCTGAGTTAAGAAAATTTTCTTTGCTCTTCACACTAGTTTTAGACTGAGTTAGGAAAATTTTCTTTGCTCTTCACACTAGTTTTAGACTGCAGGCATGATTTTCTTTTAACTTGGATACTTAGCAATTTAGTTAATATTTTAATTGAGGAGATTAAAAGAGAGCTTCATGATTTCAAAACATGTAACTTTACATTTAAATATTTAAAGAACAGACATTCAGTACTCTAATTTCCTTTTGAAACACAGGTTATAAAAAGAACTGTAACTCAGTTATATTACTTAAAATAGCTATATATGGAAATGCATGCTATAAAACACATGGGTATATTTATAAATACTATGTAGCAAATATATGAATATTTCTGTTACTATGAAATTGTGTAGTTGACTAGGTAAATAACTTAAAGTAGGATAAGAATATCTAAAGGTTTAAAACAAAATGAAGGCAGAAGGAAACAGGTCACCTGAGAGTGCATATTCAGAAAGGAAGTAAGGTCACCAAACCTTGCTCTCCTTCTTGTGTGCATTGGCAAATGCAGGCAGTAAAGTCACCAGCAACTGAGGAGCGATATTTTTATTCTAAGTCAGAAGAATTCTAAGAAATGGAAAATATTCCCTCTCTTGAGTTTATATATAGCAGATATCATAAAATAATATTTTGTTTCTATGAAAATCACTTGGTTTTATTGAATTTCTACAGTCTGTATTAAGAATAGAAATAAGGATGAAAATATAAACTGTAAGTTAAAATAATTGAGGCTTAGAAAAAGCATATAAGAAAATAGTATTTTTAACAACTCAAACGTCTAAGAATATTTTGAAAATTCTGGAATTGAGGTCATTAGAAACTTTCTCTTCCCTTTTATTGAGCTGCATGTTTAACTGTACATAAAATACAATCTGACAGAGTGAAATGTGAGTCCCTTTCCTTTTTCAATCAGGTCGACTCTACCTTCCTGTAGTTGGAAGAAATTGGCTTAAAATGTAGAAATTTTCCTTGAACTGTGTTCCTTATCAAACATTCCTAATTGTTAATGATTAAAGCAAATGAGTTAAAATAGGGACATTAGTCATATATATTGACATAAAGAGTTCAATTATATTAACTTCCCTAATTTTCCAGATATTAGTTATTTTTATTGTGCTCACTGATAATGTGGGAAACTTCTAATAAAGCATTTATTAATGGAAATTAACATAAAACACAGTATTTGATATTTAAAGGAATTATTCCAGTTAACAGTTCTGCAGTGGGTATACAGGCTTAATACCATGTGTTAACCTTTGACCATTCTAGAAGGAGCACAGGATTGTTATATGGCATGTTTATTTCTGCTTCTTGTGCTTGGATTTCCTTAAGCAATTAAACCCATGGAAGAGAAATTTTTAGAAGAGTCAAAGTCTATGTGAAAGCTGGAACTTATTTTTTGGTTTGTTTTGTTAGTGTCAGAATACGTAAAGTGAATCTTCATTAAATAAAGTTGCTACCATACTTTTAAAAATTTATGGAGGATAAGAACGATAATCTCTTACTCTGGTTCATAGTGAAAAAATGTCAAGAGGGCTTATTTCGATTTTTCATTTTCATAGAAGAATATATTGATTTTTATATACTTAACTAAATGTTGCAAGCATGCTACTGCAGAGTGGATTGTTTTACTTTTTTAAAAAGTAACTTTCTATGCGATTGCCATTACCTTGTCGATGATTTGAAACAGAGAGCTTTGCCCCTGTGAAGAAGGTGGTAAATTAATAAAGCTGATGCAAACAATTTGGTTCTAAAAGTTGATGCTTTAAATTATACCCTCTAGCTAAAAGAAGTTAAAATTTTGAAATAGCAAACTTGACCCAAATGCAATCTTGACAATTTGTGATGAAGGAAGTAATCTTGTCCCCTACCACATTTCTTCCACTATGACAGAATTGATTTGATAAAAATAAAATCTAATTTTGCCCCAGATTTAAAGTTTTCAAGTCCCCCAAGAGATTCCCAAAACCCTAATGAAGTTTTTACTCGTCTTTAGACAGAACACAAAAGACAATGTCAGTTGTGCATAATACTAAATGTGTTCAGTTTATCAAACTATTCTGTTTATTCAACATTGCTACCTATGATTGTAGTTCTAAACTGACTTCTGGTTTGAAATGACTGTTTATAAAATTTTTTTCTCTTATTTTTTTTACTTACAAAACTACAAAACTGAGAGTCTTAAGGTCATTCTTACTTTATTTTCATTTCTATTTTTTTTTTTTTTTACTTTGTGTTCTTTTGCTTTATGTACCTGTGGATTCCAATTATTGTAATCACTGCTCTACTCAGTGAAGTTAAGAATCCCCAGCGTGATGTTCAAGGATTTATATTCCCAGCGCCCTTCTCTTCCATGATTTTTGTTTGTTTTTCATTTTTTGTTTTTTGTTTTGGTACCAGGGATTGAACCCAGGGGCACTTAACCTCTGAGTCACATTCACAGACCTTTTTTATTTTTTTTTTGAGACAGGGTCTCAATAGGTTGCTTACAGTCTCACTAAGTTGCTGAGATTGGCTTCAAACCCATGTTCCTCCTGCCTTAACCTCCTGAGCTGCTGGGATTATAGGCATGTACCACCATGCCCAGTTTCTTCCTTCTTCCATAATATCTAAACAACTGTATACCATTCATCCATGCCTCCACCTTTTTATTCTATGCCTTTGCATGTGCTCTTGTTCTTCTGAAGATGATTTCCTCTCTCCTTCAAATACATTCAATTAAAAAAAATGTAGAAATCATACTTGAAGAATTAATGTCACTCTTTACACACTAAGATCTCAAATACATTTAGACACCCTTTCTGTCTAGTCTCTCAGTACAGCATTTATCAAACTGAATTTTTGCCTTTTGTGTTGCTATACTTCTTAGTTGTACTTATCACATTGCATTATAATTTTTTAATGTGCTAGGCTTCCACGCACAGTGAGATTCTTGAGTGTTGGAACCATGCCTAATTCATTCTTGCATTTCTATTTCCTAGAATATAAAGTATGCAATAGTCATTTAATTACAATTTCATGCATGAGTTCTTGAATGAATGAATGACTCATCATCGCTACCACTAGCTCTGACAAAATTACCATGAACGTAGCTTTTTTGCTAATTGTACAAAGATGGGATTTAAATGTTTACATTATTGGTTCAGAGATTTTCAACTGGATCTGTGCTTCATAATCACTTGTGGAGCTTTATAAAATCCATGTTTGGTCCTCAGAGAGTGGGCTCTGTGGTATCTGGTAACCATGTATCTATTTGTTCATTTTTTTCCCCCATTTTCACTCATGATTCTTGTATCAACTTAGAATAAGAACAATGTAAGTAAAAAGTTCTATAGTGAGTCAAGTATCATAGTATCCTTGACTTGATATTAGGAACTTAGAAAATAAAAATTAATATATACTTGTTTAACCTGAAGCCTTTCAACATTTGGGTTAATTGTAGAGTGCCAATCTGATAACACTCTGCATTGTTTTGCGTGGGATTTTATTCCAATTTAATTTTGTCTTCAAAACTTAGTCCCAGACATTATTTAGGGTATTTGCCAAGACTGAGGGTATTATTAATTAATTGTTCATATTACTTTGTATGTGATTTTATTCCAGTTTAATTATATCTACAAAATGTAGACAGTATGTAGGAAAATTACCAAGACTGCCAACATTGTTAAATAACCAGCTGACCTTGAAAACTAGCTGGTAATGGACAGAAAGACTAGTGCTGATGACAGAACTGTAGTCTACAATGACACATAAATTCTGCCTGGAGTTCACGTTATAGCATCTATATCGTGATTTAGTGAAGTTTTGATATCTTCAGCTCAATCACAGCTTCCCTTGAATAGGGAGTGTCGCTGCAATTTGATTAATCTAGTGACAGTTTGCAGTTTCACTTCTCTGGAAGGATGGTAAAATAAGATTTAGTTGTAACGATATGTACAGTGTAGAGTTTCATAAGGCCTTATCTCATAAAATGCCTGAATAACTTCTCAAGTGGTAAGAAAGAAGAAAAAATAAGAATTTACGACAAAAATAATAAAAGAGTTTTGCTATTGAAGACTTGCCTGTATTGTTGCTGAGACTCAGGAGCAGCACACATTAAAGCGGAAATGAGCTTGATGAAGTTGTCTATCTAAAATGACTGTTTCCTCTTCTCACGTGATTTGTGGAAGAGCATCCATACAGATATGGCTTTTTCAACATCATTCTCAGTGTGATTATAGGCTTATATGTCTCTGTTCCAAACCATTATGGACAGTTCTGGACAATTCACACAGCAGACTATTTTATATATAAATTTTTTATGTCTTTTATTTATATTTCATCACTGAAATGAATTACTCAAATACCCAACATATATGTGAAAGTCTAAATTCATTAATTAGCATCAATATTATTGATGGATATCAGTGCAAGAGCAACTGATGTCAATCACTGTAGGATTACAAGTTTCTCAACCTGGGTCCCTGAATAAGATGAAATGGTGTTATGGGTGGCGGGAATGTTCATAATTCTTTTTTGAGAACTGGTTTTGTACTATGTGCAAGAACCTAGCACTCACAGAAGTGGCCAGTAACAGGAATGTCCGGCCTCAGCCTTTTTCATTTCCATATGGCACTGTGCAAAGGCACTATTCTCATTCTGTTGGACTCATTCAGTTTTGAGGCTGCATACAAAAGACTTTGTAATTGACAGGGGCTGATTATACAGAGGAAAGGAGAAGGGGTGGGTGAGATCAGACTCCCTCCCAAATCATCTGCCGTCACCTCCTTTTATGCACCACTGATTGACTTAGGAAAATCACCGAGAGAAGAGAACCTGGTCTACCACTATATAAGAAACTAGAAGAAAATAGTTATTTCAGAGCAAACCAGTTTTATATTCTATCCTTAACTTCCTGCTTTAACTCTTTGCTCTTGTTACAAACATTGCAAAATCTGCAATGTGTAGGTCAGAAGTTAATGTGCAAAGTTTTCATATTTCAGTTTTTGCAATTTTCTCCTTTAATCACTTCCTCTAATCTTCTCCTCCATATTTTATTGGCCTTAAAAAAAAAAAAAAAAAAGATGTCTGAGAGTTCGGTATTGTGGTTTTTGAGGATGAGATATGAAAGGACAATTCTAAGTCTAAGCCAATGAATAAGTCTGGAAAGGTTGGCCATAATTACAATCTTCTCATTCATTTTACAAAAGTAACAAGGATAGCACTAAGAAAGCCTGTTCACAAAGGAAGTTATTATCCGTGGACTTTTCCTGGGCCAGTCATTCAACTTTCCTATTCCTTTGTGTACCATCTATGTCAAATAAAAGAAAAATTCAGGAATGGCTCTAGCAAAATTGGAAATGTGTTTCACAAGTCATGTTGTTTTGACATCTCAAGGTGCTGATTGTTTTGGGGGTTATTGGAATCACAAAGAAAACTAAAGTTGTCATTTTAAAAACTCACATTAGTAAAATGACTCTCGGTAAGTAACGAATTCAGTAGCAAAACTTGTTGTCCAGAGAAGAAAAAGTCTCATGGTTGGTGGGAAGCTAATAAGGTCAGTATGTATCATTATAGTCATTAAAACGATGGCACTAGATGTTGCAGTATAATTCAGAAAAGTTCCATTCTTGTATGATATGATCATAGGCATATTAATTTGATGTCATAATATGCTGAAGAAGTTTTATATAATAATATGAAGAAAAGGTTTTATTAATTGATTTGAGGAGTCCTAAAGTTTCCCCAGTAAATGTCTTGCTGTGTCATTTGTAAGATTTGTGAATAATGGTGACATAAAAATTTTTTTTTTTTTTTTTTTTTTTTTTTTTTGTCTCCCATTTGTTTGGCCTGAACCAAGCAAAGACCAAGATGATGTTAACATTTTCTCCTTTATCTGCAAAGTCCCTCTCTTAGAGGAACTGTGCTGGTCTTTCTGCAGAGGTTCCCCATCAACTCTAGCCTCTGTGAGAGTTTTCTATGTCTTTAAACAAAAGATCTTTCTGACATAGTCACAACAATACTCTCTTCACCTAGAAGTAGTGGGAGTTCTTGAGGTTAAAAAGAAAACTCACAATGATGCTACAAAACATGTTTTACTTTATTAAGGAAAGACCAGTTTACTTGAGAATATTTTAAAAATTGGGTGCATAACTGAACAAAGAGAAAATAAAGCACTTAGGAAAAGGCTCAGCGGGGTGTTTGAGCTGGAAGGAGAACTGGAGGAGGGCTTTCAAGAAAATAATAGACCTCCTTCAGCAGAGATTTTCAAGGTGAGGCACGCTGGAGGAAACTGGCCTGCTTAACACCTGTGTTTCTACATGTGGACCTGATGAACAGACCCATTGTGAGGCCCTACAGAAAGTATTTTAAAAAGGAAACAGAATCTTTATAAAAATCAATTGCAAAACTAAGTGTTAGTGAAAGAGATTCAGCAAGTCTTGAGCTTACATTGAGAAAAACATAAATCTTGTTTGGACTTAACTATGCCGTTTAGTATAAATTCATTATATTTGCATAATGAGTTCATAAAACTTATGAAAAATAAATAGAAAGAAGTTTCAGGAAAGTAAGATAAACTCCATTACCTTCTTTTCCCCTATACACCTTATCTAAAATTTCACTTTTTTAGTTTTCACCAGGGATAAAAATAGTCTGGACATACCATATACCACATCCCATAAAGCATATTAAAATCTTGTGGAGTACTAATTTCTGAAGAGACTTTAAATTTACTTGGATAAAGTAAAAGAACAAGAAAAATGAAAGGGGGACTCAAGTTTCTTTTCTTGGTATTGTATAACTATTGTGTACTATGTAATTTTTAGGAAGGAATAATCCATCACTCAAAGACAAGTCTAACACAAAGGTCAAACTTGTATCTCTCCAGTGTTGTTGTATAACAAATGACCACAGACTATCTCAATTAAATATTTATTAGTGTATACCTCTGGAAGTCAGAAGTCCAACAGGTAGGGCTGGGTTCTGCTGGATTCTGTGCTTGAGGGCGTGTAGGACTACTAAGACTAATTTTTCTTTTTCTTTCTTTCTTTCTTTTTTTTTTTTTTGTAGGTCCTGGAGAAGAATCCTCTATCAGGCTCATTCTTCAGGTTCATAGAATGTATTTGGGTGTGGTTGCATGACTGGCATAACTGTTTCATTGTTAGCTGTTACCCAGGGTAATTTTCAGGTTCTAGAGACCTATTCCTTGTCCAATTGCCAGGGATGCAGCCCTCTCCATCCTCAAAGTCAGCAATGATAAACTGAATTTCCCTATGCTTTGAAACTCCCACCCCCTCATCTACTTCATTCTGGAGGAAACATCATGCTACTAAGGGACTCATCTGATTGATTTAGTCCCAACCTGATAATCTCCATATCTTAAAATCAAATACTTAGATCTTTAATTCCATCTGCAAAATTCCTCCAAGCCAGTATATCCATACATAGCAGAATACCTTGTTTTGGTCAACAACAGAAATCAATAAGATGAAAGTCTCATAAGATTACATTTCACTGCCTGGAAATAAAGATGTATTTCTCAGTATGTGACACAGTAGCTCAATTAGTATTTTGAATAATCAAAGAATGAGAATCTTAAATGTTATTTCTTGAGTAACAGGTACTAAATCTGCCCTTTAATTGTTAATTCATTGAAATCTGGGTTGAGACAAGGTTGTACCTGAGTATGCTGTACTCCCGTGTTATTTAGCTTTCTGCTGCTATAACAAAACACCTGAGATAATCAATTTAGAAAGAATAGTGTCATCCTGGGGACCATGGCTTAGACATGGGTTGCTGGAGATGTTGAAAATCTGAACTACAGCAACTCTTACTCGCATGTAACTGGTGTTCATATGAGTATGAGAAGGGTGGAATTTGGACCTACTGACACAGGGAAGACAACCATGTGCACACCAAGAACTTGCCAGCATAGCCAGGAACGAACATGGACAGATTCTCTGTCACTTTTCTCAGAAGGAACGAAGTCCTCTAGGATGGAGAAAAAAAATTTTTTTTGTTGTTTTTAGTCACATCACTTGAGATATTTTCTTATAGAAGCTCTAGCAATGAACATAAATTCAAAGTAATTTCATGAGTATTTTGGCTTTACTAACTGGGCTAACCTATCTTTCCATTCATTTTCTTCCTATGTATTGTTTCATCATGTGAGATTTATTTTGGGTTTTCAAATAAGTCAAGACCTTTTTTTTGTCTAAAGTATTCTACTGTTTTCCCTGCTTAAAATGTTATTTTTCTCACATTCAAAATGGCTGTTGGCATACTCAGGGATTTTACCAATTGCTTATTAGAAAGTTAAATTTCCTTCAAAGTAATTAAATCTCAGGGCCTGCTCTAGAATTAAAACTATTTTAATTCATGCTGATTATATAATGTTGAAAAATCTTAACCATTATTAGAAACCAAATGAACAAATTTTTAATAAAAGTTTACAGAATATGGAATAACTGAAAAGATAACAGAATAACTTGAAGGATAAATATAATTTGACTTGAGAGAACTACTTATTTTGTTTTGGCTTGTAACAAATGAATTTCTACCTATGAAAGAGCAATCTCTTTGAGAGAAGAGACAAAATTTTTCATCCCCAGTAAATATTACTGTTCCCACATGTTATAGGTGTTCAATAAGAACTTCTTAAATAGATAAACATATAAATGAATAAGTGATAGTGCTCGCAATACTTGCCCCTTTTTCCTTATTTGTCAATAAGAGATAATAGAATCATAAGTAATTACGATAGAATATATAATATTTGATACTATCATTTTTGTTAAAAACACATAAAATACCTTAGTAAAAAGACCAAAAGTCTTAAACAAATGTATATTCAATAAATAAAAGTGTATAAATATCTTTCATTATTTGTTGCAAAAATATATATTGTTTTTGGGCATTAGAATACAGGTGATCTATTCAGATATTAAATAACAATTTTGTCAAGTATTATAAATAGTTTTCAAGTATTCAAATTACAAATCAATGCTACACATATAATATAAAACATGAAAAAAAAAATCTAGTATGCCTGTACTGATTTTTTCTTTTTCACATTTCTTCCCCTTGGGTTTAGAATAAATTTATAAGATTTGTAAAACTGGCAAAGTTTCCAACAGACTACAAATAATTGAATAATTCCACATTATATTTTAAAGTTATTTTTCTATTCTTGCAATTTTCTATCACTTGAACTTGCTAAAGTTTCTCTAGATATCTGCACTTGCCAGCAAATTTTTGTCAAATTGTTATCATATCTTTGGATATATCTATCTTTGCTAACTGATGGAACACTAGGTTCCAAAATTTCCAATTATCATATAAAAATTGAAGTTCATCTTAATATCTCCCGAGGCATATAGGAACTTGGCAGCCTGTCAGTTTCCTACATATTGACAAATTGACTGAGGGCCACTCTACTGTATTTATTAATTTACTTTCTGACTTGTTAGATATAACCTATAAATGTTGTTTAAAGCAGATATATTAATTGAAATCAAAACACCTGCCTTTTTACATTTCAGAACTAATAAAAATTTCAGGAAAGCAACCTCTATTATATCAATATTTATGTTTCTTTTAATGTCACTTTTACTACTTTTCACTGAAAGGTCATCTACATTAAACATTTATTATGTAAATTGTATTATACCTTGTATTTGAATTTAGTGAAAAGTAATTTGAAATGTATTTAGTGAAAAATAAACAGTCGTAAGAATGTTTAACGTGAAGCTAAGACCATTGTATTTCCACACACACATACACACACAAAAAAAAAATTACAGGGTTTTATTTTTACACAGAAGAAACATATGATTTTATTGGTGATAAAGCTCATCAGAAAAAGAATAAAAATTCATTTAGTAGTTTTCTATAAGGGTGGAAGGAAAATTTTTACCTGATTGCCTTATTTTGATTATGGTTTATGATCATTGTTCAAGGCTATGGAGATACTTGATAATGTTTATGTTTATTAATCTAACTCTAAATGCACAAATGTATAAAGTATTTTTTCTAGCAGAAAACTGCATAGCTCTAATTTGTAAAAAGAATCTCTCTGTAGAATGCCTACATTGTTCATTAATTCAGTGCATCTGTTTAGATGTCTCCTGTGCTAGCAGCGACGAGGTGGATGCTGGAGCCCTTGAATGAAATAGCCACATGCTGTCCTTTCCTCACTCCACCTACCAAGTGAAAGGGGTGCAAACAAGGTGAAAAGAATCGGAGAAAGGATTCTGGGGGATGTAATAGGAGAAAGGGGCTTGTCAAATGTGTTCGGAGAGAAGGCTAAATGCCTTTGAATATATAGAAAGTACCAACCACTGGGGAAAAATGCCCAATCAAAACTATAAAGCAAAAGCCTGAGAATAATTGCTAATTAAGAAAATGGTTGTGGGTTAAATAACTTTTGAAATGTGATATATGAAAAGGATATCCTTGAAACTGGTCACCATTTCAACACTATTGTCTTTTCAGGATGGGCCAAGTCCCGAGGTGATTACCCCTCAACCATGAGAACAAACGGAAGGAACTACATACACTGTGTGCATGTATACCCGCACAGGTATATACGCAAGTCCATAATAAAGCTGAGGCCAAGGAATCTAAAGGGATCATGTATGGTTAGGGGAAAAAGAGCAATAATCCCAACTGTAAGCTAGGGAAGAGGAAAGCTCCCCAACTTTAGCAACTTGTACTGGCTCTGTGGGGTCAGGCAGGATGGTTTGCAATCCCAACGATTCATAGGATGAAGTCGAACTGACATGCCAATTCTCTCTCCCAAGGGTGTCACCTAAGACTGAGTAGCAGTGAAAAATCAATCAATCAATCAATCAATCAATAAAAACTTGAGTTTGGAAAAAAACATCTTGGGTGCAAGTTGTGGTCTCAATGCCTGTGTCCTCCTGCAATCCACATGTTGGAAACTGAACTCTGAGTGATGGTGTTAGGAGGTGGAGCCTTTGGAGGGGATCATATCCCGCGGGCTTTTGCTTCATGCCTAGAAGGAAGAGGAAGACACCCCAGGGCACACAGGACCTTCAGTTAGTGCACAGCAGTAGCTCACCAGAAGCTGGAAGTAGTGTGGCAAGTTAGGGAGAGATCTTTCCAGACACAAGTATCGCTCAAGAAAAGAATCAACCATCCCTAAAAGCTGGTGGCCATGCTATAATGTGGGAAAATCTCCCAGGACATGAAAAGCTGATTGCTGGCCTTTTTGATAGAGAGATCTCTGGAACCTTGTTGAGAGTCAGTGGTGTGTCACAGTAACAAAATAAGGAGATGATCAACTTCATATGGGAAATGGGTTATTTTGGTCACGGTTTTGCTTGACCCATGGAGGTCCAGCACAGCTTGGCAAGAGCACTTGGTAAAGGAGGTCTGTTAACCTCATGGCAACTGGGAAGCAAAGAGAGAAGGGAAGGGACTGGTGTCTCAACATCCCCTCCAAGATCAAAGCTACAGTGACCTACCTTCTTCCCAACTGGCCCCACTTGCTAACGGTTTCACCACTTCCACCACAGGCTGATACCAATCCTTCAACACTTAGGCCTTTAGGGGACATTTCTGAACTTTGACGTCTAAGCAGGTGCCCATAGCTCCAGCTCCAGTTGAGCCCCCATGTTCAAGGTGAGCCTGCACAACATAGTAAGACCTTGTCTCAAAAACAAAAGCAAAAATGTATCTACAAACCATAGCACCTACTCATCATAATCCTTATCCCACTATCAAAATATTACAATCCGTAAGCAACTAAATCAGCATAAAGATGCAATGAAACCAAGACCCACTTCACTACAGGAGACTGAATTTTCTACACGATATACACACAGAAGGTAAGGGCATCGCCATTGTTGAAATAAAAATACATAGTTCAGTCTCTACTACACTTTATATATAATGTTCAGCAAAAAGTAAACAATAACAAGACATATTATGGATCAAGAAATGTAATCAAGAAGCAGAGAATGGAATGTAAACAAAAAATGGATTTTATTGATGTCCAAATTAACAGACAAGAATTTTAAATAACTTCCATAAATATATTAATAGATGTAACAGAAAGATAGATATGCATAAAATATGTAAAAAAGATTAGGAATTTCACCAGAGAAATGGAACAGCCTGCTAAGAATGAACATATAGAAATATGAAACTCCAAAGAGTATTGCCAAGATTGATGTGACTTTCTTTTATCTTATCAGTGGGGCACATGCTTAGGTGTGGAATCAAAGATATGTGGACTCCACAGCCTGCGGAACCTCTTCTGTTTCCCTAGGGTTTCTGAGTAGGGAAGTATATCATTGGATGTTGAATAATACTTTTATACACATTAGAATAATGATTAATCCAAAATATCTTACCAATGTTAAGATGAAAACTGTCACTACAGATTTACAATGCCCAGTTAAGAAGCATTGCATTTAATTAAATAAAGGTGTTCTCAAAATGCCAGAAGTTTACACCAATCTATTTTCCATTATGTATCAATCACATGTCTTTTTCTTTCCATAAACACCTTTTTGGGTCATTTTTAACTTGACTAGCATCCACTTTAATCCATTTATGTGTTTACTGCTCTATGTTTAAAGTAGCACTTTCTTCTGCTTATCCTTACTGTACTAATTTAAAGATGACAATAATATAACTAGAATTTGTTTCCTGTTCACAGTTGCAAAGTGATTTTAGTTCATTTTCTCACTTAAGCCTCATCACAACCCTGTGAGATAAGAATTTTTAATCTCCATTTAATAGATACAAATGTGTTCCGAAGTTTCAGTTGACAAGATCTTCACTGATATTAAATTACAGAAGCTGACTTAAAAACCGAGTCCTATCCTTTAGTGAAACAGTTTCCTGCAAGTGTTACAGACATTGAAAATAACTTTAACAGCACAAAATTGAGTTCCCAATTTGTTTAAAATTTGGAATTTATCTACTTATATGTTGAACTGTAAGTTCTGCCATGCTCTTAAAGGTAGACCTTGTAACATCATTATTACCATCCTAAATATTTTGGACAAGTCTCTTCAATTTTGTCTTTTACTTTCTGTCCCTGGTAAATTAAGGATCTGTGCTTACTCCGGAAGATGGTAAAGAAGGGCAACATCTGAACATACCCATATACTGGTAAGTACTGACGTTATCTCATGCATTTCAGCAAAGACCCACAGATGATATAGGGGAACAAATGATGTGCATCCTGATGTGTATCAAGTACTCTTGACTTCCATAAAGCTACATTTTTCAATTAGTCAATTAGAGCAAAGTGGGGGTGGTGCACAAATGTAAGTCTAGTAGACACTATTCTCTCTGTGAGGTTTGAAGAGAGGAGGGGGATGAAATTCTAAAGGGAGCAATTTTCACAACCCAAGGTCGGTAGTTAGGAAGTCAATTTATCATGTTGGTTTTGACAACCTGAATTCCCACCAAGTCTAATCTACACCACCTGAAATGTAAATTGAAATGTAAATATAAACATAACAGCTATTTCCTTAGGCCACCAGCCTGGAGGGAAAGTTACAGTGTAAATTAATACCATAACAATTATTCTGTACCTCAATCACTCAAATCCCTCCTTGAAGCACTGGCAAGTGGAAGGAGCTGCTCTTAGGACTAATTTATACTCTTAGTCCTACCTTCTACTCCCCATAGTCCCTGCAGGTATTTCTGTTTTCTAGTGATTGCATTGAGACTTGATCAACTTTGCAGATGGCACTGCCAGAACTGACAGATTTAGCAGACAATTCATTGGAATAATCTGAGTACCAACAGCTAATTGCTTTGCTGTCATCTCTGATTTGAGGAGACCTGGTGACCAGATGTCCACTTTTGAAAATTTTGGCTTAGGAAGCTGGTACCAGGAAAGTCACATTAGAAGACAATGCAAACATTTGTCCCAGGCAAAAGCAGAATGCTTTACTACCACAAAAGGGTGACTCCTTTGCAAAGTTCCCTCTGTGTCACTCAGTCCCTTGCCTGCTGCTAACTTAGTGTCATCTGGACCTTTTCTTAGTCAGAGCATCTCTTGACACCATTAACCTTCCCCTGCACAAGGTACTAATGCAAACATGATTAGCATCTAGCTAGATTCAATGTAGGGTCAAAAACTCGACTTCCTATAGTGTATATTATTTTTAAAAAAATAATTTGTCAATGAATTGCTTCATTTGAAAGTTAACATCTGAACAACTCCTGAAACTTACTCCATTTCATTTTTTTCTTCAGAGAGAATAAAAAAATTTTCGGACACCTTACATTTTATTTTCAAGGTTGTCTCTGTATTTTGGTACTATGTTATATGAAAGAAATATTTTTTAAAGGTAATTAGCAGTACCCCCTTAAATTGGGGTTTCAAACTCTATTCAGTTCTATAAAATTATCTTTCCTTCCTTTGAAAAAATAAAGAAAATGCAATTTGTTGACATGTTTATGTTCACTATTAGTATTTAATTATGCTTTTACAGCATAAGGCTCTTAATTGGAAACAGAAGGGGAAGAAAGTAAAGGAACAGGGACAAAGGACACAAATCCTGTTTTTTTTCTTCTGCCATTGCTCTTTAGCAATGGAAAAATGAGGAGTGTAAATTCTTTGAGATTAACATCAAACATCCTGTGCCCACTTGAAAAATAAATAGACTGCAGGGGAGCAGGTGGGTGAGGTGAGGGCATCAAAGGTGGCTCTGAAATCACCTGCAAAGGAAAGCATACAGGCAGCGAGAAAAAGTTCATTTCACTTACAGGTAAGTATTTGAATTTTGTTGAAGCCAGGAAAGCATTTGCTTTAGCAATTTTCTGCAACTGGTAATTAGGGATTGGAATGAAGCAGCGAGTTTGGGGCAGAGAGATGAAAAGAAGCTTTGTAAGTCAGATGAGAGGAGTGAGCACTAAGAGAGAGAGACTTTTGAGTAAACAAATAAAAAAAATGAGTATTTTGAAAAGAAAAGTGTTTCAACCTTACCTGTATATGAGGTGCATTGTAGATGAATACCTGGGTGTCTGAAAAGACCAGGGATCCCATGCCAGTATAGGAGATGCAAGAGGGAAGCTCATCCTCAGGTAAAGGTTCTGGAAACAGGGGAAATGCAGCTATCAATCTTTTAAGAAAAATGAATGGCAAAACTGAAGAGATAGAAAACAGGGAGCTTTAGGGAACCAAGGAGTCTCCCAAATTGAAAGCAAAATATTGTGTGCGTGTATGTATATGCATTTTTGTGGAATTAAACTAATGGAGTTTTGTCATCTTCTCAGAGGAATTCATGCATTTATTATTGAATATGAAGGGAAAGGAAGGAGTAGATGTCAATAATGGGAAAACAGGAGAAAGGTGGTGTGTTTCCCACAAGTGGGACAGTGTGTTGAATTAGAGGAGGAGCAATTGAGTTTATTTTTCAGAAGTTATGTTTCATTAATTCCCTTACCAAAATAATGTTAACAAAGGCAAAATGTGCAAGGTAGTTCTGAGAGTACATGACTGGAATTTCTGTTTGCATTATAATTGATGCACTCTTTAGCTGTTTTGGTATGCTGGAAAGTTCAATATTTCAATTTAATAATCTTCACAGAAGCACCATAAATCTCTTTCCCCATCATAAGCTTTTACATTCTACCCACTTGTTTAAATGACCTTTTTAAGCATAGCATTGCAGATGGAATTGTTTTTTATGAATACACAGCAACTGAATAACTAGAAATCAAATTTCAGTATAAATGGGAAGATAATGGAGTAAGGAAAATTGAACCCAGGATAGTTAAGCACATTATCACATATAAGGTGGTAACTGACCATTTCAAACTAGGTTCAGAGGCTGACCAGTCTTTGGTCAAATCACCAAATCATAAGTTCAGTAAAAATAATTTATCATTTAATCCTTTTAATTGCAAAGGTCCAAATTGCTGAACATGAATAATAACTAATTGTTGCATCTGAAAATATACTTGATGTAATATTTGGAAGTACTTTCCTAAAGTGAAGAACTTGCTTAAGAGATCAATTACTAGACCAAAGGTAATTAAATGGAATTGTAAGATTTCCTGGAAGAACCTCTGTTCTCTTTGCTATACATGTCCAGAATAATCCCCTTGCTCTATAGATGTCTTTTGCTCCCAAGGTTTGATTTTGTTATAGGGTATGACTAATTTCAGATAGGGAGATTTTTCTGGTTGGGTCTCAACTGAGCCTTTAAAGGGTGTTTCTCCAGGGAGCTGCAGAAGAAGAAGTTTTAGATTTGAGGCATCAGAGAGATTCACTGAGCTTCTGGCTGGAACATGGGCAAGGGCCATGCGACACTGGAGAAATCTGAGAGCTGAGAAAAATCTCCAGCTTATAGCTAAATCGACAGGTGCACAGTAAACAAGAAAACAAGATTTGAGTCCTACCATCAGAAATCAGAGTGGGGGAATAAGGGGTGTTGTTTTAGCCTGTTAAATTTTTGGTGACAAAATTGACATAGAAGCTGAGTGACAGTTTCTATTCTGTGAGCATTAATTTTGTTCAGTGAACATTCGCAGATTTAGGTGACAAGTATCTATTTATCCCCAACTTTGGGAAACACCTCCAGTTTGGAACTATCTTTTCCTCCCATTTGTAGATACTTGAATTGGCATGTGATTGACCACACTCAGCTCTCGAGATGAGACCATGATGAATACAATCAACACTGATTTTTATGTGATGTAATTATTTCATATTCATGTACGTGTCCTAGGTGGATCTCCTCTGAGCAATCATCATGGTTTTTCCTGAAAATCTTTGGAAACAAATGACCTCTTTTTAGTTGGACCATGAACAAGAAAGGCAGTGGGTGCCTTGGGATGGCTCATGTGTTTTTTTGATAAAATGATGAATGATTCCACCCACTGGTACTAATCCCAAGGAAATAAAATCCGGAGATGGGGGAAGTAACTAAGGGTTAGGTGACATTATTTAAATCCCAGTCAAATTCTTGCCAAGATGACTACTGTTGGCTCAGTATCATGAACCAATAATTTCCTTTATTATTTAAGTCTGCTTGACTCTCCACTATTTACGAAATCCTCCTACAATAGTCAACAGTCTGTACAGAGACTCTCTCTAAATTACAAAGAAGAGTAATTGTGAATTGGAACACATATTTCCATTAATTTCCCCTAAAGTGACACTGACAGGTTGCTTTAGACCTCAATTCCTCTCCCTTGGTTCCAGTCACCAAATGCTTCTGTCATTCGGCATTACCTCATTTGAAAGCTGACAAAATGAGTTTATTTTTAATAAGAGCATTTCAGATTGATTTCTTCCTGATGAATCAAGGAGAGACAATTCACCCTCAATAATAGTTTGAAGGCATGCCTTAGAGTGGCTGACAGAAAGATCCCTACATATGACCGATCTCTCATTTATTTTTGCTGTTATAATCCCAGAGAGAAAATGTTTTATTCCAAGGCAAATGATTTTCAAAATCTCAGCTCTGATTGTGGAGCATTTCCCCCCAGGCAGTATAGTAAACCATGTTAGCTTGAAAAGTGAAAAGCAATCTGAGCGACAGACAGGTGCACAGTTCTTTGAGGTTGCAGTATCATCCCTTTGCTATCCACTGGGATTGAGGAAAATCTACAAATAAACATAACATGCTCTCATGTTCTGTTTTATGATATTATATGCCAACATTCTTTAAAGCTTGTTTCACTATTTCCTTTTTCACCTGGTCTTTAGATTATGCTAGAGGGAATGATTAAATTCCTGTCCCTCACTGGCACCTGATAACCCCAAGTCACCCAAAGCAAGAAGCTTTAAAATATTCTGAATATGCTTTTAAATAGAGAAATTCATAAGATAGGCATGGGATGTGTAATTGACTTACTTAATAGCCATGAATGTAAGAAAGGGAGTTATGAGCAGCCCAGGTGTTTTCTGTTTTTTTTTTTTTTTTTTGCTTATCTACTATCAAAATATTGTCTTGCATTTTCTTCTGAATTTGTAGCCAGATGAAATAGAAAGGATTTTTCTTTTCACCAGATATAACTGAACTGTGAACTGTAGTCAAAGGAGAATTTATGTTTTCTGAATGGAAATGACAAGATGCCAAAAACATGCCTTCTTGACTATTTTATTTATAAAATTAAATGAAATAAATAAAAAGCTGACTTTGTTAGAATGAAACAAAGAGGGATAAAACTTTGACCAGTGCGTCCATCACCACTGTGCTGTAGAATGAAAGTGTCCTATGAGATACTTCATAGGGAGACACACAAAGGTAACAAGAATAGATGCCCCAAAGCTCAGAGAACTCCTGCCTGATCTGGGTCTTGTTTATCTGGCAAAGACCTTAGATGATATATTGCACCGTGAAACTCGTTTGTGAGTTGTGGAAGCATTTTGACCTAAGAAACCATTGTTGAAAATACAAACTGCTCCTTTATGTACACAGTTTTATCCACGGCAGTCATCTCACCATGTTCATCAACAGCAATGGGCATTGCTTCATCCACACCCACTGTGCATTTTACTACAAACATGAAAGAGTGGGCATATATCTTTGCTTTTTTTTACTTACTTCTCTACATATCTAAAAATTCTCAACAAAATAAATTCCAAGAACTAGTATTTATTTTAATAAATACAGTTAGTGATATTGTAATAAATATAGTTAGTGATTTACTATGTCTCACTGATCGGTAAAAATTAGTGGTATTGAATAACACAAGGTTACACCGGTTCTGGTAGTTTTGACATTGAACATATGGCTCAAGTTGGTCTTTGCTCACTGGGCTTTAGTGTGCATTATTTAGCATAAGTTTGGAAAAAATATTGCCAAAAGGAGGAAATCAAATTTTCTTAATTATTTTCATGTTCTATTGGTAAACCCAAAGCCATGTAATATGGTTATCTTTTTCCTGGATTTGTTATGTTAATCCCTTTAATTAAACCTTAAAGCCACAATATGCTGGCATTTAAAAAGCTGCTGACAGAATCAAAGCCAAAGAACTTACAGAGAACAGATGATACGTTTCCCCCAGGCCAGTCTCAATATCCTAACCTCAGCTTTAAGAGGCCCATGAAGATAAGTGGTTAGTAGGATCTTCTCTTTGAGAATGCAGTTCTGCTGAGGTGGTGATTGGTCTCCTGGGGCCACTTAACATTACCTCCTACTGACCCGAGAAGAGAAGACCAGAGGTTGGGACACCATTCTCTATAACATACTTAGATATTTGGGAAAGGGAAGTCTTGCCATTTGCTGGAATACACTGATTGTTTTGTATTGCTCAGATCAAACAGAAAACCAAGAAAGCATCTTTATAGGAAGAAACACACACACACACACACACACACACACACACACACACTCACACATAGTCTACCATATACAGAAATGTGTCCCTTCAAAATGCCTAAGTAGAGGCACTAGAACCCCTAGCTACCAAAGGGGTGGTATTGGAGACAGGGCTTTTTGGGGAAATCTACACCAGGAACTGGATTGGCCAGCACCTTGACCTTGGATTTCTCAGTTGCCAGAGTTTTGAAAAAAATCTCTATTTTTTAAGCTACCCCATCTATAGTATTTCTTATGGGGTAGCTTGAACAGACACAAACATGGAACACATGGAAAAATCTATGAAAATTAAAATAAGGAATAATTCAAAGGTTCTTGACAGCAGACAGAAATTTGATTTTTTTCTGGCACATAGCAGAGTCCCTCTGTACCACTAATTGACATAAAATAGAAGAGTTATGAAGATGAAATATTCTATCATTTAGATCTATTTTAAAAAGAGGCAAGCAAATATGTCAGAAAACATAGTCTCATGTTACAATAAAAAGTATAATTCTATCAGCTATTTCCAGTATTGATCATCCAATACATACACATTTTTAGTATGCAATCACACAAAATTCTCTTTGGAAATTGTAAGTAATTAGTCTTTTTCTGTGAGCAACCAGTTTAATCAATTACTGAAGTTTTTTGATTCTAGGTATCTTATTCTGTATTTTGATTCAAGGTATCCATTATCTATTGGTTCTGTCCTTGTATTCTTGTTAAGGTTATTGATAACTCCTACATGCCTAATAAAAAAAAGGTACATCCTCCTGTAGCAAAAGTCTAGTTATTATTGCTTTTTTTAGGAACATTTATTAGTCAACCATATAGTGTTTAACATTCTCCTATGCTACCTTTTAAAACCTTTATAAACATCCTCGTGTATATTTGTCCTTATCAATTAAATTACCACAGTAGATATACTGAGTTCCAAAAGGAAAATGTTTCTATTACAAATTCACCTGCATCTGGGTGCTTGCTAGTTTTCTTCCACAAATACTTGTCCTTATTAAAATCTGTATAAATCCTACCTATCCACTTTAAACAAACACAATCCTTGAGCACATACTATTTGTCATGTCTTTTTAAGACACAATCCTGATCTCTGGAAACTTAAAAACAAATATATACAGAAAAAACTAAACAAATGAATCCAATGCATTTTCATAGATACAAGAACTCTATAATACATACATGTAATATATTACAGATGCCAAATGGAGGGGCTACCTGTGAAAGAAATGAAAGAGACCCAGATTGCTCTTTATTTATATGCTTCAGAAACAACAATAGAGACATAGATAAATAGAAAAGAATAACATCAATATTCCAATTCATGCAGGTAATTTCATACATATCCCAGGAGTATTGGAGGGCTGTTGATATATTTAAAAATGAAGCAACAAAGCAATATAGTGTGCAAAGAAAAATTATAATGAAACTCTTTAATAGTCAGGATGTTTTACCACATTTTAAGGCACTAGGCTTACTTTTTGAAACCAATTCTGTATTATATCATAATGTTCTCACACTGCACAATAAAATTTGTATATAATTATATGCTATTTGTGTTGAGTTGAAGTTGGCTAATTGAGATGTCACATTTATAAAGATTAAATTGACATTTAATACTCAATTTCATTCACTAAATGTTATAAAATGTTAAAAAGCTCAAGAGACCTGAGCACCATGGACATTCAATGGAGAAAATTACTCTGATGTATGTGTCAAATATTCATTGAAAAATTTTAAACAGGTAAATGTTACATCCAAATTTATCTTTCAGAAAAATCGATTTAGTGAAATAAATGAAGCTAGGCTTAAAGGGAAGAAGAATAAATGTCATTATAGCTACTTTATGAAACTATAATTGTGTGACATGTTTTCTTACCTCAAAATTTTATAGCACTTTGGAGAATTCCACTTATGGTTATGATAGAGTAGCTTACGGTAGCTCAACACTCTCACCAAGACCAATTAGAAAGCCAAAGGTAAAATTGAAATAAATCATGTTTGAGGGCACTGGATAACTGCCAAGGCAGTCGAAGTTTGAAGAGCCAAAATCACAGACAAGCTCATTAAAATGAAGCTACTACTCCTTACAATGTCTGAGCTACCCAGGGCTAGGGGAGATGTGCCTGTCAGAATGTGGCCAAAAAGCATAGCAGAATATTAATCAGTTTCCTGGTCCTGGAGAGAGAGAGAGAGAGAAAAAAAAAATTACCAGGACAAATGACCCTGTATCCATTTGATGCTCAATTAGGACTCCTAGAAGTAAACCCCAAGGAATGGGTATAAACACGAAATGGATTAGAGGTTTATAGAATTTTGAAACATTTCAGATCTCAATTATATTCTAAATAACTCTGGCTTCCTGGAAGAAAATGGGATAAATCCTCCCTGGGAGAAAGGGAAGAAAACAAAACAAAACAAAACAAACAAACAAACAAACAAAACCCAACATTGGAAGTCTCAATATTTCTTCCTAAAAAATGTCTACTATTCAATTTTAAATCATCAGATTTTCAAAGAAGAGAAACAAAATAGAAATAAGTCAACAGTGATTCAAAAAAATGAGTTAGTAGAATCTGACTTTAAGATTAGAGTGATTCACATCTTGAAGGAAACAACAGGATGAAGAATTTCATCAAAGGACTGAAAAGTATAAAAACTATTCAAACAAATTCTAGAAATGAAAAATATAATAAATAAATAAAGAACATAGACGATCAGATGTATGGCATTTTCAGACAAAGCCAAAGAGAAGAATAATGCCTTGAAAATAGGTCAGTAGATAAGATCTGGGCTGAAGAACAGAAGAAAATTGTAGCTGGAATACGTGTGTGTCATGGGGGACAGACATAGTGGAAAATTAAACACATATGCAATTGGAATCCCTGTACAATAAAAAGGAAAAGCAGGGTAAATGCTATATGTGAATGCTATATGGAAGACAAAGCCTGGATTTCAAGAAGTGCTATGAAATAAAGAATAAGTACAAAGGAAATCATTGTACACATAGCAAAGTAAAACTACAGAGAATCAAATTTTTGTGTTTTGAAATTCTTAAAAAACACAGTGTAAAGGACATGACATCTACAACAGGCCACAGATAGATTTGCCCAAGAACTATCTACATTTCAGAAGATTAGTCACATTCAGGAAAATTTTCTTACCACAGGAAAAAAAAAGAAATAACCACTAGGGTACAAATTAAAAGGTCCTCAGCTCAAGGAAAGTCACAATATACTTCTAAGCAATCCAAGAATAAAAGGAAAAGCATTAAAATTATAGAACATTTTGAAAGTAATGACAGCATAATTGTAAGTTGTATATCTTTATGATAAAAAGGTGACCTCTTGAAGCCAATCTTCCTTATGAGCTTAGATGAAAAAGTTCTAATCAAAAGGGGGTCAAAAATACACATAAGTTAAAAAAAAAATGCTCCCAAATCAACTTGGATTTACCTCAAGAATGGAAGATTGAGTACTTATGCAAAAGTTAAAATAAATATTAACATTAGTAAAATAAAGAAAAAATAAAGCTCACCTACTTAAATGAAGAGAAGGCATTTGATAAAATTCAACATATGATCATTATTATTAGAACTTTTAACAAAGTAGGAATAACCAGCAAATCCTAAGTCTGATTAAAAATATAGCCAATATTATAATTAGTAGTGAGGGCCTGAAAGCATTTTGTACAGGACCAGGAGGAAGACATGGGTGTACATTATCACTACTTCTATTTATCATTTGTATTCAGGGCCATTGACAGTGCCAGGAAGCAAGGATAGGAGAGGAAATTCCTTTCTATCATCTGCCACATGAATTCTGACATTTCTGTCGCATTCAGAAAGGACTATCACTTTTTCTGTACTTGTATGGTCTGTACAGTAGCTTCTGCATCTTCTTATTTGTTTTCCTAGAGTAGTAAATTCTGTATTTAAGGAAAGTTGATCCTAAATAATGCTCTTGTATTCAACATTTTGTTCCAACTCAGTTGACCAGTTGTTTCTTAGTACTTTTCCATGCATATTGCCTCATCTCCTGTGGTTGTACGTGCTATGGGTTCTGCAACTTCTTAGGGACCTAGTCTCTGCCCTTTTCAATCAAGTCTAGAATGCCTCTGGTGAGTTATGCTGTACATTCCTCATACGTATATTTCTCAATGGACAGAAAAGCTAGGTGGTAGACACCCATAGGAAGAGTGCGTGGTTTGGCGGAAGAGGATTCTGCGTCATCTTCAAGCAATGACATAGCATTCATCCTTAAGAAGAGAGTTGGTTAATCTTGTAGGCTTAAAGGGCTCAGGTGAATCTAGATTTGGTTAAGGTCCATAAAGCAAATCAATTTAAAAAGTATATTCTTTAATAAATATAATGTAATTTATAATGAGAGTTAAAATGTCTTCTTGATATTATGACACTATTGAGAATTTTTGTTATTCTATTGAAATGAAGATGCATAGGTATCAGATTAAGTTGATTATAATATATTCCTTAAAGCAACAGAACAAAATATTTAACAATGCCCTTTTATTGAAAAGTTAAGTGAAATCACTTGACAATTATAATCAATTGGTGACCACTAAATTAATTCCTTAAATTATGATTTTTTAAATGAAGAGGTTGAGTATTTAATACTAGTTCATCCTGAAGTCACTGAGAATGTTAAATCATATGAAATGAGGATCCAGATTTAGATGAGATTATATTTAAATGTATATATTGTGATGAATTGTAACATATCATAAAATGTCACCAATTATTTTAAAACTATTTTTTTCAGCTCGTATATTGCTTAGTCATTTCAGGGAGAGGTAAACTGCCCAGTGGGTGAGGTGCATCCTTTCTCATTACAGAATTTTTAAAAACTGGTGCATTTTAATTATACATAATCGTGGAATTTACTATGTAATAATGATATATACACCTAACATAATGTGATCAACCTCATTCCCTTTTATTTTCACTTTCCTGCCCCTACACTTTCTCCAGATCCGCTCGCTTTTCTCTAATAATTTCCCTTCTATTATTGCTACTGTTATTTTAATTAATGTGATATAATTATAAATATATTCATATATACACACATAAAAAATGTGTGCTTCTGTGTCTCTGTGTGTGTGTATGTGATTGTGATGAATCTGTACATGGACATAGCATAGTTCAGTTGATCTGGCAGAGGATTAATATCCAGGACATATAAAGAACTCAAAAACTTAAAACCAACAAAACCAGTAATCCAAGCCATAATGGGCAAATTAACTTCTCAAAAGAAGGAAATCAAATGGGCAACAATTATATGAAGAAAAATGTTCAACAGTCTTAGTAATTAGGGAAATGCAAATTAAAACTACACTGAAATTCATCTCATTCCATTAGAATGGCAATCATCAAAAATACAAATAATAATAAATGCTGATGAGGATGTGAGGTGAAAGGTACACCCATGTATTATTGCTGGTCCTGTGAATTAGTACAACCACGCTGGAAAGAAGTGTGGAGATTCCTCCAAAAACTAGGTAAGGAATGACCAAATGACTCATAGATCCCTTTCCTTGAAATTTATCCAAAAGGTGTGAAAATGGCACACTGTAGTAATACATCATACCAATATTTATAGCAGCACAATTCACAACAGCCAAGTTTGGGAACCATCAATATTATATATAATGAAGTACTTTTCAGCCATTAAGAAGAATGTAAGTATGTCATTATGAAAGTCAGGGGTCTAATATTTTCTCTCCTATGTGGAAGCTAGAGGGAATAATCCAAAAAGTGGGTGAGACACCTCACAAAAATAGAAGACCAATAGAACAGAGGAAGATGATGTGATAAACTAGAGAGAGGGAGAGGAAAGAGGAGAGGAGGGAGGGAATGAGGGAAGGAGGGAGAGAGAGAAAGAGAGAAAGATTGATTCGGTAATGTACAAAGGGGAAAAAAATTCCCTTGAAGATTAGGCTCTCATTTCAGTACGGAAATGCACTTTATTATTTAAAAACGCCTAAATCATTTTAACTCATTATATATTAACCACCTTCTATTCATGTCACAAGATTCATAAACTACCATTTAACCATGAAAAATAAAATTTAAAATATTCTATAAACAAACAGCAAAAGTCTTGCCTGTGAGTTTAGGTGCTGGGATCAGACGTGCAAACCATTTATAGGAGGAACTGTCTGGAGGAAACAGGGGCAGCTGCTGGAAGGTGCAGACAATCCCCAGCCCAACTTGCATATATGACTCCTGTGAAGAAGAGAGGGAATAAAGGTGGTGATAAGATGCTCAGCACAAATCTGGGTTTCCGACAAGCCAGTGCTCACAGTCACTCTTCAGAGGAGTCCTCCATGTTGCAGGAATGAACTTGCTCAGCATTCCTGTCATCCTCCCTTATTGACTGAGAGCAGCCTGCAGGAACGGCAGCATCAGCACGTCCTGGTGGAGGACCAGAACCCGGCACCAGGTAACATCTGTCAGTGATGCTGCTTGGGTTCTGGTTATTGGTCAGTTTTTCTCACAGTCTCCTCAAAGCAGGAGATCTGAATGCTGTGGTTTTCCAGTCTTTGCCTGTGTCTATTTCTGAGGTTCAAGAGAAACAAGAGAGCTGAGGAACTATACTTTAAGAAACAACTATACAGGTAAATATCTAGAGTTAGAGATGCACTGCCTTGTGCAATAACCACTAGAGATATCTGACTCTTTAAATTTAAAATAATTAGAATTAAATATAATTAAACATTCAGCTCTACAGCTGCAGTAATCACATTTCAAGTGATGAATAGACACATGTGGCTAGTGTATTTGAAAGTACAGACTCACATTATTTCCATTATGGTAGAATATTTTATTGACCAGTGAAATGGCAGGTGTCTAGAGAAGTGTGAATATGAATAAATGATACCCTTGTAGAGCCTGTTGCACTTACATAACATTTTGCTACAACTGGAAATCAGTATTGATGTCCATTTGAAATAGGCAACAGGAATTTGTCTACGGATTATTCAATTATAGATTTGAAGAGAACCTCCTTTGGGGTAAAATTCTCATGGCTAGTTACTAAAAATTTGAACACATTTTAGTCATGTTTAATATCAGAAGGATGTTCAAAATCATGACTTTTTGAGTTCTCTAAAATAATAGACACTAAAAATTAGGTGGAGAAAGAGGTACTGGTGAAAAATAATTCAGAAAAGTTATGTATCACATTTGTCCCAATTATGATTTAGCATCAAAGCTATTATTATCAGTACACAGTAAGTTTCAAGTCCTCTGTTTCCTAATTTATTTGTCTTTTGTGAAAGTAATATTTTTTGAGAAAAATTGTGTTCTATGATACTTAAATATACAGTTCATTTGTATTTATTATGCCTTCAGAAATCACATTTTATACCTGAGTGAGTCATTCTATTGTAACCTTATAGACACATCTTTTACCTCTGAAATTATATTCTACTGAAAAAAAGCACTTAGTAATACGTAAAAGGGATTTATGTTCTACAACCAAACCAAATATTTATGAATACTTGAATTATCACACTATTTAATGGTTAGTAATTTTAAAGGGATAATAATCTTCATTATTAAAATATGCTGTGGACATAGTTATATATAAAGGTAATTTAATTTTCAAGTTTTGAGGACATAAATCATCATGATGAAATTATTTTCTTTTTGATCATTCCAAAGACCAAGTTATAAATTTATTGTTTAAAAAAAACAGTTCTTTCAGGACCTTCAGTTTTATTCTTTTTTCCAGTACTGGGAATTGAACCCAGGGTCTTGAACATCCTAGGTAATTAGTATGCCACTGAGCTACATTCCCAATCTTTTAATTTTTATTTTTTAAACAGGGTCTTTCCAGGTTGCCCAGATTGGACTCAAACTTGAACTTGTACTATGTACCTCAATAAGTAGAATCACATAGTATCTGTCTTTTTGTGACAGGTTTATTTCTAGCATGATGTCTTTAAGATTCATCCTCATTATAGAATGTGTCAGAATTGCCATCTTTTTAAATGTTGAATGATATTCTTTGTATGTATATGCCATATTTTGTTTATGCGTTCTTCCCATTGATGGACACTAGGATTACTTCCATATTGGAGCAATTGCAAATAAGACTGCTATGAACATAGATTTGTACATATCTCTTGAAGACCCTGCTTTCAACTCTTTGGGGTATATACCTAGAAATGAAACCAATGGATAATGTGATACTTCTTTTTTTTTCCCTTTTAGAAATCACCAAACTGTTTTCCACAGAGATTGTACCATTTTACAGCCCAGTTACTTGGGCACAAATATTCATATTTTCCATATCTTTGCCAACATTACTTTCTGTTTGCTGATAGCAGCCATCCTAGTGAGTGAACTGTGATTTTTCTTTATAGTTTTGATGTTGTAACTTTCCCTAGTGATGTGTGATTGTCAAGCCTCCTTTCTGTTGAATTTTGGTAATTTATGTATCTTCTTTAGTGAAATGTCTGTCTAGGAACTTTGCACAATTTTTAAATTGTTTCAAATTTGAAAATAATTTTTCCTCTTGATAATGTATTGAGTTTTAATCATTCTTTTTACAGTCTATGTATTATTTTTAGTATTTCTTCCCACTCTGTGATTTGCCATTCTATTCTGTTGATAGTGACTTTTGAATTTCCAAAATCTTCCAGCAAACTCCATGTGTGCTAAATACTCCATTAGAGGGATTCTGTTTTGTGATTATACAATTTTCCAACTGTATCAGTCAGTTTGTATGTTGCTGTGACCAAAAGACCTGACAAGAACAGTTTGAAAGGAAGTAAAGTTTGTTTGGGGCTCAGCATTCATAGTCCACAAGTGACCAACTCTGTGACTCTGGGCCCAACATGAAGCAGAATGTCATGGTGGAAAGGTGTCAAGGAGGAAAGCAGCTCAGGACATGACAGTTAGGAAGTAGAGAGAGCTATGCTCACCATGTTCAAAATATGTACCCCAAAGGCATGCCCCCTCTGACCTGCCTCCTCCAGTTGCCCTCCCCCTGCCTCCAGTTACCACCAGTTAATCTTCGTCAGTGGATTAACACACTAATTAGGTTAAGGATCTTATAACTCAATCATTTTGCCTCTGAACTTTCTTGCATTGTCTCACACATGAGCTTTCGTGAGATACTTCATATCTAAATCTTAACACCAACCATAATAGGGTAAGCACTTTGTATTTTGTAATCAACCAGACCTTAACTACATAACCAGAGGATAAGATCCAGGGCTTCTCACTGTACAAAGCCTATGATAAACACAATGAAAATATTTATTCACCACAGTGGAATGAAGCAAACAAAATACTTGTCATTTCCAGCTGAAAGGTAAGAACATTTGTTAACTGTCTTTTTATATGAGAAACATTCACGCTCAGCTTATTCTATTTTGCTACCTAGACAAAATAAGAGATCTGAATTGTTTCTTAAAAATTCATAATATATTGAAGTTAAGTACATCTTATAGAACATATATATATATATATATATAAATACAGAACTTTATAAATATACATATATATGTATATATGTATAAAACCATCTCTCTGTATTAGTCTTTAGCATTTTGGGATCCTCTGAGATTAAGACTCAAATTGATTGCTTAAAAAACCTGCATTACCTAGTTATTTTTACATGACACATTGCAGAACAAGGAATAAAGCCAACCAGTATTACAAACTCTGACATTTAATAAACTAAAACCTGTGGCGTTGTACTTGAGACTAAGTAACCCCAATTAGGTCTAATGTGATGGTGGTAAAAACTTTGAAGTTCCATCAGTGTCTAATTTAGGATAAGAAAAAAAAAAATAGTTCTTTGCAGACAAGGAAGATGAGGATTTTTTCCTAATTGAATGAACACCAAAAATATAAAAATCCTCCTAATAATATATGATTTAATCATAGTGACCTGATTTAAATATATTCAGGATAGAATTGAATGCTGCAAGTTTGGTTTTAAAAATTTCATGGCACAATAGATTATTCAGGATAACAATGGCTTTAAAATTCAGAAAATTTTTGCACATAATGAAAAGTAAAAGTAAACAGTCATTTCATAAGGTGTTGTACAGTATAATTCTGGAGTCATCTGCTTTTTTATTTGATTTCACCAGCTGTCACCAATGCCATGAATCTTTCAACATCATTGTAAAGAATTGCAGGTTCTGGAAGACAACAGAATAAAAATTTGGGACAGGAATATTGAGTGTTATACCATAAGGAAAGGTTGTCAGACTTCGGTGGGACAATGAACTGAGTTGGATGCAACAGAGATAGACACAATGAGAACAGAGCCATGATAGTCCATGGATTAAGGAAGGAAGAGAGTGATACATAGAGGAACTTTAAAAAGCAAATGGAGGATAATGAAATTAGTAACATAGAAGATAAAGAACAAAAGGGAATTAAAATAGAGGGCAAAAGTGTAGATAAACAAGTGAAGTGTCAGGCTCTATTTTAAAGTGATGTAATAATAGTCAAGATGGAGGAACTGTGTGCATTTTGGTTAAAATAACATTGCTGGTTAGAAATCACATGAAAACACTCTTAATCCAGGAGAGAGAAGATATTCTTGGTTTAATGAGTAGAAAAAAATCCTCAACAAAGACTCCTATTCAGGAAATACAGCAAAATATCTTGGCGCAAACACAGATGCAGATATCTTTAAGGAAACAGAGGAAATCAGATGTTTATTGCTTCACTGGAAGATTTCCAGTGGAAAAGATTTATTCTAGTACTTTCTATATGATGACAATTCAAGTTCACTCAGAACATTATAACATCTATTAATGAAAAACATCTTCAAAAAACAAAGTTAAATAACATTTTGTGATTTAAACAAAATACATGAAATCAATATTTTACTCTAATTTTATTTTTATGTGATATTGAAAAACATGATCTTGAAAGAAATGTTTGTATATCATGATTCTTTTAATACTAAGTACATGGAAACAAAATTATTTTTTAAATGTTTTAAAAAATGTAAGTGTTAAGTAAATGAACTAATTTTTCAAATTAAAAATTATTAATCTCCCAATAAGACAAACTTTAAGAACTTATAGGATATAGTAAAGTAAGTAAGCCTTATGCCCTTTGCCCACAAATAACTTGAGAACTCCAGACTTCAAGACAGCGAGAAGTGGAACAATGTCATTCCACTTCAAGAAGTCTTCATGATGAAAGAGTAAAGGGTAGAGATGGGTTAATTTTGGTTTATTTCTGTAAATGCTCTGTTTATAAAAATATCAGCCAGCACTGGCTGTTATAACAAAGTACAACAGACTGGGTGGCTTATAAGCAATATAAATTTATTTTTCACAGTTTAGGAGACTGGAAGTCTGAGATTCTGGTGCCACATGGTTAAGTTTTGGCAAAATGACTTCTCTGTGTATAGACTGACAGTTTCTTGCACTAGATTGTTTCAGAGAATGAGAGGACTTTCTGGGTCCTAATTGTAAAAATATATTCTATAATAATTCTATATTAATTATAAATTATATTCTATAACTGAAATTTGAATATAAGTATATAACATAATTATGCACATGTACACTTATGCATGTAGGTATATACGTTAACATATCTAAAACTTAAGATCATTATCACCTTCTCTCTTTTTTCTTGCTCATGTAGTGAGAACACTTAAGATCTACCTCTTAGGAAATTTCAGTTTTACAAAAAAGTATTGCTAATTATAGTTACATTAACTACATTGTTAATCATAGTCACAGATAGAGTATATCATATCTCCAAAAAAAATGAGCAAAAGATCTGAGCAGAATATTCTCAAAGGAAAACATACAAAGGTTCAAAAATATATGAAAAAACTCCCATTTCACTAAAATCTGGGGAATCAAAAAAAAAATTGAATGAGATATCACCTCGTTCCTGTTAGAATGGCTACAAAAAGACAAAAGATCCAGAGGATGTGGAAAAAGAGAACCCTTGCTCATCGTGGGTGGGAATATAAATTAGAGTAGCCATTATGGAACACAGTAGGGAGGTTGTTTGAAAGTGAAAAGAGAACCTCTTATGATCCAGCAGCAGAGAGTTGAAGGATGAGTTCCAGGGAGAAAGGGAGGGTATTGGTCTGGGATTCCCGTTATAACAGCACCCATCCCATTTGTGAAACATCTGTCTTCATGAACTAATATTCTCCAAAAAAGCACCCCTCCTTAATATCATCACTTTCAGGGTTGGGATTTAACAAAAGAATTTGGGAGAGACACAAACATTCATTGTAAACTTTAATGTTTAAATATTAACAATAACTGATCACGTGGTAAATTTACACGGCAATAAAATGAATATAAGGAGAAAAATACAAGCAAAAATGTGGAATTAAGATTTTAATATCTACGGGACACATCAAAACAGATTTGTAGTTAGACAATGAATATACTTTGGTTAGGAAAACATTATCAGATAGATCTGAAGAGTAGAAAATATTTAAAGTGTAAAAGTTTCACATAAAATTCAGAAATGGGAACTTTTTTGTCAACAGCAACCAAGAAACATCAGAACATATGGGAACAGCAACTGAATTTTAGCATGACAAAGATTAGCTGGAGTTCAGTAGTTTCGAGCTCAGTTAAATGAGGCAGTATTTGTTGGTTTGTCATGGTTCCTCCGACAGTTATTGCCTCAGAACACCAACAAAACACCTGCTTTGTACAGTAGTGTTGATGACCTGGCACTATAGACATTAAGTGTCAAGCCAAGGTATATTATAAATTATTTTAATTATTTTGGTGAGGTTTTTGACATAATAAACAAAAATTATCAAAGGAATTTCATAAAAATGTAATTTATCACAGCAGAAAATCGAGGAATAAAGTATTTGACAAAAATATATTTTATAAAAACAATTTTTGATGCTGTCTTCTGGAAATAATCATCACAGAGAATTCCAGATTTGCCAGTTCCTAGTTCTGTAACCTCTATGTCTTTCTATTCTCCCCTTTAAAAAGAAGCAGTCACTAATAGTATTAATTTCATATGTTTATTCTTCACAGTGGATGAAAGAAGTGTTCAGCTTTTTTTGACTGGCAAACATGAAGTGTTTGCATTAGAGTTCTATGAAGTAACTCTTTGGTTAAATTTTTCTATTAATGTGTATATCCCATCTCCAAAAACTTTAAGAATTAATGAAAAACAGGGCAGCAATGGTGTTCTCCCTTTAGGGATGTTTTTCTCATCCTCTTCAAAGAAATGAAGTATGTGTTCTTCCATATAAGATCACTGACATCTGACACCTTTTGTCACATGGAGACAAGAATATTTCAGTGAGCAAATGTTTTACTCTGAGAGTAGAAACAAGACCTTTCTGTTTGCTCTACAAGTGCTCTATGCAGAATCTTCTAAGTGTGTTTCAGGATAAAACAAGTACATTTTCTTTGGTTGGAATGTGCAAATCCTTTAGATTATGAAGACAGTGTCTAGAATGTATCAAGATAATTTCCTTCATATAGAGAACAGTGGAATTTCCAAACATATGAAAAGAAATGACTTAGTGGCAAATTTTCAGAGTCTGGCAGAAAACACTAGGAATTTGTTGTGACTTAAATATGAGGTTTCCCTCAGAAGCTCATGTGAGAGATAATGCAATAAAGTTTAGAGGTGAAACAATTGGGTTAAGAGAACCTCAAACTAATCAGCACAATAATCTGCTTTAGTGGATTCACTGTAACTTTAGGCAGGTAAACTATGGCTGAAGGGGATGGTCTTTGGGGGTGTACTTTTGGCGTTTGTGTGTTTTTTCTTGGTGAGTGAAGTCTTTCTTTCAGCTTCCCGATTGCAGTGTCCTGAGCAGTTTTCCTCCACCACACACTTCTGCTGTGATACTCTGCTTCACCTCGGGCATTGAGTATTGGAGCCTACCATCTATGGACTGAGACCACTGAAACTGTGAGCACCAAATAAACTGTTCCTCCTTTAACTGTTTTTTGTTGGGTCTGTTGGTCACAGCAGTAAAAAAAAGCTGATTAAACCAGAATGTTATATGGGATCTTTGTTTTCTGGAATTAGCTTAATGTATTGCTTGATGAAAAAAGAATACTGGTTTGGAGTTCACGTACAAATTATGGAATTTGATAGCTTTCATTGTCTGATAACACAAGGTCTTGCTGAATGCTGATTATCTAATAAGTTCAAACTCTTGCAGGGACCAACACACACACACACACACACACACACACACACACACACACACACACTGTTTTAAAAAGTTTTCAAATTACCAGAAGTATTTACATGTGAAATACAAATAAACCTTGGTTGAATTTCATTGCACTAATTTTTCAATAGAATGTACCTTTATTTACCTGGAACTGACAGGGCATTGTGATGTTTTCAGCTTTGTATCCAGCCTCTTCTGTTACCATGTCTCTGACTTTCTGAATTTTAGCCTCTGTCTTCACTCGGGGATGCCAGGGTCTTTTCAGGACTTTGTGCATACAGACTCAGTCTTCAGAACCTTTTCCAGAAATCAACTGCATTTGTTCAAGCTGCTTCTGATTTCTAAGAGTAGGGTCTCTGCCTTCCCAAGTAGCATAGAGTAAACTAATCTTTCAGGGTATTTTCTTCCAATTTGCTCTCTAAACAAGTCATGGGTAACTCATTGCACTGTTTTTACTGGGGATGCTGCTTCAGGATAATTGAGTATATGGTGAGGTCATGAAAAATCCATAGGTTGACACACATGTATTTCTCATCTTTTGCAGTGAAACAAGCTCCTTGGTGAGAAGCAATTATGTGGTTGACTTCAAGCATGATGATGAATAAGGAATTCTCTAAATCTAAGACTTTAGGGGAGTTTAGGAGCTCTACAGGGATAGAAGGCAAGTCAACATGGAGTAGGGTGGTCTATTCGAAGCATACCTACAAAATGACCCAACTAATTCTTATGAATGTTGAGAAACTCCCTATGGTAGTAAAATTGTTTGAGTATTTATATAAAACAGAAGTTGCCCATACTCCAAAGTAAAGACCATGTGGAATAGTAAGTAGTTCTGTGTAATGGGGAGAATTCAATGGTTTAATTCCCAAATCCTTGAGCTGGTCACTGTGATTTCCCAGGGGCTCCATCAAGCACCTTTACATTACCAGAAAAAAATGCCAATTCTCAAGTGGATTGGCTTGGTCATAAGGTGTCTGTGTAGGAATGACTTGAACTTCATCCAGATTGCTATAGAAATTTCTGTTCATCTGAATCCCAATAAAAACCAATAGCTTTACTTTTTTTTTTTTCAACTAATGGATTTAAAGGCAGTTGAAGAAATAAGATTCTTCAAAAATTTTGTTTCTTATTGGTCACCTGTGCAAGGTACACACAAGAACTTTCACATACCCCAGCCCATGATCACCTATAATAAATAAACCCCATTTTTCAGTTTATCACTCAGATTCTGTCATGAATGCATTTATCTGACAAATTCATCTAGAATACCAATACTTTTTTGCTGCTTAACTTTAGTGAAGCCCAGTGTCATCAAAGTAAACCAGTAGAATGTTCTGTGAAATTCAAGACTACCAGGCTCTCTCTGAATTAAGTCATAATAGAGCTTAGTTAAGACAGTGGACTGAACTGATATTCCTGTCCTATTATTGTCATTAACAGTACACATGAATAGCAGTTTCAAGATGAAGCACTGGAAAACAGAGAACTGAATGAATAAAGGATTGTTCCAAAATGTATGGTTTAGGAAATGCAGTTGGAGATTTAACCCAATCATTGTGAAAATTCATAGTCATCCCTCCAGAACTTCTGAGGGTTAAACAGTCATGTTATAGGAACTACCATCCCTACCTCTGTGAAGTATTTGAGGGTGACCTTATCTCCCCGGTTACCTCAGAGATGGAGTACTGCTTGTGCTTTTAAAAGAGCGAATGCCACAGCAGTCATTAATCTTTTATTTATCACTAATTATCATCAGAGATCTTACTATGGGTCAGTGGACCAATTTAGGAATTTCGCCACTTGGCAAATATGTATTTCAATTAGGCATCCCAAAGTGATAAAATACATATTCAAAGGGACACCACAGTCACACTAATTTCAGTGTATGACAGACTTGGAAATATACTTGATTGAACACCTGACAACACCCACCCACTTACTGATAAGTCACAGTTCCAAACCAAACTGAATCTCTAGAGAGTATCCTTAAAGTATTACTACTATCTACTATTCTCTGGGATACCATAGTATTTTAACTACAGAGCATAGTAACTACAGTACGTAGACTCAAGTTCCTTTGGAAGGTCTTACAGAGGATTTTCTGGTATATATTTGTGGCATTGCTTACAGGCATTTATTCTAAACTTCCCTTCAAAAAACAACTTCTAGTTCTGTAAATTTACTTGCAATTGAAGAAAAGTCTGCATTCTCTCATTGAGATGACTAATACCAAGTTTATTCTAAAAAGATAAAACATTTTCCCATTTCTTAAATTAAATAATATTTCATAGGTCAAATTATATTTTACTACCTTGATAATTCTTTCCTTATTAGGGATCTAATAATTTATTGATCACCACAAAAATTCCTTGAAGGTCAAATATTCTATTAGCCCATCTACACTATTTGCCCACTTAATGGACATTCTTATGTGTTGATGACATTTTACTACTTGGACTTTATCCCTTCAAGATTCCATCAGTCCTTTGGAACCAAGGGGCTCGTTTTACTGAAGGCATCCTACCACACCAACTCTGACTTTCAAAGTAAAACCAGCCCAGAGATTTCACACATGCTGGTGCTCTGGTCTTGATGGTAGTAAAGGCACTTTAAGTCTGGGCTCATAAATATTTTTAACATTTCCATCTCCCCTAAGTGTTTGGATTTCTTCTTTCTTTTTGCCAGGGATGTTCTGTCATCTCAGTCTTAGGGTATACTACCCACCTGTGTGTCGGGGGGCAGGGGGCTTCTAGTGAATTAAGCAAAGTATTACAGGTACTTATAGCTTCTAGAATTTGTATATGAATTCAATAATATTAAGAAAGTGAACACCCATGCATAAATTTAAGTCAATCCATGTTACAGAATATCTAAGACACTTAGAATCTATTTCTACTCATGTCCCTAAGGTTCCCATCAGTATGAAGGAATCTTGTCATTATTTTTGTGTTTAACTCCTCCTGGGTCAGACTTACCTTATGCCCCAGGGACATGTGGAGATAGTTTCTGTTATGTGTCTGCGGGCAAAGAGGAGGAGAAGGTGGGACTTGTGTAGTAGGTATCTGATCACCACCTGATGTTTAACACAGGTCTTGAAACAGGGAGATATCTCCTCAGAAAAGGAATGATGAGGCTTCTTTCACTGGCAGGGAAGAAAGACCAGGGGAACTTAAAGGTCAGGTTTCCCAGATTCTTCCAACTCCATTTCAAAGTCTCTGATTCAAATCTCAGAAACTTACTTTTTGGTGTCTTAACCTTTATTTTGAGAAGCTCTGTAAGGCATTTCATTCAACTTGCATTATTATTCTCCGGCTGGTATGATTAAAATCAGAGATTAATTGCTCACTATGTCTGCCCTGTGGCTATAGGAAGTAGGATAGTATTTCAGGGCCACAATAGAATGAATTCTCTGGCGCTCCGTGTCTCAAGTCCATGGTTTCATATCAGAGTGTGTTGCTTTCTTCCTGTGCAGTCCCACGTATCTATATCATACCATGACCCTTGTGATCATCTCTTCAGCTGTAATCAATTAAAGAATAACAATTTCATCCCCAGGACTTTAGATCTCAACAAGTATCCATTGATAATAGTTTACATAATACTGACGTGACTTTATGCCATGGGTTTTTAGTATCTTTTTTCCCATGGGTAATGAAATCTTTACTGTTTCAGCTTCAACATATGTGTAAGCCCATTTCAGAATCTCAGCTTACAGATCTGTTCTTGGGTCTGGGGCTGAAACTCAGTGGTAAAGCACTTGTCTAGCATGTACAAGGCTCAGGGTTTGATCCTCAGCACTGGGGGAGAAAAAGAATCTGTTTCTTGAATCTTGTATCCACTCTGGTAATGACCAGAGGGTTTATGCCAAGAACCCATATTAGATGATTCAATATTGTATGGAGCACCTGGAACTAGTCATAGAAGTATCAAAATACCTGGAATGGCGGAAGATGGAGCATCTAGAAGCCAATTGCAGAAAATCCTTTAGAACAGGTGGTCACTGAGGAAAATGATGTTACTAGAGTCTAGAGATCAGGGACACTGGGGATCAGTGAAACCCTGGAACTAGAGACATTCTTGGGCCTACTGCAAGAACATTTTCATATTCAAAATGAAAATCAATTTAATTTATTGCACTAATACTTAAGTTATGTACCTAGCATTTGGAATAAATACAGTAAAGGGATTTTTATTTTCTCAGAATATTGATGAGTCTAGGTCCAGCATGACAAGAACATCCATCCTACTTTTTATTTTCTACTGTTATTGTGACAAATTAACACAGACCTAGCATTTACAAGGTACATTTATCTCTTGGCCAGGCATTTATTTAATTAACATTTATGCTAGTTTTCTGTTGCTACATGTATAAACTTAGCAGCTTCAAACCATATCCATTTACTCTCTCACAGCTCCGTGGATCAGAAGTCTGGGTCAACTCAATGAGACTATGTGTTCAGGTTTTCACAGACTGACATTTTGGGGTCCTCCAGGTTGGGCTCTGGGGAAGGATCCATGAATGAATTGATTCATTGTGGCTGAATTCATCTTCTTGTGCTTTAAGGTGAAGGATCCTGTTACCTTGCTGGGTTTTAGTCAGGGTTCCTAGTACCCTTGGTACGTGACTCTCCATATTCAAGCTATCAAGGGCAAACCAAATCCTTTTTTTTTTTTTTTTTTGGAGGGGAATGGGTGCTGGGGATTGAACTCAGGGGCACTCAATCACTGAGTCACATCCCCAGCCATATTCTGTATTTTTTTTAGAGACAGGGTCTCACTAAGTTGTTTAGCACCTCCCTGTTGCTGAGGCTGACTTTGAACTCTCAATTCTTTTGTCTCAGCCTCCTAAGCCGCTGGGATTACAGGCGTGCACTACCGCACCTGGAAGATAAATCCTTGTTCAAAACTCTTGCCTTTCTGCTATCAGTGAGACAGAAATCTCTGTCTTTAAGGACTCACATAATTGGATCATGCCCACCTGTCATCTCCCATTCTAGTACCAATTTTGCCATATAATATATTATAATTAAGGGAGTGATATCTCATTACTTTCACTAGCTCCAGAGATTAGAGAGGCTATTTTAGAAACTGCCTGCCAGAATGACACCATATCAGGGAGCAGTGATGCATAATGTCTTAACATCATCATCTGTTATGTACTCGAGAGGAATGGTATTGACAACTGTTGATATTTGATAACTAAGTAGATGTTTTTGAAATAATATGGAATTTCTATTGTATGACAGCATTTTAAATTAATCCCTAACATTAGAGAAACAATGAGCTTTGTGAGCATATGTATTTGCATCTTTTGAATAAAGGTGCTTTAAAATGTTTTGGTTGCAGATAGACACAATACCTTTATTTCTTTCTTTCTTCATTTTATTTATTTATGTGGTGCTGAGGATCAACCCCATGTGCCAGGTAAGTGCTCTACCACTCAGCTACCACCACAGTCCCTTGAATAAAGATTTTTTTAAAACAAAATCACAACATAAGGAAAAAATAGAATTGTACAGTTCCTTAGCCCATTTATTGATTGGACTATTTCTTTTTTTGGTGTTAAGTTTTTTGAGTTTTTATATATCCTAGAGATACGTGATCTATCTGAGTTGAGTGTGGTAAAGATTTTCTCCCATTCTGTGGGCTCTCTCTTCATGTTACTGATTACTTCCTTTACTGAGAAGAAGCTTTTTAGTTTGAATCTCTTCCATTTATTACTTCTGACACGTTCAGAGTCTTGTTAAGGAAGTCAGATCATAAGCTGACATGATGAAGATTTGGGCCTACTTTTTCTTTAATTGGGCGCAGGGAGGAACTGAACAGACACTTCACAGAAGAAGAAACACAATCGATCAACAAACACATGATTAAAAAAAAAAATAGGATTGCAAAAATATCCAAGTCCAAACTTCTTAGACCTGTCCTTTTTCATGAGGAAAGAACAATTTGAGCATTATGTAACTTTTCTCTTGGAACCTGAAACTGATGTTGCTGTACATCAGCTGGCCTACCTCCTGAGCACCAGCCCTTAGACAGCAGGCCAAGTTCATCTGTGAATTCAGAGTCTGTCCTAACCTGGGAACATCATGGACCAATAAAACAAAATCTAGGAACTGCTTTGAGTTGCCTGAGATATTCACTTCATTATTTTTAAATTATTGTTTAATATTGGTGTTTCATTCTTTGGGAATAGATGATCTGTGTTGAGTTTCGTAGGAAACATAAATTCTTAAGGAATAATAAGTCAACTATTAGCTCTGTATTATTCCAAGCAAATGACAATATTATGTGATAATAAAATGGTAGACTTTTTAAATTAGACATGTGCATAAAAACAAACCCTTCTTATTGGAAACCCAAGTGATTGCCATGAACCACTTTAGTATCACAGCAGGTTACACAAATTATTATTATATTTAATTAGCATTCTGACAAGTTGAGGAATTTTTTACCTGCATTCAGATTACACACAGAAAATGATTTGAAAGCATTTCCTGCCTTGAAAACATCAAAGCAAATCAAAGAAATCAGCTCCAATCTTATCCTTATTATCAGATACGTGGGGATCATTAAACCAAATGACAGAGGAAGAAATGCCAATTATAAATGCTGTTTTAAGGTGACATTTGATTTTCCATACAAGGAATTTATTTTAAGCAGAATTATATAATTCAACAACATTATTTTATTGTGATATAATGCTAATGATTCCTTTATTCACCACTTTTTCTTCATAAACAAAATGGCATAAGCATATCATTTAATATGTAATCCCATTCAATTCCTCTTTAATCCTATGTCTAATGTAATGTATATTAAGAAATTAGTTATCTTGAATTATTGAATATCACATTAAAGTTGCCAGCAAAAGTGAGTTTCCGTGGCAGAATATATAGATATTTATAATAAAAATGTTCTATGTTGACAATGCTCTAGGACACCACAGAAAATAAAATAATAAGATTATAACAACATATTTTATGAAACACTAAATAAGATCCACTTTTGGATTTTGACACATTTAATAACTATATAACTCTTTAGTTTTGATGATTGACTAATGACATTTAGTAGAAATTACTCCGCCACTTTATTGGTGTTAAATATCTAATGTATGAAAAAGAATAAAACTTGAACTAGGATATATTCATTTCACAAAAGATAATTGCCTTTTTCTTACATTGGAAGTAAAATCAACTGTGCTTATATCATAGAATAGTTTTACTTCCTATGAAAATACACATTTCAAATCTGAATGTATCCCAGGAAAGCTACAGGAGCAATAATTAGATAAGGGTAATAAAAATGGAAACTATGTGTTAGAATTAGGTAACTCAAAGATTCAGTGTAGATTAAGACACATTGAAATCCAAGGAGATACATTTTTTTATTATTAGAATGATGTAAAACATTTTCCATTCCTTACTTTAAGTTATGTGCATAAATAACACTGGCAATTTCCCTTATCATGGGGGAAAATGTTGTTACTAAGGGGTTCAGAGCACAGAATTTCACATTAGAAAATCTTCTCCCTAAACTGATGTTATAGTTCACAACTGATGTTACTGTTTGTATGATTACAGGGTGCTAGCGAAAGAAATTCTTTTTTCTTTTTTAATACGTGAACTATGGAGATGTATATACTTAAGGTCCTTAATAATCATTATGATTATTTGAGGTATTATAATTCACTACTAATCATAAATGTCCTTCAGAATTTATTGACTATATAAAAATAAAGGCTATTCCATAGAAAATCCTTTTTTTTTTTCCTCATATTATCTTGTCTTTCTACATACTAATTAATATGCCCAGTCTTCAGATTGCTTGGACACTGATTTTGTTATCTAAAAGTTATGTGATATTAACTGAACTAGCCGTGAATAAGTTTTCACATCTCTAAATAAGAATAAATAGCAATATTTTCTTATCGTTTTGATGATCATATGAGTTAATGCAAGTAATGATAATAGAAAAATAAAATTATCTCCCACAACAAGCCCTCAATAAGTGTTCAAATTAATGAATAAAAAAGTATGTAGACTAAATGAAATAAAATTCCAAAGACTTTTACTGTATTTCCCCTACTTTTAGTTTATACACTCTGGACATTGTTTTATATTTCACTCAGCCTGCCTATAAAAATGATTTACCAGCATAGGAGTTAGAAGCAACCTACAAGATATTCCCAATTATCCTCATAAAAACCATACAAGGCAAATTGAAATAATGATCAAAACCTGCCATATCTTACACCTTCAGAAAAACCTGAAGACAGAGAAAGCTGTCAAACTCAAAATAACTTGTATGGGATAGGGGGAAAATATGCCTAAATAAGAACAGGTCCTTTGGGGCTTACACCAGGTGCAGAATGAGAACGAGAAACTCAGGGGTCAGAGCTGTGGCTGCCCCCAGAGAAACAGGAATAACAATAGCAGCAAACAAGCAAAGGTCTTCCCCCAGGAAGACAGGAAGCTCTGCTTGAGTGGAAACCTGTGTGGTTTCTGAAACGAGGAGGGTAGGGCAACGCACTGGGGGTAAAGTGATGAACATGGAGAACAGGGAGGTAATAAGTCGAAGAGAAAAATCGATGCAGAAATTAAGACTGATTTACAATAGCGGTAAAAAGGAGAAGGAGATAACAGAAAGTAAGTAGCCTGGAGGATTAAAGAAAGAAAGGAAATAAAACTTGAGAGAAATAAGAAATGGAAGGTACTAGAAATGGACACAGAAAGTTTGTAAAATAAAATTAATGTCTGTAATTGAACACCTCAAAGAAAAAACGTTGGGTCAGTCAAAAATACTAAGATGAACTCAGTTGATATGACTTAATTGTAATTATTTTGAATCAATAGTACTTTGACTACGTATGAAGATGTCCTATTTCTTAAAAATGGATACTAAGAGTTTTAGGTATAGAATGCTTCATTGTCTATAATATCATTTAAAAATATTTTAAGATATTGCACATGGTTGGTCTCTTGTTGATTAATCCATATGGAAAGTTTCATGGCAGTGAATAAAAACACCAGCTTTGGATTCAGGTGGACCCAAGTTTATATCCTACTTAGACCACTGCATAGCTTTAGCAAACTACTGAACCTTGATTTCTAAGTCTAAATAAAAATTTTATTTTACAGACTAATGTGAACACACAGAAATGATCTCTCTCTCTCTTAATTCAAAATGTGTATTCCCAAATAACTCAAATGTGGCAATTATTATTCCTCTATTCTGAGATTATCTATGACCCACATTTCAGATCTCTCCCAAAGTGATGAATATATAACTAGAGAAGATCATATAAGTATAAGATAATTAATAAACAAGGACAGAAAATATCAGAATCCCCAGCCAAGTCTTTCCATCATGAAATAACTCACTCTTACAAAATTCTACTGCTAATGCTACAACTTCTGATTCAAAAGAATATAGCTTTGATTCACATTCAAACCAAGTAAGAAGAACCTGGTCACAGAAAATGACTCTGTTTACTGATGAATTTTCATATTCTTTTTTCTGTTACTGTCAGATTTAGAATTGTTTCAGATTTCTCTGATTATTTATGGATTCACAGAAATTTCCAGATCTACACTGATTTCTATAATATTGATTTTTCAAATTTCTATTGGAAAATTAGCAAATTGTTTTATTCTTTGTGATATTTGCACCTATATTTTACTAACTTTTCTTGCAGTTTTAAAATTTCATTCGTTTTTCATTATTTGTATATACATACGTGTAATTATTTATTTTTATAATAAATGTATATACGTATATACTTAACTATACATAAACATAAAGTGCCATGTGAATATATATGCATACATATACATATGTATATTTATTTTGGAGCTAGAAAGAGACTCCTTTCCCTTTGAAAAAATAAAATCAGGCATTTGAATTAGGACTCTGTTAGGACTCTAACTCTATTCTGGGGCTGAATTTCTTTACGTATAATTTAAAATAATAAAAAAAATAGTATTTACTGCCACTGACAACACACTTATTGTGCAGCAGACATGCTCTTTGCAGAACTTGAGAACTTTGCAGGTGATGTGGGACCTGAAGGTCATTGTTGGGTCTTTGAATTGTTTTCTGATGGAGAAGGGAAGCCCACAGTGAATGTTAAGCAGAGACCTGCAGCCATCTGCCTGTATTTGAATAAGACTGGTTGCTAGAGAACAAACTCACCATAGGAGAGCAAGAATAAAAGCAGGAAATCCATTAGGTTAGGAGGCCCTTTTAGACAATCTTCACAAGAATGGTCTTGGTTCAGATGCTCACAGTGGAGATGGGAAGCAGTTCAGATCCCGGACTTATTGTAAAAATATTCTATTTTTTAAACACAGTTGGAATATACAATATAAGAAAGTGAGAAATCTCTGAAGGTTTCCTGGCTTCTGGATTAGGATGAAAAAATAGTTTTAATATTTATTTTCAAGGGGGATTTTGGTGATAACATAAAGAGTTTGGTTATGGTCATGGACACATTTTTATGTCTATCCTCTTAGATCTTTTTTTCTGGGACTCTGAATTAAATTGACCTGTGACAGATTAACAGGAGAAGAACATTTGCATAATTTTTTCATGGCATGGGAGTTCTAATATGTTAGAAGAACCAAAATATCAGTTAAAATCACTTATTCACTGAATTGAACAAAGAGTTAAAAATTGTAAAACCATGACAAAGCTTAGGGGTTTGTTGGGTAGGGTCATTGATCATGGAGGAGTGACTAGGAAGATCAGAGATAGTTATTGGTACATAGTTCTCTCAGTCTCAAATCCCTGTCCCTGATGATAAGAATGTTACAGGAAGGACATCTTCCATTGTGGTGGGGAAGGGGTTGGGGTGCATATCTTCCATTTTCAGGAAAAAAAAAAAAGATGGATGCCCTTCTTACATCTGTTGGTTTTCAAGTGCCTTTAACATAAAATTATGTTCACGTCAAAGTGGCATACTGTGGGGTGACATATGTTGCCACTTTCCATTCTTTTGGAATAGTAAATGTTCATTTATTAGAACATAAGTACATATACACAATGCTGTGACATAAAAATTCGAGAAGATCAATTTAGAGGAGGGAAGATTTATTGTGGCTCAGAATCTCAGAGGTGTCAATCCATGGCCTGCTGGTTCCACTATTTTTAGCCCTCTGGCAAGGCAGAGCATTATGATAGAAGGTCATGGAAAAGGAAAGATGTTCATTTCATGGTGGTTGGGAGAGAGAGAGAAAAAAGAGAGAGAGAGAGAGGTAGGCCAGGAACAAAATATAGTCCTCAAGGACATACATCTATGTACATATTTCCTCCGAATTGTTCCCTCCTCCTACAGTTTCTATGACCTCCCAGGAGCCCATTCAAATTATGAATCTATCACTGAATTAATCTACTGATGAGGTTAGATTCTCCCATGATCAGTAATTTTCTAAAAGCCCCACCTCTGGATATTGTTGCATCCGGGAACATGCTTTCAACACATGAGACTTTGGAGAACGTTCCATATCCAAACCATAATGCATAAAAAGATAAGTATATATTTTTTAAGTAGGTTAATGTTGTCATTGTTTTTTTACTGGAAAATTACATTTTAAAAGCTTCAATGATGTGATAAATGCATAGTTTTCGACATATACAGAGATTGCATGAAGGAATAAAAATCATTAGTGATTGCAACAAAGTAAGCAGAATGTAAAGGTCTTTTTACCAAAGGAATACTGCTTTTATATCTTGGACTTGGTCAAGACTCTGCAAAAAGTCAAAAAAATATATACAATCCATCATATAGAGAAAAATTGGTACAGCAAAACATATTTTACTAGAAATTTTTCCCCAGAAAAATCTACTTGCTAAAGTATGAATCTGCAGAGAGGTACCTTAATCTGAAATGTCTAACATTTTAGAAATACATACTTCAAAATATAAAGTTTGAATGGTTAGAGATAGAGAATGTGAAAATGTAGTATTATAGTTATTTCATTTCATTAGATGCTTAAGTGCAACAATCCGAACTCTAATGAGTCAAAGAGTGTGATTCATAATGAGGATTCATAGGAAGCAAAGACAAAGAAGGGAGTTCATCTGTGGAGACACTAGATCTTTCCTCAGTGCACCTCATTCTTCCCTTTCTTTCACCACAAAATGCTTTTCTTCTCTTTCAGGATCATGGAATAACAGTGGTCTTTAATTTCAAGTTTCATCACTCTCAGAGGCTGATAATTCTGCCATCCTAATTGCAAATTATTACAAGAGAGGATATGATCAGTCCTACTTCTGTCAAGTACCCATTCAGTTAGACCAGGCAGAGGGGCAGGCACACACCAGACGTGGACGCTCGCCCAAGCCCAGTGCCTGCGACATTCATAGAGAAGAGTGTCCAACAGATCACACACCTACAGCAGGAAGTGGAGGTCCTACAAGGAGGAAGCCAGAAAGAACTTGAGCAGAAAGAAGAGAGCAGCAGAAGCATGGAAGCAGCATTAAGACAGCAGAAAATCCCAGACCATAACACAAAAGAATGTGTAGTCTTGACTACTCATGAGTAGAAAGGCAACAGTATTAAAATGGGAAGAATGTGGCACTAAAACATATGTGTGTATATATATATATATATATATATATACATATATATGTATACATATTTATGTGTGTGTGTGTATGTATGACATCATATGTGTACGTAATTACATGCATAATATATATTTATCTTTTTCTTTATCATTTATATATTTCAAATATGAAAATACATATTTAGGCTATGTCCTCAGGGGCTAATTTCATTGTTACATTAAATATCTGAGTTAATTGCAGGGGTTTGGACTAATGTCTGAACATAATAGGATTAACTGATTTAAGAAGTCGAAATGCTCAGATTTTGGACAAACAGGGCAAGCATCACTAGGCATAATGTCCTCTTTGACGTGAGAATGACCATCCACAAGTTTTGTATTTGCTTTAATAGGTGGCTTCTTCTCCTTATGGAGAACATTTCTACAGATATGAAAATCTGGGGTAGATTGAAGAGTGTCTGAGTTCTTATTCTTCAGACCCAAGAAATTACACCCAATTTTTCACTCACTGGTATTGACACAAACTGGTTTCCACTGGTTTCTTTTATTTTATCAATCTTTTGAAAGTCTGACATCAGTCTTTAATTAGTAGGAATTGGAGAGGTTAAAAATAATGTTATTACCTGGTTTGACTAGACAATATTCTGGAGTTTGTCCATGAATGATATCCTGAACTCAAGATTGACTGAAATACAACTTAGAATGTATTCATTGAAATAAATGATTCAGAAATATTTTAAACATGCTCTGCTAAACTTCAGAAGCATGAATATTTTGTTGAATGTTATTTAAAAATGAGAAACTGAAGCACACATATGATTGACTTCTCCTTTCTATAGAAAATGTCAATATAAATTTGCATTGAAAATAATACACCACATTTGACAGTTAAGCCTTTGTATCCTCCTGGGTTCCCTGTGGACACAGACTCATCCCCATAGCCTATACATTTCTACAGACTGAACTGAGTACCAAAATACCAGCAATTAATTTTTGAGAAGTAAAAAGACTCATGTTTTGTTAAAAAATAAATTGTCATTCTGAATCAAATCTGCATACTAACAGCTTTCATTATTATCACCATTCAGCCCTTATAGTATTCATTTCCAACTGCCTACAGCTCTTTCATGATCTAAAAAATGCAAAAGTACTTTTGAGATTCTGTATGTGTCTGATTGCCTTGAAAAGTGTGAGGAATTCTTTAGAATAGAAGGCATGAATCATTAAAGGATTTATTTTGTATCTTCTGCATTGAAAAGGTTTGGAATTTATTTTCAAATGTTGCAAAGCACACTAGTCTCTCATGGGTTTTTACTTCCCAAACTCACATTCTGAATAGATGATTTTTCCCTCACAACACTCTACCTGAGCATGAGGTATACAAAACAGGAGATGAAGCAAATTCCCCTTGGGTATAATTTTAAATCACATTGGGAAAGATGCTAATATTCATGTTTCAAAACTAAATTGAAAGTTTATATATGTACTTCTATAGGATGTTAACTTAGCACCTCTTCCAGTATTGAATTTTACCTGAATTTTCTTCATATTGCTATAACCCTTGAATAACTACTTGTGGGTTAGTACAAACAATTAACTTCAAAATTCATATTTGTGCACTGGATAATGAGCTTCTAGAAATCAGGATCATTAATTTTATTTATCTTGTAAGAACTGCACAGCGTATAACACGTATGTTCTATGTCCAATAGATTTGCTTTATTGTTGTTGTGCTTGAGTGAATGAATACAATGCCTTAAAAATAACTCTTAGGTCACATAATAAAGTGTTTTTTGAAATATATGAAAAGATAGTGTGATCCAAGATTTAAGTTATTCTACTTGAGATTTGTCTTAGAAAATTGCAAGCTAAGTAAAACTATCTAAGAACAGTTATCATTAGTTTCTTTAAGTAACCTTAATTTGACATTGTTGAATATTAATTTGATAAGCCTTTCTTTCCATGTTTCAAATAGCCTTAACCTATTAAGTATACTAAGAGTTTCTTCTTTCACTATGTCTAAGTGGGAAAGCAACACATATGGAAAACACTGTTTGCAAACTAAATGGTATTTTAATTACTGAAACAATAAAAAGAAACAGTTGAAATTCAGGCTTAGAAATTTAAGTTTGAAACACCAGTGCAGAAAGTCTGACCTTCAGGACTGCTTTAGTCTTTCCAACTCTCCCAACAGAGACTCCCGACTGAGAAACAAGAAATAATGACAATTAGAAACATGAGAGATAATAAACGTTGAAATCCAGCCCAATCTAAGACAGCGTTTCTCTTGTCTGCAAGCCCTGTGGAGTTGAACAGATGATCCCAGTTATTCAAGATGATGGTTGGCAAGATGAGAAGCCAGCAAGATATCTATTGGTCTGACGTGAAGGAGACTCTCCATTCACTCTCCTTCTCTAAGACCTGAGATGGGGGTAAGATGCAGAGGGGCAGTAACCAGATGCATGATACTTTCCATATGGAGAAGGATGGACTTGCAAGAAGGATATTTGCATCCTGCCATGTAAATTAATCAAGTTAACTTGGATCTAGATTTAAGGGGAAGACTCATGGTGGATGTATTCCGGGCACTACCGTAGCTATCAATGCTTTTCATTAATTCTCATTCTCCACAGAAGAGAAGGGAATTCAACTGGTGCATAAGGGTACAGGGAAAAGAACATTGTACACCTCATACACAGAGATTAGCTGGCAGAATGTAATTTTAGGAATAGATGTGCTCTTTAGAAGATGAATAATGAGTAAGAAAATAAGTTGGACTCGTGGAAATATACTACAGTCTGATAAAGAGGGAACCCTATCTTGAAAGTGAAAGGAAAAGTGTACCTCTTAAAAATGATTTATCGTAGTAATATTTTAGAAATCCATTTGGTATTTTAATAAGATTCAAGAAGGCTCAATGAATACTAGAAGGAACAGAAGGAAAGAACATCTCTGAGATAAAAAATAAAGACCACAAATCTTGCAAGCACAGAAACCAGCTGAAAAGGGTTTGGTTTTAAAAAAGGACGCAAACACTGAAGTGCAGAAGGAGAAGTAGCAAACAAACAAAATTGTTCCCACAGGAGGGGAGGAAAAACCAGGCTTAAGGCCAGGTGTGTAGGACCTCATCATAGGGTCTCTTTCGACACTGTGGTGGAGTGGCTCAGTCTCTGGTTGCCATGGATCAAATTCTGAGCTGGTGATTGGATGGGTCCCAGGCCTGGGATTGCACCTCCCTTGTGCCACCTGCCTGCCGGTTGCCATCCGTTGAGGCTGAGGTGAATGTGATCCTGCCGGCAGCCAAGAGCTGTAGGCAGTGACACATTGTCTTAAGAGGTGCTGACTGAAATGCAAACACAGTTGTTCTAGAACATCTCAAGCCCTTGACATCCTGGGGTAGAATTAGCCTCGCAGTCAGATGAGGGATGTAGAGAGGTGAAGTACCTATGGCCAAGAAATGGGTTTTCAAAACAGTTCCAAATGACAAACAATATGCAAAATGGTGACTGACTGTTCATGCAAAGAAAATTAGATATTCCTGAGGAAGAAAGCACACTTAGAACATTAGCAGTAATAGATGTATGTCTGGAAAGATTTCATTTCAACTTAAGCTTAAAAAATTAAAAATAATACAATAATCTTAGAGGCAAAATTAATGAAAGTAGACTTGTGTCTAGGAACAAATGAAGACTTTTTGTCTTTTAATTTTAACCATAAGGTATAAATGAATAGCTACGTAAATTTAGGCAGACAGAGAAGGTAACATAGGAAGGAATAAAAAGTCACTATCCTCTGACTTCTCCATGCAGATCTAATGGTCAGAGTTCAACAAAGAAAAATGACGTGAGTATTAAGGACAAAGTTCGTAGTGCTCTGCTCATTCCCAGCATCTGCTCCTGTCAGCCATGTTTGCATTGCACGATCCTAAAACACATTGCAAAAACAGGATGGTCGTAAAACAATAAATAAAATAGAACAAGATGGCAGATGTAAAGCCAGAATATCAGTGTGTCACTGAATATACATGCTTTAACTTCTTTACTGAAAGGTAAGGATTGCATTACAATTCTAAATATATAAGCACAATACATTTTTAACATTCTAAAACCAAAGAACTCAAAGGGCTGGTGTGGTGTCTAGATTAAAAGCTGAGCTGCTAGTAACTTCCTTCCTCACCTAGTATGTCAGATAGTTTTCACCAGCAATCACATCCTGTGGAAGGACTGTTGGCTTGTTTCACGGCAGGAAAACAACTTCTTTGTAGTAACTTCAATGTTTTTCCCCACCAGACCTCCCAAAGTCTGACTTGGACGGCTTTCCTCTAAATTTTCATGGCCTCTTCCAGTGCATTCACCTAATACTTCACACACGGTGTTTCATTTGCTTTTGCAGTGACCCCTACTGCCATGCCCCTCCTGACCGTCCCTTGTATACAGAGGTGGCTTCACTCACAGCTACGTACATGCACTAGGGCCAGGCTCCTGACCATGACCGAGGAGAGCTCTCTGGAAACATGTTGGTAGCAAGAAAGTAGATATGCCTTCTTAGGGAAGCTGAATCTGTGGAAGCTGTGGTGGCTATAGTTTGTTTGTTCTTTTGTTTTCCTTTTGTTTTTGTTTTCATTTTTGTTTTTGTTTTTGTTTTTGTTTTCCTGACTAATAAAGTATGGAGGGGACATTAGAAATTCCAGAGACAAAGAAGTAACATGCAAAGTGGAGCAGAGACAGGGCAAGGTGAAGTGTCTGGTGGTGTTCTTCCTTCTGATTCTCTTCTCTGCATAGCTGTCTCATGGTTGTTAGTTAGATTTTTTGAGACCTACTCTACCTAATAACAAATTCCCCTTTTCACTTAGTTGTTCAATATGATTTCTTTTTTATTTCTTAGTAACCATTATGTTATGTAAATCAAATTCAACATTTTTTTTATAATATCATATATTTTTGTATCTACTATTCCTTGAAATCAGCTCTGTGGAGAAATGTCTTTACCCTGTGTTTAAAGAATGTCTATAGCAACTCTCATTACCTTTTCTAGTTACTCTTAGGTAATGAGAGGTCATACGACTGTGTTAAGTAAGAAAATTCTGTGCCAGTGATGTGATTGAAGCATTTGATCTTGTATAAAAATCAAATATCTAAAGCTAATATTAATATGAACTTCTTTCTTCCCACAACTAAGTTTTGATGCAGGCAGGAATCTATGATCACAGAATAAAATGAGAGTGAAGTTTACTTTTTAAATATTTCTTCACTAGAAATCTATTTCCTCCTCCTTCTTGTTTATCAAAGTGGTGATCATTCTAGAATTGGGCAGGAGAAGAATTCTGAACAGAGATATTATCTTTATGAGTCTGACAGGGTAAACTGTGATACTAACTGAAATTGGCAGATACTTAAAGTTGCTTGTCCAGTGAACACTTTTGTGGGTTACTTAGAGGTTTTACTCTCTGAATCTTTCATCAGTAGTTTCCAAAATGCTGCCACTTACTCCCTTTGTTTGCTTCTAGGTGTGGAGGGAGGACTTGCAGTCTTTCTTCTGAGCTCTATTTATTTCTCCAGGCTAACATGAATCCAAAACAGCCCTCTCTTGCATGCCGTTCCATATTGTTCATAAAAAATGCATACTTTTTTATGCCTGGACAAATATGCATGCTGATTCTGACAAAGTCCCCTGTCCGTAGTTTGACTGTCATCTCAGATAATCACTCAATACTGATCACGTTAAACTTTCCAGCCTGTTCCACAATGTTCTCTAAGGCTTCATGGATTCCCTCCAAACTCCTTCTGCTTTGCTTAGTATTAGAACTAGGCATATCGCCCTGGAAACTTTCCTGGTGGGGACATGATTGGAACACACAAGACAGCTTCTTCTACAAAATTTCCTCTCCAAAGATATTTCTCTGATTCCTTGTGGTTTATAGAAAATAAAGAAAAGTGAGTGATTTAATAATTACACTCTACTTCTCTCCATAGCTTTTATGCATGTCCCAAGTTGAAGGCTATTCCACCTGGATTTGGGAATGTTAAGTCCAATACTAAAACATTGATTTGAAAGTTCATTGTTTACACCACAAAAAACAATTTTATTCAATATTAATTTATAATCTGTAAGGGGAGGGACAAAATCCTTGAATTAATCTGCATATTTCAGCAACTATAGAATATATTGCACATTTAGTAAAGCTACTTAAAAATTTTTTTAAAGGAAGATTGAGATGAGGTGAAATTTTAATTTAAGAAATTGGGCAGATGATTAAAAAACAGTTGACTCTGAGAACATATGATTGCCAGAATAAAATCTACTCATGTCTAGGAAGAAAGGTTAAAGGAAAGAATTTGAAGACAGGCCCTCAGGTGACTACAGTAGAAAGGATTACTAATTTTAAATAATCTATGAGAAACACTATTCTATAGTGGGTTTCCTGTGGACTTTGGAGAACCAACTGAAGACAGAATTACAAAAGAATATTGACTTTAGAATAACTAATATCAATTTAGTTCATTTATTTACAATGATGTTGATGTCAAGGCAGTAACTTTGGGAAGCATAGTGAGAGGAAGTTCTCAAAAAAGCAATATTAGCAAATGGAGCCAACACTTCTGCTTCTCTTTTTCATAAATATTGAAAAGAGAACCTGCACATTTGTAGTATGTTAATTTGATATTCCAGGTCTTAAAATTTTCAATGCTTTGTAACTGGTCTTCTACTTCTTTTTCTTTTCTTTTTTTTTTTTTTTTTTTCAAAAAAATATTGATTTCTGTGCAAGAATGATGTCACCACCACCATGATAGTAGATCTTGGAACTGGGGTGTTACTCCTTTCCTCTTTCTGTTGGATTTGTGACTAACTTTTAGCAGCACGAGACCTGCTTGTTAGCATTGTACTCTTTCACAGGTGTTTTCCTAGCATCTCCTGCTGACTTGTGCTTTGAGTTCTGTGTTGCTGTGATGCTCCAAATAAAACCTATCTGACCAACAGATTGAATTTCCAGTCATTCTTTCTTCCAGCTCAACTTTGGGTGAAGTTTTGTTCGTAGTCTAAGAACAGATGCAAGAACAATCCTCTAGCAGCATTTCACCTTTTCTTTCTGACAGCTCAGAAGCGGTCTACTCTACTCTTAACTCAACCCATAAATAGATCAGATAAATAGAAAGTGATCATGTGTCCAACACATACCATACAGGGTTGTGATCCATGGGAGAAGTCAAGTAGTCATTTGGAAAGAAGTGTTTTATGTGTCTCATTTGCTCTAATGCCATGCAGTACGATAGAAACCTCATGCAATCATTTTCTTTAAATTTTATGATAACCCTGTAAGTTATACATATTTAATGAGTAAACTAAGAGAACTAAAACATCAATCAGGAATGTTTAACTATTAATTAATATTTTTAAAAAATCCATACCAATATCATTTTAACTTCAAACTACACAGCTTTGCCTATTTGATGAAAGAATTGAATAAACTTATTTTAGGCTATGTTTCTCCAAATACAACTGAATTTTGATATATAAGTTTGATAGATATCTAGTTGAGACTGAAAGGAAATATCTGATGCATAAAGCACTTCCTACTTATGTTAATTCAATCAAATAAAAATGTGTCTTATTTAAATGAGGGATTAAAAAATTAGAGCATGTCTAAGAAGAGATAATTACCAGGACCTCAAACTTTTTAGAATTATTGATAATTTTATTGCTTATGTGCCCATTAAAAATGACAAGAAAATGCATGCAGTTATGATTAGTTTAGTGGTATTTCTCAAATTACTCCTGCTTAATTTCAATAGATAAATAAATTCTTTTAACCAAGCATATTTAATTTATCTAGTGCTATAGATACCTCATGGTTACTTGTCTTTGAAAGTACTAATTTTATATGGATGCAAACCATGATAGCCAATGTACTTATTTTTGAATGAATGTTTCTGAACATTAACTGATTTAATTCTTATTTAAACTTTATTAAGAAATTAACTACTCAGAAAACAATACACTGTTATTCCTTAAGAAGTACTATACATCTATAACTTAGATTTATTACTGATTAATTCTTATAAATTGAGAAGTTACATTTGCAAAACTTTGTGCCATATGTTAGAGTATAACAGGGAGTAAGAGAAATTAATGAAATTACTTTTATGCTTTCATTTTGTTTATGCTCTGGTTGAGGGAGGTAAATTGGAGAGAGACACTACCTGACAGAAGAACTGCTGTCCTACAGCATATCAAAGAGGACCCAGGTCAAGATTGTCAAGATTTTAGAAAACCCTTTGAGTAAGTATTAAGATGAGGTCTACACGATGGAGAATGCTTGTTATGGAAAAGGGAGTTAAGAGATCATTCCAGAGAGGGAGCACATGCATAAAGGAAGAAGGGAAGGGAAGCCCATCATACAGGGAACCACTCTATCCTGAGGCTGGAGAGAAGATGCTTCAGGGATCAGAAGGCCTATAGGTTCTGTGAAGATTTTCATTCCACAAATTGTGTTGGAAACTTTCCTGATCTGAGTAAAATATTGAAAAGTTTAAATTGGTTACATTTTTTAAAGTCATGTATGAAGATCTAACTTTGACAGAAGGAGGTAACTGATAGACTTTCTAGCATGTGAGACTAAAGAGGCAGGTGATACTGTTGAAGCTAATGGGAGCAGACTTGGAGAGATGGAGAAAGATTTAAGAACTATTCAAGATGCAAAAGACTGAGTGATGAATAGTGTATTTATTATGGATTTTACTAAGTTACCATAAGAAATACAAGGAAGAAAATTATATGTGTATGTGTGTGTGTGTGTGTGTGTGTGTGTGTGTGTGTGTGTTGCGAGGGATGTATCCCAAAGACTTGCACATTTTAGGCAAGTACTCTACTATTAAATTCTACATGTGTTTTTGCATCAAAATGTCGTGATGAATTTTATATCATAAGATATTCACCTTAAAATCAGCATAGCTATGTGAAAAGTCATGAGTACCTGAAACTATTTTTAGTCATTTTAGTCATTTACATCTACCAGTTCTAACATACTTGGATTCTGAAGGAAATAACATTCTGTTTTCAGGATGAAAGAAAACAGGGGTAAATATTCTTTTAGGAAATGTCCCTCTTTGGATATAAAGAAAGAGGAAATATTTGAAGTGTATGAGAATATAGAATATGAGTTGAATCATGGAATACAAATTCCCATTTTATCTTGAAAGAAATTTTACAGGAGAAACGTAGGGAAACCATCAAAAATCATTTTTTTAAATGTCCCTGAGAGAAATTCAGGGTATGACTGCCTGTCTTGATGATGTTGCCCATGTTGGAGACTAATGAGGAATCCAACAGTGTGGATTAAGTCCCACTAATCACTTGAATGAGTGGGTACAGGCTCTTGATTCCAACTGTACCCAGGACACAGTTCTGTCCTATAACAAAGACCCACATATGTGTTTTTGGCCAAGCGATCCATTACTTTGTGTTTAGCTAGTGTCTGGAGGTATAACAAGGTACTTGAAGCACAGGGTAAGCAAGATGGAGCCACAAGGACCACTCAACAGAATGTTCCAAGACATGGAAGTTCTTCTGTGTGATGTGTTAGCCCTATCAAAACAATACAAACTCAGATACGCATCTTGAGTTGATTTCTTTAAGCCAAGATTGAGTTTTTGCTTCTTGCGGCACTGCTACATAATTTTGGACCAATGAGTGTGGCTTTCATTCTTTGTGGGACTTGCCGTTCCAATCCAACTGTCCAATATTATGTCCCATTCGTCAGAGGAACCAGAAATTGAATTACTGAAATCGTCATGATTTTCTGAAAACTGAAAGTTGAAATAAATACTATTAGGCATTCATTAAATGAAGAACTATTTTTATGACATGAAAATACTTATGCATTTTAAGAAATAGAAATACTTTGTAGAGCAGAATTCATTTACTCTATAAGACCTAACACTTACTGTACATATTGTGCTTAAAATAGAATGTTCTCCCTCCACAATGCTATTGTGAATGTTTCAATGGGGAATTAGGTAAAGGAATTTCAGATGGAATTTCATAAATACCAGCTGTGTCATTTGGGCTAGCCTGGTTTCATAATGGTTGATGTATCTATATAATTTCCTTAAGTACTATTTAAATGACATTTTCTCTCATAGTGCATCTTCCTTATCCTCCTTCCATGCTCCAGAAACTATAAATCTATCTGAAGGAAAAGGAATAATAAAGAATAAATGGAAAAATGGCAGAAACATAGATAAAATGGAAGAGCAGAAAATGCATGCTGCCAGACAGTGAGTCCAAATGGGCACAGGATAAAGTCATCGTGTTTCTCTGTGGGCAGAAAGCACTGCTGGGGTTTGAAAGTCCCTTAAAGGTTTATTTGTAAGAAACAATCCCAAAATTTGTATGTTACTAATATTTGCAAGTGGGACCTTTAAGAGATAACTAGGAATACATGAGATCCAGAGAATGGTACCTCCATGCTGGCATTACTGGCTTTATGAGAAAGAGAGACCCCAGCTGCCATGCTGCCATGCTTGCTCAATCTCACCATGTGATGCCCTCCACCACTTTAGGATGCAGCAAGAAGGCTTTCATCAGATGCCAAGCAGACACTGGATACATGCTCTTGGACTTCCCAACTTTCAGAGGTGTGAGCCAAATAAACTCCTATTCTTTATAAATTACCTGGTATCAGGTATTTTCTTTTAGCAACCGAAAATGGATTAAGGCAAACACTAAGGGACTTCTTAGACCTTCTGGAGCATTTCAGTACTAATAAAATCTCATTACCTTGATGTTCCACACACCTTTTAATACCTTGTAGAAGCCAATTTCAAATATCATGTTTTTGAAAGGGAGACATGTATCCAACAAGGCAGGCTTGCCTTCATGCACCCTAGCGTCAACCTGTCTGATTCTCTGCATGGTCCTGCTAAGTGACACATTGAATAGCAACTGATCAGTATGTGGGCTCTGACTTGAGCCCCTGGCATAACTTTCTGAAATTTTGCTCTCATACTTACATCCTGCAGCTATTGCCCAAACAAGATATGTGTGATTTGACACCCGTACTTGTTAGTCTGTTCCTTTTGATGCAACACCAGGTCACAACAACTCTGTGAAAGAGTTAGGATCATGTTTGCTCTTACTTCCTTTGCTGCAATGCTCAATTCAAACATCTACTCTACAACTGTCCTGTAATGTTGGTAAGAGTCTTCTTTACTAAAGTTGTTGGTTTCCTATGCTTCATCTACTGTCTGAGGCCTCCGTCCTGCTCATTGTTTTTTCCTAAAAGTAAAAGTGGGATAAGTTTTTTCCTGAGATTCATTTCTAGAAATTGGGAGGATGGTACATTGTCCCCAGTAATATTTAATACTACTGTTTCCTCTGTTCCTAAGTCTCTCTCTCCCTCATCCTCCGTCAAATGGGTTTTTAACAAAATCAAGAAAAGAAAGAGCAGAGGTCTTCATTAGATTTATTCATTACTTGATTTATTGCTTAAACACAGCAGATTTAAATTTAGATCCACAGCATTTTAACTCAGAAGTTAAACAGTTCTCACATATGTTCTCAGAACCCTCTTTGACTATTTCCATTGACCTCATGCCTCATAACAAAAATGAGAGGTGATAGACAAAGGGGAGAGTATCTGAAAAAAGAACACATCGGTTTAGATATCCCTAGATTATCAGACTGTATCTGCATTTATTTTCTTTGTAAAAAGCACGTGTAAATGCATATTTTCACAGGCTGTTATCTGGAAATGATTGATGGAACAATAGGAATTAATAAAACTCACCAAAAGATGAGTGCATGTCAAACATTTTGAGGATTGGGGGAGTAGCATTTGGATTTCTCAGATAAATTCTTAAACAAAATTATGCTAACTGCTTTTGGCAGAAGACTCTGTCTTGGCTGGAGGAGAGTACCCCAAAGGAAACATGGATTTCTGTGCCTGTGGGTACCCAGCAGGACTCTGTGAGGAAGCTGATAAGCATCTCTGAACACAGACTGAGCTGGAGAGGAAGATAAGAGGAGAGGATAATGGTCATCATAGCTCCTCAGACTTCCTAGAGGACTTCAAGTCAAAGAAGTCACTGCAGGACCTGAGAGGACAATTTTGTGTTGAGCCTGCTTAGCACATCCTTCAATTTTAGCTCCAAGCACAGGAACACATGCCTCAGGTAAACTTTGGAACCTACAGATCTATGTAATTTTTAATTTTATCCCACTTAGTATTTTATGCCCTAGTTTATCTCTTTTATTATTTGAATTCATTTAAAACATTTTGCATATTTATCTTTTCCTTTTAATCTTTCAGTCCTTTTGTTTTTACAATCTCCCAGTTAATTGTTCTTAGATGATTTATCTTTTCTTACTCTTGTACAAGACTTCTTTTATCTCATGTTTACTTTGTTCTTATATTACTTATTTACCTAGTTTCTTCTTATCACCTTAGGCTTTGTTTTAATTATTTCCTTTTTATGTTATCTATTTTTCATTTTAGTTTTTAATTTTTTATTATCTTTTCTCTTTCTTATCTTCATTTTTAGTGTATTTTAATGGAACAAGCAGAGGGTACTGAAATGCATGGGAAGAGAAGCCAGCACTGTCTCAGTAGAAGCCCCAGGACTCAATTTCTTTCTCCCATGCCCATTTGGTTTCCCTGTGTAGGGAAGAACTGTCCTGTCTCCAAACACTTATCACTAAATTCCCACTTCAGATAGTTGGTGTTGTACAGTAGTCAAGGGCAGAGTCTTGGAAACACAGTATTCCCTGACTCAGTATGCCTGTCTGTGGGGCTTTTTGCTACATGAAGCATGGATGAGAGAAGGATGATGTTGGCTATAAATTAATCAATTACTCATAAACTTGTCTAATCTATAAACACACAGGAACCAATACTCTTTTTAAATGAGAGGGGGCGTGACAGATGGGGTGGTACCAGATCTGACCTCTAACAGCATGTTGTAGTCCACCACTCCTTTATTTACAATCACACAGGTAAAGGGGGCTAAGACTGGGAGGAGCTTCTTCTGTGATAGACAGGATGGGGTGGAGTTAGGGGAGCCATTTTCTCAGGGAAACTATCATAGAACCAGACAGGGAACCACTCCCACACAGGGCCACATACTCCCCGCAATCTGGGACAGTCCTCCATGGCTGCCAGTTCCTAGAGTCAGGCCTCTGTTTCCCATGGCTCAACCTCATCTGATTCTGTAGATAAGGATGGCTCCCTACACCTGTCCTTTGGAAATTGCTTCCTAGTTGTTAGCTCTTGCAGCTTTCTCCTCCATGGTAATGGTTTTCAAATGGTGTATAGATCAATTAATGTGAAATGTATTTATTTACTTCTCCTTAACCCCCTAGTGGAAGGACGAGGATGTGAACCGTGTTTCTAGAAGAGTGTTGCCCATTTTTTCTCATTTACACTCTAAAAATCCACACCTATCTCAATTAAGCAGCTGACATTTATCTCTCACTGTCTTTTATGAAAATCAAACCATTATAACTAATCTTTCCCACATTTTTTGCCTTTAAACACCTACATCTTTTCCTTCACTTTGCCAAGAGAGAGACTTGACCTTTAAGTGAGTTTTGAAATCCTAAAATTCTTTTAAAGTAGCCTAAAGTAGCTAAAATATTACATTCAGGCTAACTCCTCCATTCTTGTGTTCTTGGTCCTCTTAAATTTTCCACCAATTCCACCAATGGAGATAAATAGCCTTATTTCATGGACAGATTTTAACACTATTCAGCATTAACTGTATTTTTCACTTGGTCTCACATTTCTCACTGGAAAGTTGCTGAATGAAATATTGGGATACTAATTTTAATTTTATAATCATTTGTAATTTTAGGAGTTGTCTTTTTAGATTTCATGTCTCTTCCAATTTGGGCAATATTATTTTTTAGGATAGCAAATAAGTATGTAAGTTTAATATAGCCCTCCCATGAAAGTGGTGTCTCTATGAGATTTATTGGTATTGATTTTGAATTGAGAATCATGCCAGTTCTCAGAATAGAAATAGTCAATATAAATATACATGGAAAAATGACTTTTAATTTTTAAAAGTACTTATTCTCACTGTGAGCTTATTTCAACTAATTCTTTCTGTTTAAATGGAGCTTATGTCTCCAAGTCCTCTACTTCAAAATAAGCATTTTGTTAAAATGCAATTATCTGGAAAAGGTGTTAAGCTATTTCTAGGCAACTTTGGTTCATAAAGTTCAACAGATAATCTGGTTTTTCAGCTCATAAACATTATTAATTGACTTATATACTAAACTCTACAATATTTTTCAACTGAGGTTTCTTTTTAACTTTTGTCAAGTAATTTCTGAGTATAATTTAAGTATTTTTCTTGAAATTATAATTGTAACTGTAAACAGTGTATGGGTTTTTATATAAGATGGATAAGATATCCATTTGGTTTTTCTCCAGGTGACAAAATATAGAGGAAATATGTTCATATAAATGTATGGAGAGTAAAGCGTGGATATCAAATAACATGCATTATAAATAAGGTACATTTTTCAATGAGTCAGGATCAGATTCTTGTACAAAGTAGAACTCAGGCTTCAAGATGACAAAGTAAAATCCAGTTCTTGTCTTCTATGTCTTAGACTCAGACACTGCATAGAATTTTTGATAGTCAAATGTCATAGATACTTGTAACTTACTGCTTTCTAAACATGTTTGTCATCCTTCATTAGATTTTTTAAAATTTTATTTTAATATGTTGTCCTCTTTGTCCTTTGACTTCTCAACATTCAAAACAATTTGAAACAATTATTTTCTGCATCAGTAGCACTACTTGCCATGTCACCTGGCTTGTCATTTACAGACTACTGTATATGACAACTTTTCAAGGATACATGTTAGCACATTTTTGAGACCTTAGAATTAAAGCTTTGAAATCTCTTGGTCTTTTTGGAGCAGATTGTTACACAAATATTAGAGGGGAATACAGTTGTGCATTTTCATGAGACACATTCCAAATAAAAACAACATTAAAATTTTGTTTCCTGCTAATATACTGTATTATACCAACATGATGCATTAACTTTATTCTGCTACTTATTTTCTAAGTATATTCCTTGAGTTAATATGCTCCCTTTAGTTGGTTAAATGAAATAAGAATGGGGCACAAAAAACAACAAGTGCTTTCAGGTGTAATTCTGCTTAGTGCCGTTGACTACTATGATTGCTCAAGGGTGAACAACTTTGAAACTTGGATTTTTTGCTACAAGTACAAAGCCCAGATGCCTCAGTAATCAGATCTCAGTTATCAGTTGTCAGTAGGCAAATTATATTTGGGAAAATCTCTGTAACAATGATATTTTACCATAACTAACATGATTTTGAATATGTAATCATACAGCTGACTAAAAAGTGAGATTAATTTAGCCTCTGATAAGTTTTGCAAACAGAACTCAAACAAATGAGATTTATTAGCATTTCAAAATAACTCACAGAATTATTCATACTTAGGAATTCAGTCATTAGTAATACCCATACTTGAGAATGTAACTTAATAAAATACCTATTTTTTATCTCTAAATCTTAATTCCATATAAAATTTGAGAAGTATAAAAGCACCATTCAATAAAAATATAATGCTGATTAAATATAATTTTCTCATGAAATCATTTGCCTTTCTTACTTTCTCATACTTATGGTTTAGAAGAACCATATTTATTGTGCTAAATGATTAATTTGGTAATAATATGATCCCATTGCCTGTATTCAGGCAGATCCTGACCATGAAATTATGCAACAAAGTTATTTCAATTTTTGTGACTGACCTATAGATGCAATCATTTCAGAATTTTGAGACACAGGAGTAGGGCAGTTTATAAAGAAAAGAAAAGAAAAGAAAAGAAAAACCTTAGCTGCCATTGTTTTGTGCATGTAATATTCAAATACTTCTATTTTGATTTTGGAGAATGCCTCAATTTATTTCTTTACTTTTTTTTTGGAGACATTTGGTGGAAAGCTCTTGCCACTTCGATTTCCATGGATTTCACAAGGGTGAACATCTGCCCCACTTTACCTCAGTCCTGAGGCTGTTTCCTCTTTCACTTTCTTTTTCCTGTTTTCCTCTATCTATCCTGTCTGGCACTGGCACTGAAAACACATAGTTTTTATTTTCTTTGTCTTTTTTTTTTTTTTTTTTGTGAGTCAGGATTTTATCAGCTAAGACTGAATATGTCTATAAATACATAGAAATGACAGCTTTAACCAGGGATTTTATTATTTGCATTTAAGGTATATAGACGTATTCAGGTTGTGTCTGGCATAGCAGCATTAAATTATTATTGGGAAAAAAATTTCCCTTCTTTTCATGTTGCAGCATTTGGGCAAATTGCTCTGAATTCAAGCTCAGTGTTCCACGGTTGTTGGTTGTGTCACCTATGGTATCAAATTAAAATTTTAGGTAAGAAGTGTTTGGGGAAGGTAGCAATAAATCACCAAGATGATCTTAAAGCAGGAGATGGGACCATCTTTATTCACCAGCCAGCGGGTCCCCAGCTGTTGGACAAGGGCAGACTGTGAGTCTACTCTCCTCGACCCCCTCCAAGGGCTAGAGTACACTTTTATGGTCCCAAACTACATTAATCATATCTGGCTGTTGCTACAATTTGAAACCAAAAACAAACATGAGATCTAAAATCATAAGCAGAAAGGGAAGTGTCTCAAAATGATCCTAATTGAGTACAAGTTAAAGAATTGTCACTAATATCTAGACAATCATTTTCAGAGAGGGTCCATTGTCCAAGAAAATTAGAACCAAAGAGAGAACAATTTTACATTGTGTAAGAACAGAAACATTTGCGTTTCTAAGGTAGGTGTGCAAAGCAGGAGCAGAATGGCAGAGGAGGTGTTTACTCATGGGAGAAGCATTTCTTATAGGACATGGAGTCTCAGGGTAAAGCGGAGTCCATTTGGTCATTGCCCATACAGCCTGGCCCCTGACAGAAGGAATAAGCTTGAGTGACAAAGGTATTTTTTGCCTCATTTAAAAAACATAAGGTGGTGGTGGGGATTCTGTTTACATGTAAATTGGCTCAAACTGGTTCAAATGACCACCTTAACTGCAAAGGAGATGGGAAAAAACAAATTCTTAAAGCATCACCTTAGATGACATCCAGAACATCATCATATTTCTGTTAAGAAGGAAGGGGGAAATGGAAATGACATCCATTATAGTAAGGCACTTTGAAATAATTTGACTTTTGAAACCCACCTGGTCTGAGTGCTTCCAGAACTCCCCAGAATCAACAGTTGGTTTGTTTCTTTCAGTGACTCAGATTTAGAAGGCCCAACATTTCTGAAAACAGAACAAAACAAAACAAAAACCAGCAATGTAAAAACAAATTGCTTTTCTTAGCAACCTAGGGATTTGGAAGTCAGTCACCGGCTCCGGGAATCTCTGGGGAGGTGATGGCTGTGACTGTAACCATGTCCGTAGTAAATTCTTGGAATCCCATATTTGCCTCCATAAATTTCAATTTTCCATTCATTTTCTTCAAAGTTTAATTTCAGGTAATTTAACCAATAAGACAATTGCATAAAGTGAGTTATGTCAGTACTGTGCCTTTTCCTAGATTACAAGTAGATATGAAGAATCAGTCTGTAACTTTACAAAAGAGTAGAACAAACTATTGAGTCTGGATTATGAAATAGGCCAAGGCTAATGTCTCCCATGTTTGTAACTTAAAAACTTGATATTTTCATTACTCATATGGAGATTATGAACTGCATGGCAACTAATGCCATTATTTATTTATTTAACTTTCCAAATTAGAGCTGTAGATTAGATTAAACCATTGTGTCTTTATTTTCACCAGGATTATTTTAAGAAATTGTTGTACAGAATCACTTTCTGTTGATCACCTTTTGAAGACAGTGTATTAAGTTCAGACCTGTTTAGAATTCCAAAAGCCTTGAGTGACATCCACTTTGAGAAAGGAATCAGGTCCCAGTTCTGTGGTATTAAGCCAAGAGAAATCAAAAAGCAACATTTAGAACAGAAAAGTTCATCAATAAACAAGATAACAGTTTCAAAGTCCATCAGAACAGGCCAGAACAAGGGGGAAAATTCCAAATGATGTGATGAAACCACACTATGAAGTCTCTGGTTCAAGAAAAAAACAAGCCAGATTCTCTGAAACATTAGAATATGAAGGTAGACATCATTTTATAAGTAAAGTGAGGTTTATCTTGCAAAATAACACAGTTGTGAGTTAAAATCTGGCATGGAAAATTATTGAATTATATGTAAAAATGTTTATGGGTATTATCATAGTTACTATTTGATTCAAAGTAAAGTTTATCAATGATTATTTCCTTCTAACTGCCTAAAGACAACCATGGTATTGCACTGAAGTCAGTTCATCAGGTGGAAGACCTTGTGGTAGATCATTCCTTTGGCAATTCACCATATTCTTCTCTTCTGAAATATGAAAGAAAAATCTTTAAAATCCAGTGAAAGCAATATTTTTAACAACATGAGTGGAGGTAAGGACATTGCTCCTTGCCTCTGTTGTTTCTCCTACGAGTAGTGATTCCTCCAGCTTCTGTCCTTTTGTTTTGCTGGCTGGATTCAGAACACTCCAAGGTACTGGGAAACAATGAAGCCACAAAAATGTAAGGGACTCGACTCCCAGAATGAGTGTAGTATGGAAACTAAAGTAGAACATAACTTTAAATTATTTTATATTGCTCTTCCAAAATTTGGGAGTAAATTGACTCATAAATTAATCTAAGATGATCCTCAACTCCCGTAGAGTAATTCTTGGCTATATGTGAAAAGAAATGAGGAATACAACAAAGGAAACAGAAAGATTTTTGAGAAATATGTATCTACTATTCATATGAGAAGAAACTAGATATTCAATATTTCTCTAAAATAACAAGACAATTTTACCCTTTCCTTAATGAAATAAGATATTTAAGACATTTAATTAATGTCTCTGACCACAACTTTTCTTTTTGTTACTGTAATTAAATCTGAGATTTTTTTCTTACTCACAGACTTCTCTATTACTAAATTAATACTATTCCCTGTAATTGGTTATATTCATTGTTTTAGCTCTTTGTTCAGATTATATAGTTATTTTTACTAGTTTCCCTGTTCATTTTGCTTTATCTGCTAGTTTTTCAGCTCCCTAGTTTGTCTTTATCTTGCAGTGTATGATAGTGAATCAAAGTAAAAGATTTAGCATACATATCTAAGTCAGTCACCCTTAATGGAATTGGTGTGTTATCTATAAGTTCTCAACCACTGAGCTACATCCCCAGCTCCTGACTTCTCCCTTTTCCTCACTCCTTGTCAATAATGATTCAGTACACTTGCCCAGTCCATCTTGATAAGTCTGATCTCCATTCCAACTCTCCATACAGGTTGATCACAAGTTCTATTAATTCTGTCTCTAAAATATCTTGGAATTCCAATTCTTATCTCTAAGCCCACTTCCACTTCCAGCCAACACTTCACTTCTTCACCCCTTTATTATTTCTTATTCACCTAACTGATATTCCCAATCATATCTCCTGAACTTCCTTCCTCAAATTTTTCTCCCAACACTCCTCAGAAGCTCTTTCTAACTTACACATTGATTATATAGTCCCTCTCTGCAATTTGTCAATTTTTTCTGGCCCTTCCTGGAATTTTTTTTTTTTTTTTTAAATTTAGGCTTATAAGGATGGCATAAATGTACTTCGTATCCCAATCCCTTTATTTACCTTTATTTGTAGTCTCAGCAGCGTCAATTCCTTCCATAACTTCTACCTGAAATGCATCCTAAATTCTAGCTGTATTCAGTATGGCTGAATCCACTTATATGCCTTTATGTATACTCTCTTGAATGGGGTAGTAGAATTTGAATTGCCTCTAAAGATTATAGCCTTTGGTTTTAGTACCTAATTGTTTAACACATATGCTTTGTAGTTTCTCATAAATATTGCAGTAACATAAAGATAATAACAACTACCTTCCAGCCCTGTTGTATTCATGCATGAAATTGCAATTAAATATTTCCACAAATATTTGCTAACTCATAATAACTGTTTTTAACTTCATTCTTTCTCCACTTTCCCAGTTGATAAACCCCAATTTTCCTCATAGAATGAATAAAGCATTGTCCATCTAGTAAAGAAACCCTTCCCTCACACACTTACCATAGTCATTTCCTACCTTCTTTCCATGTCATTGGGTCCTATGCCATTTTCTTAGAATTATTACTTGATTGTGTAATTGTCTGTCTTTCAGTTGTGACTTACTTAAAGTGATACTATCTCATTTTCTTTTTTTTTAATCATCTTGTATAGTGTCTGTTTTTAAAAAAGAAAAAAAAATGCACTCACTAAATCATCAATTTATTTTCCTAGAAATAAGCACATATGAAGAAAATGAAGTAGATTATATTTTTTAATTATTTTTTACATAATCTGTGAATTATTGGAAAATTGAGGTTACCGTTAGTAGTGCTTATTCACATAAATAGCTTTTCTTGTTGACATTTGATAAATCATGCAATTACAATTATTTAGAAATACAGAAACTTTGTTGAATAATTCATCTTGCCCTGTTCACCTCTCAAAAGCTAATTGGCTAATTTCCGTGAACTTTGTGCATTTTTCTGTTTGATTTCAGTCGATTCAACAAACACTTAGTGGCCACTATGTGTAAGGTAATGTGGTTATTTAATTCAAGTTGATTTTTAACTCACATTAATTTTATCTTCATTCAGAATATGATGGCAGCCAAAAAGTAAGTTCTTGTGACATGTTATTATTTAGATTTAGTCCAACAAATATTTACTAAAAACCTATAGTCTGGTAGCACCTATGCTAAGTGGAGGGAATTAAATAGTTGACTGGAACTTTTTCTTTGCCCTTGAGAAAAATTACAGTGCTCTATGGAGCCTGTTTTATTTAAGAATTTTTAAAAATATTTGATTATAACTCATGTCATGTTGCTTTATTTCTTTCAATAATTTTAATGTTAAGTCCAGTTTAAAAGTTTTTATAATTATGTAGAAACACTTTTTTGAATAATTTCAAAAGGATAAGAAAATTATAATAAATAGAATTTATTCAGTATTTGACCCATGGACTGCTCTGTGGGCAGTTTGATACATTATCACATTTGAGTCTCAAAACCACTCTGCTGGGCAGATACTATGGCTGTCCTCATTCCCATGACAGGAAAGTGTGCACTTAAGAATGTTTGTTGATTTGTCCCCCATTTTAAGGATGTATTTGAGATTCAAATTCCATGAAACTGGGGCGCCTGAGTATTTTCACAATATCGGACAGCCTCAGTGGAAAGATCTGGTATTAATTATTTACTATTTAATAAACATGGGTAACAAATAACCACCACACTGGTGGTGAGTGGCAGTAAGTGTTTACTTGGCTCCCCAGTCTGTGGATCAGAAGCCTGGTTCTACTGATCAGAGCTTTCTCTGCAGGGTTTTCCAGGGCACCTGGTATTTGATGATCAGCGGCCCCTGTGCTTTCTCACATGCCTGGTGTGACTGGCCCGGATCAGCTCTCATCTACATGTCCCCTGTCAAGAGAGAGTGCAGGTGCATCTTCATGGGAAGGCTGAAGACAAAAACAAAGAGTGCAGATACTCTCGGTACCTTGTGTGACAAAGGCTCAGAGTGGACACACCACTCCCACCGCATTATGTCTGCAAGAGCAGGTATGAAGTCCCGCTGAGACTCCCAGGGCAGGGAGATCCATGCTACCATTTTACAAGAAGATCTACAAAGCTGAATTTCAAAGAGTGTGGGGCCAGGGAAGGATGGAGAATGGTGGTTATTCTTGTAATCAATTTGTCACAGTCCACCTGCTGGCCAGAATACTCACTTCTCTCAATACGCCAAATACCACAGATTCTCATTGTATCACATCATCACACCCAGAGTGCATAGAGAGCTCGTGACCTATATTAGATCTGGGTGTTTATACTTGGATGAACTTCTTATTCTGAAGAACTATGAAGTGAGAAAAAAAGTTATCTGCACCTGGGCTCCATCCCAAATCCCTGGCATATAGTGATGAGGCTCAGGCAATTAACTCCTATAAAACCTCCTGAAAAGAGGAAGAATGGAAGGTAATCTAGTCACTTCTGAAATCTGAGCTTTGCCAGAATTACTGTTCAGAGGGTCATTATGTTCCTTCGCTAGATTCTGGTTGTGCAACTGGAATGTCTCCCTAGTCCATATTCTCCATTTACTCCATAAAATGTTTTGTTTTTCTTTTTGTTTTCCTTTCCATTGTTCTACTTGGACATTTTGAAGAGAGCATAGAATATATGACCTTTGAGCTACTTCTATTTTCTCAAATTTCTGTAATTTAATCACAAATTCCTTTCTGCATTTTGAATAATCTGTCCCATTTAGACCAGACTGACTTTTACTGACTGCAACACTCTTTTCAACACAATCTGCCTGAGTAACATACAAAGTTCTTTCTTTCTTTCTTTCTTTCTTTCTTTCTTTCTTTCTTTCTTTCTCTCTCTCTCTCTCTCTCTCTCTCTCTCTCTCTCTCTCTCTTTCTTTCTTTCTTTCTTTCTTTCTTTCTTTCTTTCTTTCTTTCTTTCTTTCTTTCTTTCTTTCTTTTCATACAAAGTATCCTAAAGATTCCTATTCCTAGAATCCCTTTTAGAGGTCTTCCAAAGTGTTGCACTGTCAAACACTGGATGGGATCCTTACCCAGAGCCATTGGGTACTTTGACAGTCTTTCTGTTCCATAAGAACCTGTATATGTTTTATTTTCTAATATATTCAATTCTGACTCCTGCCAATTTTTTTATTTCCTCTGAATTCTTTTGTTGGTTTTCTGGACAGGTGTTTTTTCAGCTCATCTCTCTCTTGTAATATCTCATGAACAACAAAGAAGAAACAGTACCCTTTTAGAGAAAGGGTGTTTAGAAATCTTATGAGTTGGGGTGTGGGCACAGTGTGCTCTATTTAACAATTATTTTTTTTCATGACCTCTGAATTTTAAATCATATTTACCTGAATCTTTCCCACACTCAACTTATTAGGAAATACCTCTATGTCTTTTAATACTGTAGTGGTCTTATTTTTTGCATTTAAATATTTGTTCAAGCTGATACATTTTTAGTGTATAATTTGCATTACGGAGCCAACTTTTAAAGTATGTTTTCAGATGTCTACAATATTCAGAACATTGTTTCTTGAATAGTACACTCTCCCCGCCCCATTTGAAGTTGTTCTATTACCGTAATTAAAACAAGTACTCACCCAGACTTTTCTACTTTTCTCTTCTGCTCACTCCTTTGTCTTTCTTGGTGCCTTCTATGATGCTTTACCATAGACTCAGTCTCTGACAGTCCTACTGTCCAATCTTAGAGCTTCATTCAAGTTTCTTCCTTTTACTTCTTTGCTGATTTTTCATGCCCATTTATAAAAACACTTCTTATTTAAAATATGGTACTTTAGAGATGAATTCACATGCAGAAAGTTGAAATCATTGTACTATCCAAGAATAGGATAGAGTTTAGTATTTGTAATAGCACCATATTTTCCTTTCTGTAGTCTCTTAAATTTTTCCTCATAAAGATTTTAGGTATTATTTAATATAATCCCTAAGTAAATTTATTTTATTATTATTTGAAATAAATTACTTTACATAGTTAGACATTCTAAATTTAAGTTGACTGTAGAAGGACACTTGTTCTCTTTAGTTATTTTGGAAGAGAAAATACAGTTACTTGTTATTCAATCTAATCTCTTAAAAAACTCAAGGTGCTTCCACAAGTGCCAGGGAAGGGGATTATTCTCAGGTGACCAGTGATTCCCACTCATGCCAAAACAAAAACCAAAGCAAAAACAAAAACTTCTAAATCATGCTGCTTTTCACTTCCTTTTAATTTCTAAGCCAAAAAAGAGAAGACATATAAAAATAATGACAAGACTAGTTTACCAGCAACTTAATCTTGTCCCTTAGAGTAATCTTTGTTAATCCAAGTTTTGGAGGGAAAGGAAACCACAGAAACATCAAATTGTAATGCTGAAGCAGTGACCAGGACACCTCAGTGTGACAGACAAGGGCTCTGGCAGCCTGGAAACAGTGCTGTCAACAGACTAGCTGGCAACAGTTAAGATATATTAAAAAAAATCAACAATTTCATTCTTGAAATCAAGCACAAAATATGACAACAAAATACAGCCAAGGTTTGTGTGTGTGTCACTGTCTGATTTGGAGGCGGCTTCCTGGAGGCAGCCCCGTGGTGTGATTCACACACACCACAGAATAGAGACACATCTGCTATAAACAGAGCGCAGGCTTTGAGAAAAAAATGCAATGCATATTTCTTTTACTCACTGGTACAGAAATGCCTGTGGGTAGGAAAGGGGGTGCTGTGGCTGGTTCATCTGTTCAACCTTCCCTGATTGACAGCGAGAGCCATTGTAGGCTGGGGTCTCTGTGTTTTGGAAGCTGCTGTCTCTGGAATGTTCCACTTTCTCAAGGTTTTGTGGGAAGTTAGTTGCACTCCACGTGTTATTTAAGTACTAGTTTTATTTTTCACCAGAAAACTACTACTGTTTAAGGTTTTCAGAAAGACATGTACAAACATGAACAGTCTGTAGACTGAAAAGTAATCACCATGTCCCTCCTCCCTCCTGAGGTAGGGCAAGGCAGGACTCTATAGACAGAAAAAAATAAACCTGTTCCACTGTAGTTAAACTCTAGTCCCTGGTTTGGTCAGACAGATTGGGAAAGGTGTCTCTGTAGGAGGTGATTGTTGACAGAGCCTTATGGGGAGTTCAACATGTGACCATCCAGCCAGGTCAAGCTGGGGACATGACATAGCCAGTGTGCAATTTAGATCTGGATTCTGATTTCTGGTTCAAGACATGCATAATCACGTTCATGTCATCAGATGCAAAGTGTTCACTGTCTAGTGACCAGGACAGGCTGAAAATTTTTGCATGTTGTCCATAAAAAATATTATTCTTCAACTAGCCATCTGCAGCACTGAGTATAAGGTCCATAGCTTAACATCTGTACAACCATTTTAAGTCCTTAATACCATTTTATAAAATAAGTTTCATTTTCCTGCCATAAAGAGCTACCTGCAAAGAAAACAAAAGTTAGCAGGCAGCTCCCCTTCCAAATTTTGCTTTCCTGCCCTAGAGAGGCGTTTGCAGAGAAAACGAAAGTTAGCAGATAGCACCTCGTCCCCCTCATCACCTGTTAACCAACTTAGCTGAAACATCACTTTGTTCTCCTAGGGACTTACCGCAAGGCTTCACACATGCATTTCATACTAGGAATAGCTAACTGCAAGGCTTTACACAGGCAATTCCTAGCAATAGCCCACCCAGAGTTTTACTGGAAAAACCCACCACAGGGCTTCACAGGGAGAGCTCATGCAAGCCTATGCAAAATAACCCTATAAAGTACCCCAGAGTTAGACTTTCCTTGCCCTCTCTCACCTTTTTGAGTGATGGCCTTTGTCATACTCTGACTGACAAATATACTTTCTGTGTGTGGATCTCTCTGCCTGGTTTCTGAGTTGCTCGCCTGCGATTCACTCTCCTTTCACTGAGCACTGACCATTTTGCTGACTCACACGGAGTGAGGAAGGTACCGTCCTAGGACAAGGCCATGGGGTACGTGGGAACCTTGACTTCCAGGCCTCTCCCTCCTCCTTCAGCATTGTGTCCAGGAGGGAGTACCTGCGGACACTGCCACCAACACCCCTGAAAGCCACTGTCACCACACCACCAAAGTTTTGGGTTTCTGCAACTAACGCACCTTTAGCAGGATGAACTGCCCAAATGCACTAGACCACAGTGTGTGTCCCTGGGTCCATAGCTGCACACTTTGCTTGAACATCCACTTTCACAGGCCTGCTGCCACCCCTGCCCTAGTCCCTCAGTGTGAGTTGATTGCTGCACAGTATCCTCTAGGCTGCAGCTGATGAGCTCCTCAGACTCAGTCACATCCCTCTGGATTACTGAGTCATGTGACCTTTCCCAGAGAAGATGTCCCTTTCCTAGCCTCTGAATCTCAGTAATTAATGTGTTCATCATGGTTCCCAGAATAGACATAGGACTTGCCCTGTCTTTACACACCTTCAGACCCTGGATTGATTTAATGTGACCTGTGTGACTCCCAGGCTTGCTGGTGTTGTTCTCACTCAGATCTTTCATGCATTCACCTCTTGTGCCACAAGTAGCCCAGTGTCTGTCCAGAAGATTGGCGTTCCTAGAAAGTATTCTGACCATAGAGCATACGTTGCGTCTGAAATATTACAAGTTTTGTCTCCAGAAGCAGTAAGCACCTAGGTCCTATCACAACTCCAGCTAACGGCATAAATGCCTCCTCCACAGGACTTGCTTCTGCTGATTGCACACACATACTTTGTCACTTGTCTTCATATGACAGATAGAGACCTGGCTATCAGCACTGGCTGAGGCAATCTTTTCTTATCTGGAGAGAATCACACATGGTTAGGAAAGTGGCTATGGTTGCCAATTATAAAAGTGAACTGAAATAGAGGCCTCTTAGATGTAGATTTTATTTTCTTCTGAGGTCAGTTTTATTAAATTACATTTTCCGAAAGATGATTAGTCTTAAGCATATTTTCAAATTTATGTGCTTATTTTAAAACTAATCAATTTCATTTGTTTTTCATGCTTTCCTGTTTCTATTGTTATATTCTAATTATTTCACATGGTCATACTTTCGAACATTTTTCCTTTTTTTTATAGAGATTTTTATGGAGATTTTTTGTCAAACAACCATCTTTGGTATCATATATAATATACTATTATTATAAACTATCCTGTATTCCAACTTGGGTTTTATATTTTGTATGATTCTATGTATGTCTATAGTTTTGGCTGAACTAATATCACTGTTGTATTATTCTGCACCAGGACTTGGGTAATTATTTCATCTTCACTATGAGCTGTAGATGTCACTATCAGGAAGCAGTCTCTTATCTCATGAAGTGGACATCTGCCTGAATTCTAGTTTGTTTGATATTAAGATCACAATTCCATTTTCCTTTCATTTGCACTCTCATAATGCTCATTTTTAAGTCATATTTATTTTCAATTTTATGGATTACTTGTTTTACAATGTCTTTTTTTTATAAGATGTGGATCTATTTTGCTAAGATCCAAAGTAAAGCTATTTTTAAAGGATGTTTTTAACCTGTTAACACTTATTGATATCAGATTTTTGTATTGAATTTCTGGCACAATTTTCTTATCTTCTCTATTTACATGTTTTAAGTCACTAACTATGCAACCTATTTTCTTTGCTCCTGTGTATGGTTTCTTATATTAAAGAATATTTTGCATTTTATTCACTCATTAACTTACAATTCAGACTTCATATGTTATCCTTTATTTCTTCAGATATTTTTCTTAGTGTCTTATGATTAATAAGTAAAATATTAGTAAATCTTTGTCCTCTTTCTGCCTTCTCTATTTTCTAATAATATTATTCTTTCTGTGCCTGTGTACAGTTTCTTATATAAATGGGGATGTGCCTAAGTCATTGTTTGGCCTTGTCTTTCATACCTCTCTAAACCAAAATATTTAGTACAAAATTCTGCTCATAGTGTTTTACTGAAGTTACTTGGGTTTTACATTCTTATGTATAGCGCAATTGCTAGAAGCAAGTGTAATATTTTGCCTTCCAGTGGGAACTCCTCCCTTTTACAAAAGATGTCTTTGCTTCTGCTTTTCCTGCACAGCTTTTCAGATTTAGTGAATTTATTGTTTCCCTCTCTCATTTGACAATGGAGTATGTGTATGTGATCTCAGAGCGAAGAATGGAACATGATTCTTGCCAGAAGTCTCTAATAATTATTGAAAGTAGGCGGCACAATACTTTTGATGCAATTTCAACAATGAAGGACCAGTGAAAAGATATATGGCTGGACAGGGTGGCCAGTCATGACAATAAAGAGCTAGCACTGAAATTGAATGCGTTTTCTCCACAGTCCAGCCAGTTGTCCTGAAAGGGCCCCATGTAGATATTACTTCTCAGCTGTCCCTGAGCAAGCTTATTTCATGATTAATAAATATAAGCTTCTTATACTAAAGCTTATTTTGTTATTAATAACATATATACACTTATGTTATTGTTAGTAACAAATAAATATTTGTAACAGCACATCATTGCCAACAATATGATCCCTAGACATATTCGTTATCTAAGTCTCCGATACTGATTAAGGTTTCCTCTATGGAGTTAAGTTGTTTAAAACCTGGAAAAATCCCCAATTTACCCCTTTCTTCAATGATTCCCAGAATGCTGAAGCTCTCCTTCGTCACATTGCATATATATTCAATTGATTGCATCTTAAACACATGTCAGTAAATGTGTTCATAGGACACCTCAGAGTCTCCTGAATAGGATGCTCTTCTCTCCATGTGGAGCAACTGTGATTGCGACTCCAGGGCTTTGATCAAAGAAATGGGACAAAAATGGAAAGGGGCATATTCGAAAATGAGTTCTAGTGTTGTGTTTGGTAGCCGGGAGGTGCGAGCAGTGCTGTGTGAGTAAGACTCGGAGGATGCAGACGTCAGGCTGACAGAACACAGGAAGAGAAACAGGCTTCGGTGCTTTGCGAAGTGCAGGTTTCAACTTCACAGTAGCTGAAGCGGTAGGTGAACTGTTTGGAGGACCAGCTCAGAGCCAAACCAGCCAAGGAGAGCTTACCTGACGCATGTCCTCGCCAGGCCCCGCCTTGTTACAACAGAACAGAATAAAGACTTAAAAACACAAACACTTTTGACTTTATCCCAAAATTTTTTATTCTCTGGGAGTGAAGTCACAAACATGACAGGCTTTTTGCAAGCTTTGGAATAGAGCCATTAACATTCTACTTGGAATCACTAAACAGATGGCATGAAGACACCTGAAAAGGAACACAATGAATCCTAGAAGGAAATTAACCGGGGAGGGATTTCAATAGCATCATATTAAAAAAAAAAAAAAAAAATCAAAACGGAACTCTTTTGTCCACACACAGATTTATTAATAACTATGAGGGATCGTATTTTCACATAAATTATGTAATTTGTGTCTAAAATTCATATACTGTCCATTACCCTAAGTTGCAGATCACTGACTTAAAATTAGAATGTGACATTTTAAATAACATCCCAAAAATGTTATAGTAAGTAAACTAATATGTCTTTATTAGTCCTTGAGAATCAATTTCAAAAGCCTTTAGATTCTGATGAAAATTATGCAAATTCCTGCATACTGTCATCCTTATAGTTTATGTTAATTTGACATTAATGTTAGCTGCCTGTCACACTAACAATAATCCATCCAAGCGAGCAGGCTGGAATACCAATTACCAAAATGAGTAGAGCTCATCCTTGAAGTTTCTTCTGTCTGTTGCAAGTAGACATATGTCAGTGCACAGGGAATAGCACAGATGTATCAAAGTCTTTCAAGTAACCAGGCATCTTTGTGTAATGGAGCAGGCTGTGGTTGACATGCTAAATCTTAAAAAGAAAAGGAAGTCACTTTGTATTGAGAACAAAAAAGAGCTGAAAAGAGAAAAATTGATGTGAAGATATTCTCATATATTTAGAGTCATTATTGGAGAATATTGGCCAAGCAGAAACTCTATTTTGGAAATCTTTATTTTATGATAAATTAGTATGTATTTTATTGAATTTGCTTGTGTAGAATTCAATAAATGAATTGATTTTTTCCAAAAGAGGTCTTTTTTTTTTTTCCTTCCCTGATTCTGGCTGCTGAATGTGAATTACCTCAATTTGGCTTACAATGAAAGTAAAAGTTTTTGAAAAAAGGAAATGACTATTCCTATTCAAGACACATTATTATTTGTCTTCAAAGGAAGAGTTTGTTGGAACTTATGAATTTCTTGCCTGCCTTTTCTTATAGTGATGGTATTATTCTTTGTGTTAGACTTAACTTGAATGACTGGGAACTTCCTGAGTAATTCTTTCGGTTTTCCTTCTCCATATATTGTGACAACTAAGATGATTCCAAGAATAAATGCCAAATATCAAATCTCTTTATAAATAGTATGATGACTATCTTACACTAGTTAAAAAGGCTACTTTAAATATAATAGCCTTATGATGTATTTGCCCACTGTTTGGTATCATTAGCTAAGATTCTAGGTGCATATTTCTACATGCATTTTATTTTTTCAAAAAGATTCATAAGATTTTGAAGATTTAAGACAAAGTTGAATTCTTTTTGTACCTTCCACAGTAATTGAGACAAAAAAGTTTAAATATTTTCTATACAAATTGTGACACAATCATATAATTGGGCAAAGAACAATTATAATATTCAATCTGACCAATCTCCCCTAAGAGTAATACCTTGACAACTATTATCCCAGAGGTATTTGGGAAGCAGATGATTGGTACAGACATACAGAAGACATTAAAATACATGCATGAAATATATAGGTCAGGTATCTGGACTGAATGATTGATCCTACCAAAGTTAATGGTCAACGAAAAACACATTAGGAAACTATCTCCAAAGGTGGTAAAAGGGATGAATAATATTCTTGCTAGCATAGACATTTCTCTTTTCATTTTTGAGTTTTATAAAGGTACATAGTAATTGCATAAAAATGGGTATGAATTTTTGAATGTATTTTGTGATACATATATATATATATATATATATATACATATATTTTATCTGGATATTTTATTCCTAAATATTTCAGGTAGCAAAATGAATGTGCTTTTGTTCTCTGATACAATTCACTTTATTAGCTAATGCTGTGACCACATTCATATTTCAGAATGGAGTTTTGGCATTCTTGGATTTTGGTTTGTAATATGGAAAGTTTTATCCAACCGATTTTTTCCATGTTTCCAGTGAGTGGATCTGCTAGTGCTCCTTCAAAGAAGTGGGAGTATTGGTGGGGAGGTTTGAAAGACCTGGGATTGAATCCAGTGATGACCTGGATGCACTCAGTCCTTTAGGTAAAAGATGTCAGAAGACAAACTGTGGCATCTACTGCCCAGCTCTGGGGTTTCCCATAAAGCCAGATGATCCATGCTGACATTCATTTCTTCTATAATTTGCAAGGGGACAGAAAATTGAATTCCTCTGTCAGATGTTACATTCAAACAGGTCTTTCCCTAGAATGATGAGAGATCAGAGACTCGGGACAATTTTGCCTTACCAGGCTTCTGTCTGTATGCAAGTTTCCCTAATATATGTGTTTTCTTTTCTTTTCTTTTTTTTCCTTTTCTTTTCTTTTCTTTTCTTTTCTTTTCTTTTCTTTTCTTTTCTTTTCTGTTTTAGTAGTAGGAATTGAATCCAGTACCACTGAACTACATCCTTAGTCCCTTTTACTTTTTATTTTGTGACTGGATCTTGTTAAATTGCCCAGGCTGGCCTTAAACTTGCTTGCTATGCTCCTGCCTCAGATTCCTGAGTTGCTGGGATGACAAACATGTGCCACCATGCCCAGCTTTAATATATATACACTGGACACACATTTCCTGCCTTTAAATATTTATATGTGGCAATTGCTCAAAATTTTAATACCAAGCAGAGTAGAGACAGGGCAAAAAAGTGTGGAGACCAACACACCAGCCATCATTGGAGACATTTCAAAAGGATATGTCAGCAATTGAAGCAGCAGAATAGTTATTGCTATTCTTGAAGATAGTCTTAGAGATACAATAAAGACTCATGGATTTTTCAATTATAAAATTGATTTCAGATGACAATACAAGAAAAGCTGACTTTCCAAGTGATGAGATCATTTCCAGACTTAATAGGCACAAAGTGGTATTGAAGTTTTATACCATATAATGATACTACAAGAGAGATGCATAGGGATTAATGTTCAATTAGTCTTTATGATTCTTTTGGAAAATAAAGAAAGTTTAATGGAGGGAAGGTTCTGGACCTCTCTCATCTTTGTTCTCCCTGAGCCAATGTAGATTTCTTAAGATGCTCAGAACACATTCCCTTTGTCCTTCTTACTTCAGTAGCATCTTCCAATTTCCTGAAAGGGACTCAGTGGGATGGAATGGATATGAACATCAATCTTCTACATATTGTTGATTAAATCACTTCATTTTGGGGAAAGAAGGAACACATCGGCCAGTGTTCCAAGATGTTTTGTTTGTCCCTTTTGAGTTTCTCCAAGCCTACCCTTGCCTCCTCCTCTCTCCAGGGCAGTGTCACATGTTTACAAGAAGCATCACAGCAAGGGCAAGTTGCTCCTTTATAATTAACTCTAGAGTCATGATGAGGCTGTTTATTTTTCGTTGTTCCTCTTCTTGCCACCTGGTTAGTGAGTCCTAGCTCGCCTCCTCCACCTCAGCTACTTCCATTTTCTGGATTTAGTTTCTGATCTGGTTGCTCAGTGGCTACCCGTTGTCCCAACATCTGCTCATTACCCAGGACCACATGCGTAGCTCTTCCTTCTTCCCTGTTCTCCATACGGGTATGATGACCATAAGACCAGTTCTGTAAGACCGTCATCTTCTCCACCAGCCTGAGATTTAGGGTTACAAGCTGCTCCAGGATGCATGAGTCACAAGTCCCCAGATGTGTATGTCACATTTTTTTCCCATGTGCTTGTCATCTTCAATATCTGTGAACTTTATAAATATGTGAAATAGGGGACTTTTCCACACTCTTCAGCTCTGATATGAGATCTGGTTAGTTAGTTAGTATGCATAATTTATTTTATTCATCCAGTGTAGTTTGGCTTTATATTTATACCTTATTTTTCCCCTGGAATAAATAAAGGAAGTTTACAAATAAACAGGAGTAAAACCAGATGAAATAAGTTAAAAATAAGAAAACAACTCAATGAACTTCATACGTATAATCTGGGGATTTATATATTATTATTCAATTAAGTAGCATATACAAATAAGGAAGAACAATAAATTAATTAAATTTAACAAAAATTGGAGGTGTTTATGCAATTGGGAGGAGAAGTAGTGCATGAAAATATACTGTAATAGATCTCCATAGGTAGCAAATAGCATATTCCAGCTATGTGATCAGCACTGTAAATCTTTATCGTCTTGATAGGGTTAAAGTTATAGTGCAAATGACCAACTAATCCCAGATTATCTGGAAGGACCCAACTAATCACATGAGTCCTCTGAAAGCAAATACCCTTCTCTGGTTGCATATACAGAAGTTAGAGAAATTTTACATGATCAGAGCAACATCACTGGCTTAAAGGTGGAGCGTGTGAAGTGACAAGAAATGCCAGCAGGTTCTAGAGGCTTAGAACTATCTCCAGCAAGGAAGGAAACAGGGACCTTCATCCTACAGCCACAGGAGCCAAATTCCTTCGGCTATAGGAAAGTATCTGCAAGTGCATTGTTCCCCAGAACTTCAAAATCAGATTCCAGTCCACAAGACCTTGACTTTGACCACAAGAAACCCCAGCAGATAACCCAGCTGCACCAGCCTGTGTTTACAAAACAAAGAACTGTGAAATAGTAAATGGATTATTTTAAGCCACCGACTTTGTGGTGATTTATTATACAGAAAAAGAAAATGAATATGAAGAACACTGTATTCACTTGTCCATCTCTTGAGATAGTTAAAGCTAATGGTTCCAGCTAAACCTTTTCCACTATGACCTTTGACCCTGGGAGCAAACTTGACCATAATGATGCTTCTCCCTGGGGGAAATTGCACATCTACTGTCTGGTTGCTCTGGGATACAAAAGTACAGCCCCTTGTCTGGTGTAAGACACCCTGAAGGACCATCTTACCTTCAAAGCTTCCTGTGGGATTGATTTAGATGTCTATGACAATGCACCAAATATTAACTTCCATTTCTGCCAGAACCTTCTTCTTTTCCTCCTTTAGAGTTGTAGATGAGGGCATTCCCCAGTAAACCTCTTCCACTCAATCTGTCAGAACTTGTTTCCAGGAAGAACCGAGGACATGTCATTACAGAGAGAGAAACTAAAAATCAAAAACACTATTTCAATTAATTTCAACTCTATGGTAGACATCACACACACACACACACACACACACACACACAACTCTTACCTCTGAGAGCAAATGGTGTTTCTATGGAGGATGAGTGTTTCAGAGAACTAAATGTCAACTGTATCATTTGATGCCTTCCTTCCTTTAGAAATATAAATCTTAGGTAGTAGTATAATTCATGGTCATGCAGACGTGGTTTAAATTCCCTGGATTCCATGCAGTTGTTGCACTCGGTTGTCTGGTTGGCTCACTGTGGACAAAGAAATGTGAACAGATTTGCTTTAAAAGAAATTGCTCATTCTCCGTTTCCTTCCTTCCATTACCAGGAAATTGTGTTGGTGGTAGATGCAGCCAATTCAGAAGTTATATATAAAGGCAATAATAGTGCCCCAATCATGTAGAGCCTGATATTTGAAAGAATAGTATATTTACATCATATAGCACAACTACTGTATTTTGGGATCTCCCTTGATAGAGTTTCCCTGTACTTGTTACATCGCTATAGGATCTTTTGGAAAAAAGAATGTTATCCTTTATGCTCTCTCTTTAATAGGTCTTAATGAATGGGAATGTGGCAAGTATGTAATTATCATGAAGGTAATTCCCATAATGAGCAAATGGTCTCAAAACAAGACCCTAGACTTGTTTAAGTAAAGATCTATACTTGTCCATGAAAATGTCAGTATCACTCTACAGGATGAGCATATATAAGAACCAAAGGATCTACCAGTACATACCTACTTAGACATGCCATTGGGTGATTCCTTCACCTCATGGTGTGTTCTTCAGCACCTGTTGGGGATTATTTCAGGAAATCAGGGAAGGGAAAATCTGAGGATGCTCAAATTCCTTACGCAAAATGACAACATATTTGCATATAATTATGCACATCTCATTCGCTTGATATTGTGATTACCTACTTTTCACTTTTGAGAAAGAATAAGACCATAAGTGCAATATAAGTAAGAAATAAGACAGGTTTAATATAAACGGGGAGTAGTGTTTTATTCCATTCTTGCCTCAGTGGCTGGGAATTTCTTCCTCTTATTAAGAACCTACTATCTACCAGAGTTTGCTTCAGTTCCTCTTTCATGCCTTTCAAGCAGCATTGTGATTAATGTATCCTTGAAATCATTTTCTGGCTGATAAAGACTGAAGCAAGGGAGTTTGAACCAACTGTGAAGTTCACAGAACCAAAAAGTGACAGGCATGATTTTAAGTCCAGATGTGCTGGACTCCAACACTCTCTATTTCATTTCTTACCACAAAAGATTACCTCATAAATATCTTCTGTCTGAATACTTGGTTAAGTATGACCAATGCTATAAGGCATGCTGCCAACTGTGCTAGAGAAAGTTCCACACTGCTCTTTGGTGAAATTCATGGTGTGCTCTTTAAATATGAGCTTTGTGTTAGGTAGTAGTTGCTTATTGAAGAGTTTCAGGCACTGATTTCAGTTAAAGGGAACTGCTAAAATATTATCAATTCACAGGATGTGACAAGGGTCTTCAACCCCACAAAGTCACTTCATTTACAAAAAATTTATGTTTATGGAAAATTTTCATGAATCATTGGTTTCACCCAAAATAAAATATGGGGAAAAGGTTCTATTTTGTTATAAATGTTCTTCTATAGCTCCGATGAATGATATTTTTAAATAACAAGAAACTTTAACCTTGGGAAAAAGAAGCTGGAGAGTTGTACTTCTGCTACCAGTGGTACCTTGTTGACAAACAAGTGAAATTTTCAGTTTCTAAAATTTCACATTTCACATAACACTCTTCATTTCCTTTACATTGAGTTCAAACAACTTTTATTTTTAAAATATCCCCTACTTTTCCCCTCCTACAGTTCTTTTCACTTTTCAGCCCACTCTTTGTCTCATTCTCTGCATCATGAAAGTGAATTTCTTTTTATTGTCATCCTCCACTGTTAAAAGTGAGGATTCTCACTTTGTTGACTCATTTGCACTGATAATTCATTTACATGTTTCTCCAGATAGCATAAATATCTTGTTTAATGTCTAAATTATCATGACATTTTGGATTAATCCAAAACATTACAAAACTGTATTTTTCAGAGTGACCCTAAATTGCACTTAATATTAAACTCCATTTGTAAGTTGGCTATGATAATATGGTCTTAATAACAATGCTCCGTAAGCCAATAATTATAAAGTGTGTGATGTATGTTAGTTAGAGTTTTTGTAATTTGCTTTTGTAAAGTGGAGGTTAAATCATTAACCCTGGTGTTTACCACACAATTTTAAATGGACTTAGCTTGTGAAGAGAATCAAGTGAGATAATGTAGATGAAATTTATTTGTAACGTGTGTAATTCTGTGAATGATATTCATAACCTGCAGTACTTAATAAAATTTTCTAAATGAAAACCTGTCTTTTTAACTAGAAAAGAATTCAAAAGAGAAAGTTAACATCAGTCCCAGGATAACAGAGGATCTGCTTGTTCTGCGAAAACTCCTGTTTTGTTTCGTTTTGCTTCTTTTTGTTTTTTCCTTATTAACATCCAAGGACTTCCCTTTCCATACATGGAATTTAGCTTAATTTAGCTTCCTGATCTGCTCTTGTTTCTTTAGAGCCTTCCAGTGAAGCGTTCTCCTTCCAGTGAATCAGCTGCATCTTCCCTCACTGTTTACCTAGTCAGCTGGTCTAACACCCATAGACTTCACATGTAACCATAAGACTGTCACTTTGGAATTAGCTGCATTTCCTTAATTAACTCTAATAATGATTCTAAATAATGATCTTGACTTAAATGTGCATTTTGATGAGAATAAACTTTGACTCCTGACCTTTAGATTAGATGAGTTAGGAAAGCTTTTTGCCTAGACCCATCGAATCACACCACCGGCAGCCCTTCACTCTAACCTGGTTTTCTCATGAGGGATTGACACACCCCCACAGGCCCATGCACAGGCCCATGTGTTAAAGGGTAGTTTTCCAAATTAGTTCAGTTGGGAGGTAGCGTAATCTTTAGAAAGGAGAATTTAGTGGGAGATCCTTGGGTCCTGGGTGACATGCCCTCTGAAGAGACTACAGGACCCTATCCACCCCTGTTCTCCCTCTTCATCTTGACTCATGATTTGTGTGTTGCCATTGCTATCTTTTGTTTTCATCAGAGGCTGAATCAGCATACTGATCTGAACGTCTGAAACTGTGAGCTGCATAAATCTTTTCTCTTTATAAGTTAGTTGTCTCAGGTACTTCAGTATAGTAATGAAAAGGTGACCAGTACAGAGATGGGTATAATTTGGTGGAAGAGGGATATCCCTGTTTTCAAAGATGGAAGAAGATGAAGTTTATAAGGCATCTGTTCTAGAGAGAAAACTGTGGAAAAGTTACTCCATACAAAAAATTAAATCATCATTCATCAATTAAATTCAGCAACAACTTTTAACATTTGACCAGAGTATAATTTAGATATTTTTAATTTTTTACTTAAAATTGATATTTAGGTAAGACATTAATGTGTCACTTTAAACTTCAAAGAAAAGTTTGCTTTTTGTATTGTCTGGTTTGGGGTATGCAGTGTAGCAGATATAATTATATTTGCCTAATATTTGCATAGGGATTTCATACCAGATTCAGACAGTACAGCTAATGGATGGGTTCTTTTCATTCTTTGATTCTGAGCTGATTTTACTATAGAATGAGAGCACTCTAATTTGTCTGAGATGTCCTTTCATAGTACTCTACCAAGAAAAGTGAATATCCTAATAATATAAATAAGTTAGACTAACCAACACCATAATTCTGTAAGAAATGCATGACTTATTCATGCAATAAAGATTTGCTTAGCACCATTTATTTATAAGAGATTGTGCATGACAATAATAAAAAGGTAAGCTGGGTAATAGTCATCTTTTTATCCCTTGTACTTATTATTGAGTCTAACATTCAATAAATGTCTAGATGGATGAAGAAATATATCTAAATAAATGTAAGAGTCAGTAAATACAGCATTAATTATTAAAATGCACTTCAACATCTCTCCACACTTGGAGCACACAGATTGGAAGAAAGTCATATAAACAAATACTTCCAATACAGGGCGACATATGGTGTAAGTGAATGCATAAATGGTAATAGGAGGGCTGAGTGAATAAATGCAACTATTTGGAACTGCGGAGTGAATCATAATATGTTCAGCTGCAGGTGGCAGCGGTCCAAACTGTTCAGCATCTTGCGTGAGGAAGAACTTTGTTTCTGCTTCACATACACACGATTCTGGAGAAAAGTAGGGGTTCCTGTGTGGACTCTGCCTCAAAAGGACTTCCTAGTGCCAGGCTCACTGCAACTCTTCATTCAAAGGCACAGGACTTTTCTTCATCCCAGAACATTGCCACAGTGACAGTCGTGCCTTCTGTTGCTGCCATCCTATTGAAGTTGCATCCGTTGAGAAAGCAGAAGGATTCATGGGAGTAAGGGCATGGGTCAAACGTCCTCCTAGACCAGCTCCCCGAGGCTTCCACAGGACACGTTTGCTTGCATTTCATTGCCTCAAACTCCTTCTGAGAGCCACGTGCCCTTTCAATCATGTCTAGTGGGAAAGAAGGCATCCTGTATCCAGCTAAAACCAAAACACGGGAAAAGGGTGCATTTCTATGGGAGAAGAAAACAACTGGACGCTTTCTAAAGGTTGTAACGTCTGACTGAGTTTTGAAGCAAGAATATTTGTGGAGTGGTATGACATAGAGGTAGGACAATGTCAACATAGAAAGTGGCATCGGCAGAGACCCAGAGGTCAAATGAAACGTACTGTGTGACATTGCGTTAACCCAGGTAATACTAAATTTGAAGATTTTTCTTGGTAAAAATAGAGAATCATTGATGGATTTTGTCAGTGAGTCACATTATCAGGTTTTGAGCAGAGGAGGGATAGACAGAGAATGGTGTGAGAACAGGAAGAGAGATCAGGGGCAAAGCAATAGCACTAATTAAATTATAACAATATTGCCAATATTGTAGAGGAGAGGAAAACTTCAAAACTGTGAAGATGAATCTATCTGGTGCAACAGAAAGAATCTGATTAACCAATGAGACAGGAATTCAAAGCAGCCAAAGTGTCAAACACTTGTCAGGAGTTTCTTGTTGGGGTCCCCAGGTGAACAATTGTGGTTAGAAACATAATGTCTTGAGTGGGTTTCATGGAATAAACAGATCATGTTTGGACTTTTAAGTATGAATTGCCTTTGGAGCATATATTTTGGAATGAGTTTCAGATTTAGGAAAAAAAAAAATATATGAACTGATGGTGCTGCTTGGAAAAATACGAAGAGTTAAAACCATCCAATACTCTAAAATGTCACACCGGTGCCATGCGTGATCTCCTGCAGGCTGCATGCCTCACTACCTCAACTACATTTCCAAAACTAGATGTAACATTCTCCTTCTGTGTGTTGGGTGGATACCCTGACTTCCATTGCATAAGAGGTGTATGGTAACATTTAAAATGAAATACTGTGTGCTCTAAATCATATTAGAAGTTCAAATGTCTTTTTCAGTATCATTCGTTAATATTCTAAGTAGTAAAAGAGAAAAAGATTCTAATTATGGTATTATAGAACTGAAAATGATGAATATGCTCATCTACCTAAAACACAGTAACTAATAACTCTCTAGTAGATTTAGAGTGGGTTCCTCATCACTGTACCTATGTATAACCTTAAAAGCTCCTCTGGGAACTGCTCCCCCTAACCATGGCTTTCTCCCGACCTTATACCTAAACAGAATGAAATCTTGCAAGGGCAGTGGAGGGAAGGTACTGGGAAAGATCTGACTTCATAACAAGACTGTAAGAAATTAAAAACCATCAGACATAAAAGGGGGTGTAAATATTCTTCAGTAGAGCTCTGGAAAGTCCTGTGTCCAAGTTCTAGACAGTTGTCATTTAGACAACTAGTTTAAAACCATTGACCTGGGCAAGGAAACTCTTTCTAAAATGTTTCCTTTCTCCAGAACACATTTCCAAACCACCTACAAAAATCTATTTATTTTCAAACCCCTAACAGTTCTGTTGTGAAAGGCAGAAGATTTACAGACCTTCCTGAGCATAAATAAAAAACTTAATTGGAATGGCCATAAACATTTCCAAAATATTAATTTTTTCAATGTGGGGTGGTCCTTGTTGATGCTTTTCTCCTGTTTTGCTCTCCATCTGCTCTTCCCTTATATTTTTAAAGAAAAATAATGAGGAGGATTGGACTTGTGGCTCACTGGTAGAGTGCTTGCCTAGCACGTGTGAGGCACTGGGTTCAATTTTCAGCATCACATGAAAATGAATAAATTAAATAAAGTTGTGTCCATCTACAACTAAAAATAATTTTTAAAAATTGAGAATATATTAGAGGTTTAAAAATATGACAATTTCAAAACATATAGGAGACAGGAAAGAGTAATCACTCTTTTATATTTAAAATCTTAAAATTCAGCCTGTGCTCCATTTATTAAAAAAAAACAAAACAAAACAACAAAAAAAAAAACTGAAAAGTAAAAGCTAAGGATCAAAAAAACACAGCAGCTAATAACTCTGTAGTAGATTTAGAGTGGGTTCCTCATCACTGTTTTGGGGTGAACTAATTTTACTGTAGATTGACATATTTTTCATTTGAACCAAGAACCAAGATTCTCTATGATATATGGTTAAAACTTGATCTTCTTTGTATTTAGTATCAGTGAATATTTAGTAACATTAGGACAATTTTTTTTTAAGAAAATTGATAGAGGCATGCTTTTACACACACACTTTTTGGGTATATTTAACTACCATTTTAAAGACTGCAATAAAAGTGGCAAGGTTACATCTTTATTAAACCATAAATTTAGTGTAAGTGATACCTTCACTTGGTTAAAGAAAACAAAACTTTCATTCCTCATGATCAGCCTCATTGTATCCACTATTAGTAAAGGAGTGTAAAATTTTAAAAAGTTAAATCACCTGCTTTGAGTTATTCAGCAAATTGGGAAGGACAAATAAAAAACTTACATTTAAATAAAAAATAACAATGAAACTCAGAACTAAAGAACTCAAGATAAAATAGTTTCATATTTTAGGAATTTTACAATATATATGATGACTTATATGATATGAGAATTATGAAAGTTTGCTTCAATATTAAAATCCCCATGTTTTTCTCTTCGGGGGAATTAATAATCTTTTGTTTGGTTCTCAGGCATGAGAAAAATCAAGATTTTAATATATGTGAAATTTCTTATGCCTTTTCAAATAATGTAAATTATAGAAGTAAATAAAACTTTTAAATCTTTTAATTAGAATATTATTCATCAATCTACTGAAAACGTAGGCTAGCCCTGTTATTGTTTTCTGAACATTTCTGTGCATGAATGTTTTATTTTTATTCGATGATAGCTGTCAAATTTAAAAGGCATTTTTATGGGCTTGAAAACTTACTAATATCACTAAATAGGACAAATAGTCAAATAAATTCCCATAAATGAAAGGCAAATTTAAGAAATACACTGAGTTTTATCTTCAGCTATTTTAGCATGACATAATAAAATTGGAAGAAAGTACAAAGTTTCCTTGGAAATACACATTGTGGCAAGATTCCCAAAGTGTTAATCATGTACTTTTATTGAATTAATAAAATGTAAGATACAATGGGTAAGGGAAACCTTGTAACATTAATTATAATTGAAATGCCAGCATTTTAGAAAATGGTTTGAAGTTGAATTTGAAACTGCCAGTTCCACAGTGATTCTATTAAAACTTTGTCTTTTGGCTCAAGTTATAGAAGCACATGCAGTTGGCTTCTTCCTTTTCAGTTCAAAGTGACAAACTAAGTCCATTTGTATTCATTCCCTTCACAAATTATATTGATATGACTAAAGCATATTTTAAAAACATATTAAATTAACACACACCCTGGTGGCTCTGGGAAACAGAATACTTTCATAGACTAGAAACTTTAAGGAGTTTTGCAAGTTATGACAGAAGAGTGAGGAAGCACCAGAGCTCAGCATAGGGACCCCATTTCCACATCTAGCATCCTTCCTGACCTTCTGAAAGTTAGAGTGCTCCTTAGTTGTGGTCATTTCTTTTTACTTTCAATGTTGTACACATCCTCCTGCAAAATGCTGGTTTTCTCAGAGTCGTTTCCTATCCCACGATGGTGTCTTCTCTGTATCCTTTGATAATAACACTTAAAAATTTATTCATTAAAATGGCTTTGGCAAGTAGAGTTTCTGGGGCACAAAGTGGGTGTGGCACTGGGGACAGATACTAAATCAGTTTACTTTTCACTTTATTTTCTTAAGATTGAAACAAAGATAGAAGACATTATGTTAAATGAAATGAGTCAGGCACAGAAAGAAACTTGGATTGTGTAGGATTATGTACAGTATAGTATTGTGTAGGATTATGTACAGTATAGTTTGGAACTATTTTCATTTATGTGTATTTGGTGAAACATGTTTTGCCTATTATTTTGACAAACAGTTGTAGCTCAGTTCTATTTATCAACATTTTACAAACAAGCAAGGGTACTGACCTTATTGGAGGGAAATGGGTGACATTTAGTATGTTTTTAAATACTCACTGTGATTGGCTGATGTATAAAAATGCTGTTATATTCCTCATTTAAATAGTCTATTATTGAATGGTTGTTGATATTCTTCAAAAGTTTCTGAATTGACAATGAAATAAAGTTTCTGAGAACATTGACATAGTGAGATCAAATTGAATTTTGGAGAAGGTAGATCATAACAGACTTTCATAGGTCTTAATAATCAAACTTGGCTCTTCCTTTCTTTTACTCCTTTAATAGATGTTGTAGGAATTTTGAGAGTGACATTTTGATGATCTGTATAGTAATACTTAGTACTTCTGCATTTTCAAAGGTCTGAGTGTTTCCATCACATTTTATGAGAAAGACAATGCAACATAATAATAATAACAAATTCTTTACAGTCATATAGCCTTGGGATCAAATACTGACTGCCTGCTTCAATCTGAGTCATATGAATCAAAACAGAAGTGGGATGACTGAGTTCATAATACAAAATGAACTGAGCTTATTGATATCAAAGATCTTTTTAATGCAATGTGGCTTCTGTCCTTTGGTAGAGAAACACAAAGATGCACTTCCAGTATCTCCAGAAAGTAAGACACACTCTCCATACAATCTAAGGCAATTTATACTCCATTGTAAAAATTTGAGAGTTATCTTTTTGAGAGTTATCTTTTTTTGTTTATTCTAACCAACATTCAAATATAAAATTTACCACTTGTAAAGGAGTTTCCTTTATTTTCCTCATTATGTTCATGTCCAGCAATCAAGCTTTTTTTTTTTTTTTTTTTTCAAATTTCAGGGTGTTTGCAGAAGCAATGTTAATGGTCTTGTGCTAATAGATATTATTAATGGTTAACAGCTCTATGATGATTTCATCTGAAGATCCCAAAGGGATTTATGAGTATTACCATTCTATTTTCTAGAAGATAGAAGGGCATTCTAATAAAATAACTGTGTTGTTATACCAAATCTTTCTGAGCATGTGACTATCAATATGCTGTCACTGTAATGTTTGGAATGCAAATTTCACTCCTATGTTATGTATTTGTTTTTACCTAAAGAATCAACCAACCAATTCTAAGGAAGAGAAGTTTCTTTCATTGTGCCTGTTGGGTGTTCAATGTATTTTGATTTGATTTCCTCCTCTTTACCTCTCCTCTTTCAGGCACATTACATCTGTGATCATTTTAAGATTTTTTTCCCTGTAGGTTGCCCCTAGATCATGATTAGAATATTAGAACCTACTTTCCAAAAAGAGTAAGAACTGCTTGTATCCATTATTTACTGGCCAAACAATACTCCCTGCCTGTAGGCATCTGTAGGCATGGTGGTGTGGACGTTGATGGGTACCTTCCTGTAGGCTCCTGTAGGTATGGTGGTATGCATTGCTCTATTCCTTGCTTAAAAACTTTCAAGAACTGAAACAATTTCAAGCAGCAGAAATTGCATAAGAAAAATACTTTCCAGCAGAAAGTTCTTTTCTTCATTACTGAAACACCATTCTCTTTTCTGTTGAAAGCAATATTGATTAAGGAAACCATCCTTGCAAGTCAATCCAGTGCCCAGATTTTTCTTTATTTCCCTCCACTCTATGAGAACAGTCCTACCATAATTTTACTGTTTACTACATTATTCTTTTTTTAATGTACAACATGATGTAGGACAAATAAAAGTTAGAAGGCAAGACAATTTATTGAGTTATTTAACTGTTTTCATTTTGTCTTGGCTGGTGCTGGAGACTTGCAAACAAGATTTATTTTCACTTCCACAATCTACAGTTCTAATATGGGCTTGCTTTTTTTTTTAAAAAAAAAAACAGTTTTTAACACCTATCATATTTCAGGGCAAAAAAAAAAAAAATGCTTAAAGCCACCTGAGACACCATCTTCCAACAAGACCACTTTTGGCTTCCAAGACAAAGGTCGTTGAGGGAAAAGACCGGGGGTGCTGTTGAGAGTTAAGGGTGGGACATTGTAGTTGGGCTAATGCAGGTGTGACCAGTGTAGTTTCCTCACATCAAAAGGTAAAAAGGGTTTAGAATTTTATTTCTTGCTTGTTAACTTATTTGAGAGTAGAAATCCTATGTCCATCTTATCCTGAGTTAGTTTCCTGACTGTTGAAACTTATGTGAGTAGCAGAACCAGAGCTGAGCCCTCAACCATCTGTGTCCCCAGAGGCAAGGACTCCACTAGGCGGCAGCACTGAGCGGAAGGCGCAAGGACTCACCCATAAAGGAACAGAATATTCTGGCAGTGCCTAAACCCTTCAGTTCCTGTATGAATCTATGGGGGAGACCTTAAAACAAAGGAAATGTTTTCACTACTAGCAAGTTAGGATTTGAGCAAAATTTAAGACCTGAACTAGGTAAAGAAATGAGAAGTTTAATTTTGCACAAAGAAGAGTGTAAGAGAAAATGGTACCTATTTACATTATACATCAACTGGTATTTGAATAAATTTAAATTATGCAAAACATAAATGTATGGTTATTAGAATTAATGATCCACCTACATTTTTAAAATTGGAAATGATTTATTTGAGCTTTTTTTAGTTTTAATTTTTTAATTTTTTTTTATTTTTACAGACTGCATTTTGATTCATTGTACACAAATGGGGTATAACTTTTTGTTTCTATGGTTGTACACAATGTAGATTCACACCATTCGTGTAATCATACATTACATAGGGTAATGATGTTTCTCATTCCACCATCTTTCATACCTCCACCCCCCCGCCCACTCATTTCCCTCTACATAATCCAAATTTCCTCCATTCTCTCTCAGCTCCCACCTCTGCACCCCCATTATGTGTCATCGTCCACTTATCAAGTCTTTGTTTTTTGGGGATTGACTTATTTCACTTAGCATGATATTCTCTAATTACATCCATTTACCTGTAAATGCGATATAATTTTATTCTTCTTTACCACTGAATAATATTCCATTATATTATCGAGAACACAAACAGTAATAGATGTTGGTGTGGATGTGGGGAAAAGGGCACACTTTTACATTGCTGGTAGAATTGTAAATTGGTGCAGCCACCCTGGAAAGCAGTATGGAGATTCCTTAGAACGCTTGGAATGGACCCACCTTTTGAACCAGTTATCTCACTCCTCAGTTTATACCCAAAGGACTTAAAATGAGTATACTACAGTAACACAGCCACATCAATGTTTATAGCAGCTCAATTCACAATAGCTAGAAAGTGGAACCAACCCAGATGCCCTTCAGCATATGAATGGATAAAAAAATCTGTGGTATATTTGAGCTTTTTTGTCTTTAGTTATCATATTCTGGTATTGTTTGTTAAAAAAATTTTATTTTTAAAGATGTGAAATTGGGATTTTCTTTTAAGTGATTAGATTATTTACATAAAATCGATGGTGTTTTTTGAATTTTGTAATAAAAAATTTACACTACTCAAACTAATGACTTTGTTAATTTTCTGGGGAAGGTATGGGTTGCCAAAATAAATAATAAATAAGTGAGTTTCTTAATTTTCTACTAGCCTGAAAGATTTTTTAAGTAAATAATAATATAATTTATCTTATACTGATAAAAATGTTCTAAATTATATATACATGGATACATGAGAGTGTTTGTATATAAATGGTAGGTTAACTTAAATGTACAAAACATTGAAAATTACATAGTCATTTTAATCTCAAGAACCCATTTACATGTGGAAAGGGAAGTGAAAATAAAAAGATGAAACAGTCCTGAAAGAAATGTAGCTACTTTATAATTAACCTTGGAAGCATTCTATTATTACAAATTTATTTTTATTAAAGGTCTGAATTGAATGTTTTTGTTCATATTATTATTTTATGAATAGAGTCCTAAAATTGTATTCAGCAGCTTTTGTATGAATGTAGAATTGTTACAGGCCATTAATTGTGTTTTTGTCCAAATACAACAGTTATGACTTTATGGACTTTTGTATGTAGTAACTGGAGGTTGTAGTTAGAAAGAGATGGTCATTTGAAAATTAAATTATCCAATTGTTTTCTTCGTGACGACTGCTAAGTAATTGTCACAATTTTCACATAATGAAGATAGCTGCCTATTAAAACGAAGTAGACATGAAATTAGAAGGGAAATTAGTAACACAGAGGAAGAAACGGAGGAAAGGGAAGCACTGGGGAATGAAACTGACCAAATTATGTTACGGGCATATTTGCATATGTCACAATAACGTCCACTATTGTATATTATTTAAATGTAACAAAATTAATTAAAAATAAATAAAAATCAATAAATGTGGAAGAGAAAATTGTTATGGTATAATCTCTAGTAATAAAAATAACATTATTCAATATATGTGTACTGCAAGTCTGATTCCATCCCGTGTACTTATGAACTCTAAATGTTGACATTTAAAGTTAAGTACTGTAACTATTCATAATTTTACATCTGAAGAAGTTGAGGGACAGAGTTCAAGTAACTGGCTTAAGTTTGCACAACTGGCACCAGGTAGATCCAGAATCAAACTCAGACAACCTGGTACCAAAGTACAGACTGCTGGCACCACCTATAGGAGGCGCTGCATTGGCAATTGCTTATACATAAGGGGGGACTCACCATCTACCTATTATTGACTCCGCCCTTAAACAATTATTCTACTTGCTACTTAATACGCAGCTGTAGAATGGAACCAATATTAATAAAACTTCAGATGTTAAAAAGTCTTAGGCCATTAAGTGACTTCTAAGGGAGTGTGAAAATAAATGTGAAGGACAGACATGAACTCAGTTCTTTCTTAGAATCTGGTGTGTTCAGTAGGTCCACTGGAGTGCTGCCCCAGGAAACGTGCCTGTGACATTTTAGTCCTCGTTTGGTTGACACAGACTCTGATTTTATGCTTTCTAGTTAATAATGATGTTCACACTTCTGACATTTTTAATGATCTGAGTCATTGTATCCATATTCTTTAACTAGGGAAGAAAAACATCCTTAGCAGCAAGAGTAGTTTAATGTGTGGTGAGTTTTTAAAATGTTTATATTAATTGAGCTAGTTATTTTTTAATTAGAAATCTGATTCTAAAACTAACCACAGAAATGGTTTCATAAATAAGAGCTATTAACAGCATAAATATATAGCAATAAAAGCAAAAATTAGTAACAACCTAAATACCAAGCAATAAGGAAAGACTTGTGTAAACTAGGATTTATTGTTGTTGAGATATACATTCATGGAAATATTTCCTAAGAGTAGTAATAACTGGATAACAATTATGAAATACATTCAAAATAAATATTTGGATACACTCTTGTCTTATGTTAATGGTGGTGACTTTGCTCTTGTTTTTATCCTTGTGATTTTTTTTTTTTTCTTTTCAAATATTTCTGTGTGACAAGAAAAGATCTGAGCAAGTGAGGGGACGTAGTGATTGTGTAAGCTATATTGCATGCTTAACATTTCATTAGTCTTAAGAAATTATCTGCAGTTGAAATAACATGCTTTTCCTGACTTGTGTGGTATTTAAACCTTAATTTCCAAGAATATACCATTAAAGGTCATTTAGGAAAGGTGGCCAGAGAAAATTGGCAGGGATTGGTAGCTTTATGATATTAGGAGATTGGTTAGAAGCAGGACAAACAGAATGTATAAACACAAACATCAGGCTGCTATTCACTTTTCTCAGTTGACAGAGAGAAAACATAGTAAGCCTGCTGCGCATGCTTGAATTTGATTCTCTCCCGGCATTCCCTTGAGGTACTGGGTCCCTCATCCGTTTGCTGTTAGTATCAATACAACATCTCACCATGGAGAGTGTTCCCCATCAGCTAACAAACTGAGAACAGGTGGGTGAGCATGGAGGGCCAGCCACACCCAAATGATTTACCAAGGGACAGATGGAATCTGGACTTTCTAAGTGTAAGTTGGACCTGGGACTGGTTACCTGCTGTTTTAGTCAGCTTTTTCAGTGCTGTGACCAAAACACCAGACAAGAAAAATTTTATAGGAGGAAAAGTTTATCTGGAGACTCAGTTTCAGAAATCTCAGTCCATAGACAGCTGGTTCCAGTCCTCGGGACTGGAGGTGAGGCAGAACATCACAGAGGAAGAGTATAGCAGAAGAAAGTGATTCAGAACATTGCTACCAAGAACCAGAGAGACACTAAGCTCATGCCCAAAACGACCCAGCTCCTCCAACCACACTCTACCAGCCTGCAGTTAGTTACCACCCTGTAAGGGGTTAATTAACTGATTGGGTTAAAGCTCTCATAACTCAGTCATTTCACCTCTACACTTTCTTGTATTGTCTCACACATGAGCTTTTGGGAGACACCGCACATCTAAAGCATAACACCTGTATACAGAACTTTCAGGGTAATTAGCTTTCAGAATATGCAATACTTTTTAGATTGCTGAATAAATAATTTGTCCTAAGTAGTCTGTATGAGAATTATGAGGGTAAAAAGGGGCTCTCCATACATGGTGTAATTAAAGCCTACAGTGGAATCCTGATTAGCTCATTATTAGCTGTGCAATCTGGGCCAATTTACTGAAATATGCTATTCTAGGTTTCTAACCTAGAGAATAGGATCAATCATAGAACCTGACACTTGAGGTTGTTAGAAGGCTAAATTAGATGTGGACTTCTCTGCCAGAATTCCACATACAGTATATTATTACTGTTGCTACTATTAGTGGTAATGTTATGCCCCAAACCCCAAGGGCAATAGATGAGAAATAAGCAGTTATTCCACTCACTTCCTAGCTGGGGAGAAAGGTTTGGGTAATCTCCAGGTCAGGAATTTTCTGTTTTAAAAGAGTGAGCAGGGATTAGCAAGACTGAATGCAGTATGAAATGAAAATTTATGGACAACTCTCGAGGTCAAAAAAAAATTGCCCCATAATTTAGAGTTTTCTGTGAGGGTAACACCTTGATCTCTCAGACAAAATTTAAATAGGAAAATTCCAACCTGCCATTAAGATCTTCTATCTTAAGCGTGCATGATATAATAGGCCGCACATAACACCAGTGAAACTGATTTGGAAGAGAAATTTTAATCAGAAGGGATTATGGTTTAGAAAGTTCAGATTTGGATATAAAAGAGCGAAGGCAAATTGTAATTTTACATTTTGAGCACAATAGAAAAACAAATTAGAAATCAAAGAAAAGATAGAGGATGGAAATTAAGGTTTAAGAAGCAAAGTGTGTTGAAAATGTAATAGTATGTAAACATACTGGAAGTCAACAATTGACTTTTTTTTTTTTTTTTTTTTGCTGTACTGGAAGTTTCTGTCATATTCGTGAATCCATTTGTATCCTTAAATAGGTACAATACAAGTTTCCTTTAGAAAAGTGGACTACTCTATCTCCCCTCGATCGTGATTTTTTCATTTAGGTGAAGTAGCCACATAGGCAAACATTAGCTAAAATCATTGCAAGTGGATTATTTGTTTGAGAAACCAATGATTGCTTTAAACAAATAGATTGCTTAAGAGTAAATTAAACTTTGTGTAAATCTTGGGAGTGAGAAAATTTGAATGGTTTCCATCGATCCACATGCTCTCTAAACACTTGTGGGCAAATAACCTCAGCTCTTAGGTGCCTACCTGACTCAGGAAGGCTGGACTTTTTCCTGCACCACCCTGTATACTTGGGCTGTGATCAGTGCATTCTGGCTCATCAAATAGTAGTTTTTCTCCAGCCTTTGTAACTCCTGCTTCATGTGAAACACACGGCATGCCTAGGACGTTTGCAGAATCTTAACTAACAGCACCTGGGAAGGGTAACTCCGCTCAACTTTATCATCAGTCTTCCCAATCCACTTCCTTGAAAATTCATTCTTATATTAACTTCAGGGGTACAGGTAGACATCCGTCCCTCAGCAGTAGCTTCTAATTCTTCATTATATCATGTCTGCCCAGTATCTTGCCTTCTCCTGGCAACATTGCGTGATATCAGAAATAATTATGACTTCAGTTGACATCACTATGATTAATTGCTGTAAAATTCACAAATCAAAAATCAGCCAAATGATTTCTCTAGCTGTTGGTTTTAGTTCACTCAGACTGCTATAACAAAACACCACAGGCTAGACAGCTAATAAGCAAGGGAAATTTACTTGTCCTGTTTTCTGAAGGCCAGTTGTTGAACGGCAAGGCTTTGGCAGCTTTCATGTCTCGAGGGCTTATTCCTCTAGACAGCAGCTTCACACTGTGTCACACGGAGGAAAGGACACGTCTCTCCCTGGGGCTCTTTTATAGGGGTGTTAATCCAGTTCAGGAGAGTGGAACCCTCATGTCTTAATCACCTCCTCTCGGCCCCATCTTCTCCTACGATCTCCTGACTTCAACATACGGATTTTGGGAGGACACAGACATTCAGAACATAGCGTGGTTGCGGGTCCTGACTTATAAACATTATTTCCTTGTTATAAAATATTTTTATAACATTAATGCTATAACTTGAGCCTCTCCCCCAAAGTTCATATGTGGGAAACTTAATCCCCAATGCAACAGTGTGGGGAGGTGGGGCCTTCTAAGAAGGGATTAGGTCAAGAGGGTTCTTCCCTCATGAATGGATTGACGTCACTATTACACTAGCAGGCTAGTGCATTTGTTATAAAATTAATTATAATATTATTATAAGATAAATCCTTTTTAGGAGAAATAGCACTTTGAAGAGGAAAAATATTAACACTTCAAAGAGCATGTCTAAATTTGTGATGTTTAAGGTGATCTGAAGAATGATAGGGGACATTTATGGGCATGATTTGGCAGAAGTGTGAAGGTCCCATAGATCATGCCAGCTGGGTATAGTCTGGGTAAGTTTTAGTTGATGATTATTTTCTGTAGTAACCTAGGAGAGATACTTCAGGAAAGCAATGCCCAATATTTAGACATTAGTCATATTATATTTTGATATAGTTGTCACCACCTCAGCCCTGGCACTGAAACCTTTAAAAGAATGCCTGCTATACGCAGTAACCCTGTTACCACTGCTTTGGAGAAATAAAGTAATTGGAGTCACATAAAGAATATAGAAGTCAGGACAGAGCAACAGTAGGAACTGTGACCAGGAAAGAAGCAACGAAGTGTCTGGTAAATTTGAAGAACTCAGATGATATGAAAATTGGCTCAGGATAAAGGTGAACTCCCCTGCCCCAAATCAATGGGGTCAATGAAAACTATGGACACCCAGAGCAGATTAAGCATCCTATTCTGAAGATCAATTTTATCGAGTTATAATTTTCATGCATAAAATGCACCAGGTTTTTTTAATAAAAAGATTGTTTGTTTTAAGTTATTTATTTTAAAATTACTAATTTGTTTTTTTTCAATATTTAAAAGTTTATTCTTTCATTTTCATAAATTTTCACAAAAGTATAGGGCACACTGAGTATATGTCACACAGAGAAGTACTTAAGGAATTTTTCACAAAAGCAAACTCACTCATACAATCAGCAACCCACATCAGTAATTAGATTATCAACCCCTCAGAAATCTCCTAGTTCTCCCTCCTACTCAAACCACCCCCACTTCCCCAAAAGCAACCATGACCTTCACTTTTAATGTCAGACGAAATTTCACTGTGCTTGAACTTTCTTTTTTTTTTTTTTTAATTATTATTGTATACAAATGGGATACATGTTGTTTCTCTATTTGTACATGGAGTCATGGAGTCAAGGCATACCATTTGTGTAATCATACGTTTACATAGGGCAATGATGTTTGATTGTTTTTTTCCCTCCCCTCCACCCCTCCCACCCCTCTTTTCCCTCTATACAGTCCTTCTTTCCTTTATTCTTACCACACTCCTTATCCCTAACCCTAAACCTAACCCTAAACCTAATGCTAACCCTTCCCACCCCCCAATATATGTCCTCATCCGCTTATCAGCGAGATCATTCGTCCTTTAGTTTTTTGAGATTGGCTTATCTCACTTAGCATGATATTCTCCAATTTCATCCATTTGCCTGCAAATGCCATAATTTTATCATTCTTCATTGCGGAGTAATATTCCATTGTATATATATGCCACAGTTTCTTTATCCATTCATCAACTGATGGGCATCTAAGTTGGTTCCACAATCTGGCTATGGTGAATTGAGCACCAATGAACATTGATGTGGCTGTATCTCTGTAGTATGCTGATTTTAAGTCCTTTGGGTATAGGCCAAGGAGTGGGATAGCTGGGTCAAATGGTGTTTCCATTCCAAGCTTTCTGAGGAATCTCCACACTGCTTTCCAGAGTGGCTGCACTAATTTGCAACCCCACCAGCAATGTATGAGTGTTCCTTTTTCACCACATCCTAGCCAACACCTATTGTTGCTTGTGTTCTTGATAATCGCCATTCTAATTGGGGTGAGATGAAATCTTAGGGTAGTTTTGATTTGCATTTCCCTTATTACTAGGGATGTTGAACATTTTTAATAAAATAATTTTAATAAAATTATTTGTTAGGGTATTTGATAGAAAAATGAACCTAGCCATGCTCTCTTGCTCTTTGGTCTTCTCTTGCCTGTATTCTGCCATGGGATGACACAGTTTAAGGGCACTCACCAGCTTGCCCCGACCTTGATATTGGACTTCCCAACCTTCAGAAATGAGAGGTAAATTTCTTTATAAATTATCCGGTCTGTGCTATTTCATCATAGCCACACAAAACAGACTGTGACAAATAATAAAATATATCTCATTGTGATATAGTTTTGGAGTTCTTTTATTTACTTCTGCTACTTTTTATTTCCTTGTGATACAATAATTAACTGTTGGAGCCAATAGCAACTACTTGTGTTTTTCTACTCCGAGGCCACTTTGTCCACTACAAAATCTTGAATGTATGCATAGCCAATATCCTAATCCCTTAACCATATCTTTAGAGAGAGATATTGTCATCCTGAGATTTGAAAAATTTATTTAATGAGCATGTATTACTTAAAGACTAGGGAGGAAAGGTATTTTTAGAAACTAGGTGACAGAAAGCAGAGTACACCCAGAGCGCTGGTAAATAATTAAAATTGTCTCCACCAGAAAATCGAAGAAAACCTCCACCTAAATGATATTCTGAGGGCACACTGCTATATTTTATATAAGTTGCCTATTTACTAGTATTTTTATGATGAAAGCTGTTTTTTTTTATTTCATCTTAAAGCAAATAAAAGTGATTACCCTCAAGAGAAATGCACTATAATTCTGATACCCAAAATGTGTCATACTGAAATATGAGTACTCCTGTTCAATTAGGATAAAGGTTTTCAATAAACTTTTGACATTTTTGAAGGCCTGATTCTCAACAACATCATTACAGAGCAATTGGAATTATTAATCCTCTGTGAGATCTTGGTCTCTCACAGTGTATAGTTGCAACCTCCAAATCCACACTGCTGTTCTGCAGGTTATTTTTAGAGGACACATTTTATTTCCCTAGAATATCCACAGTGAAGACCTCCAGCGGCGCCCCTAGGGTACCACATCTAATACTTACAGTGGACCCACAGGAAGGTGGGTCTCCTCTGATTATATCACTGTGTGCTGCAAATCCGTGAAGAGACAATTTTTAAGACAATTGCTAACTTGGCATCAGGTTTTTCAAAAAGCATGGAATCTTCATGCTAGATTATCTTCTGGTAAATGCAGACTAATAAATATCTGCTGCAGAGTTACTATTGTGGTTTACAATTTTAAGTACATGATGTGTTATTCTGCAATAGAAAAAAAGGTTTAAGTTCCCCCAGAATGAAATACAAATTACCACAGCCAGATTGCCAGAAATTAAATGATTATAAATATGTTCTCGATAGAATTGTATATATAAATATATATATATATATATATCCATATATATGTAATATACAGGTCTCTTTTAGAAATTTCAATGCTAGATTCCCTGGGATAGAATATTATTTGAATATTATTCTCAAAGTGTCAAGACTACAAAGTTCAATACAGTTCGGCAAATATTTGCTTAATAATTGCTGTGTGCAAAAAAATGTGAACACATTAATGACACAGATTTGATCTTAGTAATAATAAATAAAACCACCTTTTCCTCTGTTAAACGTGACACATTCAAACATCTACCAAGGATGGGCAAGGCAAGCATGAAGCTTCTGAAGATAAGTACTGGCTTTGCAAGGGCACTGTGGCAACCTGGGAAGGCATTGGCTGTTTCTAATGGGTGGAAACCTGCTGCTTCTCCACGTGGTAATGGTTGCAAACTAGGTCTACAACTCTTGTGTTTTCTGCTCTAGTTGTTAAATGAGCTTTGGAAATATTCGTTTGTAGACAAATTATTGGTTCACTAAAATTGTTTTTAAATCTGTGTTCATGATATCTACACTATGTCCTTCAATATCCCATTTCTGCACAATAAGAAGGAAAAGAGAAATCAAATGTCTGTTCTTAATTCTCCCTTACACTAGCATATTTCAATGCCTTTTTTTTTGGTCTAGGAAATAAGATAAATGATATCCTGGACCATCCCTTTCAATCCACATATTGGACAAGATGAGGTCTTTACTTCCATTCTTTTCCTGATTCAGACTAGGTTTATATGCAATTATGCAATAATTGCATATAAATATGCAATTTTACTTTAAAATTTCTGTTTGCAGGACATGTGTCTATCATCCAGTTACTTAGAAGGCTGAGGCATGAGGATGACTTGAGCCCAGAAGTTCAAGGCCAAACTGGGTCACATAGTGAGACTCTGTCACTTAAAATAGAAATAAATAATAATAATAAACTGCACCTAATTAGAACAAATTAAATAATTATTTTTATTCTTATTCATACTTATGTATTTCAAAATTCAATTTTAATAACTGCCTTACATCTCAGAAAACATGACAGAATTCTACCACAATAAGCTGTAAAGTTTTAGTTTCTTATCATTTCTTCTTGAATACCATAACTTTCCTTTCATATATCCTTCCATCTAAAAATTTTAAAAATGTATATGTGTGTATTATACATGTACCTATGCATTTCGTTCTTCCCTTTTTCTAAAAGGAGAAAAATGTTAATAACTTAAAATAAACAAAATTGGTGAACTTTGGCAAATCCTGGGCTTTCATGCAAATTCCCATTTGCAAGGGCTGTGGTATCCTCATGTTCAGAATCATGACTCGAGGATTCAGTTCTGAGTCTCCATCCTATCGACTTAAATTCTTTTCTCACCATTTACCAAATTTGGACAAACAATTGAAGGCATTGATAAATAGTCCCAGTTGCATGACTTTTACTCACTTGGAATTTGAGTGTGAATTTCCTCTCTGCAGAGTAGCAGCTTTCCACATGAAAAACGAACCTGTGAAAAGACTGGCTGATTGAACATTCATTCCCTTCCCTGCTTTGCAATGAATATAAACTGACTCTGTTTCAGTTTATGCACCTACTCATTTTCTACTTTAGAGCAGCTTTTATGCTAAAAAAATGTCTGAAGAACTTCCATCTTCTGGGAAGAAAAGTGTGTTATATGTCAAAGCAGTAAGCGTTAAAAGACTGTAATATTTTCAAAGGGTGGGAATCAAGGTCAAATCAAAAGGCTAAGTCCTTTTACTTTCCTGCATATATTGTTTGCATTTCTCTTCTCTCTATTATAATCATGTCTATTTGCTAAAAGGTTATGCAAAATAAATTAGGCTTTTAGAGCACTGACAGTTCAGAGAAATTCTTTCCTCTATTTTTTTGCACTTTATACGTGAACACCTGCTACACTTTTAATGAGCTTTAAATTATACTTTACACCCATGTAACAAGAATGGATATTGCTCTTTCGTTATAATCAAAGAAAATATCAGTATGACTTGTTGCTAAGAGCAACAGCTTGTCAAAAAACGATACTTCCTCTAGTAGCAATATAGATAGATAGGCTCAAGTTGATAGATGGAAAATATGATTTATACTACATTGAGAGTTATCAATCTTTTAAATTTTCTTGTCTTCTGTGATTTAGGAGGAATTTGTCATTGTTCTGTGGCCATGCCTAGATTATTTTCTTCTGTTCTTATCTCTGTTCTTTCAGTCTCCTTGCCTCTTATGGGCCAAAGAATAAAAATGAAGATTTTTCATTTATGCTTTCATTTTCTCTGACACATTAAAATGGATAAACTTTCAATGAGACTCCAAGGGACTCTTGAAACATCAAAATACAAGGATGCACCTTTATTTTTTATCTCTTTCCCCCATCATCTGTTTTACTTTTAAATATTCAACCTATTTAAATGACCCCTGGTTATTGTCAGATTTCCTTTTAAAGGAGTTTTAGTATATGTCAGAAAAAGCATTAAAAATGAGGCATAGCAATTTGACTCTATCCCACCACTCATGCAAGAGATCTCAGACTTAATTATCAAGCCGAATTAATTTCTTTTTCAATATGGTATAAATTTAAAGCCACTTACAGAGATGTGAGATGGTTGAGTGGAAGAGAGGACTACTTAAGTATGGAAGATATCATGTAGTAGAGGCAGAAAAAGGGACCCTGGCAGAGGGACATTTTTCATGAGGGTTTTTGTCCCGTGTCCCCATCAGGCACTGAGGAAGGCAGCCACGGACATCCACAAGAGTCTCTCTGCTGAAGTTAAACCCTGTTGGATCTGATCCTGTGCTGGATTTTCTGGTGAAGATAAAAACATGACATACACGATAGTCATGATTAGTCATTTAAGTTTCCCCTCTCCACTTAGGGTGGGGTTGACCATCCTGTGAATTAAAGAGTCTCTCTAATGTCTCTAATGTGAAGGTGTCTGATGATTTAAAAAAATGGAAAGATGAGAAAACAATGTAATGTAACAGAAAGAATATTTAAAGCTTGGTGAAGAAAGATAAAGAAGAGAAAGAAAGACATGAAATGGAGATATTTTAGCATATGGTCCTGGGCCACTTACAATCCCTTTTTGGAAAACAGTGTGATGCTTAATTGGCAAATTACTAGACATAATAAATCCCATATCTTCAGTCTTTAGTCTTTCCTATTTTATAGAAATGCTGTTTAATTTCTGAATTAAAATTAAAATGAATAAAACACAGTATACAATCTTTCTTTTTTCATTTATTTCGTCCAATAATTTGCCTTTGCCTTTATAAGCACGTATTACTGTACTCTCCTTTTCCAAAAGAAAAATTTAAATGGCTCATTAAAAAGCAGAAGAAAAAATGTACTTTTTCTTCTTATCACCCATAACAAAAAAAAAAAAACTTCAAATAACGTTTAGTTCTAAAGCTCCTCAATATGCAAGCTATCTATTTATACTAATTATTCAAGCCTTGAGAGACTGAAAACCAGAGATAGAATTCTCATGAGAAAAAACAGCTCTGCATGTTATGTGTGAGCATTCCTGAAATTCACTGCTTCCATTTACAACAGCTTCAAAACAAATATCATATTTGGTATTTTAATTTAGCTAATAACAATAATAATTGTTTATAAAACAATAATAAGAATGGTACATTCATGGAGATATTTCTTTACTTAAGTTGGCTATCATGACATCATTAAGATGCAAAAAATGTTCTTTAAACATCCTCACTTATTTTTCCTGCAATTGAAAGAATTCTAAATATTAGAACTAGTATTTGAGTTTTTGTGTAACTCTGGAAAAAGCACAGACTTAATGTGTATTAAACAGGGAAAATGTTTTTCCATATTCTATAAAATGTTGCCTAAATAAGGCAGGTTTTTGATGTCTTTTTACTTACAAAGCTTCTGTCTATAATATGTCTCTCTATGTTCACTAAATGGTGCTCAACTTTCCCAAGGTGCTGAAACTGAAGTAAAATTGCAACTTTGTATCAAATATGCACTTAGGTTAATTATTCTATATGAGTTAAATTCCCACACAATTTGACAGTTTCAGGTAAGCTATAAAGCCATTTTTTTTGTCTTAATGACCACATAATATTAGACTTCAATCAGTTATTACTATCCTTTGAATGTTCACTTTTATCAACTTACAAAAATCTTCAATTTTAAAGGGTAGGCTTTGGTGTTCATTAGACAAATTTGGAAAACAACTAGTTGAAATGTAATTTGAATTATTTTCTTTCATGAAATACATGAGAACATCACAAATTCAAACATGTGAAACATGGAATCATGTATGTGACTATGTGTGTCTGCAGGTTAGAAGAGGGTCTGAATTTATTGAATTAAGAATAAAAGGAGTAAGAGATTAGAAAGATCTCTCCTATATTCTGCTTAATTTCTCTGCTGGTCCTACTCTGTAGAAGTCTGTATGAGCTACACTATGTTAGCATTTTGATGTTTCTCAGTTGTTTTGCAAGTGCTAAAAATCTTCTATCTAGTCTTTTTTACTTCTCTTAACTCAGACAAATCTCAGCCCCAATATGGTGCAAACAAACTACCAGCACTTAGTTTACCCACTACTTCAATTACTCTTTGACTAGTAACATATTGAGGCCCATAAAATTATGATTTTTGAAATCTAAGCCCAGATTCTCTATAGTGACTTGGGCAGAGGCCATAAACACACACATGTGAAATCTCCTGGGTATTAGGCTTAGATGATTTTGCAAAATAAGGGTCAAAGTTTTAGGATGGATCACCCTAAACTACCTGTTCACCTCAATTACTCTTCTGAACTAATTAACTCAGATTAGTGGTCATTTCCAGTTATCACATGAAACCTGGAAGATATACCTGTGTAGATATGTTTGGGGATTCCAAAATGTGAAAAGATTTGTTACACACCAGGACAAAGTGAGGACACAGGGGAGCAGTGTCTTTGTTTTATTTCTCCTTAGTCAGTCACAACATTTTAATTAGTTACATACAAGCACATGTTATTACAGTTTTGAAAAGCAAAGAGTTGGGATTGGGGCAAGGAATTTTCTCACTCATTTATTCTTTTAATGTGTCCCTGAGATGTGGACAGTTTTACAGAATCATAGTTCTGTTTACCTCATAATCACCAGTTTGTACCCAGATTCCTCTCCCACTCTGTAGCATATTTCGGTCAGTAGAGACTTCCATGCTTTTTGCCTCAGGAGTAGACTGTTCCAGAAGAATGGAAAAACTAGAAGTCTTTTCTGAAGTTTGAACTTGAGCACAGAGCTTCAGGGAAAACCATAAAGTCTCATCTCCACATAGATTCAATGAGTTCAGAAGAACTCAAGTGAGGTATGAGTAAAGATTCTCACTCCTAACCCCTCCCAAAGACTAGTGGGTCAGAGAGGAAGAGGAAAGAGCTAGGATGCTGGTGGCACCCCTGACTGGGACCCCAAAACCCACATTTACATGCATCATCATGGGTAAGAGAGAAGACAATAGGAATCCACATAGATTTCAGGAAATCTGAATCTAGGGAGACATTTAATCTTTGTTCTTGGTAAACCTCAAGAAAGCATCAAGACCTGAGTAGAAACGGTTTCAGGTATGCTTATCAGACAGGCTCGAGGATCATCTGGGGACCAAGAATTGTAAGACAGATAAGGCAGCAGAACAACTTGGGTGGACCTCAGGATAGGCTGGAAGTGGTGAAACCCACAGATTGCACATAGCTCCATCATGATGCAGAAGCAGCAGAATGATCATACGCACTGGGGTGGACACACAATATGGCTGAGACAGAGTCAGACTCAAACATCCCTCTCTAATCTGCACAAGTCATCGCGGAATGCCCTCCCTAGGAGTTTACAGATTGTCACCAGAAACAAAAGCATTTTATCAGTTGCCCAGGTGTACTGGTAATGACTCAGAGCACCATAAGGGGAACGCTGAGAATATGGGAGTGGGGAAAACTCAGACTGTCCTATATTCAGTCTCTTTCACCTTTTGGACTAGTTGTGCATACTGGAAAATCAGTTAGATTATAGAAAACATACAGTTATACTTCTTGTACTTTTGAGTTTTGTGATAAAATTCAGTCAGAATCTGTAACTGTACAGAGTCAACTGCATGCTCTCCAATGGCAAAGTAAAGAAGGAGTCCTTGTAGAGGTTGTGACTGGGAAGAAAAGGAGACTTGTGGGAGCAGTTCTCAGGTGGACAATGCAGAGGGACACTGGAACAAACCCCAGCTTCAACAGGCTTTGAAGGAATGAGAATTTTTTAAGGTCTGCTTTAAAACTGTTAAGATGGACCATGGTCTAGTAGAATGCATATAGCAAATACATCACTCTCTCTTAATGCTTTAAAGGAATATTTAAAATTTGCTAATAGTTAAAAGAGATTAGTTGTCTGAATCCCCTTGTGTTCCTGACTTCTCTTCATTTCTGTTTTATTTTCTTTTAGAGATGAAGCTAAATTCAAGCAAAAATGTATGCATTTGGTTTTCTTTTGGTAGTGGAAAGGAAAATAAGAAAAAACAATTGAGGGATCAATAAGTCAAACTAGGAATTTTAATTTTCAAGTATTAACTTTAACAAATAGCTAAAAAGCCAGAATCCATTAAAGAGAAAACCAACCAAATGTGTATAAGATGCACACATACTTTATTTTACATATTTCTATTTTTATATAAGAGAATGTGTTTTCCTAATCATTCTCATTTGCCTGCTCATTGAGCTGTTCATTCATTTTAAACTGCTCTGCATTTCCCTCTGCAAGAAATTCTGAGTGAGAAATTTTGATTAGTAGCTCTTTCTGCATACACATCTTTTTGTTCTTACTTTCAACTGATACAGTTTTACTTTTTATTTTAATATTGCTCCTCATTTCATGACTTGTGATTTAGATTAATGCCTTTGATGTGAGTCATTAATGCAGGGATTTGATCATTTTACATTGATGAATGTATGAAACACATTCACTTATTTCTTTAATAAGAAATGTCATACCATAGGCACTTAGTAGGTAATTACACACGGGAAAATGAAAGTACATCAGTGTCTTTGTTAAGTAAAAGCAACAAATCTTGCATTTTTTTCTTCATGAAGCAATAAGCCTTTTGGAGATAAGTGTGAAGAAAAATCTAAAGATAAATTTTTTTTTTAAAGTGATGGGTAAAGTACTGGGGTGTGGATAGCACCTGGTGCTCTTGTTCTTCTCCATGCTGGCCACACAGGCAAGACTCAGTCACAGGTCTGGTGGCATGTGTGGTGGTCCTCCAGCATCATGGCAGGATGGGCAGTCTGGAAAGGAGCTGTCCCCAGGCAATCTCTTGGTCACCTGGTAAATTGCAGGTAGTACAAGAAGGCAGTTTCTCAAGTTCCTTGATTCCAGTTAGACCTAGGACTTCCTATCCTGTACTCGTTTGCGGACAGGTGCAGACTATAACTGCTCAAGGGGTTAGAGTCGGCTCCTTAAAGATGGAGCACCCACCACTCACTGGGTTTATTGCCGAGCTCCACCTCTTTGGTTTGGTGCCTTGGGACTATCATTGTGAAGAGTTGACACCACTGATCAAACGTCATCTATTGTGAAAGTAATAAAGTTCTAATTCCATCTGGTCTCTTGTCTATCTTTCCCATTTATTTCTGTAGGTGTGCAAGCCAGTGAAGAAACTGCCCAAAAGCTGCTGCTCAGGTATTTCCTGTCTGCTTGACAAGCACTGGGAATGTAAGCAATAGTACCACTAAACAGCCTAGATGGTGGGACACTCTCCGTTGCTTGGTTTATGCTAATCTTTAGTCAAGGGCATGATTCTCTCTCTTATATATTTCTTCCTTTCTTCAAGTTTGTGATCCTGTCTTTTGCTTGCTGGATGGAGTGATGCTTCGTTTTTCTCCTTTCTGTGTGTGATATGTATACCTGCTCATGAATGCTTAACAAAATGGTAAACATGGTATGACTGCAAATGATAAAAAAAATTCATACAATAATAGGAGTCACTAACACATATTTTTGGAGCTGAAAAATGTTGCTTGTGGATATACTCCACAGAATATGCACACCTTCTATAGAATGCCTATTTCCCTCTACGCTCTTGTCACTGCCGGCGGCAACAATCTCGTGGATATTTGTTACCGCCTGCAGCAACAATCTCGTGGGTATTTATCGGAGGTGGACTGGAAACTGAGCTACTTCTATTATCTTTCTCTTTAGTGCGCTGCTTTCTTGCTTGTTCGCTAGTTTATAGAGGAAGAGAGGCTTACTTGCTTTTAGAGGAAGTTTTAGAGGAAGACAGGCTTTGCTTAGAGCTTAGAGGAAGAGAGACTTTGCTTAGAGGAAGAGAGACTTGCTTCACTTTCAGAGAGGCTACTATTATCAGAGGAGCTATTTCTTAAAGGTCTGCTGCTTCTTCTTAGAGGTGTGTCCTGCATCCTGCGATCTTCATTCTGCAAGCTGCAACCTGCATTCTGCAATCTGCAATCATCAACCCGCAACCTAGAAGTGTCTGCTTAGTCCTCCGCCCAGCGATTAATCAGAGGTGCTGCTTATCTGAGGTGCTTCCTATAGGTGTGTGTCTTATATACCTAAGGCAGTCATTCAGCTTAGGATTAGCACAATTGAAGCATGCCCCTTGGTACCAATCAAGAAAGAATGAGGAATATCTGTTGACCACTAGCACAGAGGAGACACTAACTAATCAGGCAAAAGTAGATCACTCCGTGTTAACACTAACTATGTGCCACCTCTTGGCTCAATGCCAGCCGCCATCTTAGGGTTACCCAAACATGTCTTCTGCACCCTCTTCTAACATCCAAACTCCGTTAACCATTTGATTTATACTAGAAGACGATCAACTCTCCTTTGTTTTCTCCTTCCAGCAAAGTGAACCTGTCCTGCTCTGAAGCTCACCACTTATTGCACATTACCTCTTGACCTTGTCTTCTTTCTCTTCCTTGAAGGACAATTTAACTTCACATCATGGGACCTCTGTTATTTTTAAGATTTCAATTTCTTCTAGATCTTTGTATACATCATGTAATCAGAGGGGTTCTTTATAATTTTAAAAACAAATAATAAAAAAAAAATGTTTATGAAACTGGAAATCATTTTCGCTTAGGTCCAGCCTTGTCTTCTCTTTCAGTATCACCCTCTGAAGAGCCGGGTGGGGAGCCTTCTCTCCTTCCTCCTGCTGTATTGCTCCCCATCACTTCTCTGTACTCCATCTCTTTACTGGTGCAGTGAGTCAGGTCATAAAGGAACAATCACAAATTTTTTAGCTTAAACCATGAATTTGCATGCTTATAACACCTATAGCACAGAATTTATTCCATATTTTTATCTAAAGGAGAAAAATATGTTTCTAAATGTTATTTTAGAATTTTCTCTTTTTCTCCTAAATATAGACATTTCAAAGAATTTCTTTACTTGAATGTCTTTTTTATCATTATTTTCGTTGAAGATATCAGGTTTCCTAGTTTTAATAATTATATTGATATGCTTCATTACATACGTGTATTTATATTTTCTGGTATTTTTAGAAAGCTTTTATTGGGTAGCTTAGTAGCTCCTGAGAATTAATAATACACAAACTGCCCCACATCTTCAACTTCTATAGTGTCTCTTTTGCACTTCTTATTCTGACAATAAATGTGAATTTCCCCTTGTAGAAGCATCAACCTTTCTATACCCTCTACGATCAACTGCTCCCATTCATTTGACAAGTGTTCTTTACCTTTCCAACATTTTGAAAACAATCTCTTCTCATTCATCCAATTCAACGTTCATTGAAACTCTTAGAATAGACCCCTTCTTGGGCAGCTTGTTTTCAAGGCTCCTTCTGACCTAAGTCTCCTTATTTCATGTAGGGTGTTCATGTAGCTGTCCCCTTCTCTCACTGGGGAAATTCTGGTGTTTGATGTTCACCATGACTAGGTCCTGGGCATAATGGCTCTCTCTAGTCACTGGGGCCTATCACAACCCATCTAAGTCAGTCAAGTTTGTTTTATGCACTTTGACAATAACTTGGTGTCAGTGCCTGTGACCATTCCTGGCCAAGTGTATCTAAATCAGAAATCTTTTGTAGGCTCTTGAGAAAGTTTTCACTTATGGATTAAAAAGGATTTAAGGCTAAAAATGTTCTTTTTTTTTTTTTTAAGAAGACATCAACTTTCTGCTTGTGAAGCTTAGAATTGATGTGGCTATCTTTCAATAATGAAGGGGAGTATCACTAGGACTGTACACAGGATGACAAGGCAGACAGATCAAAGCCTCTGGTCTTTAATAAAATGAGTGAGTGATTGAATTTGTCAGGCCTGTGTTCACACTGTCTCTCACAACTTCTATGGAACAAAAAGAGCCACTTATATTTTAAGTCTTTTTAAGTTAATGTTGCTTTTTGTTTGTCTGTTACAAGAGTCACCCCCTTGTCCATGGGGGATATGTTCCAAGATCCAATTGATGCCTGAATCTGCAGATAGTTCTGAACCAAATATATATGTATATACACACACTATGTTTTCTCCTATGCATACATGAACAAATTTAATGCCTTTTCAATTTTAACCAAGAACTTATCACACACGTGGCCATAATTTTGCAGATTGAGGTGCAATGAACATGCATTTTTTTTTCTTCACTATAATTTCACAAACAGAAGATTTGTTCTTATCAGAGATCTTAACAACCTCTTCCTACAATGTTTTTTCTTTCTTTACTGAGAATCTTCACCATTTCAGTTAAAGGAAGCATTCCATGACCTCTTTTTAGCATATCCAAATTGCCAGCAGCACTACTCTTGAGCTTCGGGGTCGTCATTAACTAAAATAAGGTCAGTGGAACACAAGCGCTGAGATCCTGTGACAGCAGATCTGATAGCTAGACGGCTGCTGACTGACTGACAGAATGCACATGATGGACAAAAGATGATTCATGGCCTTGGTGGAAAAGAGTGGGAGGTGTGAGCTTTGTATCATGCTACACAGAACAGTGTGTGATTTGAAGTTACCAATTGTTTATTTCTGGAATTCTTCTAAGATTTTTGGACCATGATTGACTACGGATAATTGAAACTGTAGAAAGTGAAATTATGGATGTCTATAGCCCAAAGCACAGCTATTACAACTCAAGTCACTTCACCTTGTTATTTTAATTGCTCTTTTTTCCTCCCCCACAGGGAAACTGTTAAGACCCTAAGTGTAGAGTTTAAGGTCCCCATATGAACTAGGCATGACATATGTTCCCAGTTTCATTTTCTAGAACTACTCTTCACATCTTTTTACTGTATTCAAAAGAATCCATTAGTTTTCTGATGTTCACATTTTTTTTTTATTTGCCTAGCAACATTCTTTCTTCTACTCCTAATAAATTCAGGTAACTTCCATCTGTATTTTCCTATTGAAATGATCACAGTCTTCTACCTCTGGCTTCCAAAACCACAGTGCTGGTGAAGCTGCCTGGTTCCTCTAGTTGGATTTTAAAAATCCTCCATGTGCTAAGTATTTCTGTCACGTGGGAATTTTCCTCTGTCACCTGTCATAGTCTCTTGCATCATGAACTTTGTCTACACACTGTCCTATTTCTGTAGTTGCAATTCCACCTGACAACCTACTCATCTGTGTGAAACTGGCAGTCAAAATTATGTTCTTTACCTGAAACAGGGAAAACTGAAGATTTGCCTTAAACCCTCTATACAAGGGAGGAGGTGCACTTACTAAAACTTATTCCTACTTTGGGATAGAATGATTGTGAATTTTGCTTGCCTAAGTTGTCATTTACTCTGTTCTCCGTCCTTGCTCACCTGGCTATCTGTCCAATTCCAGTAACTTGTATCAGTTGGATCCATGGATATTTATGGTATACTTTGGGATATAATCCAATACAATTCTATTTTATTGCTCTAGCATTGGACATTGGGAATTCTTTTGATATTGGTTTCTGTGTCCTATCATTATGGTATTCCCCCCAACCCTTTTGAGACTCTTTCTTTACATTGTGCATCTTGCTATAAAGATACTCCAGGTTCATTTTGTATCCTTCCTGCCCTTGGCCTAGGGTCAGGTATTTCTTCAGGGATTTCTGACTCCTGATACTGGAGAGTGGTATTGGGAACTCATATCTGGGTTCTAGGTGCACTCTCCCTTATTTGATTGTTATTATTGTTTGACTATTATTCCTTTCTTATGGTGTTCTATTGCTTGGAATGCTTTTCTGTCTCCATGCGTCCTGGCCCTTGCTCATAAATTTCCTTTCATCTGGTTCACTCACTCATCTACTAAGACCTAGACACATCTAACTGTAAGGTGTGACCTAATGAGAAATTTCTCTGGGATTCCACAACTCCTACCATGAACCAACACTATTTCATGTATCCTACATCTAAACAACAGTTTATGTTTAATCTATGTTTACCGTCTGTGTATTAATTAAGAGAAGGAGGTATTCATTCTATAATCAAGCACAAAATCAGATATATTGGGTTGACAGATCAATATTTACTGAGGAAATGAAATTAACAGTGCCAGTTGCCATGAAGTAGGCTAGTAATTCCAGCAGTTCAGGCATTTGAGGAAGGAGAATTACAAGTTCAAAGTCAGCCTCAGCAACTTAGAAAGGCCCTTAGCATCTTGATGAGACCCTGTCTCAAAATAAAAATTAAGAAGGGCTAGCGGTGTGGCTCAGTGGTTAAGCATCCTGGTTTCAGTCCCTTGTACCAAAACACAGAGAGAGAGAGGTAGAGAGAAAGAGTGAGAAAATAAGTTAACAGTAATAGAGGATTTAAAGCTCTTGGTCAAACTTATTGGTGAGAATGTAGTGTAGAAGGCACACTTGGTGTTAAAAATAAGGACCAATTTTTTAGCAATCATTATCAGACTTCTTTTCACTCTTTTATTTGCACAAATGATACTTTTTATTAATATGAAACTACCTTAAGAACTACTCTTTAGCCCCTGTTTTCCCCAAACCAATTTATATCATAAACTCCATCTGTATCCTTTGGAATAATTTGGGCGTATGGTAAGAAGAAAAAAAAAAGACATCAGTTTAAACTGGTTTGCGATTATAGAAATCTATCATTTCACCTAGTTAGGTATACAGACCTAGAGTGCTGCACCAGGGTCGAGTTTTTTAAATGTGCTTACTGTAACCAACATCTCTATGGGATCCATCCTCAAGCTCTGCCAAAGTTAACTGTGCAACTCCAGGACTCCTGAGACAGGAAGGCGTACTAAGCAAGAAGTGGCCACCTCTTCGACTCTCCTCATAAGAGCAGGAAACTTATTCCTGGAAGGCTTTCTACTACTGATTTCAAGACTTATTTGCAATTGATAGGTAATATCAATCTTAATTCAGTTTCTTCCAATAGCAAACCCTGGAAAAAGAATTTGAGTGAAATGACTTATCTGGGAAGTGAAGCCAGGAAGCACTTTGAGATAGTGGTGGGAATGCAGGGTGAGAAGTCTAACAGAGTCACACTGGACACAGCAGTTCACTACTGCCTGAGATCCCTTCTTCAATTACACAAAATGCCACTCAGAATTGTCTCATCATCAAGCAAGAAAAGCTGGCAGACTTATCCTTCACTTCTGTCTCTAGCTGCCTGTTTGTGCTTTCTAATAGCTTTGTGGACCTCATATTGGCTCAAGAAGCCCTCGGGCATACAGATGCAGGTGAGGTAGGTAAGTTGATGGTCTGTCCCAAACCTATTAATGGAAGGTACAGATGACATTTGGGGCGGGTTAGATAAACCAAGGACACAAAACAGTATCTGCTACAAAGCCCATTCCAGAAGAGTTCACCACCAATATTAGTTGGAAAGTAGTTATTGGCTTAGGAGTCTTAATGTTGATGGATGGATGATAGTTGGAGTGTCAAACACCACAGTCATGTTGTCCTCTATGAAGGGCTTTAGGTTTATAACAAATAAACAAAACCATTTACACTTGGCTTTCATTACCAAAGCATAGTAGTCTACTGAGGTCCAGATAGACAAAATACAGATAAATCTAGTACGATCATATCTGATTGATTTCTCTGTCCATATTAAGGTGTCCAATCTCCAAGACTGCTTTCATTCCTATTAGCACTGTGCTTTTACTGTTCTTTCTTTCCAGCTGTTGGCTATAATGCTGTTAGTCTTTATAATGAAAATTTAAGACTATGAAAGATTCTGTCATTCCTTGTTCCAATTTTTTTTAAAAAATTACCTTACAGAAAAGACAAAAATTAATCCCAAGGATTTAATAATTCTTAACATTTGACTTCACTGGCCTTATCTGCCTCTATCTATTATCATCTCGCTTCCTCCTTCTATCCTATAGTGGCATTATTTGGCAAAGCAATTGAGTATAAGTTATAGATGTCACTACATTTCACTACTAAGCGATTTACAATGCATGTTCAAAAAACAGGATTAACCATCTCCATACTCAGAATATTATCAATCTCAATAAATTTAACACTGATATAACATACCAATCCATAGTGACATTTCCAAAATTGTTCAAATAATTCTTCTGGTTGACTTGTTAATCCAGGATAATAATAATTATGTTTCACATTTAGTAACACATTTTAGGTTCTATGTTAGTTAAGGTTCTCCAGCAAAACAAAGTCAATAGGATGTATATATAAGGGGAATTGACTTCCACAACTAGGAAGGCTGCAAGTCCCAAGGCCCACAGGGTGAGTGAGTAAACTGGGGACCCAGGAGAACCAATGGTCTAGTTCTCATCTGAAGATCAACAGGATTGAAATTCAAGAAGAATCAGTATCTCAATTTGCCTGACTTTCCATTTCAAAGACCACCATGCAGCAGGAATTCTGCCTTATTTGGGGGAGGGTCAGACTTCATGTTCTATTCTGGCTCTCAGCTCTTTGGGTGAGGTTCACCCACATTAGGGAGACAAGTCTTCCAATTCGAATGTCAATTTCATTCAACCACACCCTCACAGAACCACCCACATAATGTTTGACTAAGTACCTGGGCAACCCATGGCAAAATAAGTTGACACATTAAACTACCTATTGCAGACAGACATTGTTGTTGTTATTCACAGCACTAAAAATTTTAGTGGACTTTAAAAAAAAAATGTAATTTTTGAATAATATTGGAACTACAAAATATTTCAAATATATTCCAAAGAATTTCCTTATAATTCCTTCCCTGTTTTTAGCTTTTTTACATTATTACATTTTTTTAAAATTAAGAAATTAACATTGATGCATTACCACTATCTACCATCTAGACCTTGTTCGGATTTCACCAGTTTTTAAATTCATGTCCTCTTCCTGTTTCAGGATATGATCCAGGGCACCATATTGCATTTACTTGTTATGTCTGCCAGCTCTCCTTGGGTCTGGGACAGTTTCCGAGTCTTTCATTGTTATTCATTATCTTGACAGTCTGGAGGAGTATGTTCTGGTATCCTGTAGAATGTCCTCCAAGCTGGGTTGCCCATTTATCTCCATAAATTAGACTGGGGTAATAAGGTTTGGGAAGGACATCAGAAAGGTACAAGTCCACTCTCATGCCATTCTATCATGGGGCTCATTGGGAATACTCTAGAGATTTTAACATTCACCATGTCATCAAGGTAGCATTTGCCAGGTTTCATTTCTGTGAAGTTATGAATGCTCCCTTCCTTACTCTATTTTTGATAAAGAAAGTCACTAAGTCTATACCTCTCTGGAGAGGAGCAAGTAGGATAGTAGAAATTGAGTTTTGCCACCTGAAGGACAGTATATCTACCACTACTATTTGCAATTTTTCTGCAGAGAGATTTATCTATTTATTTATTCCTTTACCTGTTTATATCAGTTAGGACTCGTGTATAATTCTTTTATAGGTTGGGTTTGAGGTGGAATCCACTATATCAACTTTGAGGCTTGAATGTTTCTAGTTTGGGCCATTGGGAGATCTGGCCACAGGCGGTCTTCATGTTATGCATTCTGTTCCTCTTGTTTTTTACTTTGCCTTTTCCCCAAATCTCATGTCTACTCTGTTTAACACAACAGAAATTCTATACATTTGGACGACTGCATTTCACTCTGATATGCGACTAAGGAGAATACTTTTCAGTTCTATATTTAAAATTTTGTAAACCTACTTACCATCATCTGATTACTCTAACAAATTAATTTGACATATGAGGCATTATTAAAATACACTTAGTATGGTGAATATGAGATTTCATGGAATATGAAAAAATAAGCTATCAAGCCATCTGTCAGAGAAATCTTGATACTTAAAAGGACTCTCCTTCCTCTGACACTTGAGCATCTCTCCCACTTCTCATATGCTGCTCTCAATGTGACAGCTGCATGGGTGATTAGATCCCTCACCTGTGAAATCTAAATTTCACTTGCTTAATATATCATCTAAAATAACACAGAGCAAAAGAAAGGCTACCTATATTTATACATGGATACGTTTGTATGTTGGCAACTTATATTGCCACTAGCATAGAGAGGACATCTCAATATGTCAGTCGCATTTGACAGAGGACTTTTTGCTTTAATTTTTCAAAAGGGCATGAATATTTTTGTACTTTGTCTAAATTTAAATTGTCCAGTCACTGTCAACTGGCATATTTTTCTTAAAGTACATATCAATAAAATCAAGGCCAAATCTGTCCCCATAATTTATCTGCTGTCTTTATGCTTTGTATATATAGCCTTCAGCTCTTGCATATGGAAAGTAGAGATATAAAGTGGGGTAATGAAATGGTTTGAAGCTCTGCAGTCTAGCTCCAAGACTTACTATCTCTCATCTGTATAACATGGAGAACATAATAATCTCTTAACAACATCATTATAGTAATCAAATAAAGTGAGCAAATAAAATACCAAGAACAGTACTTGGCATAGAGTGGGTACTTGATCTTCTTTTCTGCCTTCCTCCTTCACAAGTAGATGTTGAGAAGGTTTTGCTTTATAAATAAAGCCATATAATTTTTTAAAAATGTGCATTAAGATGTTATGGTTCAAACTTGAATTGATTAACCTTCATATATTACCATTTCTCAGTTTAAATGAAGATGGAATATTTTTTTTTTCTCTAACAGTGGAGCAGTGGTATAAATCCCCATAAGGTAGAAATCATATTAAATATTTTTTATATAAAATTCAAACACTTATTTCCTCTAAAAGTTAAAAACGTTATAGAAATTTCAGTGAGTTTTTTGTAATGCTTACAAACGGTCAGTCAAACTGTCCATGACCACCTGTTGGGCAAAAGTCTCCCTGTTTTGACTGCCCTTTGTGGTGACCAGGGCTTTCCCACCCCTGAATCCATTTACCTCCTGACAGTTCACCTCTTCCAGAGGATTTAATACCTGTCCTCTCAGGATGGCTATTTATTTTCGAGAAATCCAAAATAAAATAGGAGTTTCACAATGATCTTCATCTCATAGACCTTCTCCAATAAAATTGAGCACATTTCTGAACCATTACCCTGTAGTTCCTCTGGAACACAGAGGCCCCAACTACATGTTGCTGCTTTGCTAATTCTTTCCTCCATTAAGGCTTACCTTGAAATTCATTTTCTTTCATGTCACCTCTGGCATATGATAAGGAGACTGTGGAGGCCACAGTAAATCCTGGTTCCTTGATCTTTAGTGTGACTCTATTGATTTTCCTAGAGTTCCATGCTTCCAAGCCAGGCGTCTTTGGAAGTCACATTAATTTCTTCAGGATTAAAGGATGGTTAAAAACCAAAAAGTTATCTCAATGAATTTGAGCATCTTGTGTCCTGGAAGGATCGTATTGTCACTGTGGGTGTATAGATTTACTGAGAACTATTTTAAATAATGTGAAAATCCCGCACCATCACAGAAACACTCACTGTTGCCCACAGGTACTAGCTACGCTATTCCCCGAAGCTCATGAATATGGATACGTTTTATGCACATCACAAGACTGGTCTATTTAAAATACTTGCAAACTATTGAAGAATTTCTAATACTATGCAACATGTCAATGGCTGTGCTTTTTACTACCAGAGAGATTATTTAGTTGGGAATTGTGTACTTTCCAGCTGAAACTTAAGGACACATTCTTAGTTATTGGATTTGTAATAACTAAATATGTAGGTACACCTAAAAGCGGTTCCTTAATATAAGAAAGTCATCTTTTAAACTTTGTTAAGGAAATGTCAACATCATTCCTTTCCTTTGTTATAATATATAATTTTGAATAATTGAAAATTTTTTTCCCACATCTTTTAGCACATGGTCTATGTGAAAACGTAAAGAAAACCTCAGACATGATAACTATATTTGCATATTCTGATAACTTAGGTTCTGGTTCAACTTAGGTTGGATCATTCATCCCATGTAATACCTTCTTTGACTTATTCACACATTTTGAGTAAAGATGAGAGAAGATTCTTTCAAGAGTAAACAATTACAAACTGTTAGTAAATACCATTATATAAAAGCTCTTGTTTTCACTTTTCTGCTTGTATTTATTACTACTGAAAGAATTCTCAAAAGCACTATCAAACTTGCTTTCATGAAGGTTGGCATGTTTCTTTAATTTTTTTCAGTGCCAGGCCTGTGTATACTAGGTGGTTTTTTTTTTTCTTTTCTTTTCTTTTTTATTGCAAACAAATGGGATACATGTTGTTTCTCTGTTTGTACATGGAGTCAAGGCATACCATTTGTGTAATCATACATTTACATAGGGTAATGTTGTTTGATTCATTCTGTTATTTTTCCCCTTCCCCCCACCCCTCCCACCCCTCTTTTCCCTCTATACAATCCTTCCTTCCTCCATTCTTGCCCCCCTCCTTAACCCTAACCCTAAACCTAACCCTAACCCTAACCCTAACCCCTCCCACCCCCCATTATGTATCATCATCCACTTGTCAAAGAGATCATTTGGCCTTTGGTTTTATGGGATTGGCTTATCTCACTTAGCATGATATTCTCCAATTTCATCCATTTGCCTGCAAATGCCATAATTTTATCATTCTTTATGGCGGAGTAATATTCCATTGTATATATATATATATATGCCACAGTTTATTTATCCATTCATCATTAGTCAACTTTTTCATGACTATGACTAAAAGACCTGACCAGAACAGTTGTAGAGGAGGAAAAAATTATTTGGGGGCTCACAGTTTTAGAGGTCCCACTCTATATCCAGCTGGCTCCATTCTTTGGGACTTGAAATGAGGCAGAACATCATGGCAGAAGCATATGGCAGAGGAAGCAGCTTACGTGATGATCAGAAAACAAACAGAGAGAGAGAGAGAGAGTATATGAATATATACACCCAAACCACACCCCCTGTATCCACCTCCCCCGCCACACCCTACCCGCCTTCAGTTACCACTCAGCTAATCTCTATCAGGGGGTTAATTCACCGTTTGGTTTGAAGTTCTCACAGCCCAATTATTTCTCCTCCAAGCCTCCTTGCATTATCTCACACAAGAGCTTTTGGGGGACACTTCCCATCCAAACCACAACACTAGGCAAGTGCTCTACCACTGAGCTCCATTCAAGCCCTGTTATGTATTCTTGTAAAACTTTGAACATTATTAAGTGCATCAAAAATGAATGAGGAAAACAAAAAACAGTTCTGAAGTCAATATATAGAATGCAAATAAAGTCACGATAGATTTTAATGATGAAATAATGAGTTGAAAGCATTTACTATCCATTTTAATCAAAATATTTTTTAATGCCAATCTTTTAAAAAAGAAGGTAATGATTACCCTTGTTTTTTCTCCAGGATGTTTATGATTAATCTCCATTCTATTTAGTTTCCTTAGTATAACAATAAGAACTCTAATATTTATTGTATGTCCATAGATTTTGTGTTCAGTTTTATAAAGTTGGTTAATAGGAAACTGAAATTAAGGGGAAAAAGATCCATAAATATTTTAATTCTTCTAAACCATGCGTTTTGAAGTTAATTTAGTATGTGCTTACAATAAAAAAGTTTTGTTGTAATACCTCCTATAAAATCATTGTTTTGCTAGACATATAACCCTTAAGGCACAGAATGTACGTACGATGAAGACTACTCAGTTGCATCTTCCACTGACAGATGATGAAGAACGATAGAGAGGAAATGATCAGTGTTGCTTAGTGCATGGAGCAGGAAAGAAAAGTTGTTCAAATAGAAAGCGGTGTCAGTAGTGAGCAGTAAATTGAAATGAGATGAATCAGGGAGAGGCAGACACATTGATTTCAGTCAGAAATAACAGTTTAAAATAGGACATGTTTGAATATTATGTCTATCAACTGGTACAAAAGGACTAAAGACCATTTAGATAGGAAAATTAACTCAGATTTGAGTTTTCTAATGAGTTCAACCTACTTCAGGAATGAGGTCTGTGAGTTCTAATGCCTAAAAGATTTAAAGACCATTGTATTCATCTGTTTTCTGTTACTATAATGAAATGGGATAAGTTATAAAGAAAACAGGTTGGTTTAGCTCAGTTTCAGAGAATGAAAAGGCAAACAGCCTGGATAGCTCTGGTAAGGGCACCCTGGTCATATGGTATTGTGATGGGTAGCATTGTCACCAGAGCACATGCAGGAAGGAGACATCATGTGGAAATACTGGAAGACAGAGTGCAGGATCAGTATTGGTGTTGCATAGCATTCTATTACTGTAACAAAACACCTGAAAGAATCAACTTGAAAGAGTAATGGTTTACTTTGGCTCACCATTTCAGAAGTTACAGTCAGGGACCCATTGGCCCTGTCAATTTGAGCCTGCAATCCTTTTTTCTCATCATATCTGTGATACTTTTTGGTCTACCTTGCCAGTGACGTGTGGGAATACCATGTTCCCCAGAGCTTCATTAACAAAACATTTCCCACAAGTTTAGAAGTTGGCCAATCTCATGAGAAAAAAAAAATATTCATTTATATTTATCTTATTATGAAAGAGAGTGAGCTTAATGAATACTGAAAATTCTACTTCATGTAATTATTTACTACATAAAAACAAAATGTGCAAACAAGAATTAAGGCTACTTTGTCCTTTTTCACTGTAATGATTTATCACTTTTAAAATCTGTGTGTCTTTGTTAAGGAACCCGTTGATGGTGCTCAAACATTTTTAGCCAGTTAAGAATACATGTTCTTGAAATAATGGCACCCTCCTTATAAAGAAAAGTTTTCAGGTGATACTAATTGATAGATTCTTATTTTTCCCCTGCTCTCTATTTTAAAGCAAATTAAATCATTCTTTTAATAGATGTAGCTGGTGGATATTGTCTCCTTTTATGGTAAAATTTAATATGCAATGTTCACAAAATTTACAGAGCATAAAAAGCTTTCTTTGGTTATCACTCGAGAGCTTTCTAATGTATTTTTTTATTAAATCTTCTAGAAAAGCTAAAAATTTTTAAATTTTGAAATTTTTTAATTAACGGGTGAAAGATAACCTTAAATTATTTGCATAGGAAAAGAGTGTATCAATACATACTTTGAAGTGAATTATGATATTAAGAAAGACCATTACACAAATATTTACAGGACAGTATTAACAATCAGGTGAAGTTACTGAGTATTATAAACAAGGTGAACTATATTTACCCCATCATGGTCTAATGTGCTATTTTAAGCAAATTATCTGTGACAAACAAATACATGAATAAATAAAAGCTTTGAGTAAAAAGTTCTTTTTTTTTCAAGCTCCAGTGGGAGAATACTTTTAAGTAATCTCCATTTAATGCAGAATATTTGTGATTATTTAAATAAAAATATATGAACTCATCAATTTTAAAATCTGTTCTTAAAATCATTGTATTTCCTTACAAATATATTTCACAGGAGCTCTATGTATACTATTAGAGTATATGCTAGGAAGAAAGTAATACATTATTCTTCTTCATATATCTGAATCTGTGTAATAATGAATTATATATTAGGTTCATATTATGTTTCATTGTATTTTTACAAATATAATTTATTTCTAATATTATCTACATGTGCACACCATGCACATTTCCACATACATAAACTGTTTAGTCAATTTTTTATTACTGTGACAAAATACCTGAGAAAAACAACTTAGAGGAGGAAAAGATTTATTTGGGCTCATGATTTCAGAGGTTTCTTTCCATGATAAGGAAATCATGTCAAAAGAGTGTGGTAGAAAAGACCTGCTCACCTCATGGCAGCTGAGAAGCAGAGAGAAAAAGGAATAGACAAGAAATGGTCTCCAAGGGTACACCTCAAGGACACCGTTCCTTTAATTAGGTCTCATCTGTCACAGTTTCTACCAACCTCCCATTAATGTCATCATATTATGAATCCACCAATGGATTCATCCATTAGAGCCCTGTGATCTAATCATTTCCCAAAAAACCCATTGCTGAAATGCTTTGGAGATCAAGACTTCAACACATGAGCCTCTGAAAGATATTCCAGATCTAAACAATACACACACAAATGCATGCACACACATGCACACAGATATAATGGGTAATATGTATATTTGAACTTAATTATCTATGATTATGACTACCAACATCTATCTAAAACCCTAAATTCCTTAATTCTCACATGCCATGCATACTTAGACCTGAAAGAAAGTGTTGCATTTCTTAATGTGTGGCATTTTTAATTTCACTCATTAACATTTGCCTCTTTTGAATTATAAACAAGCTTTTATAATAACCTTATGATTAGTGAGTGACTTTTCCTAACTCTAAGAAGGCATGAAAAATAATGTAGATGTCAAGTACATCAGAATATGACCTCTAACTAATTAAATTAAATTAAATTAGCTACCATTTTGGAGCAAATTTACTGAGATAATTTATCTCCTGTGATAGTTGCAGAAGTTTTGTGAGACATTCTTTTTTGACTACCCTCACCCCTATTTTATAGAAAAAGTGAATTTTAGAGAGTGCTTGAATTGTTCAAGGTCATGAAGTTAATAACTTGGATTCAGACTAAGTTCTTAGATTCCATTTCATGTTCTTTCCATTGTCATAATACTGTCACTTATTATAAGTAAATTTTGTGTTATGGAACAAATATGAGAGTTTTTACTTGTTCATGACACTCTCAGCTTGACATTTCATTCATATCAGATGTTATTTGTTGATAAGAAATCTTACTACAACAACGGGTTACTGAATTCTGAAATGAAGCATTTAATGAGTTGTATTGCATTCTGCAAAACATATAGAAAATGTCCATCAATGCAATTTTGAATCTCTTAACTGCCTGCCTATATCAATATATATATATATATATATATATATATGCATAATATATTCACCATCATTTATGAATTCTTTAAGTCAGGAATTATTCTATACCACCAAGATGTTTTAGAAGACCAGTTACGTTTAAATCCAGTGCTTCCTATCACAGCTGGCTAGTACTTCACTAATACAACAGAACTAGGTGCAAGCTGATATTTAAGAACTGGAAGATACTTTACAGTAACTAACCACATCCAAATTCCATGCAAACAACATGAAAAAGCTGGCTCTGTTGGAGCTAAGATTCAGAACTACCACACCCCATGCCCATGAGACACTAAGCAGAAAGAATCACAACTCAGAATGACAATAACCACATGCAAAAATCCTCAGGTAGCTCTCAATTTCTATCTCTCATATTTCTAATAAGATCTGCATTGAAATAGTAAGATCATCTATACAAAAATTGTGCATTATACACACAAATTAGAAAATAAATCAGAAAAAAAAATTAAATCCCTGGGTATACTTAAAGTCCAATGTGGAAAACAACAACAACAACAACAACTCATAGTCAAAATCCACTTCTTTTTGAATTCTAGATGATTTCCTGGTAATGTATTATATGGTCTATTGACCCTTAGGGGACATTCTTGACCAAAGTGGCTGGGGTAGGCAGTAACATTGAGTCTCTCTCTGTGGCAGGCTGCGCCTAACCTGTGAATTATCATTTTTCAGTGAATTTGGAGAGTAGATAACCTTGAAGCTTACATTGCCACCTACCAATAAAATTCACAACAAATCATAGCAAGAGAGTCATTTTATACGTTTCCTGAAAATTATTAGAATAAAAAATGCAGAGCATTAATTTATGAGCCTCAATAGTGACTACTTTTTATGTATTCATTTGTGTTTGCCTGTGAAAGACGGAGTAAAATGAAGAAAAACAGTCTATTGGGGCTGGTTGAGGACCTATAACCAACTCCTTCCTTGAGTCCCATGGGAAAAGACAGGGAGAGATATCTTGGGTCACCTATGGAGGAACAGAGGCCTCAGCTGCTCCTACAAGCAATACTGGGCTGGGTTGATTCCTCAGAGGTACCCTCTTAAAATGGAGCCAAACCTTCCCACTTTGTCTTGCACTGGTTTTTGCACACTTACAACATTGAGGGCAAGGGGTAAACTTGGATCTTGAATCTTTCCCACAGCTTCCTTAGGCCAAAGGCAGTTCCTAGGAAGAAACTCATCTGAGAAATCGCAGAAGCCTGGTGGATGCCTAGGCAGTACCACCCACTTGGTGCAGAGCTATAAAGGCAAGAGCTGGGCTGTCAGGTACACAGAGCATCAGAGTGGTCAGTTAAGACACGTGACAACTGAAAGTAACCATCAAGCTTTCGGGAACTTACTAAGTTAACCTAAGCAAGAGGCTAACCAGGAGAAAGATTCGTTTCCCAATATCCAGTGTTTCTTCAAGGGAAGGGTGAAGGTAAGGTGTATCAGTGAAGAAGGGAAGATTGCCCCACTGCTGAGATTACAAGAAAAGGGCATGGAAGTGTGTTTGTTTGTTTTTCCCACCAAGGAAGGAAGAAGGGACAGGGCTAAGAGCAGAAAATTTTCTCCACCTCACCCTCATAAGGAGGAGCCTGGCAATCCCCAGCTGAGCTACTCTCTACTGCCTGCAGGTGCCTGCTTAACACTGTAGGTATGAGCAAGAGCACAGGAGGCCAGGGTGCCCGAGTCCTTAATTACAGCTCCCTTCAGACTCTATGGGCTGGCTGTGCCCCACATCGGGTTTGGGGAGACCAGCTTTCCTCATGAGCCCTACCAGGCAAAGCCTTTGTGGCTGGTCCTGGAAAATCACACAGATTCTAGCCAAAGCCAGAATCTTCACACTGTAGCTCATCCTGGGCTATTATCAACACTACCCTTGCTTCTGTAGATTTGAAAATTTAGGGGTCTAGGTCCATGTGAACCCTTTGGTCCTCATGGGAGTTGGTTAAAAAAAATCTAATGGGCTAAGGACAAGACAAACTGCCCATAGTCCTTTGTTAGAGCTTCCTCTGAGGACTTCAGGTGCAGCTTCTTAGGAAAGCGTGCTCCTCTGAGCTCTGTGAACCATCTTGGGAGAGCTTCAGGTCAACCTCTCGAGTGTGCTTGAGTTTTTCAACATATTGGGGGTAGGGGTGGAACCAGTGGCCTGCCTAATTTTATATCATTTTGGGAGAGAAAGATTTTCCTTTTTAATGGTGGAACTCTGCCTCAAATTCCCAAAAAAATTAATGCAATGAATCAACTGTACTGAGGCTGCCAGAATGGTGACTAACACTCAGAGTTATTATCTACTATCTATCTATCATCTATTGTTAATTCTAAGGATTGGACCCAGAACCTCCATAATGTAGGATCTCAGCCATTGGAATCTTGATCATCAAAAAAATTATTCTTTTTAAAAAATTTTAATACCTCTATTTTATTTATTTATTTTTATGCAATGTTGAGGATTGAGCCTTACTCATGCCAGATAAGCGCTCTACCACTGAACCACAACCCCAGCCCCAAGAATTTTTCTTTTTTCTTTAGAATCTATATTGTATGCATTTAACACATCTCTAGTAGTGGTTATCTTTTAGAAAGAAATTTGTATGGTATGAATTTTCCCATTTTTTACCTTTAACCTTTTTGTATATGTATATTAGTAGGTGGTATCCTTTTATGTCTTTATTTCTTCTGCAATGCTGTTTTCCTTTTAATGCATCTTCTTTGGAAATATTATGAAATTATTTAGTCATTTTCCCTTTCAGCTTGTTAAGTATTCACTTCTTTTCTATTTACTGATAAGTTCCCCAAGAATTTATAAATTAATACTGGATCATTCAACTGTTAACATAAATTAATATTTGACCTCTTTCTCCAAACACATGAAACTTAAGGACCCTAGCCACTCTACAAAATTTATAATTTTACTTGTATGCTAATTGCATATTAAAAAATACTACAGTACTCTTATGCAGTTATATGCTATATATTTATTTGAATTTACTGATACATTTATAACTTTTATTGTCTCTAACATTAACTTTCTAAACTGGGCAATTATTTTTGGCTTAAAGAACACCATTTTGTATTTCCTTTATTGTGAACTTACTTGTGAAATTTTTTTCTTAGATTTTGTTGTCCAAAAATGACTTTATTTCATTTCTACATTTGTTATTTTCTCTGGTTATTTTGTTCTAGATTGACAGCTTTTGACATTAAAACATTTTCAGTATATAATTCCTTTATCATCTTTCATCAATTTTGTTAAGAATTTACTCTGAGATTTCTTGTTGCTCCTTTGAAGATAATATGAGTTTTTCTTACTGCTTTTAATATTTTATGTCTTAACTCTCCACTGTTTTACTCTGATGTGCTCATGCATCATATCTTTGGATTTAACCTGTTTCAGATTCACTGAGTTTTTGCCACTGCAAAACAAAACAAAACAAAAAAGCTACAATCTCTTTCCCTGTTATTTCTTCCCAATCCTTTCTTTTCTTTCCAAGTCAAAAAAATTTGCTTATAAAATTTTGTCATTTATATTTATTTTTATTTATTTTACCTCTATGATTTTCATTTTGGATATTTTCTTTTTACTTTTTTTCCAGTTTACTTACTCTTTCAATTTATCTCCATGTACCTTGCCATTAAGCTAATCTATTGAGTTCTTAAGTTTGTTTATTAGTATTCTTTATATTTCATGTATAGGAATTATATTTCTCTTGAAATATTTTTCATTTCTGTCAGTTATTAAAATAGATCTTCAATTTCCTAGGGTCTGTATCTAACCAATCTGTTAAATGTGTATCTTGGCTATTGTATTTTTTCATTGCTGCTGCTTCTTTTCAGTACATTGTTTTTCTCCTATCTTTTCTTGTTATGTTTAATTGAATGATGGACACACATTAAATAAATATAAAGATGTTATAAGGCATATAAAGATGTTACCTTAACTCAGAGAATATTCATGCTTTCTTTGGCAGGCAGACAGGTGCACTAAGAATGCCAGATTATTTTAGTTCATTTCCAAGATAAAGGGATGAAATTGGGTCTTATTCCCTGCAGGGATTAGACTATCCTTATATCCACCTTTTATTTGAGAAGGCTCATAAGAGTATCAACAGAAAGCATGGTGTTTTTAAACAGATGTGCTTCTTGGGACTGACTACCTACATCACATTACAATTCCTGGAACCCAGTGAAGCTCGTGGAAGCCTGACTTCTCAAATTTTTAACTGACTCTTTAGGACTTGTTAGTTGTTCTTTATGACAAACTTGACTCAAAGATAGACTTCTTGGTTCTTCTGTTTTATCCTGAATATTTTATTGGTTCCATAATTTTTCCCAACAATGTAAGCATGTCTTCCTGACAATGTGAACTTACATATATCATATCTATAACAGATATAGCAAATGTACACATTGTAATATACTATAATATATATGCCTAATATAGGTATATTACATAACAGATATATGTTTCACTTATTTTGAATTTTCAGTTGATTTTCTATTTGCTTAACATTTTCTTGACTTTTACAGTATTTTCCATTTTTGCTTCATGTTCTGTACTTTCTGTCATTTCAGTCTTCTAGGCAGTTAATTACCTCTTTAGGGTTTTATCTTTTGTTTTCAGTGTGGCCATCATTTTTAGTACCTAAGGGCATTCATTTAGTTTGTGAGTTGTTTCGTTTTTATAAAAATCCAACTATATCTTTATATAGATGGAGGGAAGTTTTAAAACTCTCTGAGCATACTAATAGAAATTCTTTTAAAATTTCTCACTGCTTTTTTTTTTTTTTTCCTCCTGAATCATTTCAGTTTCCTTTGGGGATGAATGTTCTGTTTTATTTTTGTCTTTGTCTTTCTTCCTTCCCTCAACAGGAATTAAGAGTTGCTGGCAATATTCCTAATTCTCACTCTCCATAATATTCACAGCTTGCCACAAATGTCTGCCTTGGGATCATTAGGACCAGTGTCATCATGTCTTTTACTTCTGTTTATCTGATAGTGCAAGAAACTTAGAGTTCTCTTATTATCCTGATACTCTGGTTCTGATACACACACAGCTCTAAAGGGGAGCATCAGGCCTCGGATCATCTCTAGAATCACATCTCTCCCCAACCTCTACTTCTCTAAAACCAAAAGGGGGGAAATCTTTCAGATTAACCAGCAGAATTCATTGTCTATCATCTGTAAATATGACACTGATTTGACATTAGTGACATTATCTGCCATAGCTGACAAGGCGCCTCTTCTCAAACGGACACCGGAGTTATCTTCTGCCAGTCCTTCCTAGGCAAACCACATGGCAGCTTGGCAGTCTTACTTCATGTTTCAATTTCTAAATTATGTTCTGTTTGTTCCATGAAAAGTAACTAACTTTGATTCTCGTTTAAGACTTTCCCAACCCTTTCTTCTGCAGTTCATTGTTGACATTTGGGAGCTTCATTATTTTACTCACTGTCCCTCTCTCCAGCAATACTACCACTATTATTCTAGGTTTTTTCAAATCTCTAGTCACTAGTATGCAGTTGGATTTTTGCCCAACAAACTGGTTTAATAGTGTCCTGGCCACATTCACTTCATTTCATAACTCATCCCACTAATTCCCCTGGTCACATCATGAACTCGTCTCCACCCTTAAGTACAACACCTGGAAAATACTCCACAGTCCAGTCATTGTCTCTCCCTATCCAGTCTGCTACTTCTAGAAATCTAACTCCAACAATTCCTCCACTGCAAAGTCATCTCCAATACTTTTGCTTGTCCCAGTTTTTCATTATATGTTCTTCCATCAAGTCATCATGACCCATTTTAATTTCATAGGCAATCATCAGCACATATTTCTTATCAATTTCACCTACCTCCCCCTACTTTTTGTCTTGCTTACCCAAATCATCATCTTCTTGAAAAAAATCTGTCCCTTTCCCTAACAATACTGCAGAGCTGAATGTAGCTTTTGAAGACTTCAATCAGCAAATCATCTCACCTATGATTAATACTCACTGTCTTTAATGATGCCTATTGAGCAGAAATTGCAGCTGTTCATTAACTTATACTTCCAGATGGCTTTTAAAATAACTTTTCTTCTATCTTTAAATCTCTAATATCATCCACCTCATTCTTTCTTTAAGTTGACTGCTTGTTTAAAGATAAATAGAAACAGTTGGCTGAGCACAGTAGGCTCAGGAGGCTAAGGCAGAATGATTATAAGTTCAAAGCTAGCCTCAGCAACTTAGTGAGACCCTATGCAACTCAGAAAGACCCTGTCTTCAAATAAAAAATGAAAAAGTGCTGGGGATGTGACTCAGTGGTTAAGTGCCCCTGGGTTAATCTCTGGTACAAAACAATTACAAAATGATTTATCAAGATCTCACTACCACATGATGCCATCTGTGTGATATCTCAGATATTCTTTCTCCTGCCAACACAAAATAACTCTATCCTTGACTTTGGTTAAGCACCCAACGGTACAGTAGATGTCACATTTCATGTTCACACACAGTTATTATTCAGACAACTTTCCTTTTCTATTTCAGATCATCTAGTTTTTCTTCTCCACAGTGTTATTTCCATAAACTTGAAAATATGTTGTGATTTCCCTTATTAAATCTAAACCCAAAAACCTAAAAACTTTTCTTGGCCTCAATTTATTATCAAGCTAGCTTCACAAATTTTTCATCTTCATAACGCAACTCTGTAAATTGGTAGTCTTTATTTGCTATTTCCTATTCTTCTTCTGCCCAGCCTTATCAAGTTTTTGCAGAAGCACTCCAAGTTGATGTTTTTAACCACGGATGCCTTCCACACAACATTTATCCCCATGAAATGTAACTTTGGTGTTCCCAGAATCATTCTATTTCCCAAACCTTTGAATCTGGAATGCTGCCATGATGAGGAATGAAAGCATTTGCTGGTGGCTTTGGAACAATGCAGTGGGAGTATGCTGGAAAGACAGTAATTAGACTTGTGGTGGACACAGAAGTAGCTGCAAAGAAGTTTATATGTACAAAATATAAAATAAGAAGCACAGATATACTAATTATTATCTTTTATTGAACTTATAGCTTCTTTTAACTTCAGTATCTCCCATTGTGGCCTTCCAAAAGCTGGGTCTGTTCCAGAACTTTCCTGTGTACTCAGATCTTGTAAGTGGACCTTTCAAGACCCTATGTCCAGAAGCTCCTCAATTTTGAGTTCTTCCAGGTAGACAGGGTGGGAGGATTCCAACTGCCTTCACAAATGCTCACCCCATTCTCTACAGGAAAAGTTGAGCTTTAGAAGACAACATACGATGGATCTTTGCTCCTCATTTTCATCAGAAGAGATGCAGTAATGGAATCAGGGGTCACGTGGGAACAGGAATAGAGAGGACTTGGATGAGGGTATCAGGGGCAGGCATGAGAGAATTGAACCATTGGAGAAAGGATCAAAACAAAAATCAAGGAAAACAATAGCTGCATCACATCGAAAGTACAGTAGTTTTAAACTCAAAAGGGCATGCAATACTAGCATAGTGGTGTCCTCCAATCCAGTGACTGGCCTTGAATGAGGGTGGGATATAGTAGAAGACCTGTGGAGAGGACAAGTAGAACTCTAGGGACCTTGATGGCAAACTCCACAGGACCGGATGCTGTATCTCTGTGTTCCCAACCGCCAGGAGAGCCAGCTACTTATTAGGGTCTCAGGAAATATATTTTGAACATGCATATAGGCATGTTCAAAGTTATTGATCTCTCTGTGTAAATAGGCAGAGAAGCAGAAATTCTCATATGTATTTGAAAAAACAGTAAGTAATGAAGTTTGAAGCCTTGGGTGATGATAATGAGGGTCAAATGACCAAGCTTAAGAGGGGGTAAAACACTTGCTATCATATTAATATCTTCTCACTGCATAATTTAATCAATGAACAGTAAACACTGTGTGAGAGCCTTCAGCTCTGTAATGGAGGGTGTGCATCTTTAGGGAACTGATAGGCTTTTAAGTACATCTCAGATCATACCACATATGCCATTTCATTTTCGAACGAAGCTAGTGCTATGGAGGTTATTTTATTTGAAGGGAATTTTATTTTAATTAGTTTGTATTCTTAAATACATTTCTGGAAAGAAAATGCAGAGTTTAATTTCTGGAAATGTTTTTAATAAATATTTCCAACTATGCTGAATATAGTCTATCTGAAAAGGTGACAGTTTAACTAACATGTTGACCAGCATGTAATGTAGTTTCTCATTCTAGTTAAAAATAACTTATTTAGCGAACTCAGAGTCTGCCCTTGGGAAATAGCTATTGTCTATTGATCAAAAGAGAGTTCCTTTTTTATTGCAGAATGCCGACACTGAGGAAGCAGGGAATTTTGGAAATATGTGGCCCAGCTGCAGGAGGCATTGACAGCAACAGAGAGAGACGAGGGTGGCAGGTGCAACCAAATAGAAATTGGGAAAAGCCTGCGGAGCTATTTGCAGAAAAAGGTTCAATCCATACCCTTATCCATTGGGGAGACCAACTAAACTTGTTGCAAATTAATAGGCAAAGTTTAGAAAAGGTAGGAAATTCAGAAAGAGTTGCAAAAAGTGAGTTCAAAAATCAAAGAAAGGAACAGACAGTTTCAAGGAAGTTAAGATGTGTTTCTGTAGAATCAAGTGAGGAATTCGATTTTTGTCTCTTGCTAAATTAAATCTCTTATAAGAAATTGTCAGCAGTTTAAGGGTTATCAAGTGAATATTTTAAAAGGCACAATTGCTTTTCTTATGCACTTAATATCACACTATAAACCTGGGCCAAGGATGAAGTTGAAAAAAGGTTCATTTAATGTGTGAAATATTCTAAATAAAATATCATCAGTTATTGAGGAAAGCAAGAGAGGGAGGAAGGAAGGAAGAGAATCAAGAAGGAAGGAAAGAAGGAAAAAGAAAAAGTTTTACTCCTTCAAGAATCTACACTGGCATGTTCTTCTATGCTAATCTACATTAATAATGTAGATCATTAATGTGACCCCGCAGTTCCCCAATTTTTATTTCCATCAAGTGCAGCAGTTAATCTAAGGTAAATTCATGCTTGGTGTTTGAGATGAAAAATGGGTACTAATTTTTACAATAGAAAATCTATTGCTGAGAATGAATGTAAGAATTGAAAGCAATTTTAACTTGCTAATATTTTACTTGAGTATTTGAAATTAATACCATTATATATGATTGATATACAGATTTTTATTTTGAATTATTTTACTAAGTTTTATTTGTATTATGATTATATTTACAATGCTATAAAACAAATTAGAAATTTTCTTAAGTTCTGGAATGCTCAGGGACACTTTGATAAGAATAGTGATTACATATTCTTTGACAATTAAATATCTAAGAAATTTCTTACCATAAAATCATCTAAAATAAACACTTAATATATAATAGATTACTGGAAATTTTAAATATGCTAAACATCTTTATGTCTACTTTTTTTCTCTCCTAGTAATTCTCTCTGTCACCAGGACTTTGAGAGAATATTATATTACTTTGTCAGTATTCTGCTTTGTGACGGAAACTATCAGCCATGAAATACTTCAGAGTAAACAAATTAGCTGGAGTAACTCTGAAGACTATTGTGAGGTCCGTTTAGCCAAAAAGGTATCAGTCAATGTTCAGACTCTAATACTAAAATAAAATAGCATAACTTGAAGGTAAACCTGAGTAGCTTAAGACAGAAATTAAAAATATTTTTACATGTAAAGGCAACCAATCCTATTTCATTATCACGAAATGAGAGCAACTGGTAAAGGAACTAATGCCCCACCTTGGTTACTTTGGTGAGTTTTTGTCGTTTTGGTTTGTTTCTTGCTATTTTAGTTTTCGTGTTCAAGTGATGGGGTCGTTGTTTCCTCTTTGGGTGACCTTCTTTGCCAAATAAGTCTACATTTAACTCCTGAACTAAAGAAAATGTGACAAAAGCCATCTTATCCCTCAATATGAAAGCTCTCTGACAGAGGAAATATCTGAGGACTGTCTCCCCAAAGACGATGCCAACCTGTCTGCCACCTGTTGGGAAGCTCGAGGGAAATGGGGCAGTAGTTCAGCAGAGTGAGTCGGTGACCCCAGTGGCAGCGACTCTATCCTCACCTCTGACGTCTGCTAGCACCGCCGCCTGGGCCCTTCTCCAGTGTCTGTGAAGATGGATGAGGAATCAGCGCACCCAAGTGCGTAAATCCAGGCAATCAGGTTGGAAGATCGCCTAAGGATTCCTCACCGCGCAGCTTCATGAAATGCTGCGTAGCTATTGATTCCTGGGAAACCGTTGACCAAAAGCCAGATGCACCTCAGAGACGCAGGGAGCAGATTAATGTAGACTTGGGGCAAGGATTTCAAACTGACTCTTAATTTCATTCAGAACTATTTGCATCTGTTTTAAATTTGTATCTGACATCTATTATCATTACTGCATGATTCAAACCGTATTTTACCCAGGGAGTACTAAAGAATATTTTTATTGGGAATAAGCCTCTTCAGTAACTTTCCCAGGGAAAGTGTCTGTGGCAGTGATTGCTTAAAATTAAGTCTTTTTTACCCTCCATTACTGAGAATATTAGGCTACCAGTAAGAAACGCAATCTTTTCAAGATTTGTCACCTGGTGATGTTGAAGCAAATAACATTGACATGATGCTAAATGTTTACTCTAATTGCCATTTATCTTAAAATGTCAAACAAGATTAGATCCATTTCAGCATCACTTTCTGGTATATCATATTGTTTAATGTCGGCACTTAAGTGTTTTATTTACTTTCTGTATTCGATCTTTCAGTCCTTTCCCTTCCAGAACACAAGACTGAGTTTCCCTTTGACCCTTTCTTCTCACCCTCTCTCCAAACTTCACACCACTGAATGCAATTCCACAGTAAATTCTCAAGTCGAAGATATTCTAAAGACCACGTCTTCGAACTGCTCTTTTGAGCTTTCCTATGGTCTTCATCAAATCCACTTGTCACACTGAGTAGGGAGCCAAGTGTCCTTTGTTCAGTCATTTTGTAATTGGAGATAAACATATTGATCACTTATTATATAGTTTCTGAATGGAGGATTTGTTTTGCATGGGAAGGAGAGATGGGTTTTCAACAAATTCAGGCTGAATGTGGTTATTTACAACACAGAGTTCTGTAACTTCAAACTGGTTTATATACCTTTTTATTTAATCTTTGGAATCTTTCCACTTTGCTTACCACACCACATATAACACACCTGTAACTACCCACCACGTGTGTGGAACACATAGAAATCCCACCTCTGAGCAGTTGTTTTTGTCTCCTTTCTTCTTGTTCTTGCTGTTCCCTCTGTCTGGGATTCCTTCCCTGTCCTCCCTTGTCCCACCCCTCACTTCCTTTCGATACTCAGTTAGATGCTCTTTAAGGCAGAAAGCTATCTTTAACTAATTGGAAGGATTTATCTTAAAAATGAAATTTTTTAAAGGAAAAAAATAACTTTCTTCAACGTTGAAGTAATTAGTGCGTTCTCTATCACTGCATTTACCCTAAGGTATAATAATTGCAGTTCTCAGTCTGACTCCCAGAGCTGCAAGCTTTTTGTGAATAAAGCCTATTATTATTCATCTTGTTTTTTCTTGGCAATGTGTTTGGCACAAGGTGGCATTTCAATAAACATTCCAAATTAAATGTGGAAAGAAAAAATAAATTTGGCAAAGCTTATTTGTGCATTTTCAAGGTCACATGTAATTGATTAGTTTGAGAATAATATTATTTGATAAGATCATAAATCCACACAGTTGGTTTCATAAAAACCACACACACATGTTTGTGTGTGTGTGTGTGTGTGTGTGTGCATGTGTTTATATACACCATACACATTAAAACGTGTATGTATTTACATTCTGGATCAACCGCAGATTCATTAACTTCAAAAATATTATTCTCCTGGTGATGGGAAGGTATTTCATGGATTTTGAAGGCAAGTGGTGACAGATCAATATATTCCCTTTAAAACAATGAATTGAATAGTCAACCTTATACATTAGACAATTAAGATTTTTCATTTTTGTAACGATTATAGATTTCTATACACACTTCCTCCCTTGATGATCACAACATCACACAACTTTAAATGACTTGGATCCCCTGAACATTTTCAGAGGTATAGCTGCTCTTCATCCTAACCTAATTTGTGTATGCTGCAATTGTAAACGCAACTACTTATTTAGTACCTCCATTTGCATTTCTAATATGCAATTCAAACCTGATTAAAACTTAATGCGGGATCTTCCCCTAAAATCTTGTCTGTCTTGATTATTAATTACTCGTGATCTAAAAATTTAAATATTCCATATGTATCAATAATTGAGTCAATTAGTGCTTCATTTCTCTAGCTACATAGGCTAAAACATACAAGTATCATTTCGATGCCGCCCTTTCCCTTTCACGTCACCGAACTTGTCATCAAAGATCAGGGCCTCTCTTGGAAGAACTGCTTGCCCCACCGCCGCTGCCACTCTTCTCTCGGATTTCCTCTGTTTTCAGTGAATCTTTCCTCTACTCAGTAGAGGGACCTCTGACAGTGTCAGTCAGCTGGTGATCACGTCTCTGGAAACGTGATCCAGGCTGCTCACCGTGCAAAGGCTGCTGCGGCACACCTGTTCCCAAGGCGGCTCTCCGCCCGCCCACTGCCTGCTCTCTGACCTCATTTTGTCCACCTTCAGCCACACCTGCGACTCTGCAAACACAGACCAGCCCCAAGTCAGCTGCTCTCTCTGCTTGGAATACTGTCCCCTTACCTACCGGGGCTGTTCCCTTGGGTTTTCAGTCCTCTGCTGTCATGCCACTTTCTCAGCAGAGCTGCCTGGCCGTCCTATTTAATATTTCAAGTGGATTTCTTCATCGCTCTGTATCTATCACTTGTTTTGCTTTTTTTTTTTTCCACATGGATCCCCCCCGCTTGTCATTTTATATCACTCATGGATCTTGTATATCGTTTACACCCTATCTGCCAAAAAACTGGGGATTCATTGAGTATTGCTCTCTTCTATAGTCTCAGCACTTGAAGCTATTACTAGGTGCTTAATAAATATTTGTGAGTAAAAAAAAAAAGATGAAGGGACAAATAAAAAATATTCTTACACTTATATCTGCTGGTTCTCATGAAAAACTTCTGAAATGTTTTTACTTCTGCTGTATCTTGGAGATAGAACCAATGGTCCTTGAATCAATTTTCTTTTTCTTTCTTTTTTTTTTTGGTGGTGCTGGGGGTTGAACTCAGTGCCTTATGCATGCTAGGCAAGCACTCTACCAACTGAGCTATATCCCCAGCCCCCTTGAATCAATTTAAGATGAAGCCAATGATCTTATTTCCCTTTACTTAGAGAGTCTTCCTAAATCCCAGAGATTTCTGAATGACCAAGACATTTTCATATTGTTAGACACTTTAAAAATGTTCTATTCTAATTATAGATATCTTCTTTTGGGAATTTAATTGACAACGCGCATTGATTGATTCTCTTGCCTTCTTTATTGATTTGACAAAAAAGGGACGAGGGTGATTAGTTACAGCTTTGAGAAGAATGAGTTTAATCAGAGCTAATCCTTCCTAGGAGTATTTGTTTTTGTTCCCTTAGGTATAGGAGCCTAGAGTCTGTGGGGTATTGAACCAGTTAGGATTCAACCAGAGGAAAAGAAACATTAGGAGATATATATTAAGGTGTTTATTGAAAGAAATTCACTCAGCTGATTGTGAGGGATGATTGGAAAACCTCAAATCTGTAAGTCAGGCTGTTGTGAAGGAGAGCCTGGAACTCTTGGGGTTTGGCTGAAACCACAATCTACAATCATAATTTCTTTCTATTTAGGAAAGCCTCAGCTCTGTTATTCAGGTCTTTCGTGGTTGGATCTGGCCTATCAGATTATTTTGGGTCATTTCACTTTTTGAAAGTTAACTGGTTATAAACTTTAATTGCAAAATACACTCTTGGTAATATCTAGTATTTGGACACGGGATCTGTGACTGTCTTAGTCCATTTCTGCTGCTTTAACAAAATACCACAGATTAAGTAATTCATAAATCATAGAAATTTATTACAGTTTTGAAAGCTAAAAAATCCAAGAGCAAGTTGCCAGCCGATACAGTGTCTGCTGCCAAGATCCAAGATGGAGACCTTGTTTCTGCATCCTCTGGTAATGGTGAAGGGGAGGGAAAGAAAGGGAGCACTCTGAATCTTCACTTGCAAAGGTATTAATCCTATTCATGAGGGTAGAGCCCTCATGATCTATTCACCTCCTAGATGACACTTCTTCTAATACTACTGTCCTTGTGAGTAGATTTTGACACAAATTTTGTAGTGACACATGCATTTAAACTATAGCAGTGGCCAAACCACATTGATACATAAAACTGACATCACACCAACTTTCCATTAAGTAAAGAAGTAGAATTTTGTAGGTTTTTTATTCTTTTCAGTCTCAATTTTACTTCAACTTTTTCAGTACAACATGACAGAGTGATGGGGAGGATTGGTTTCCAAGAACATACACTTTGTATTTGGAATCTTTCAGGTTTGCATGAGTCCAATCTACTCTGCCCCTTATCACTAATAACTCAATTGTTTTCTTCCTTATTGGGAAAAAATCTCTTTTTGGAAAATTTGATAAATTTTTCTCTATCCACCTTTCTCATACTTTGTTTTCTCTCAGAAATTGATGTGTCTTGCAGTTTACCATAATCTCAAAAAGACTGAAGGTCTTTTTGCGTCTATCATTCTCCAATTTTTCTAAAGAAAATAATGGTTTTCATATCATGCTAATTTTTTTCTCCTGTTCCATAAGAGTGAAACTTTTCTCAATCTTTCACATTCTAAAAGTATCAAATTTAAGCTCCTTTACACTTCCTAATTTGATTTGTATGTTTTTCAATTCTGCCTCATTAATTTTTATGTCAATTCTAATTTGTGCTATTCTCTCAAAACTGTGACATTTTATTAAGCTTTTAGTTTACTTTGAAAATTACATTATTACATATTCTGTTTTGCTGCTTCATTTGAAAGACGTGTCCTCATTTTCTTTTGGACCATTATTTTCTATCACTCTTCTCATAATTTGTATAGGATTAGACAAACCCTCTATTGTTCCCCTGAGTAAGTGAGGTGAGTATCTGCAGCCCTTTGGAAGGAATAGGTAGGTGGTCCTGGTTTCCTCTTTATGTTCTAAGGGTTGCTCTCCTGGTTTCAATGTGGAGGGTGTCCTTCCACTTCTTTTGATTCAGCACAGTTCTCTGCCTGGAACCCTACTTACTTTCTAGTTTTATAGTTCTCTAGCACTTGCACTTACAATGTGACTTAATTTTGCTGGTGAAATGGTTTCTGGGCTCTACTTCCTATGGGTTCTATTCTTGTTCAACAGAAGAATCTTTTTACTGTTTTAATTTCCTGTTCTTGTCCAGTTATTTGTATTTTTTATATGAATTTCCTTCAGAGACAGGCAGTGAATTTTCAATAATTTGCATGCTGTGTATTTCTGAAGTTCACAGGAGCTTAAAGCATAAAAATATGCTTCATTTTCCCACAAAGCATGCTGTTTTCTATTACTTTCTTTCTTCCTTCCTTTTGTTTTCCTCTTTTCCTTCTCTTTGAAGACCTCGCTTGAAGTTTGTCAGGATTTTACTACTCCACTCAGAATTTGGTTTGCTTTTTGTGCATATGTATGCTTTTTCTCTCTTGCTTTTAATTGACCAAGCTATGGTGTAAATCAGTGAATTCCTGTAACTCCTGGCTCTGTATTGATGAAAACTGCCCATTTCATAATGCAAGCTGCTGTGCTTACCTCCACACTGTGGTGTCAAAGCAACTCAAGGATGATCTATCTGATTAGACCCATGGTTCCTCCACACTTAATTCTGTGCCCTGAAAGTTATAGCACAGGTAGCATAATGTCCTGGCCTTTAAACTTGAATAGGCTTGAAATGGATTCGATGAATCTGTTTGTTCCCTAAGTGGAAGTGATGCTGTACCAAGATCACTGATACCATCAGTAGGTAGAAAGTCTCTATTTTTCCTCTGATAAAAAGCTGCCTTATATATCTAAAAAGCTATGAGTTCAGAGTAAGTAAATAGGACTGTATTTTAGAGTAAAGCATTATTTTTAAAAAGTGTATTTGTTCTGTGGACTATTAATTTGATGGATATTGGTACAAATTTAAAATATTCCTTCATGTCAGGAACCACACAAGATATCTTCTGTGTCTGATATATTCAATATCATACTTAACATAAAAAATTATTAAGGTATCCAGTCTGGAACCCACGTGGAAATGCTGAGCTGCTGCGGCTCCCCCTCTACTGCAACACATGGCAGCCTCCACCTTGGGACACTTCTGCCGCCATCTTGGGTTCCCTCCACTGCCACAAACCACCATATTTAGTTGGGGCAGCTTCTATCTTGGAGCACCTGCCGGGGACTAGAAGCTCATTATCAAGGTACCTACAGGTTAGCCGCTACTGCCACCATCAACTAGGGATGTGACTGCTTCCATCTAAGGATAATAGCCAGAACCTGAAAGAACATCACCAAGGTTCCTGCGGACTTGGTTACAACCAAGTTGTCCCAGTTGTGCTAAAGTGCACCATCTTGCTGCAGAGGCAGGAGAGAGCTTGCAAGGGGTCAGTAGGTTGGAAAAGGGGGTGATGGCATCTTGATCCTGGTTCATCTAGCCAACCAGTCTGGCACCTACCAGGATCCCAGGGACAACTCAGGTAGCACTTGCTGGTACCTGACATCAACCTTGTCCATGACTCCCTCACCAATATGGAACAAACTGATCACCTGGTCCTCTAGCTTGGCAATCAACAGGGTCCTCTTGCTCCTCAAAATCTGCTCAATATCAAACCATTTTCCTCAACAGGTGCACAGATCCTTGTGTTCAACCCTCAGGACCTCCATGGAGAGAGGGTCCTGATTGGAAAGTCAAAAGGGAAGGGGTAGGAGAGATACAATTTAGAGGCTAAATTAGAGACCAGGAATTGTGGGGTCCACAAATGAGGGAAGGGGCTAAGACCAGGCTCCTGCTTAACAGGAGTGAACACCAAAGGAGAGTCCTGCTGTGCAGTCTTCTAGTGGGACTGACAATTGCTGTGCCCTGCCACCAGGAGTCCTGCCTACAAGTCTATTCCTCCCACCTTAGTAACTCTCACCATTCTGAGGGAGGAGTCTCCAGCAAACTCCAGACAACCCCTCCTATCAGAAGAAAATGGAAGGAAAGAAGATATTGAACTCCAGCTAAACCTTTGTTCAATTTTCCTTTAAGATTCCTTTTCTTCCCCTTGTATTTTATTATTTCATTTCTTGCTCTCATATTGCCAACTTCTTTGAAATCAAGTACTTTTCATGCATCAGGCTACTGAGGACTGGGAGGTTTGAGTAGTATATTACAGTTTTATTGTAGATTCTTTTATCTTTTTTTTTTTTTTACATTTTTTTCTTTTTTTTTATTACTTCTCTATGTAGTTCTACTTTTATCTGTTTCCTTGGAGTTTCTCTCTTTATTCTCCTTCTAACAACCAACTTCTTTAGATCTCATTGCAATCCTATTGTTTAAATTGTAGATAATAATCAAGCACATCATCCCTGTTTATTGTTAAAAAACTGATAATGTTTTAACAGGGGCTATTTGGTTTAAGGCTGCATATAGCTTGCATTGAGTGCTGTTAATATTGATATCCCCCTTAAAGGCAAGGTATTAGAAATATACCAGGACACTATAAATCTACAGGGTGGAAACTGTAATACCTTGCATCTGCGCTGCTAGATAGGACATGAACAACATGAAAAAACAAAGGAAGGAAGCATTCCAAAAAAACCAGGATGCTATATGGATAGAATCCATTGACAACACAGTAAAAGAAATGACAGAGAAGGAGTTCAGAATGTACATAATTAAATGATCTGCAAAGTAAATTATGTTATACAAGAGCAAATGCAGGCAACAAAATATTTCTTTAAGAAAGATTTAAAAGAGCAAATGCAGGAAAGATTACTTCAATAAAGAAATAAAGATTCTGAAAAAAAAAAAAACACAAACAAACAGTAATCCTAGAAATGAAGGAAACAACAAACCAAATTAAAAACTCAATAGAAAGCATCACCAACAGACTAGATAACATGGATGACAGAACCTCATGCAATGAAGACAAAATGTTTAATCTTGAAAATAAAGTTGACCACACAGAAAAGATGGTAAGAAACCATGAACAGAACCTCCAAGAATTATGGGATAACATGAAAAGACCAAATTTAAGAATTATTGGGATTGAAGAAGACACAAACCAAAGGAAAGAACAATATTCAATGAAATAATATCAGAAAATTTTCCACACCTGAAGAAAGTTGTATTTGTAAAATCAAATAACAAGAGACCTACAGGATACAAAAGGTACAAAATTACAACAGATTCACACCAAGGCACATTATAATGAAAATGCCTAGCATACAGAATAAGGATATAATTTTAAAGACAGCAAGAGAAAAGGTTTAGATTACATAAAGGGGGAAGCCAATTCAGATCTCAGCAGATTTTTCAACCCAGACCCTCAAAGCTAGGAAGTCCTGGATCAATATATACCAAGTTTTGAAAGAAAATGGATGCCAACCAAGAATCTTATATCCAGCAAAATGAACCTTCAGATTTGATGATGAAATAAAAATCTCCCATAATACACAAAAGTTAAAAAAATGTACAACTACAAAGACTGTACTTCAGGACATTCTCAGCAAAATATCCCATGAGGAGGAGATAAAAAGCAACAATGAAAGACAGCAAAGTGTCTGTCGTGACTAAAGGAAACGTCAATCAAAGGAGAAACCAAGTGGAGTTATAAAACAAAACTAAACCAAAAGCCTGGGAATACCAATTATATCTCAATAACAACCCTGAGTGTTAATGGTCTAAACTCATCAATCAAAAGATTGGATTTAAAAAAAAGAAGATCCAACACTATGCTGCGTTGAAGAGACTCATCTCTTAGAAAAAGACATCCACAGACTAAAGGTAAAAGGGTGGAAATAAAATCTATCACTCAAATGGACTGTGTAAACAAGCAGGTATTCCATTCTCATATCAAATAAAGTGAACTTCAAGCCACAGTTAGTCAAAAGGAATAAAGAAGGACATTTCATACTCCTTAAGGGAATCGTATATCAACAAGACATAATAATCATAAATATTTATGACCCAAACAATGGAGTATCCACATAGATCAGATCAAACAAACCCTTCTCAATTTCAAGAATCAAATAGACCACAAAACAATAACAGTGGGTGATTTTAACACACCTCTCTCACCACTAGATAGATTTTCAAAAAAAAAAAAAAAAATGAAGAGAGAAACTATAGAATTAAATAATATCATCAATAATTTAGACTTAACAGACATATATAGAATATTCCATCCATCAAGGAGTGAACACACTTTTTCTCATCAGCAAATGGATCCTTCTCTAAAGTAGACCATATGTTATGCCCCAAAGCAACTCTTAGCAAATACAAAAGCAAAAATAGTGATAACACACTGCCTTCTCTTAGCTCATAATGTAATGAAATTAGAAATCAATGATACTCCAACACCTGTAGACTAAATAATATGGTATTAAATGACAAATGGATAGCAGAAGACATCAAGGAGGAGATAAAAAAATTATTTGAGGTAAATGAGAATACTGATAAAACATTTCAAAATCTCTGGGACACTATGAAAGCAGTAGTAAGACTAAAGTTCATTGCATTGAGCTCACTCAATAAAATAACAAAAAGTCAACAAATAAATGACCTAACAGTATATCTCAAAGCCCTAGAAAAAGTAGAATGGATCAACACCAAAAGTAGTAGAAGACAGGAAATAATTAAAATCAGTGCTGAAATAAATGACATTGAATAAAAAAGAAAGAATTGAAAAAGTTGACAAAACAAAAAGTTGTTTCTTGGAAAAAATAAATTAAATTGATAAACAGTTAGCCATCCTAATGAAGACAGAAATCTTAAATTACTAAAACTTGTGATGTAAAAGGAAAAATCATGACAGACACTATTGAAATGCAATAGATAATTAGAAACTATTTTGAAAATCTATATTACACAAAATAGAAAATCTCAAAGACATAGGATTCACCCAAACTGAATCAGGAGACATATACCGTTTAAACAGATCAATGTCAAAAAAGGAAATAGAAGATGCCATGAAAAGTCTACCAATAAAGAAAAGCCCAGGACCAGATGGATTCTCAACTGAGTTCTATAAGTCCTTCAAATAAGAACTAATACCAATACTCTTCAAAGTATTCCATGAAATTGAAAAGGAGGGAACCCTTCCAAACTCATTCTGTGAAACTAGTATCATCCTGATATCAAAACCAAAGACACATCAAAGAAAGAAAACTTCAGACCAATATCCCTGATGAACATAGATGCAAAAATTCTTAACAAAATTATGCCAAACTGCATACAAAAACATATTTAAAAAGACAGTGCACCATGATCAAGTGGAGTTCATCCCAAGGTTGCAAGGCTGGTTCAAAATGTGAAAATCAATATACATCATTCATCACATCAATCAAATTAAAGGTAAGAATCATATGATCATCTCAGTAGATGCAGGAAAAGCATTTTACAAAATACAATACCCCTTCATGTTCAAAACACAAGAAAAAAAGGGATAGTAGGAACATACTTCAACATTGTAAAGGTTATCCATGCTAAGCCCAAAGCCAACACATTCTGAATGGAAAAATTTGAAAGCACTCCTTCTAAAAACTGGAACAAGACAGGGATGCCCTCTTTCAACACTTCCATTCAACATAGTCTTGAAACTCTAGCCAGAGCAATTAGGTGAAAGAAATTAAAAGGATATGAATGGGAAAAGAACTCAAACTCTCACTATTTGCAATAACTTGAATCTATATTTGGAGGATCCAAAAAAATGCCACCAGAAAAATTCTAGAACTAATAAATTCAGCAAAGTAGCAGGACATAAAATCTACACACATAAATCGAATTCATTTCTATTCATAAGTGATGAATCCTGTGAAAGAGAAATTAGGAAAACTACCCCATTTGCAGTAGCAACAAACAAATAAAATAAAATACTTAGGAACTGTCTTAATTAGCTTTTTCACTGCTATGACTAAATGATCTGACCAGCACAATTATAGAGGAGGAAAGGTTTATTTGAGGGCTCCATTCCTTGGGGCCCCAGGTGAGGCTGAACATCATGGCAAAAGAAGGTGGTGGAGGGAAGTAGCTTACATTTCCGTGATCAGGAAGTAAAGAGACTCCACTCTCCATTTATCAAATATATACCCAATAGCCACACCCCAATTCCCACCTCCTCCAGTCACACCCTACCACCTCAATTAATCCCATCAGGGATTAATTCACTGATTGGGTTAAGACTCTTACAACACAATTATTTCTCCTCTGAAACTTCCTGCACTTTTCATATGTGAGTTTTGGGGGTCACCTCATATTCAAATCATAACAGAAATCAACCTAACAAAAGAGGTGAAAGACCTCTATAATAAAACTTACAGATCACTAAAGAAAGAAATTAAAACTTTAGAAGATGGAAAGATTTCCCATGTTCTTGAATAGGCAGAATTAATATTGTCGAAATGGCCATACCACAAAAAGCATTATACATATTCAATGTAATTCCAATTAAAATCCTATTGGCATTCCTCATAAAAAGAGAGAAAGAAATGATGAAATTCATTTGGAAAAATAAGAGACCCATAATAGCCAAAACAATACTTAGCAAGAAGAGTGAAGCAGGAGGCATCAAAATACCAGACCTTGAACTATACTGCAGAGCAATAGTAAAAAGACATGATATTGGCACCGAAATACACAGGTAGACAAATAGTACAGAGTAGAAGACACAAAGACAAAATAAATACATTTGTCTCATAGTAGACAAAGGTGCCAAAAATATACATTGGAGAAAAGATAGCCTCTTCAACAAATGGTGCTGGAAAATTGGAAATCCATATGCAGCAAAATGAAATTAAACTTCTATCTGTCACCCTGCACAAAATTCAACTCTAAGTGGATCAAGGACCTAGGAATTAGACCAGAGACCCCCACCAAAGAGAAGAAAAAGTGAGTCCAAATCTTCATCATGTCAGCTTAGGTTCTGACTTCCTTAAAAAAACTCTGAAAGGGTAAGAAATAAAAACAAGAATCAATAAATGGGATTGATTTAAGATTAAAAGCTCTTTCTCAGCAAAGGAAACAATCAATAACTTGATGAAAGAGCCTAGAGAGTAGGAGAAAATCTTTACCACGCACACATCAGAGAAAGCACTAATCTCCGGGATATATAAAGAACTCAAAAAACTTTACACCAAAAACAAATGACCCAATCAATAAATGGGCTATGGAACTGAGCAGTTGCTTCACGGAAGAAGATATACTATTGATTAACAAATACATGAAAAAGTGTTTAACATTTCTAGTAATTACAGAAATGCAAATCAAAACTACTGTAAAATTTCATCTCACCCCCATCAGAATGGCAATTATACAAGCAACAATAGGTGCTGGTGAGGATGTGGGGGAAAAGGTACACTCATACATTGCTGGTGGGATTGCAAATTGGTTCAACCACTCTGGAAAGTAGTATGGAGTTTTTTATAAAACTTGGAATGGAACCCCCATTTGATCCAGTTATCCCACTCCTCAGTCTATACCCAAAGGACTTAAAATCAGTATATTACAGGGACGCAGCCACAACAATGTTTATAGCAGCTCAATTCACAATAGCTAAATTGCGGGAACAGCCTAGATTCCCTTTAATAGATGAATGGATAAAGAAAATGTGGTATATATACACAACGGAATATTTGTCAGCCTTAAAGAAGAATGAAATTATGGCATTTGCAGGTAGATGGATAGAGTTGGAGAATATCATGCTAAGTGAGATAAGCCAATTCCAAACCACCAAAGGTCAAATGTTTTCTCTGATAAGTGGATGATGATACATACTGGGTGGGAGAGGGGTAATGTAACAATGGTGGAACTTTAGATTGTGCAGAGGGGAATGAAGGATGAGGAGAGGGGAAGGGGAAGGGGTGGGAAAGATGTTGGAATGAGAGAGACATCATTACCCTATGAACATGTATGATTGCACAAATGGTGTGAATCTACATCATGTACAACCAAAGAAATGAAAATTTCATTTGTGTACAACAAATCAAAAACAGCAACAACCAAAAATTGGCAACATTTAACCTGAAGTTCCCCTCAACAAATTTCTAAGTGTGCAATGTGTTATTACCGCTTGCAATATGTTATTACTGGATATGACTCTGGATGTGACACTATACAGTAGCTCTCTGGAGCTTAGTCATCCCACCTGACTGCAATATTATGCCTGTTGTTGAGTGTCACCCATTACCCAGTCCCCGCAGACCTGGAAACCACCATTCAGATCTTTCATTCTATGAATGTGTCTATGGTAGATAGTTAATATAGTTGGAATCATGCGATCTTTGTCTTTCTGTTTCACTTAGCATCATGTCCTCAAGTTATTCATGTTAAAATTTGCAGAATTTCCTTCTCTCTTAAGGTAGCTAGTATTCCATTTTTGGATAGGCCACATTTCCTCTACTGATTCGTTTGCAGATGTACTGATTATTTTCATGTCTTATTTATTGTGAATAAAGTGTGATGGACATAGAAATGCTAAATCTAGTTTACAGGGAAATACTTATTCCAACTCTGTTGGAAAATACCTAATAGTTAGATTGCTGGATCATATAGTAATTCTACATTTTTAAATTTTTTGAGGAGTCTCCATAATTTTTTTTGTTTTTTATTTTTTGGTATTAGGGATTGAACCCAAGGATGCTTAACCACTGAGCCACATCCCCAACCCTTTTTATATATTATTTAGAGACTTGATCTCACTAAATTGCTTAGGACCTCACTAAGTGCTGAGCCTGGCCTTGAACTTGTGATCCTCCTGCCTCAGCCTCCAAAGAGGCTGGGATTAGAGACATGTGCTCTGCGCCCAGCTCCCTACTGTTTCCTTCAGTGCCCATTCCAGAATGTGCGTAGAGAGTCACTGACTTCATGACACTTCTTCACATTCAACAGGTAATGTTCCTTTATTTCATGAAATAATCTTTTGGAGATAAATATTTCATGAACCAAAATGAAAAATTGTCTAATAATGCTTTACTCAACATGGAACTATTTAATTAGCACACATTCTCATTACCTAGATCCTTAATTAAGAAATTTTTATTTGGAATTCCATGCCTCATAAGAGTATTTTAAATAAATTATGTATTTATTTGAAAAAAATTAAAAACTATAAGGATCAGAAAGAAAAGTATAGTTTTATTTTCAGAGGACATTAATACATAATTTAAACACATTCAAGAAAATCTATGAACAATTTGAACTAGCAAATGTATTTATAATTAATTTATGTTTATATTTTTATATTAGTTATAAATTAGACATGAAATAACACTAATATGAATATTATATTTTAACATTAATAAAAAGTATAGAGTACTTAAATATATATTTAAGATAAATGGTTGCAGACTCAGGGAAATCTGTAACTTTTCACTGGAGAAAAAAATCCAAATATGTGAAGATAGAGATTATATACAGTGAAAATAAAATGAAATGTCATGTTTTTATATTAATCTATAAATATAATGCAATTCTAGTCCTATAAAAATCTATTTTTATATTCATTTTCAGATTATTCTTCAATTGGCTACAGGATCAATAACACCAAGAACGATTTTAAAAACAAATTTAAGACAACTAACCTGCTCTACCAGATACTACTGTGTATACAACTATCAAACACACAACTGTGATGTTTGTGGAGATAATGTGGTTAAATATCCATGATAAAAGACATCCCCACCCAATGCATTTCACTGCAAAGAACACCCTTAGCCCTAAAGCAAACATACTATGCACCTGTGTGAGGACAAATAAAAGCTCTCAGCAACCATCCTTTGCTGCATAAATGACTGAAGAGCTTGGCTCCCACTGACTAGCTGGAAGAAAATATCTGGTAGCAAACTTTAGTTGAGTTGCTCTCCCTAGGAGCCTAGGGTTTCAGAAACTCTCTAGGAGTTCAGAATCTTTGACCCAAGCTCAGCCTGAGCCAGCTGTCAGCACCTGCTGAGAACAGGCAGGTTCAGGTTAAAACCCTCTCTGAGCTACTGTGACATCAGGCTAGTTAGGTGATCTTATTGCATCCTACCTGGTTCTTTCTAGCCTTATTTCCTCCTCCATATTAAAGAAAACCTCTTTCTGCCTAAGCTTGGGGGTGACTCCAGATCTTACACTAAGCTTGCTCTTCCTTTTGCAATATTCTCCCTGGATTGCAATTGTCCCTTTCTCCACTCTTGCAATAACCCTTTAAAATAAAAATTCCTTCCTTCTCCCAGGAGCAGTTTATTCTTTAACACAGGCCAGTGGAACAGAACGAGAGTCCACAGGTACCCAAGAATTTATGGACTTTTTGTCATAAAGGAGAAAGAATAGCATAGTCAATGGAGAAAGCATCAAATTAGCCAATAAATTACAAGGAAAAGGAAAAATGGACACCTACTTTATTATGTGTATGTATAAATTCCAGATGTATTAAAGGACCAAAGTATAAAATAGAAAATTGTTAAATCTTAAAAAGAAAGTATTGGATATATTTATGTCCACTGTCAAATAAAAATTTCTTTAGACAAGTTCCAAAAAGTACAATTCATATGAGTAAAAGTATACATTTAACTTTATGAGAATGCATGTGTTCTGAGAGGAAGGCAAAGATACATAACAAAATTTCAACAGTAAATCTGTGATAAAATATCTGTAATGCATAGAGAAGAGATTTCACACCCAGAAATCTCAGGAATTCCTTTTTCTCTTCTCTGTTCCAATTTTCTAAGAAAATTAATTAGGGCATTCAGTGTCCTACCAAGGAGGGACAGGAGCCCTGGTTATACAGCGATCTCTGGACCTCCAGTCATGTGGGAAGGGAAGGTGCTTCCACTGGGTAGCAGGACAGCAGGGGAGGGGTGGAAATGACAAAGTGGGAAGGACCTGCCAAGGATCAATATCAGGGACACTGAAGTAAAAGTCCCAAGAATGTAAAATTCAAAGTACAGTAAAGATGAAACTGGATCCAACATGGAACACTTTCTACAGGGTTGGAAGGAACCATGTTTAGAGAAATGTAGCCATGTGATAACCCTGAGTGGGGAGCCCTGCACAGTAAGTCACAATACCACACGTGTCCCCTATTCTCAGCTCTGTGGGAATGGGGTTGGCTGCACTGGGCTCTTGGAGGATCAGCCGGGTTTCCTCCAGGTTCTTGTTTTGGGTTCAGATTTGCTCCAGTTATCTTCTAATGGTTATGTAGGGAAATTCTTTTTGGGCGGGTGTACTGAAGATTGAACCTATGGACACTTTGCACTGAGCAACATCTCCAGATTCCCAGTTATTTTTACTAATTTATTTTTTATTCTGAGACAAGGTCTTGCCAAGTTGCTTAGGGCCTTGCTAATTTGCTTAGACTGGCCTTGAACTAGCAATCCTCTTGCCTCAGTCTCCCCAAGCTTCTGGCATAACAGGTGTGCACCACAATGTCTCGCTTTAGGAAATTCCTGTGAACTGAAGGAATGGCTCTAGTGTGAGATACAAAGTCAAATAATGCAAACACGTGGGAAGCCTCTTATTACACAGGTTCTTAAACCACATTGTCCAAAGCAAGTCATCTACCTGGACCCAGAGTAAAGGCTTAATGAACATTGTTACTTGTACTCTACAGAGAGGAATAGAAAATGCATACAGTTCTTAAAGGGTAAAGATTTATTCTCTAGCAGTGAACTCAGAGGAGGGAACAGGATCAGTGAGATCATCTCCTATAATTATGTACATATGTTGACTTCTTAAGACACAAGAAGTTGACACACTACCTGATTATATTCTACACCAAGTAGGTGTAAGATTATCTGATTCCAGTAGGAGTGGAAATTTACCACTACCTTAGTGTTGCAATTTACTGTCATAAATGACTTAAGGAAAACAGGAAAGATTTTAAATACATACTGAGATAAATGAATATGTAAGTGTAAAAAATGAGGAACTTTAGATTACGTAGAGGGAAATGAGAGGGAGGGGGTATGAAAAATGGTGGAATGAGACAGACATCATGACCCTATGTACATGTATGATTACATGAATGGTGTGAATCTACATCGTGCACAACCATAGAAACAAAATGATGTACCCCATTTGTATACAACGAACCAAAATGCAGTCTGTAAAAATTTTTAAAAATTAAAATAAATAAAGAACTAAATTAAAAAAAAAATGATTCTCTAGCAATCTTGAGGGCCCAGCAGAAGTTCAAACCATTCATTTGATGGTACTATCAATATGAACAAATATTGTTAGTCTTTTCGGTTAGTGATTTCAGTCATTGTCAAAGAAGACAAGGCCAATGGCTGGTTAATTTTTTAAAAGTTAATACTAGCTTTATTATTTGTCTTAGATACTTCTGGAAAATTTATTATTAAGTACAGTTACTATTTTCATTTTATAGGACAGGTCTAAGGACAATTTATTCCTTATGTTTCTCCAGGGACATATGGCAATGTCTGCAGATATTTTTGGTCTTCACAACTGCAAAAGAGTGTGTTACTCATATTTATTGTGAAGGCCAAACTGTCAGGGAATGCTAACAAAGATCTTGAAAAGCACAGGACAGCCATCCAAAGAAATAGATGGCCCAAATGCCAATAGTGCTGAGGTTCAGAAACTTTTCAGATAAAGAAAGAGGTTTCGATAAGCAAAGTAATTAACTTAGTTACACGATGAAAATTAAGTTTATGCAAAGTTCCTGGGGAGTGGGAGTGATTTCTCTAAAGATATGTGGAATTAAGTCAATAGATGAGATTTGGCCCTGACACCAGAACCTGCCTGATCTCTTTGCAATCCTGTCATGATCATTTATATTTGTAGAGGTGAAATGTATACAAGTCAACAAGATTTGGGACATGGCTAAGAAGATAGCTGTTGAAGAATAGAAATAGGTCATGATTGGATTTGAAAACAGAACTGTGAGATAAGTGTGTTGATAGCAATGTCAGCATAATAAAATCACTGAGGCGTGATGACGGTATTTCCATGGTAAATAGGTTGCAAGTCACATATCAATAATTAACTAATGCTGTGACATGAAATTAGTGGATAAAAGGAAGTCTATGGGCTTTATAATATGGAATAATTCTTATGAATTTGTCTTTTGCATAGGCATGGCTGAATATTTTCTACTTTATTTGGTTCAACCTACTAGGCAGAACTTTGAGCAGATGGTTGGAAATCATTGTTTCAAACTAGTAAAATGCATTACATGTCCATCTCCATGTTCCTTCCTGCTTGTGTGAAGTTTGTGGGGAGTGGGAGTGTAACCCTAAAGATAATAGGAAAGAAATGATCCTTGCAATAATCACAGACCTCACATCTATAAGGACAGATCTACTTCATCCTTTGGCAGAAATGGTTAATTTTCAATTTCTCATTTAATAAAACATAAAGCTCTTGTAACTATAGACAAAATATGTCCCTAACTCACATTTCAAATCTCATCATGGTGTTCCAGTCAATTTGAAAATTGTACCATAGGAATGTGCAGTTAGGAATCTTGTCCTGATAATCTCTGTGCCTATTTCAGGATTATCCGTTATGCATTTTTATATATTTATCGAATGAAGCAATCAACATATGAATATTTAATGATCAGTTATTGACGATGACTTTGAGAGAATTCTTCAGATAAAGTACATGTTGCTGAAGCTCTTTGAATAAGTAGGTTCAGTTGGTTGCTAGGCAGGTCCTTCCGGACAATCATTTAGGTTGATGGGGGTGGGCCAGGGGAAGTTGCTGCCCCTTTAAATGACTATTAACACTCCTTCTCCTTGAAAACAATTTTATTTTAAATAAGGCCCTCTGAAAAATCTTTAAAGGAATCAACAAGAATCACTTAGATACTGACTCACTGTTTTTGTGACCTAGAGTAAGTTTTCTTTTTTTAAAAAAAAAAATTTTTTTAGTTATACAGAATATTAGGATTCATTCTGACATAATTTAAAAAGCATGAAAAATAATTTGCTCAAATTCAGTCTCTATCGTTTCCACTTTTCCTCTCCTTCTCCCTTTCCCTGGTTCTTTCTGTGTACTCCACAGAACTTTCTGTTATTTACTTTTTAAAATTTATTTATGTTTACTTATTTATTCTGGTTACTGTCTTTTGTATGTATATGATCGTGAGATTCACTGTGGTATGTTCATGTATGGAGCCAGGTAAGTTTGGTCAGATTCATTCCTGTTCTTCCCTTACCCTGTCCCTTCTCCCTTCCTTCATTCCCCTTCATCTAGTCCACCAGTATTTCTTCTATTTTGATGGAATTCTGCTGCCTTTCCCCTTTCTTTCTAATTCCCAATCTCTCATTTTTTCCTCCTTATTTTGGACTACCTCTACAAATCAGAGAAAACTTTCAAACTTTGCCTTTTGTGTCTGGTTTATTTCACCTGATGTGATACTCTCCAGTCCCATCCATTTACCAGTAAATGCAATAATTTCATTCGTCTTTATGGCTAAATCCATTGTATATGTATACCACATTTTCTTTATCCATTCATCTGTTGATGGATACCTAAACTGGCTCCATAATTTGGCTATTGTTAGTTGTGCTGCTATAAATAATGATGTGGCTATGTCATGGCAGTACACTGATTTTATTTTATTTTATTTTTTTAATTCATTGTACACAAATGGAGTACATCATTTTGTTTCTATGGTGGTACACAATGTAGATTCATACCATTCGTGCAATCATACATGTACATATCTTTTGGCTACATACCCAGGAGTAGGATAGTTGGATCATACGGTGGTTCCATTCAGTTTTTTGAGAAATTTTCATACTGCTTTCCAGAGTGATTACACTAATTTGGGTTGGGATTGTGGCTCAGTGGTAGAGCACTTGCTTAGAATGTATGAATCCCTGGGTTTGATTCCCAGAAAATCAGATAAACTTTGCTCACTACACTACTAACTGATCTGCCTAGAGGCACTGCCTTCCACCATTTTTTTTTTTTTTTCCTTAGCACTTAATGCCTGGCTTTAAACTGAGCATGCCCAGGAATGTGCCCGCCTGTCTGATGAGGAACCATTGCTATGTGACTGTGTGTGATTTTCTCCAGTAAATGCTCCTTTCTTGGTTCAGGGAAACATTGCTTTGAGAATTATCTCCAGTACTCTTCTTACTCTCTGTAAGCAAAAAAACTTTTTTTTATTCTTTTATCACCATTTTGTACTTATCAGCTTTCCATTCACCAAGAGGCAATCCCATTACATGAGGTTATGGTATGACAATTTAATTGTTGAAAATACATGTCTGTATGACCATTAAAGTGGAAGGTCTCTGGAAGAAAACTCGATTACTGTTGTTTTATTTTCTACTGGAAATGATATGAGATAAAAATTCTATCTGGTGCAATCCTGAAAATCATATATAATTAATTAATTACCTTTTAGAATGCACATTTTTCACTATTCCTAACAAACTATAAATTGAAACTTAAATTTTAAAGACAAAGCATGAAGTTCAACATTTAAAAGAGTTTGTTATTTTTAACTCCACTTAGAACCTTTATTGCTATGATTTAAAAACACTCCACTATGAGTTATTCTTATTTTTCTCCCTGGAAATTAACTATAATTTTAATACAATATATAGAGAAATTTCCTTTAAAATGTGTAATCTAAGCATGCATAATGATTAGTTTTTAAAGCAAAATGAAATACCAGTAAATTCTAATGAGATTGTAAATTAAAAAAATATCAATTTGAATTGTTTAAATACTTTGCAATTTTAATACATATCGATTTACTCCATGCTATCAGATATGCACATTTATAAAGCATTTTTAATAAATCAAAAGCTAGTCGATTTTTTAAATTAAACATTTATAAAGTGGAATCAGAGGCTTCATGTGATTTGATACGAAATACAAAACAATTGCCTGGTTCATATGTAGTTTTGAATGCTAATTTCCTATTTCTAATGCCTATCGCAGGTTTGAAGTTTTGCAGTATCTTTTATCCTATTAATATTTTTGACTGATATCTTCAAAACTTCAAAGATGATATTTTGTCAATATTTATAGAGCATCTCAATCGTAGTATGATATTTAATGATGGATTTGGACCAGTTCTTGACATATTTATGACTCCAATCAGCTTAAATTTTATCTGCTTTTCTGGAATAAAGCCATTTAACTACAAAAGATTCAAGCAGTTTGAAGATTACCAAACAGTATGTGTTCTTTTAGTAATATAGCTTAAAGTGCTCCTATTGTGAAGAAAAAACAACAAAAAATCTTTGATATGCAAAAAGCTCTCAAACAAAATACATGATATGCCACAAAAGACCTTATTGTTCATTTATTTTATTGCATTTGTTTGTATTCTTTGCATTTTTAGTATACTTGACTTAAAAGGTTAATTTTAGGATGGAAGAGATTAAAATTGTTTTGAGTCATGATCTTCTCAATTTCATAGCTTCTGATCAACCCTTAGAGTTCTGTTATGTCATTCCCAAGATTTTCATGTCGAATAAGATATTCAAAGGATAAAAGTAAGAAATATCAGTATGTAAATATATTCACAGAAATTATTTTTTGTCAGAATGACATATTAAATCCGGCATATTTTGTTTTTGAAAACACTGTACTCAAAATTAATAAAAGAGTGTCTTTTTTAATTAAAAGTGTTAAATAAAAATTACAATAGACTACTAGTGTAGACTTAGCTCCTGAACTGGTTCCCAAGAAACCAAGCTAAACTCCAAAATGGAGTCGCTCAACCTAAAATTCTGTCACCAGCTGAAACTGTTTATGGGAATTTCTGTGAAGTCAAGAATAGAGAGAAAACAGCTAAATTTCCAAAACCATTCAATATCAATTAATGTAATAAGGAAGTTATTCCTTACACAAAAGACATAACCTGAAAAACCTGATGTTAACTAATCTGTTATTTTCTATTATTGTTTCTTTTTTCCTCCTTTACAAGGAAAATAATGGGAAATGACCAATCTACTTTTTGTTCTTTTTGTTCTTTTGTTTATGTCTTTTTCTTCCTTTTTCTGTCTTCTTGGCTTTAAAGCTGACTGGAATACTAATTCCATTTTATGGAAGGAAGTGTTGCCTGATTCTAGAATTACAAAATGAAATCAATTAAGATCTTTAAGCTAAATTGTACTTTTATCCTTTCACAGAAGTGATAGTACTTTCTGAAAAATCAGAATTTTATGTTATGAAGGAGAGGGGGAAATGAAGGTCAGAGGTAAGATCATGCATGTGCAGGTTTTGTCTGTTGGAATCTTTTTGAAGTTATTTGCAGCTTTAAACTCATTTTAGAGACTGCGAATCAGAAAGAGAGTGGCATGTGGGGAAAGGCAGCTTTGGAGAATCAGGTTTGAGAAAATAACATATCTATAAACACACAAAGTTACTTATGCGTAGTTAGAATTGCTGAAAACATTTTTTTTTTTTTTTGTACCTGGGATTGAACTTGGGTTCACTTAACCACTGAAGCACATACTCAGCCCTTTTTTATATTTTATTTAGAGACAAGTTCTCACCAAGTTGCTTAGAACCTCACTAAGTTGCTGAGGCTGGCTTTGAACTCACAATCCTCCTACCTCAGCCTCCCGAGCTGTTGGGATTACAGGCATGAGCCATTAGGCCCAGCTACTGAAAACATTTTTATAGCATTTGCTAATGTTGAAACCATTTAACCATGCAAAGGCATGACAAGAGAGAGGGGAAATACTCATGAGGGAATGTGCATCTTCCACAGAATATAAAAGGCAAAAAAATGCTAAGGAATAAATATCAGTGATACAAAGGATCCATAAAGCATAGTAAGAAAGAAAGCATGACAGAATCTTATGTTGGTATTTTTGATATCATAATGATTGCTGTAAAATATGGAAAAGTTTAATGGAACAAGTTTAAAAAGTAAAAAGAGTTTATCTGAAGTAAACACTGGTGATTAACCTTCTAGCCTTTGATCTTTCTGCCCTATACCACTAATTTACTGGTTATATGAAAATAGTTTCAGCAATCTAAATATATGCAATCTCTTTGCATGGCCATGCAATGAAATCATTTGAACATATGTTCCCTTCTCCTTAGAACTGAGAGAGAGGATTTAGAATATCCTAGGCTTATCAATAAAGGACATAGGTATACAGAACCAACTCTTCTTTTATGCAGATTGTTGGGGCTAACAGAACAGCACTGTCTGTCTGTGACAGCTGCTTCCATTGACAAAGTCCTCTGATTCAGGCACTTAAAACATATCACTGCCTGTTGCCTCAGAGGGGAGCATCATGCAATCAGGGCACAATGACGCCAGATGTATTTTGACTTGTGAATAGACTATGTAATTATGTTTGGCATGAATTACTGCAAAATATCTTTTCTCACGTCAATAAAGAAAACAAATTCAATATTTTAGTAAAACTCATTCTTACTTTCCAATGTTATAAGCACTAATAGAATAAGACATTTGATTATCTTTAAACATGTTCAGTTATTATCTTATTCAATACATAATTTGAGAAAAGTAGTTGTAAGTTCTACTTATCTAGTATGTCAGTATAACTAAATTTCAACTAAACACATAAAATAACTTGTGAATCTTATTATTTCAGAGACTCATAAAGATTTTATTCCTATTTTAATCTTCATAAAAATACAAATGTACAAGAAAGTTGATAACAAGCTGTTTTCTTAAATGAGGGTATCTGAATAAAAATACTAAAGAAATATGAGTGTTTGAATTTTTTGTATAAATAGAATACTGAGTGTAGAGACCCCAAAGCGTTTGACTATGAGTATTATTTTTATATGCAAGCAACAAAAACATAAATTTCTCTATTTAGGAAACAAATTGAACATGCGTGTATGTATGTGCATGTATGTATGTGTGTGTGTGTGTGTGGTTTGGAAATCATCTCAAAAGTTTAGCAGTGGTAAATTATGTTATTTTCCCGAAAAATAAACTTTTCTTGGATGTCACGGTGTGAAGTCTGAACACACTTGTTCATGCCGTTTTTCCTTAAGCTGAGAGATGTCACCGCTGGATGTTAAACACATGGAGCACAGTGCCAGGGAGAGCTACTTGCCCAGTATCTGTCAAGTCAGGCCGAGCCTGGGGCAGTGCCCAGAATCCAGGAAGAACGCTGGAAAGGTCAGGACGGCAGCTAACTGCAAAGAGGTGAAGATTCACTTTCAAAAGTGTGAAGTTCCTTTAGGTCCTGTAAGGTGTAGAAAAGGAATCAGCACTCATTAGTCCCTCAGAAATTAAAGTGAATATTGATGGCTTCATTACACACTTTAGGTAGGTTGTGACTCAATAATAAGGCCACATATTATTAGAGAGACGAAATAGTCAATTTCTCTTTCAGAATTACTGGTATGTTCTCCAGGTACTTAAAGCTAGAAAGATATTTTTAGTTAAAAATGCATAGTAAATGCATCTTAGCACATTGAGTACATGAGAGATTCATGATTTCTCTGGCATCATAATCAGCAGAGATTGGGGTGGGCATGTAACACAGGGCATGTAACAGAGATTGTGCTTGCCTAGCATTCATGATGCCCTGGGTTCAATCACCAGTACCTCAAAAACAAGACAAAAAAAATTATAATTAAAAAAATAATAGCCTGAGAACAGGAATGCTAAGATTGAAAATAAAATTTTATATCACTGTACAGAAAAGAGAACTTAATTTCCAGTCTCTAGAAGGGGCAAAGACAGTCATCATTTTTTCCCCTTTGCTTTATAAACAAGGAATACATGACAAATATTTTAATCTACAACTATGAAGTAAAAATAGTAGACGTGATCAATTGTTTTTATTTGGATACTATCAAACAAGACAGAAACAATTAACATAGATTCAAATATGTAGGATTAAGTTAGGGAATAACTGGTAAGGGAAGCTCAAATCAATATATTAAGCAAAACTGATTATAAACATGCCTTTATGGGACCAACATTGAGATTTCCATTTGGTGCATATTTTTCTATGGCTTTAAATAGTGTTTTATGTACAGCAGAAGGAGGACTTGGGACTTTCTTACCATATTTCTTCTTTGACATGTTTCCCAACTTCTGCTACTTTTTTATGCCTATCTTTTGATATCTCCTCATTGCCCATAAGCACCAAGTTGAAGTAAAGTGCCTTTGGGTTTGCTAGCATGTTGCTGAATGTGACCTAGAATATAGATAATTCATAGCACACATATGAAGAAATGTACCTTCATATGGTCACAATGACAAAATGGGAAGATACTGTAATAAACATGTTCTTGATTTCACAGAGACATATGTACTTGATTATTTTTCTAATTGAACTTTTGACAGTTATTAAAATTTAAAGGTAATTTTGTAATTGGAGAGACAAATATTATTAAAATTAATTAAAAAGTGTTAGGTAGTGACTCTAATATTTGAAAATATGAATATATAAGTAGATGCATAATAACTTTCCTTAGTAACAGAAGTCATTCTCCTATCTAGAGAAGAATGGAAAACTATAATTCTAACCTTGAAGAGATATTTAGGTAATTTTTTTATGTTAATTACAATTGCTTCTAATAAGTAAATTGGATTTTCTCATATCATCCAGCAAATAAGATGTCATTATGGCCACTAAGTGACTAAGTGACTTGTATTTTACAAATACAGAGATAAACTGGCTTCAAATTTTAGGTAATATTACATTAAATCTTAAAGTTACATTACAGATTTATTTTAATGAAAAAAATTTTTTTAATTTTAATGAAATCCATCTATGGTTGTGAACGTTTCCAGGAGAGGTTTTTTTGTTCCTGGAAATAGACTAAAGTTGACTTAAAAATCACATCACCCACCCCAGGTCTCATGTGTTTTATTTTCAACAATTTCTGTATTTAGAAGATCATTAGAACAAGACTAATCAGTTAGTATCACTCAGCTTTCCACTACATATTTAAATAAAATTTCAAAATAGCGGATGGGTATTTTAGCAGTGGAGAACAAACAGCTGCCTGAAAATGTTCAAAATACAACACCATTTCTATAAGACTCAAAGTCATCAAGAAGAAATAATGTAATCACACTAATTTATAGGTTCAACTAGTGTATGTCTTTTTAAATTAATTAACTAACCTAATTAAATTGACCATGTTCTGTTTTGGTAAATTTGCAAGATTTTGAAACTCCTTTAAAAAGGTCTTTTTTAAAAATAAAGCACTTCATTCTTCTCAATTATACTGCCAATTATGTCAACAAATACTGCTAAATTTCACATTTCAATATAGCTAATGAAACCTCACAGCAGTCCATTGACAAAGTCTTAGTACTTTAAAACAAAAAGTAAAACATTAGTTAAAAACAATAGATGGAAATTGGATGTGACATGGTATACAGACATCAATATGTTTAAAAGGAATATACTACACTTTTTAGTTTTTCTCTTTTAGATTGACATACTAGTATCATACTATCTGCCAGTTTCTAACCATTTTTATGGGAAGTATCAGAATATTTTTGAAGGATGACATGATCCAATTTCAGCCAGTTGAGTAACAAAACTAATTGCATGATTTAAACCTTCAGTTAAAAAGAAAATTGGACTTGGGAAGTATTGAAAACAGGAATATTGTAAACATCAAAACAATCAAGTATTATCTGTAAGACTACTTACATTGTGTATGTAGCTTTTTGTATTTTTCATGATTTTTCAAAGTATTCAGAATACTATAAATCACTTTTAATCAAAATTTATATTTGTGAACAATTTATGAATAGAGCAAAATGATCAGCTTCCCTTTTTGTATTTAATCGTATGATAACTGTGCATACTTTTGAGTATGCTGGAGAGTGGTGTGTGAGACAACACTGTAAGTATGACTAGATTTTCCTTTTTAATGTTTAATATTACAGTATACTCTATGGAAAAATATTCTTTTTGCTCTTTCTGGTGAAATAAAACATCTGGTTTTATAGCATGGAAAAATTATGGGCCCCAGACCTATACACAAGAGAGCTTTTCCCAATGCTAGCTTTGCTGCTGATTGGTGTGCAATTTTCTTCAATTAACTCATTTCCAAAATCCAAAAGTTTCTATATTAGTAAATTAGGAAGTAACTAGGAATTTCATTAAATGAACCTCAAGGACTAATATTATATGCTTTACCCATACTATGAGATGAAAACATTTCAGTTTACATGAATACATATATGTAATATGTATTAACTGAATAATAATCATGTTTATTTTTTCCATGGTAGACAATATCTACTAAACTCTGAAATAAAAAAAAAAAAAAACCTCTTCTTGTTTTATGTTAATTATCTCAGGTATTTTGTTAACAGTAAGGAAAAGCTGCCTAAAGCATGAAAAATGGAATGTATTTCAATATGATAAACCTTCATTCTTTAGCAATTATTACATGTCTGAAAGAATATCATTTATTTCAAAGTGTTTTTTTTTTAGTAGTAAGACTTATGGCTCATAAGTGAGTACATCTGAAAATAAATTTTTAAAATACTAATAAGTGCACAAAGAGTGATCAAGGCCCTTTATTCCCATTCTTCTGTATATTAATTATGATAAAACCTTATTTTGCAATTATCCTTTGAATAAAATATTTTATATACATGGATTGAATAGAGTGATTAATAAATCTCTTTCATCAAAAAACTTAGATGAAGTTTCATTGTGAGGCTAACATGTATGAAGTGAAATCTAAAATGCAAATATAAAGGTACCTATTATAAATGAATCATAGTGAGGGAGGGGGAGATCGATGAGCACTGAATGATTTTGCCTCTTTCTGGTTCTTAGATTCACAGAAAAGCTGAAGTAATCTACTGAATTTGGCCCACTCTGTAGCTGGTCCACTTATTTATGGTATTCTACAACAGGTAATGTTTATACCACCTTAAATAACAAACTATCAGTGTGGAATCAATGATTCAAGGCATTGTGTGTTCAGGAAATCCCAAATCTATCCCAATTTTTCTTGATAATTTTATCACAGCAGGCATGGATACCAACTAAAATTTTTTAAAGGGAATTGATAAAAATAAAAGCAAATGACCAAAGAGAACAACCAGCAGGATTCCTGAAAGGCCCATTATCTCTCTATTAAAATGCAAGACATGTTTCCAAAAGCTATTCCTAAGAGTGATTTATATTCAATAATGCTTTTGATGTCAGATTTAAAATTACATTATTTTCTATAATTGCCACTAATTTTAAATGTAAAGCTAGAAAGTATGAAAGAGTCATAGAGTTTCTATTGATGTCCTACAATTGTGGAATATAGGTTTGTGTTTGAATAAAGCATTAAATACTATTTTTAGTTAAACAAAGAAGCAAATGTACATAATTGAGAAATAAGCTTGGACTTATGAGTTTACGAAATAGAAAAATACCAGAAATCACTGGGTTACTTAATTTAATTAAGTTTAATTAACTTTGTGGAACCCAAGTTAAGTATTATAAACATTGGAGAAAGTGGATTAGAATGAGATTAATATCAGAGCTTTTAATATTTAACATTTTCCTTTCATTTTTATTGCATAAGGAGACAGTTTTTTCTACAGCTTACATATTTGGATGGGTTGTGCTGCCCTGTATTTAGATGCATAATAATTAGGAATATGGAAGCACATGTTCAGTTTGGTCCAGCAGAGCATTAAGTGTTCTGAGGCATTCAGCAAAGATATCAAACAGGCAGATGAAAGCATGGTTCTGAATCTGAGGTGAAACATTTCCTGGCTCTTCTGGTGATGGTTAATGTCATTTGTCAACTTGACACTTGTACTCATCTCCTTAAACCATACTAATCTGCAATTAAAGACAATAACAAGGCCCTACTTCCATGTAACATGGTAAAACTATCATATGCACATCTGGAAATGTAATAGCTCTTTCATCAGAAGCAGGTGCAAGGTCCTTGGGTGTTGTTTATTCTTCTCCTTGACATTTGATAACTTAGGCATATGATGTAAATTAACAACACATAATTACTATGATATAGAGTGAGCACATATCCTATGAGATGATGAGAGGGATAAAGAGAGGAAGGGACATGACTCTACTCACCCAGACTAAGTGGGTATACCCACACTGAATACCCAGTCTGCTAGCATTGGTGACCAACAATGAGTCCCAGATATTCCCCAAGAGGATCAGCCAGCTGTCTAATGGCAGGTGGAAATATATTGGACAGCTTCCATTATGGAAAGGGTGGTATTAGTGTCCCCTTGTACTTACTAGTATAGACACTACTCTGGGTTCAAATTTGGCTTTCTTGAATAAAGGACTTCTACCAAGACTATTGTGTGTATACTTCTGAAATATGTAATTCCATTGTCTTTGTATTCCATCTGAGATAGGAATTTGGGGGTAGAGAAAAAGAAAGATACACTGAATCTCAGTAGAGAAATGCCATGACCTCTATTGAAGGTAGAAGGCAGCAATCTCCCAAGAACCTTTGAAATCCAAACCAAGATTGAGAACAAAGTAGTCCATGTCCTTGGTCCCTGCCCTTGACCCTGGTCTTTGCCTGCCAAAAGTAACATGATGGAGGTAATATTCAAGTGCAGGTGATGTGAAATTCTGAAACTCTACTCCACGTCTAGTTATGTTCCTCGCTACTGTCCCTCTATGAATACTAACATCCCAGACAATGTGGTCTTTTCTCTTTCTCTGGAGATGACTGGCATTCTCCCTTGTATATTAGTTTCTTACTTTACCCTCACAAACTTTCCTCCCTTGAGATAACTTCGGCATTTTCCCCTGAACGTGTATCTGCTTTCCTAAGTAAATCTGTCTGTGTGTTTGACTGATGTCTCCTGAAATTGTTTCCATATGTAAAGGACCTTACTCATCCTGAGTCAAGGTTCCTCTTTCCGGAACAACTCTGGTGATGTCCCTAGCATTGCTTCTGAACAAGGAAGCATTCATACAACCATGGAGAGGAGAAATAAGTCCAGGTTTGGGGAATTCACTGGGCAAATGGTGTTCTCCCTGTCCTGAAGCAGCTATCTTCACAGAATGGTGGAATGGCTCTTTGATGACTAAGTTATAGCACTGCTAGTTGTTAAACTTTGTATATCTGGTGTACTGTTCTCTAGAAGATTGTATATTCTTGGAATTAGTCTCCTCTGTATGGTCCTGTTTCTCTCATGGCCAGGATTTATGGGTCCAGGAATCAAGGAGTAGGACTAGAAGGGTCATCACTTATTTTACCTCTAGTGAGTGACACAGTAGAAAAACCATTTTGCTTCCTTTCTCTGCAATCTTATACTCTGCTGGTATGGAGCCTTGATTCTAAAGGGAAGAATGTTTCTACCAAGAACATATCAAAGATTCCAATGAACAAGACATAAGAATCCCTACCATGACCAGTCCCTTTGGCCTCCATATATCTGTGAATCATCAGGCACAAAACCAAACTGATGTGTTGAATGGACAATGGATTCTGATTACCACAGGGAAATTACCCTGCCACCGTACAACAGAGGTAGAAAAAAAAATATGTCTGGAATACAGAAGATCCTTGGGCATCTCCTAGTATCACTACATTCTATAATTAAAGTCAATGAAAAAATACAACCATCTAATTCAGACAGGGCTATTGATGACTTAGATCCTTCAGAAATCAATATTTGTAAGTTCGATTCACCCCATCAGGTAAAGAGCTAAAACCAACAAGGGTATTTTCTGGAAACAAAGGGACTATTAAATTGGGTAGTACGAAATGTAGTTACAAAATCAACTATGAACGCATAACCAGCTTTAGAGTCAAGAACTGTAATCTTCATATTTCTTCTTTATTTTGTTATGTGAATGTATGTGCACATATATCAAATATCTTTGTTTTCTGTCCTCACTTATCTTCTTATATAATGTCTGATTTTATACCATAATATTCAAATATTGTTAACTTTATGGTATTTAAGTTTTGAGATATCAAGGGGAATAAACATCACCAAGGACTTGCATCATCTTCTGGGGAAAGATTTTTGTGTAGTTTTTATTGTGTACAGAATTAGTCATGTCATATTATGTAGGATTAGAACCTTGTTATTGCCTTTATTTGGAGATGAAGAATAGTTGTGTGGATGCCATGTTGATAAGAGTTGACTTATGATGGTTAATTTTATGGGTCAACCTGACTTGGCCATGGTACCCAGATATTTGGCCATACATTATTCTAGATTTTTCCTGGAGAAGTAGCTTTAGGTGAAATTAACATTTAAATCAGTAGACTTTGAATAAGGCAGATTATCCTCTTAAGTGTGCAGACTTCATTCAATCAGTTGGAGGCCAGAAGAGAAAAGAACTGACTTCACCAATGAAGAAAGGATTCTGCCAGCCATCTGCCTTGGGATGGGAAGCGCAACATGAACACTTCCTCCCGTCTCCAGCCAATTGGCCTATGCCACACACTGCAAATGCCCACTTGCACCACTGAGTGAGTCACGTCCTTAAAATAAATACCACTTGACCCTGGGTGTGTGTGTGTGTGTGTGTGTGTGTGTGTGTGTGTGTGTGTGTGTCCCCTACATCCTATTGATCATTTATATCTATAGAAGCATGATCAGTCCTTTATCCATTGATATGCAGTGCTATTTCCATCATATATTTTTCGTGCGTGTGGAAAAATATGAACTTCGAGTTTTGTTCCATTTCACTAGCTTTAACTATTATGGCTCCATAGTAAACCTTTTATTTTTCAAAAGTCCCTTGGTTATGTTTGACTTTTACAATTCCAATAGGATTACAGCATCCACTTGTCAACTTAAGCTAAAATTTATTTTGAGACTTTGATTAGAATGTCAAGGGATTTGTTTTTAACTCTCATTTCTTCCATCTGTTAACTTGCCCTTATTACAGGCGTCCTCACATTGACCACAAGCTCATTGTCAGGGTGGTTTTCCTGAAAGTCCCATGTGCCCTGAGCTTGAGAAGAATCTATAGAGGAAAGCCTTAGGATTTCCCCAGAATGGATCCTACAGTGCTTTCAGTTTTCAAAGCCATGACTTTTCATGCTGATTTCTTTACTTACTATTCACAAAATACTTGAATGGTGTGATCTTGTAACCACATCAATCTGAGGTTCTTGACTTCTCAAGTGTGATAGTTTTCAAAGTCTAGTTGAAAGAATGCGAGCTTCCTTGATATATTCATAAACTGGTATGTATTATCTATATATCTAATATATCAGAATATATTATCTTTCTTCTTAGGTACAAACTGTGACCTCTCCTTTCTGGTAGGTATATTTGTTTCAGGCTCCATTTTACTTAGGTCCTGATTCCTGGAATCCTTGTGTGGATATTCGTACTTTTATACCTCAGTTCTTTCAAATTTCTGTATATTTTCATTGATTTTATTGATCATCATTACTGTATGATTTGATTTTTCCAAAACAAATACAGTTTTTATCTAAATTATCAACTTTAATCATTTTGAAGTGGCAACTTGGCATAGTAGTTTGAAGACTTTGAAATGATCATGGAGACTATATTAAAATATCTGGAATCTAGCAGAGGAATGCTACATTATTTTGGTGTACTCTGTTTTTCTCATCTATGAAACTGAAATAATGAAATAGTAATAGTCATGAGCAGTGTTTTAGATATCATAAGAGCACCTTACAACTATTTTAGAATTTACTGTGCTCTTAATAAATGGGAAGCATTACAGCATTTTGCTTATTTAATTCAACTCTATGTACACAAGGGAAGGAAAAGAATGTAAGTAAAAGTTTAAAAAATAGTACACAGAATTCTGTGAAGTGTCAATAATAGGACTCATTGCCAAGAGTGTGCTAGAGATGGGAGACATGAATCAATTAAGCTCTTATAAAGCATATATATGACGTGTGTGAATACATAACAGGGGTATACAGTATATAAGTACATACAGAGAAAAGAGAATAGTTTCTAAAAGTAGTTCACGTAGATTTTGTATAAATGCATTCTACTGTCATGTATAGCTAATTAGAACAAATAAAATTTTTAAATTATTTAATAAAAGAAAGTAGATTGTTGCAATGCAGAAAGAAAAACTAGAACTATTGGTATTAGCACATTTCTGTAGGGTAGTCCAGTGCGATTCTGGACATCTCTGATACTCTATATTTCATAATCCACGTGGAAAAAGTTATGTTAGGTTTTTAAAGACCAATACAAAGATCTCATTTCAAAAAGCAACACTGAAATCTCTTTTCTGAAAATGAATGATGAGAATTTTCATTAAAAATACCGACTAAGATGACTAAATCGGGTAATACATGCACAGTTTTGATTATTTCCAAGACAAACTATCTTGATTTTCTTCTTTCTTCTTTTTAAATCTTTTTCTCATATAAATAAATTGCTAAGGTGAGGATCTATGAAAACAGAGATTTTTCTTTTCCCTCCCTACCTGTTCTCCTTCCATGTCCCACCTCAACTGTGCAGTAGGTAATGTCACATGCAAGCCAATTTAAATATCTAGCTACATATGTTGGCATTCTTCATTCAATTTTTGTAAATTTTTTCCCTTTGATTCTATAACTTGCAGAGTTTAAATCTTACATAATATTTGCCTTTAAAAAGTAAACAATAAGGAATACTGAAGACAAAATTGTGTATTATCATGTCATATAGTTTTTTTAAACAAATGGAGCACAACTTTTTATTTCCTAGTTATACATAATGCAGTAACACCATTTGTGTAACCTTACATATACATAGGGTAATAATGTCTGTCTCACATTTCATTTCACCATCGCCCGCATCCCCACAATCCCCTTCCCTCACTTCCCTTTACTCAATCTAAATAAAGTTCCTCCATTCTTCCCTTGACCCACCACCACCCCATTATGGATCAGCATTCACATATCAGAGAAAACATTTGGCCTTTGATTTTTGGGGATTGGCTTATTTTGCTTAGCATGATATTCTCCAGATTCATCCATTAACCTTAAAATGCCACAATTTCATTCTTCTTTAAGACTGACTAATATACCATTGTGTATATATACCACAGTTTCTTTATCCATTTATCTATTGAAGGGAATCTAGGTTGATTCCACAGTTGAGCAAATGTGAATTGAGCTGCTATAAACAGTGATGTGGCTGCATCACTGTAATATGCTGGTTTTAAGTCCTTTGGATATAGACTGAAGAGTGGGATAGCTGGGTCAAATGGTGGTTCCATTCCAAGTTTTCTAAGAAATCCCGCACTGCTTTCCAGAGCAGTTGCACCAATTTGCAGTCCCACCAGCAATGTATGAGTGTTCTTTTCCCCCACATCTTAGCCAACACTTCTTTTATTAATTTAATTTTATTTATTTTTAAATTATTTTTTATTTTTACAGACTGCATTTTGATTCATTGTACACAAATGGGGCACATCTTTTGGTTTCTATGGTTGTACACAAAGTAGATTCATACCATTCATGTAATCATATATGCACAAAGGGTGATGATGTCTGTCTTATTCCACCATTTTCACACCCCTGCCTCCTCCTCCCTCTCATTTCCCTCTACATAATCTAAAGTTCCTCTATTCTTTTCTCACTCTCCACCCCCACCCCCATTATATATAGTCACCCACTTATCAGGGAAAACATTTGACCTTTGGTTTTTTGGGATTGACTTATTTCACTTTGAATGATATTCTCCAATTCCATCTATTTATCTGTAAATGTCATAATATTATTCTTCTTTATGGCTGAAAAATATTCCATTGTGTATACATACCACAATTTCTCTATCCATTCATCTGTTGAAGGGAATCTAGGTTGATTCCACAGTTAAGCAAATGTGAATTCACCTGCTATAAACATTGATGTGACTGCATTACCTAGGATGCTGATTTTAAGTCCTTTGGGTATAAACTGAGGAGTGGGATAACTGGGTCAAAAGGTGGGTTCATTACAAGTTTTCTGAGGAATCTCCAGACTGCTTTCCAGAGTGGCTGCACCAATTTGCAACTCCACCAGAAATGTAAAAGGGTGCTTTTTTCCCCACATCCACACCAACATCTATTATTGTTTGTGTCCTTGATAAACTGAAAGCATTCCCAGTAAAAACTGGAACATAACAGGGGAGCCCTCTTTCACAACTTCTATTCAACATCGTCCTTGGAACACTAGCCAGAGCAATTAGACAGACCAAAGAAATTAAAGGGATATGAATAGGAAAAGAAGAATTCAAGCTGTCACTACTTGATGCTGACATGATTCTATATTTAGAAGATCCAAAAGACTCCACTAGAAAACTCTTAGAACTAATAAATGAATTCAGCAAAGTAGCAGGATATAAAATCAATATGCATAAAACTATGCATTTCTATTCATAAGTGATGAATCGTCTGAAAGAGAAATTAGGAGAAAACCACTCCATTCACAATAGCCTCAAAAAAAAAAAAATACTTGTGAATGAATCTAACAAAAGTGGTTAAAGACCTCTACAATGAAAACTACAGAACACTAAAGAAAGAAATTGAAGAAAACCTTAGAAGATGGAAAGATCTCTCATGTTCTTGGATAGGCAGAACTGATATTGTCAAAATGGCCATTCTACCAAAGGCACTATACAGATTCAATGCAATGCCAATTAAAATTCCAATTACATTCCTCATAGAAATACAGAAAGCAATAATGAACTTCATCTGGAAGAATAAGAGACCTCGAATAGCCAAAACAATCCTGAGCAGAAAAAGTGAAGCAGGAGGTATCACAATACCAGACCTTAAACTATACAACAGAGCAATAGTAACAAAAACGGCCTAGTATTGGCACCAAAATGGACACGCAGACCAATGGTACAGAATAGAAGACACAGAGACAAACCTACATAAATACAGTGACCTCATACTAGACAGAGGAGCCAAAAACATACAATGGAAAAAAGATAGCCTCTTTAACAAACGGTGCTGGGAAAACTGGAAATCCATATGCAGTAAAATGAAATTACACCTCTATCTCTCACCCTGCACAAAACTCAACACAAAATGGATCAAGGACTTAGGAATTAGACCAGAGACCCTGCTCCAAACAGAAGACAAAGTAGGCCTGAATCTTCATCATGTTGGTTTAGGATCAGACTTCCTTAACAAGACTCCCAAAGCACAAGAAATCAAAGCAAGAATCAATAAATGGGATGGATTCAAATTAAAAAGATTTTTCTCAGCAGAGCATACAATTAATAATGTGAAAAGAGAGACGACAGAGAGAGAGAAAATCTGTTCCACATGCACTTCAGATAGAGCACTAATCTCCATAATTTATTAAAAACTTACAAAACTTGACACCAAAAATACAAAGAACCCAATCAATAAATGGTCTAAGGAACAAGACAGACACTATAGACAAAGACATACAGTTGATTAATAATATATGAAAAAAATGTTCAACATCTCTAGTAATTAGAGAAATGAAAATTAAAGCAACTCTAAGATTTCATATTATGCCAACACTTCTTTTTTCTTGTATTCTTGATAATTATCATTCTGACTGGGGTGAGATGAAATTTTAGAGTAGTTTTGATTAGCATTTCTCTAATTACTGGAGATTTTCAACATTTTTTCATATATTTGTTGAATGACTGCATATATTCATGTGTGAAGTGTCTGTTCAATTCCTTAGTACATTTATTGATTGGGTTATTAGTTTTTTTGGTGTTAATTTTTTTTTTAGTTCTTTCTATATCCTGGAGATTAGTTCTCTATCTGATGTGCATGTAGTAAAGATGTTCTCCCATTTTGATTCCTCTGCTGAGAAGGTCTTTTTTTAGTGTGAATTCATCCCACTTATTGATTCTTCATTTTATTTCTTGTGCTTTGGGAGTCTTGTTAAGAAAGTCAGTTCCTAAGTTGTCATGATGAAGATTTGGGCCTACTTTTTCTTCTTTTAGGTTTAGGGTCTCTGGTCTAATTCCTAGGTTATTGATCCACGTTGAGTTTTGTGCAGGGTGAGAGATAGATGTTTAATTTCATTTTACTGCTATGGATCTCCAGTTTTCCCAGCACCATTTGTTGAAGAGGCTATCTTTTCTTCAATGTATGTTTTTGGCACTTTTGTCTAGTATGACATAACTGTATTTATGTGGGTTTGCCTCTGTGTCTTCTATTTTGTATCATTTGTCTACCTGTGTATTTTGGTGCCAATACCATGCCGTTTTATTACAATTGCCCTGGAATATAATTTAAGGTCTGATATTGTGATGCCTCTTGCTTTACTCTTCTTGCTCAGTATTGCTTTGGCTATTCTGGGTCACTTATGTTTCCAAATGAATTTCATGGTTGCTTTTTCTATTTCTATGAAGAATGTCATTGGGATTTCATTTGGAATTGCATTAAATCTGTGTAATACTTTTGGTAGTATGATTATTTTGACAATATTAATTCTGCCTGTATAAGAGTTGGGGAGATTTTCCATCTTCTAAGGTCTTTATCAATTTCTTTCTGTAGTGTTCTGTAGTTTTCATTGTAGAGATCCTTCACCTCTTTTCTCTGATTGATTCCCAAGTTTTTTTTTTTTTTTTTTTTTTGAGGCTATTGTGAATGGAGTAGTTTTCATAATTTCTCCTTAAGAGATTTCATCACTGCTGCATAGAAATGCATTTGATCTATGTGTGTTGAATTTGTATTCTTTTACTTTACTAAATTTATTTATTAGTCCTAGAAAATTTGTGGTGGGACTTTTTAGGTTCTCTAAATATAGAAAAACGTTTTCAGCAAACAGTGAGAGTTCTTCTTTTCCTATTCATATCCCTTTAATTTCTTTCATCTGTCTAATTGCTCTGGCTAGAGTTTCAAGGACTATTTTGAATAGAATTGGTGAAAGAGGGCATCCATGTCTTGTTCCAGTTTTTAGAGGGAAAGTTTTCTGTTTTTCTCCATTTAGAATGATGTTGGCCATGGACTTAGCATAGATAGCCTTTACATGTTGAGGTATGTTCCTACTATCCCTATTTTTCCTAGTGTTTTGAGCATGAAGGGTGTTGTATTTTATTAAATGCTTTTTCTGCATCTATTGAAATAATCATATGATTTTATCTTTAATTCTATTAGTGTGACAAATTAAGTTTATAGATTTTTATATTTTGAATAGCCTTGGAACCCTGGGATTAACCCCACATGATCATGGTGCACTATATTTCTAATATGTTTTTGTATGTGATTTGCCACAATTTTTAAAATAATTTTTCATCTGTGTTCATCAGGGTCATGGTTCTGAAGTTTTCTTTTCTCGATGGATCTTTGTCTTGTTTTGGTCAGGGTGATACTTGCCTCATAGATGAGTTTGGAAGGGTTTCCTCCTTTTATATTTCATGGAATACTTTGAGGAGTATTGGCATTAATTCTTCTTTGAAGGTCTTCTAGAACTCTGCTGAAAATCCTCGTGGTTCTGGTTTTTTCTTGGTTAGTTGGCTTTTGATGATGTCTTCTATTTCATTCCTTGAAATCGATCTGTTTAAATTTTGTATGTGAGCCTGGTTCAGTTTGCATGGTTCATACATCTTGAGAAATTTGTTAATGTATTCTAGATTTTCTATTTTATTGGAGTATAAATTTTAAATTAGTTTCTAATTATCTTCTGTATTTCAAAAGTGCCCATTGTGATATATCCTTTTTCATCCTGAATTTTAGTAATTTGAGTTTTCTCTCTCCTTCTTTTCATTAGGGTAGCTAAGAGTTTATCAATTTTATTTACTTTTTTCAAAGAACCAACTTTTTTTTTTGTATATTTTTTCAATTTCTTCTTTTGTTTCAATTTTATTGATTTCAGCTCTGCATTTAATTATTTCCTGTCTTCTATTTTTTATGTTGATTTTTTCTTCTTTTTCTAGGGCTTTGAGATATAATGTTAGGTCACTTATTTGTTGATTTTTATGCTTTTAATGAATGCATTCAATGCCCTTTCCTCTTACCACTGCCTTCATAGTTCCCAGAGATTTTGATAAGTTGTGTCAGTGTTCTTATTTATGTCATCATTGATTTCTAATTTCATTTCTTTACGATCTGATAGAATGCAGGGTAGTACCTTTACTTTTTTGTACTTGCTAAGACTTGGTTTATGGCACAATATATGGTCTGTTTTTGAGGAAGACACCTCTGCTGCTGAGAAAAAAGTGTATTGTTCATTGATGGATGAAATAATCTATGTGTCTTCTAAATTTAAGTTATTGATTGTATTATTGAGCTCTACAGTTCTTTTTTAATTTTTAAATGTTTTTTGTCTTTGTTTGGAAGGTATATCCCATTGTGAGAGAGGTGTGTTAAAGTCACCCACTCTTATTTTGTTGTGGTCTATTTGATTCCTGAGATGAAGAAGGGTTTTTTTTGATATAAGTAGATGTTCCATCATTTGGGGCATAAGTATTTACAATTGTTATGTCTTGTTGATGTATTATTACCTTAAACAGTATGAAATGACCTTCTTTATCCCTTCTGACAAACTTTGGCTTAAAGTCCACTTTATCTGATATAAGGATAGAAACCCCTGCTTTTGTATGGATTCTGTGTGTGTGATATGTTTGTTTGTTTGTTTGTTTGTTTTTCCCATCCTTTCACCTTCATTCAGTCTGTGGATGTCATATCCTAGGAGGTGAATCTCTTGAAGACAGCATATTGTTGGGTCTTTTTTAAAATCCAATCTGCCAGTCTATGTCTTTTGATTAATGAGTTTAGGCTGTTAACATTAAGGGTTATTATTAAAATATAGCTTGTATTTTTGGTCATTTTGGCCTATTTTTGGTTTTTAACTTGATTTGGTTTCTCCTTTGATTGATTTTTCTTTAGTGTAGTTCCTCCCTTTGAGAATTTTCATTGTTCTTTTCATTTCTTCCTCATGGAATATTTTGTTGAGAATGTTCTGTAGTGCCGGCTTTCTAGTTGTAAATTCTTTTAACGTTGTTTATCATGGGAGAGTTCTATTTCATCATCAAATCTGAATGTTAATTTTGCTGGATATAAGATTCTTGATTGGCATCCATTTTCTTTTAGAACTCAGTATATTTTGTTCCAGGAACTCCTGGCATTGAGGGTCTCCATTGAAAAATCTGCTGAGATCTGAATTGTTTTCCCCCTTTACATAATCTGAAACTTTCTTCTCATGGTCTTTAAAATTCTATCCTTACTTTGTATGTTTGGCATTTTCATTATAATGTGTCTTGGTGTGGATCTGTTGTAATTGTGTACATTTGGTGTTCTCTAAACCTCTTGTATTTGATTTTCCAGTTTATTCTTCAGGTTTAGGAAATTTTCTGATATTATTTCTTTGAAAAGATTGTTCATTCCTTTGATTTGTATCTCTGTGCCTTCCTCTGTCCCAGTATTTCTTGAATTTGGTCTTTTCATCTTATTCCCTAATTCTTAGAGTTTCTCTTCATGGTTTCTTACCATATTCATTGTGTGAACAGCTTTATTTTCAAGATTTATATATTTTGTCTTCATTGCCTGAGGTTCTGTCATCCTTGTGATATAGTCTTTTGGTGATGCTTTCCATTGAATATTTAATTTGGTTTATTTTTTCTTTCATTTCAAGGAATTTTTTCCCCAGATATCTCTCTTTTTCCTAAAGTAATATTTTGCTTTTGTATTTGCTGTCCTATCTCTTTATTGAAGTGATCTTTTGTTTCCTGAATTTGGTCTTATAGAATCCTTTACTTCGCAGATCATTTCAATTATGTTCAGTCGAACCTCCTTTTCTGAAATTTCTTCTACTGTGCTGTCAATCATTTCTTTTATTGTAGTATCTTGGTTTGTTTGGGGAGCTTTCTTCCCTTGTTTTTTCATACAGTTTGTGTGCCTTCCTTTCTAGAATTTTGAATCATAGTTATTACAATTTCTACCCTATAAACTTAGAGTGTTCCTGCAGATTTATAGCATCTCACCTATAAGGGGGAGATCAATATTAACAGCACCCAATACAATCAATATACAGCCTTAAAACAAATAGCTCCTATTAGATGATTATAGCTTTGTTGCAATAAACAGAAATGTATTCAATTATTATCTATAATATGCAATATAAACAGTAGGCTTGCAAAAAGGGTCTACAGTTTCTAATGGTGGACAGAGAGAAAACTGGGAGTGTTTAGGATGTGATGTTTGTGAGGTAGGAGGTGAGAATATAGAGGATTTAGATCAGAATATAGAAGATGAAAGTGTAATTAAATGAAATTGGCTGTTAGCAGGATAAAAGAGAGAAAGAGACCGAGGAAAAGACATGTGAGAGGAAAATATATACAAAGAATAAAAAATGTAAATACTAAAAGACAAATGAATGTAAGAAAAAAGAAAAGAATGTAGCGATAAAAGAATATACAACAAAACTGTAATATACTATTCAGATATCCAAGTCCTCTGTAGCCTGATGCACAAAGCATACTTGGTTTCAAAAATGTTGGGGATGTGAGATCAGCAAAAGAAAGAAGAAAAAAGCTCAAAGGAAAATTGAATAATTGCTTGCGTTGGGGTTCAGTATCTTCTCTGCTTCCCTTCTCATCCAATAGTTCATTTGTCTGGTGTTTGCTGGTATCTCTACCCTCTGGATATTGAAGGATACTAGGTAGGAGGGTTAGTCTTGGAGGCAGAACTCCTGGAGGCAGTTTATAGCAATTGCTGGTCTCCCTTGGAACTTTACCCAGGAATCTCCTTTGGTGTCCACTCCTGTGCTGTAGGAGCCTGGTTTTAGCCCTTACAACATCTGTGAACCACACAATTCCTGGTCTCTAATTTAGTCTCTAAACTGTATCTCTCCTGCCCCTGCTCTTTTGACTTCTCTATCAGGAACCTCTCTCTCTCCAGAGGTTCTGAGAACTGAATGCCCCAGGAAATGTGGGTCTTTCATGGAGAGCTGCTCTGTATATTGCAGTTCAGAACTAGGCATTGAGAGACACATGCTGGCCACGTATCTGCAAGCACTGTGCTGGATTGGTGGTTAAGGGGTAATTGGGAGGCTGGGGATTGGGGAGCCAGAGGCCCCTGCTGATTGCCAAGCTGGAGGGGCCAGGTGATAGGTGGATGCTGGGTTGAGGAGGAAGTTGGGGAACCAGGCTGGTGTTGGGTCCCAGTAAGTGCTGCCTAAGTTGTCTCTGGGAACCTGGTGTGTGCTGGACTGGTGGGCTGGGCAAGCCAGGATCCAGATGTCCTCACACCCTCTTCCAACCTCCCTACCCCATGCAAGGCTCTCTCTTGCCTCTGCAGCAAGATGGTAGCTATTAGCACACTTATCAGGGTGACCTCAGGTGTAACCAGGTCTTCAGGCACTTTGGTGATGATCTTCCAGGTCCTGGCTATTGTCCCTAGATGGAGGCAGCCATGTTCCAAGTTGGTGGCAGCAGCAGTGTTAAACCGGTTACCTTGATGTTTGGCTTTCAGGCCTGGTTGGTGTCCCAAGATGAAAGCTGCTTGAAATAATGATGGCTATGGCAGCAGCCGAGGTAACCAAGGATGGCAGCAAATATGTCCCAAGATGGAGGTGATCTCTTTCAGAATGGGGCGACAAGGGCGGGCCTTGTGGCGGTGTTGGGAGGTGTGGACAGAGGCACAGTGCTGTGGTGTGGCTCTCTCCAGGCCTTGTCTGGTGTCCTGAGGTGACGGTTACCACACGGACGGGTCTATGGTAGCAGCTGCCTTTAGTGGATTGGGAGCTTGCTGTGTGGTGGGTCTGCACAGAGGCAGCAGGTCTCTCACACAGTTTTGAAATTTTCTGATTTTTATGTTGTTAACAAATTGATTTCTAACACAATCTCATTATGTTTTCAGAAATGATTCGACTTGGTTTTTATGTTGTTATTATCACTTTTTCTTATTTCTGAGTATGATTTATTTTTGTGCTTTTGCCAGGAAATCTGTTTATTTTTTTATGATATTACCCTAACAAATAACTGTTATGTGTGGATGTGTCATTTTTTAAATCAGGTTTTGATCTACTCCAATAATTTACAAAAATAAGATGTATCTATCTGTGCAATGCTCAGTTTTCAAAATACATCGATACAAATCAATCTTATCAATCTTATGAATGACATTGAATTATTTGCTTTCTGTGCCCCTGAACATGTGATTAGTAGACTTATGGTAGATTTTAGAATTAGGCACTACTTCTGTTACGGCTGAATCACAATACATGGATATAAGCATCATAAATAAAACTTATAACTATCTTCTGAATAATCTCCATGTATTTCAAACACACATATATATATATATATCTACATATAAATGTTTGGCACCAAATCTGTTATAATAAAACTTAAATAAATAAGCCAAGTCAATACTAGACACATTGGGCATATTTTAATTGATCTTCACAATAATCTTATTGTGCTATTATTAAGAATGAAAAAAACTGAAGCAATTCTCATATGGCCAAGCCTCTAAATTAAAGGTTAGATTAAATCTCAGGTCATCTGTCTCCAGGGCTCTTGCTCTTAACTACTGTACATATGGTTTCCATTTAATTAGAGGCATATTTCCTACGCTTTTATTAAAATCATACAGTAAACTATGACTCTGTTTAAGTGTTCTTGATTTTAAAATAGATACAGCCATTCATGACTATAAAATCCCCATTGTGAAGTGTGTGCTTCATTAAAATAATGATCGCCTTTGCTCCTTTTATGCATTTCCTTTCAGGGTAGGTATTTGTATCCCAATGTATTTCACCATGCTACCTACTTTTGGCTGATCTGCATTTTAGTTTTAATGTGTCTCTTAGTACAAAAGTTCCTGGTGTCTCCTCCTGTAGTTCCAGCTATGTGGAAGACTGAAGGGGAAGTATTGCTTGAGGTCAGAGGTCTGAGACCAGCCTGGGTAACTTTGCAAGAAACTGTCTCAAAAAAAACAATACAAACAAACAACAATAACAACAAAAACCCTTTTATATTCCAGATTTGCTTTCTGTCCTGTGGTTTGCCAGACATAACTTTGGATATGTATATTTAGGAGTCACATAAGTGTAGATGGAATTATATTTATTTTTTTCTATTGAATTATTCACAGTTTTGTCTTAAAGATTCATGTCCAATTTGAATAAATCATCTGGAACCCAATAAATGATTGCCAGTACTTTCTGCTAAACCTAGTTTTGAAATTTTACCTCTTTTTATTTTGAGGAATCTCATTAATACATTAACAAGAAAACTAGAAAAAATAAGTTGGAAATTATGAGTAACATTATTCAAAAGTATCAGCAAATTAGTAGAGTGTGAATTTAATTTGGTTATATTTGAGAATGACACAATAAATATTTATTATTTTGGGTAGAAATTTTTTAACTTACCAAATAAAGAATTTCCATAATAAAAGAAATTTACTTTTGGATATTAGGGAAAAGGGAATAAGTACTTAAAATTCATGGATAACAGAAAAAAATTTATAAATGGGGGAGTAAGAAAATCACAAGACTGACTCTTAAGTTATATCACAAGGGAAATAGATTTAACCATTGAAAATACAACCTTTTACCTTTTGCCATAAAAGTTAATGAAGTTGATTGCTGAGATTCCCACTTTGTATACCAAACCACATCTATGCTTCAGAAAGATCTAGAATCTTTTAAAATAAGAGAAGTTTGCAGGTTATGGATTCATTCCTCTTTCATGAGCACTTAAATGATAAAAATGAAAGAAACTCCCCATAGCTTCGTACCATAGTCCACTGCATATCACATACATGACATATGAAGATATAAATGAATGATCCACTTTAGATATTCACCTTTCAAGTTATGATCTGCATTATGTCAATACACAGCTTGACTTAAAATCAAAAATCAGAAACTAAAATAATTCACTCAGATCAACTGAAAACCAAAACCCAATCCTTTGCAACCTATTTCTGGCTCATATTTATTTAAGAGAAATCTTCATCTTCAGCATGTAAAGCCATGTCCTTCAGTCTCACTCCTCTGATACAGAAAACATTGTATATCCTACTCTCACCCAGAATCACATATAACCTAGAAAAGTTATTGGAATACATTTTCTTATTTCATTAGCAATACCGTGTATCATGTTAAACCATTTTATTTGAAAGCTAAGAATTTAGTTCCGTCATTTAATGGACAAAACATAATTTTATTATATAACAATATTTCATCATTTCTTTAATTTTAAAACTATTTTCAGCACTTCTATGAATTCCAGGACCATCAAATGAGACAAAGCAAATTATCTGAATTGTATAGTTGCAGTTATTTGTTCATAAAAGAACATAATATCTTAACTGCAGCTGCAAACTAATATTAATCTACCAGTTAGAAGCTTTGTGGCTCTTCTAGTAACAAGAAATGTAACAAGTTAGATTGGGTCCTCATATTTTCACTTTTATGGCGTGAAGGTCCATTAAAAATAATGACACTATGATAATATTAATTTGGTTTGTACTAATGTCTCAAATCAGTACAATAGCTAGAAGCAGTATCGGTATTTTATTGAAAGCCAAAGCAAATTGGGGCAGTTCCCCTAGCAGTATAAATTAGTCAGAACCTTAGAGACATAGGTATATTTTAGGACTGAAGCACTGAACTCTTTTTCTAAGAATTATGTCACCTTAATTCAGTAATTTGGTATGCCTGAGGGTTTGCATGTATTTTAGAGATACTGTAATGAAGCATGTGAGTATTCATTTAAACACAGAAGTCCCCCAAGAATAAAAGGCATGCCTAATTCACTGGAAATGCTATCATCTCAGAATGTTTCCAGAAGTAATACAAATGTGTAGCTAGGTTAGATAAGTTATTAGGAGCATATGGGGATGAAATGGATAAAACGTGCTAAAGAAATCATTGAAAATTAGGTCATCCTGAAATGAATTAATAAGAACGCATGTAGTTTACGATCGAAGCATCAGAATGTTTTTGCCTTTACCCTTTTCCATGTGAGCCTTTCTGGATTAGACAGACTTTCACCAAGCATTTCAATGCCTTTCAATCCTATATGCTTTTATTGATCCAATTTAAATGAAGTGCAAAAAATATATATGGGAATCTTACAAACTGAGGTATTTTTCTTTGTCTCATAATGGTCTGAGAACTTATAGAAATGGCCCATGTTTTGAATTAAAATTAAAGAAATGAGAGATATTTGGTGGAATACAATCATGAGGGTTTGTGTGTGTGTGTGTGTGTGTGAATTCAGGGTAGTGGGAAAAAATTTCCAAATGGATTTTTAAAATTATCAAGTCTGCTTTTGCTATTTTCATTCACTGTTAACATCTTCAATCAGGGACCTGTTTCTTTTTATCCCACGCGAAAGTCTTATATTGCTCCAGGTTTTACTGTAGTTGCATGTGATTCTGTCTTCTCCCTCCTGTTAAGATTTACATCCACAGAAGGATGTGTGCCGCCAACACATAGCCTGGGTCTTGGAAATCCAGGGTTCTGTTGCCCTTCCTCATGGCTATATGATTTTTTTTTTTTTTTTTTTAGATTTATATGCCTTGTTTTCTACCTTCAGTGAAGGACATTGCATATATGTGTGGAGAACTCTAAATTATAAAGATTTTATGATTAAACTTTCTAGTAAGTTTGGAAATCAAAATCTCTCTTCTATTTGTGGGTAACTGAGCAAATGTAATGAAAAGAAAACCTGTATTCTCGTTATTTGTGCTTATATTAGATGCATACATTTTCCTACTCTATAAACAATGCACATTTACTTTTTCATCACTGTACTAAATATGCTTTGATTAGAATTTTAAACTGAATATCTATTGAGAGATGGTAAATTCTGCTTCTGGTGTCTGCTCAAGGTGATTTGTCTTCTATGGTTTTAGAGAATAAAACGGATTTAAAAAATCATACTGGGAACTAAGTCCATGGGCAGGTGTGTTACACTCGCACAGAGATGTCTGTCAACATCAAAGACCTGTATCTTTGCCAAAGTGACCTCTAACAGTCTGATTTTTATACTGGAATGGAATATAATGATGCACAAGTTATGTCCACATTTTATAAACATTTAAGTAATTTAATTATGAAAATATAATTTTGATATATATTTAAGTAACAAGGGTTTTTTTTGACTAAGACATTTTCACTAAGGTCTTTGCAGTTTTTGTATAGATAGAGGCCATGTGAAAGCAGGAAAAAAGTCATGGGAAGGACTATGCTGAAATTTTGTTTTCTTTTGTTTTTTTAATGCAGTTTAACACATTAGCTGGTGGTAGGGTCGTCTCCCTGTGAGACCAGACAGGAGATATGGTGGGGGTTAAAACTTCCCATGACCTCCTTCAAATTATATGAGAGACATGAATAACCTAATTAAGGTGCTGTATTACAATGTTGACAACAGGTGGCAACATAAGGGCGATTGTTTTATTGTAGGCAAACATTAATCTATGTTCATTGGTATATTAATCTGTTTGATATCCTTTAATAAAATAGCTGAGGCAGGCACTTTATGAAGAAAAGAGGTTTGTTTTGGATCACAGTTCTGGAGGTACAAGTCTGGGACATCAAATGGTGATGGCTTTCTTGGTAGCAAAGTCCTGAGATAGTGAGTGACATGGGTACCTGTGTATTTGTCTGGTCTCTTTCCCTCTTCTTATAAAGTATCAAGAATCAATAATGGGGCCTCTATCCTAATGACTTGGTCTAAACCTAATCATTTCTTAAAGGCCTGTAAACACCATAGTCAGATAAAAGTCCACCCTCTTAACTCCTCACAGCAGGAATTAGATATCAAGACAGGAATCTTGGAAGTAATGCTCAAACGATACCCAAGCCATGGAAACTGGGAAACAAACTCCTTCCACATCTTATAAATTGGTCTGAGGAAGGATATTTCAAATGTTTGAACTTAAGTCTGTCTTTATAAATTATTTAGTATGTATTTCTATAAATTGAATTACATTTTAGAATCCATAGTACAGTCAAATAATTGTCCCTTTAAACTGTTATACATTGAAAGATCCTAGGTTACAAAGACTTACACATGCATAGATCAGTATGATAAAATATGTTATCTGTTCAATGTCATTTGTTTTAGATAACTCATTATTACAATTTTGTAAACTACCAGTTTCTTTTCCTTTTCTCTTTTAGAGGGACAGCTACATGCTCATGTTACCATCCTTCAAAGATGAGAACAAAACAACAAAAATAAAAATAAAACTTTCAAGAGAGAATTGCTCTCAAACTAAATGAATGATGTGAAATAATGGAAAATCTAAAATACATTTCAGTAAAATGAATAGTGTACATATTTAAAATGAAAAGGGAATTTCCTTATAATATTATGTCTTATAAGTAAAAAGGTACTCAAGGTTTGTCTGTTGATTTCATGTATGTGTGCATATGGGTATGAGACTGAAACTTGCCAACTTCTTTAAGAAATGATACAGGCGAATGAAGGATATTTTTATCACCTTTAACCACATACTAAATTATGTGAAAACAATTTCCTTTAGAAGAAATTCAATTTGAAATATTTTTTATTACTGTGAATAAATAGTTGCATGGACTAAACTACTAAAAAAAATCAATATTACTAAATACAGTGTTTCAATGGCACCTCATTAAAATAAACTCATTGAATTTTATTGATATAGTTTTAAACCTGAATTTAATTCTGTTTCATTCGATGACTCCCAATTGCATATTACCAGTGGTGTCTCAGGGGGAAACTGGGGAACAGATTACTACGACTGAAGAAAAGGAAAATAAAACTCTTATGTATATGATTACTAATTTTAATACGCTTTTTAAAAAATTCAGGGTAATATTTTAATAAACATTATAACCAATTTGTCCTTTACCAGGTAAATGAAAAAAAATCTATCTGTGTGCTTCCATACAATGGAATATTCTTCAATTGTAAAAAGAAATACGTAATCGAGCCATAAAAGAAGCATGGAAGGAACTTAAATGTATATTGTTAAGTGAAAGAAATAAGTCTGAAGAGAATAAATACTGTATGATGACAGTAATATGAACTTCTGGAAAAGGTTAAACTTTATTTTTTTGTTCTTTTCATTCATTGTACACAAATGGGATATGACTTTCATTTCTCTGGTTATTCAAGAAGCAGAGTCAGACCATTTACAGAATCATACATGTACATAGGATAACGATGTTTGTCTCATTCTATTATCTTTCCTTCCCCCTGCTCCCTCCACACCCCTCATGTTCCTCTATACAAGCCATCCTTCCTCCACTCTTGCCTCCCCCCCACCATTATGTATCATCAGACAAATCATTTGGCCTTTGGTTTTTTGGGATTGACTTATTTCACTTAGTATGATATTCTCCAACTCTATCCATTACCTGCAAACACCATAATTTTATACTTTATGGCTGAATAATATTCCATTGTGTATATATACACCACAGTTTCTTTATCCATTCATCTATTGAAGGGTATCTAGGTTGGTTCCACAACCTAGCTGTTGAGGAATTGAGCTGTTGTAAACATTCATGTGAGTGCATCACTGTAGTATGCTGATTTTAAGTCTGTTGGGCATAGGCCAACAAATGGGATAGCTGGGTCAAATGGTGGTTCCATTCCAGGTTTTTGGAAGAATCTCCATACTGCTTTCAAGAGTGGCTGCACCAATTTGCAACCACACCAGCAATGTATGAGTGTACATTTTCCCTCAACACCTATTGTTGCTTGTATTCTTGATAATAGACATTCTAATTGGGGCGAGATGAAATCTTAGGGCAGTTTTGATTTTGCATTTTATCTTATTACAAGAGATGTTGAACATTTGTTCATGTATCTGTTGATTGCTTGTAGATCTTCTTCTGTGAAGTATCTGCTCATTTCCTTACCCTGTTTATTGAATGGGTTATGTGTATTCTTGTTGTAAAATTTTTTGAGTTCTTTATAAATTCTAGAGATTAGTGCTTTATTTGAAGCACTAAAGATTTTCTCCTACTCTGTAAGCTCTCTCTTCACATTGTTGATTGCTTCCTTTGTGGAGAAAAAGCTTTTTATTTTGATTCTATCCCATTTATTGATTCCTGCTTTTGTTTCTTGTGCTTTGGAAGTCATGTTAAGGAACTCTGGTCATAAACCAATATGATGATGATTTGGACCAACTTTTTCTTCTATTAGGTGCAGGGTCTCTGATCTAATTCCTAGGTCTTTCATCCATTTTGAGTTGAGTTTTGTGCAGGGTGAGAGATAGGGATTTAGTTTTGTTTTGCTACATATGGATTTCCAATTTTGCCAGCACCATTTGTTGAACAGGCTATCTTTTCTCCATTGTATATTTTTGGCACCTTTGCCTAGTATGAGATAACTGTATTCATGTGGGTTTGTCCCTGTGTCCTCTATTCTGTACCATTGGTTTACCTGTGTATTTTGGTGCCAATACCATGACTTTTTTGTTACTATTGCTCTGTAATATAGGTGATGGTCTGGTATTTCAATACTTCCTGCTTTGGTCTTCCTGTTAAGGATTTCTTTGGCTATACTGAGTCTATTACTCTTCCAAATGAATTTCATGATTGCTTTCTCTATTTCTATAACATACATCATTGGGATTTTAATTGGAATTGCATTGAATTTGTATAGTGCTTTTGGTAGTATGGCCATTTTGACAATATTAATTCTGCCTATCCAAGAACATGGGAGATCTTCCCATCTTCTAAGATTTTCTTTAATTTTTTTCTTTAGTGTTCTGTATTTTTCATTGTAGAGGTCTTTCAATACTTTTGTTAGATTGATTTCCAAGTATTTTATTTTTTTGACTATTGTGAATGGGGCAGTTTTCCTAATTTCTCTTTCACAGGATCCATCCCCTATGAATAAAAATGCATTAGATTTATAAGTATTGATTTTATATTCTGCTACTTTACTGAATTCATTTATGAGTTCTATAAGTTCTCTGGTGGAATTTTTTTGTGTGTGTCCTCTAAATATAGAATCATGTCACCGGCAAATAGTGACAGTTTGATTTCTTCTTTTCCTTTTCGTATCCCTTTAATTTCTTTGACCTGTCTAATTGCTCTGGCTAGAGTTTCAAGGACTACATTGAATAGAAGTGGTGAAGGAGGGCATCCCTGCCTTGTTCCAGTTATCAGAGGGAATGCTTTCAGTTTTTCTCCATTTAGAATGTTGGCCATGGGCTTAGCATAGATAGCCTTTACAATGTTGAGGTATGTTCTTATTATCTCTATTTTTTTCTAGTGTTTTGAACATGAAGCAGTACTGTATTTTATCAAATGCCTTTTCTGCATCTATTGAGATGATCATATGATTCTTATCTTTAATTCTATTAGTGTGACAAATTAAGTTTATAGATTTTCATATTTTGAACCAGACTTGGAACCCTGAGATGAACCCCACATGATCGTGGTGCACTATATTTCTAATATGCTTTGTATGTGATTTGCCACAATTTTTAAAATAATTTTTCATCTATGTTCATCAGGATTTTAAGTCTGAAGTTTTCCTTTTTTTGATGTGTCCTTGTCTGGTTTTGATCAGGGTGATACTCACCTCATAGAATGAGTTTGGAAGGTTTTCCTCCGTTTCTATTCCATGGAATACTTTGAGGAGTATTGGGAATGAGCTCTTCTTTGAAGGTCTTCTAGAACTTGCCTAAGAATCTGTCTGGTCTTGGAATTTTCTTGGTTGGTAGACTTTTCATTGCTTCTTCTATTACATTGCTTGAAATTAATCTGTTTAAATTGTGTATGTCTTCCTGATTCAGTTTGGGTGAATCATATGGCTCTAGAAACCTGTTGATGTTTTCCAGATTTTCTATTTTGTTGGAGTATAGATCTTCAAAATAGCTTCTAATTATTTTTTTGTATTCTAATAGTGTCTTTCATGATATTTCCTTTTTCATCTTGAATTTTAGTAATTTGAGTTTTCTTTTTTCTCTGAATTAGTGTGGCTAAGGGTTAATCAATTCTGTTTACTTTTCAAAGAACCAACTTTTTGTTTTGTCAATTTTTTGAATTGTTTCCTTTGTTTCAATTTCATTGATTTCAGCTCAGATTTTAATTATTTCCTGTCTTCTACTATTTTTGATATTGATCTGTTCTTCTTTTACTAGGACTTTGAACTGTAATATTAGGTCATTTATTTGTTGATTTTTTCTTCTTTTATTGTATGTGCTCCTTGCAATGAATTTTTGTCTTAGAACTGCTTTCATAGCATTCCAAAGATTTTGATATGTTGTATCATTGTTCTTATTACCTACAAGGAATTTTTTCATCTCCTTCCTGATGTCTTCTGCTATCCATGCATCATTCAATAGCATATTATTTAGTTGGCAGGTGTTGGAGTAGCTTCTATTTTTTTATTTTATCTATGATTCTAATTTTATTCAATTATGATCTGATATAATATAAGGTAATATTTCTTTCTTTTTTTTTAGTATTTGCTAAGAGTAGCTTTGTGGCATAACATATGGTCTATTTTAGAGAAGGATTCATGTGCTGCTGAGAAGAAAGTGTATTTGCTCATTGATGGATGGAATATTCCATATATGTCTGTTAAGTCTAAATTGTTGATTGTGTTATTGAATTCTATGGTTTTCTTGTTCAATTTTTGTTTGAATATCTATCCAGTGGTGAGAGAGGTGTGTTATAGTCACCTAGTATTATTGTCTTGTGTTATATTTGGTTCCTGGAATTGAGAAGGGTTTGTTTGACATATTTGGATGCTCCATTGTTTGGGGCATAAATATTTAAAATCATTATGTCTTGTGGATTTATTCTTCCCTTAAGCAGTAAGAAATGTTCTTCTTTATTGCTTCTGACTAACTTTGGCTTCAAGTTTGCATTATCTGATATGAGGATAGAAACCCCACTTTTTTTATTGAGTCTGTGTGTGTGGTATGTTTTTTCCTATTCTTTCATCTTTAGTCTGTGGGTGTCTTTTCTATGAAATGAGTCTCTTGAAAATAGCATATTGTTGGGTCTTTCTTTTTAATCCAGTCTGCCAGTCTATGTATTTTTATTGATGAGTGTAGGTCATTAACATTCTGTGTTATTATTGAGATATGACTTATATTCCTGGTCATTTTGGCTTATTTTTGTTTTTTAACTTGACTTGGTTTCTCCTTTATTTGGTTTTTTGTTTAGGATAATTTCTCCCTTTGATGACTTATAGTGTTGTTTTTCATTTCTTCCTCATGGAATGTTTTACTGAAAATGTTCTGTAGTGCTGGCTTTCTATTTGTAAATTCTTTTAACTTTTGTTTATTGTGGAAGGATTTTATTTTATCATCAAATCTGAAGGTAAGTTTGGCTTGGTATGAGATTCTTGGTTGGCATTCATTTTCTTTTAGTGTTTGAATTTATTTTAGTGTTGTTCCAGGCCCTTCTAGTTTTTGTGGTCTGGACTGAGAAATCTGTTAATATCCGTATTGGTTTCCCCTTATATGTAATCTGATGCTTTTCTCTCTCAGGTCTTAAAATTCCATCTTTCTTTTATATGTTAGTTATTTTCATTATAATGTGCTTTGTTGAGGATCTGTTGTACTTTTGTACATTTGGTGTCCTGTAAACCTCTTGTATTTGATTTTCCATTTCATTCTTCAGATTTGGGAAATTTTCTGATATTATTTCATTGAATAGATTATTCATTCCTTTGGTTTGTATCTCTGTGCCTTCCTCAATTCAAACAATTCTAAAATTTTGTCTTTTCATGATGTCCCATAGTTCTTGTAGGTTCCATTCATGATTTCTCACCATCTTTTCTGTTCGGTCAACTTTGTTTTCAATATTAAATATTTTGTCTTTATTGTCTGAGGTTCTGTCTTGCAAGTGATCTAGTCTGTTGGTTATGCTTTCTATTGAGTTTTTGATTTGTTTTATTGTTTTCTTCATTTCAAGGATATCTATTTTGTTTTTTTTTTCTTTCCCCAGAATCTTTGTCTCTTTATTAAAATCATGTTTTTCTTCCTGCATTTGCTCTTTTAACTGTTTATTGGTGTGATCATTCATTGCCTGCATTTGCTCTCTTATCTCATCATTTGATTCTTGGATCATTTTAATTATGTACATTTGGAACTCCTTTTATGACATTTCTTCTACCATGCTATCATTGGATTCTATTGATATAGTATCTAGGTTTGTTTGGGACACTTTCTTCCCTTTTTTTTCATGTTGTTTTTGTACCTTCCCCTCTGGCAGAGGGAATCTGAGGTATTGCAGTTTTCCCCCTATAGGCTTATAGTGTCCCTGTAGGTTTCCAATACCTCACCTTAAAGTGGAAGATCAATATTAGCAGTACCCGATACAAACAATATGCATCCTTTGCCCAAATAGTCCCTATTAAGATATTAACAGTATTGACTTAATAAACAGAGATGAGGAGTTCGATTATTATCTATAGCATAAATAATAATCCACTATTTCTAATGGTGGACAAAGAGTATGGGGGGGTGTAGAATGTAATGTTAATGAGATAAGAAGTGAGTCTATAGTGGCACTATGTTATTGGAATAGTGAAAGTGGAATCAACAGAAATTGGTTGTTAGCATGAGAAAAGGGAGAGAGAGAAAGAGTCTCCAAGGAAACAGATAGATAAGAGGAAAATAGAGTGAGATAAATAATAAAAAAAGAAAAGTAGGAATAATAGTAGGAATAATAGAAATAATAGGAATAATACTACTAATAAAAAAATTCTACAATAAAACTATACTGTACTCTTCAAACCTCCTAGTTTTCAGTAGCCTGATGCCTGAGAGGTACTTGATAATGTGGTGTCCCAAGAAGGGACTGGCCCACTAGGGATGGTGACCTCCAGGTTTCAAATAACCCATGATAGTGGTAAGAGGTGACCCCACGTGTTGGTAAATGTCCAGATGCAGTGTGGTCTCTGACTGTGTGCGGCCTGGGCATCACTGGAGTTGCATGAAGGTTGTCAATTAAACCCTACTCGTGGTAAATGTCACCCGTTGGGTGTCGGGATATGGAGTAGGTGAAACTTAGGAGATTTGCTTAAAGCAAAGTGGAAGTATTCTGCATGACGATGAACCTGTAGGTGTCTGACACTATGCACATGTCAAAACCCAAACAAGTTTATAGCACCAAGAGCGAACCCTTTGCTGGCCACTCGTAATACACATACTATTATATTGTTTTATAGAACACAGAATGTTACAACACAATCTATACTTATGAAGGAACCTCCTTGAGGACCTGGAGATGAGGTGTTTGTAGATGAATGGCATCTGTATGAGCAAAGGCTAAAGGAACAGCACATGCGCTGTGCCGTTGACCAAGTTGTCTCCCACGGGGCTACAGATTGGCAATTTGAATACAGTTTTTTATATGCATTTGGACTGGACAAGTAAATATGTGAACCAGATTTCTCACTGTGGAATGGGAGGCTCCAACAAACTAGAAATGACCCATGTGGCAATGGGATGGAGCTAGAGACATCATTAAGCACTCTCGTCTATCTTAATATAGATACAGATGGTCAGACTCTAGAACTTAACAGAAAAGATATGAAATGAATCTGGAACATCCCACAAGAAAGGAAAGGCCAAAAAAAAAATTATTATAGGTGTATGTCAAAGGGACATAGGCATCTATAGAAAGGGATCTCAATGGTCAAAACTAGAAAAAAATTGAGCAAGAAAGTAACTAAGGAAGAGTTGAATTTATAACCCAAATAACAAAACAAATATCCTTGTGTATATAATGGCAAAAATCAATTTTCGAGTAAATAAATAAATGAAGGAGAATAGACAGATCTTCCATGCAGAATAATTCCAAATCATCCATGTAGACACTTTTGAAACTTCTTAAGCATGGATGCACATATTAACTTCCAAAGATACAGAAGAGGAAATATACAGCTTCAGGTAGGACTAACCTGACAAAGACAACCTTGGCCAGGTGATCAAGGTCAATATCAATAGTGACAATTAATGTTTACAGAGTGTACTATTGGGATGAGGTAACGATATTTTCTATAGAAATTGCACTGCCCTCCCCATGATCTAAACCCCAAATTCCTTTATCAAATCAAAAGAAAGAGAAAAAGTTCAGACAGAGCCCAGTGAGTAACATTCTACAGAATACCTTACCAGTACTGTTAAAACTGTTAAGGTCATCAATGAAAAGGAGAATCAAAGAAATTATCACAGCTCATGAAGACAAAGGGGACATGATAATTAATCATGTAGTAATCTCAATGGATTCCTAGAACAACAACGAAAACTTTAGATGTGTTATAAGAAAATCTGAACAAAGTATAGGGTTGATAATAGCGTATCAACATTGGCTCATTAATTGCAAAAAATGTGTTATATAATGTAGCAAATTAGTAAGGGAAACTAGGCATATGGTATATGGGGACTCTGTAATATCTTTAAATTTTTCTTGTATATAAAAATTAAAAGGTTATCTTTAAAAATATGGTCTATATTCTATCCTCAAAGAATATCAATAATATATAGACATTCCTTTAAATGATTTTCTTTAAATTTTTTGACATTACAATGATGCAAAATTATTACACGTTTACTAGAAACTGTACCTCAGATTTTAAGATTTTATCTTTCTTGTGCTGGAAATCTGGTGCAATGTTCTTTCTGATACTGAGGCATGGCAGCAAGCCATGGTGTCCAGTCAGCAATGTGATTGCAAGGGCATACAACCAAGCTGTACTCTACAAAGTACTGCACTTAATAATATGTATGGAACGCCCAACATTTCTTATAAAATAAATTTTGTGTTATATGATTTTGCCCAAGTACAGGCTTAGGTAAGTGATCTGAACACATTCAGCGTAGGCTAAGCTAAATTATGAAATTCAGTATGTTGAGTGTATTAAATTCATTTTGACGTAGGATGTTTTAAATGGGACATAGTTCCATTTAAGTCAGGGAGCAACTGTGATCTGAGCAGGTAACTATCTGGATAGTTCCTTAAAATTTGATTTAATTGAAATTTATAATAACATGAGGCTTTTCCTTGAATTCCTTTACTTTGTTCTTTATGCTGACCTAAAATGTTGCCACTTGATCTAATTATTGCTACAAATTGAATGAGTTCGGTGGCAATAAGTTCCCTTCTCTTTTAAGAGAAGTTCACCAAGAATTTCATTCAACTAAGTTTGGAGCTTATTATAACTAAGGTTCTCTCTATATCTATGTATATGAATCATAAAATAGGTTAGGAAGAATAGAATACAGCATGTATCCTTTTTCACCTATAGTGTGACAACTGCCCATCAATCACAGGAGAGATGGTAGAGGTCAAATGTGAATCTAACACAATGGGATCGAGTTGTTATTTTAATAAATTTTATTAAGCCTCTACAAGATCCCTTCTTGGTCTTCTACATTTTAGAAGATCAACTCAACTGTAAATATATGTTTCAAATATTTCCTGTTAGAAAGATACATGATTAATTTATCTGATTGACTTTAGCTGGATTTCTAACATGGGCCAGGCAATTCTATAGGAGAGAAGCATCCGGGAACAGAGCACACACAGACTCCCGCATATGTGATTCATTTTACTGTGCATCTTTCATTATTGGCCATTTTACATATGGATTTTAAAATCAGGACATTAGGGAAAGTAGGAGCATTTTAAGTTTGGTTTGTTGGGTTGTTTTTCTTTTCGTGGTGATCATCAAACCCAAGGCCTTCCTCACACAGGCTGGCCAAGCACACCACTTCTGGGCTGCATCCCAGTTGTGAATTTTCACATACTTCCTCTCCTGGGCTTCCTGGAATTCTATGAGTATGGAAAATGTGTAATCAGAACTTGTTCCTCTAGAATCTAAGGTGCTAAAAATCTTTAAACCACTCAAATTTTGAAAGTGAGAGAAAGTAGCAATGAACTCCTTGAGTCACCCAGAGCCAGAAGCATGAGGAGGTGCCCTTCTGTATGGTGCTTCCAGGGACCCCGGCACTGTCTGGCACTTGTGTTATGGACTTCTGGTCTCCAGAACCATGAGTAAATCGAAGCCACCCAGTCTGTGATATTTTTTTAACAGCAGTTTCAGGAAACAAATATGTGTATAATTATAATTTTTAAATAAAAAAAATAAGCCAGGTCTAAAGACAACTGAATATAATTGTTAATCTACAAACTCAACTTCATTGATGAGAAGGCAATGTTGAGAGAATAGTAACTTGCATAATCATTAATTAAATAATTAAATGATTAAAAATTAGTAATGACCAGCAATGATTTCATAGCAATAAAATTATATCTATAACTTTATCTATATATATATCAAGCTGTACACAATTACAAGTTTTTGTATATATTTTCATGGCATTCACTATTCTTGCCTTCATTTTGACAAAATTGCTAATTATATTCTCATAATTAATTAATTTGTGTCTTCTTGGCAATAATGATATAAACTTTTAAAATGTTAAAGATATCTTTGAAATACTTACATGTGAAGGATTATAAATAGTAAGAAATGATATCCCCAATCTATAAAATTGTAATATTGCTCGTATTAGTGAACTTTTTTGCTGCTATGTCCTAAAGACATGACAAGAATAATTAGAGGAGGAAAAGTTTATTTGGGGGCTCATGTTTTTAGGAGTATTAGTCTTTAGGTGTCCGACTCTATTCCTCTACACTCAAGGTGAGGAAGAATATCATGGCAGAAAGATGCAGAGGAGAAAGCAGCTCAGGATATAACAAACAGGAAGTAGAGGGAGCCCGGCTCACCAGAGACAAACTACAAACCCCAGAGATACTCCCTGAAGTTACCCACCTCCTGCAACCATTTCCTACCTGCCTATAGCTACCACCCAGGTAATTCCCACCAGGGTATTAATACACCGATTAGGTTAAGGCTCTCATAACCCAATCATTTCCCCTCTGAGTTTTAATTGTATTCTCACACATGAGCTTTTGGGGAACACCTCATATTTAAACCATAATGTGGATTCAGAAAACATGTAAATTAAAGTATAAATATTAAAAATATGATCCCTTATGTTTTCCCAAAATGTTATTGTTCTTGAAAATTTTCAAAAATTATGTCTTACTCTTTAATAAAAAATAAAAATTAATGACAGTGAAATAGTAAATCAAAATTTCATTCAGATAAACCTAAAATTTTAATTAATTCCTGAGAAAGTAACTAAGTTTGTTTTAGTCAGATTTTTTGCTGTTGTGGCCAAATGGTCTGACCAGCACAATCATAGAGGAAGAAAGGTTTATTTGAAGGTTCACAGTTTCAGGGATTTTAGTCCATAGAAGGCCTGCTCCATTCCTTAGGTCTCAAGGTGGGGCTGAACATCATGGTGGAAGAGAGTGGCAGACAGAAGCAGCTCACATTACCAGGAAGCAGAGAGAGAGAGAGAGAGAGAGAAGGAGACTCCACTCTCCAGATACAAAATATATACCCCAAAGCCATGCCCCATTTTCAATCTCCTCCAGCCACACCTTAACACTTCAATTAATCCCATCAGGGATTAATTCACTGATTGGGTTAAGAGTCTAACAACCCTATCATTTCTCCTCTGAACCTTCCTGCATCCTCTCACTTGTGAGTTTTTGGGAGTCTCCTCACATCTAAAATATAACAAAGTTCAATAAAGTACCTTTACATAATCCCAGTACTCATGATGAAGCTTACGTGTTAATGTAAATTTTTGAGATGGTAGTCCTGTTCTGCTTGAGTCTAAATACAGAAGTTTCAGTCCATTTGAATGGAAATATGTATTAAGTTTTGTACTTTGTTGGAGGTCCTTGTGCAGGGTTCAGTTGGTGCTGTCCAAAGCAAGCTCAACATACTCTGCATACACAAGTGGACTGTGCATCAGACAACTTGGCCAGTGAATCTAGAGTTATGTGACTTGCATAAGTCACCATTTTCCTATGGATGTGACACCATCTTTTAATGAATATGTCTCCTTAAGTATTACAATTTTTGATATTTCCATTTTCCAGAATATGTTGGGAACTATGAAGTTTTCATCAAATTTGATCCTCTAAATATTTGAAAGATATTTCTTAGTCTTTAAAAAATTTATGCTTTCTTTATTTTCTTGTTAGAAGGAGACAAAAATTTCATTGTAACCTATTTTAAATAATGTAGATCATTTTGAAATATAGAAATATAGAACTTTACTTTTTATAAAACCTTAAATATATTCAGTCTCCAAGGATTGCTAAACATCTATATTAACTGAAATGAGAGAAATATTTTTGAAGGGAAAAAAATTACCCAGGCATAAGAAACTAATTGAAGGCAAGTTAAATTTTATATTTATTTTGACATTCTCCAAGTTATACAAATTTATAGTGTTGTGTTGTTCTGAACCTTTATTGTGCACCAGAAAAAGTGTGTGTGTGTGTGTGTGTGTGTGTGTGTGTGTGTGTGGTTAAGGGGAAAGGGAATGATTAAGAATAGAACAAAAATGGTTTCCATTCAATCTTTTGTCTCCTTCAGAGAAACAAAGAATGAGTATTGTTGCTAAACTTTAAATTTGCACATCTTCTTTGACTCAGTTTACGCTCTTCCAGAGAGATACCAAGTTTTTACAATACAGAAGGAATTCTCACCAGTGTCCTGATGCACTAGCTGTACCTTTAAACTGCTTTTTCTATTCCAATTGTCTTTATTTTGCTTTGAAACTCAATCTGTAAGTCTCAAATCTAAGAAAACAATAATCTCTATACTGTAACCTAAAACTTACTTACCTAAGTAGACAAAAATATACATAGGTGGGTGGGTAGGTAGGTAAGTAGTTAGTGGGTAGATAGATTACATAGATGATAGATAGATAAATAGATAAAATATAGGTAGAGATGCATTATTATAGATAAGCACATTTTGGTGTTTGTGAGAATATTTTTCTAAAATATACTGTCATACTTCGGATTTCATTTCATTAAAATTTGACATTGCATCTATTTCAACAGATAAAATCAGAGCTTTTCCTGTGAAGATAATGACACCACACATTCTTATCTTGGGAGAATACGTTTAGATAATGGTAGAGGAAAATGGATAAGTCATCCAGCTCTGGTATACAGTTAAAATAATGAACAGGCACCTTGAGAAATAACTTTGTATGTAATGAAATGAGTACAAGTGTTTCCATTATATTTACTGCAGCTACATATAACACCTTCCACTTAGTTCTTTAATTTCTATTCTTAAAGTTATAATGTTTCCAAGAATTGATTTTGTTGAACAGTTTGTTTATGGAAGTGGTGGTGTCTGCCAAATTAAACCATTTCTAAGAAGAGTGCTCATTTATCTTCCTTGGATTTCAACCAAACACATTTCAGAGATAATGACATAATGTAACTGCAAAATTTTAACTTGACTGGCATAAGGTTTAAGTAGAAATATTCCATCTACATATATATTTATATCTCTATCCATATCCATATCTACTAGGCATGCTGCCCATTTTTTAAGATTCTCTTCCTTAAGGTAGTGGATCTTAATTTTGTCTGCATAGTGGAATCACTGGGGAAGCTTGAAAAGATACCAGTATCTTCCATCCCTAGAATTTCGGATTAGTTGGTTATAGTCATTTGTTCATGGGTACTGAAATTTTTAAAAGCTTTCTTAGTGATTCTAATGTCCTATGAAATTATTGAATCAGTGCCTTAGTATATGTCAAGAAGGTTTTAGGGAAGAAGATGGTATCTTTGCTTTTATGGATGTTTCTTTGGGATGACTGTGTCTGAACATTGTTGCTACCTTCTTTGAACATGTTTTAAGGTAATGAATTTTATGGCACAAATATATTATGTTAGTTGTTATAAATCTATAATTTAAATTCATTATTTAAAACTACTTTGATTTATTTATGGTACCCAATCCATAAAGCTGTTACTTCCAAATTTTTAACTTCTTCATAAATACTAACTGCTATATTGATGTTAAAGAGGCATATTTATTAATAGAAATTGAAATAGAGCAATATACTGGTAAATATTTAATAACCATCACTTCGAGGAAAAGGCTCTGATTTATGCTTTTTTATGATTTCCATGGCCATTTATTTCAACCATGCCTATTTTCAAGCTACCACATGATGTCAACCAGCTCACAAAAATTCTGGTAATTTAATAGTCAGCTCTTGCAAGCCTGGAACTGGCTCCAGAATATGCCACTGGAGTGATACTGCATATGTCTAGCCTTCTGTAGAATACTAAATATTCTTACAGAAATATGTCACTTCATTTTCAGATATACACGATGGTAAAGTAGCAGTGCAGTTAGTTCTAATTCATGGAGGAAAAATAAGAAGCTGCAGGAAGATTCATATTGCTCAAATCAAGTCGGACGGCAGCAGCCAATGAGTGAGGCCGAACACTTTCTATGGGTTAGGGGCCGTTCTTCTTGCAATAGATTCCTAATGGCCTCTCTCCCTCAAATACCAGCCAGTACTTTGAAGCAGTCACAGTCTCAACAGGGAATAGATGGAAAACACAAAAAGTGTGGTCAAAAGGTAGTTTAATAAAGAAACTATTCAAAAGAGCTATAAGCAGATTAAAGGACAGCAAAGAGAATGATGGATCACCCTAGTTCTCTCAGTGTCAAGAAACTGTTATCCTCAGTTATAAAAGTGGCATGCAGAAGTAATTTTGTTGTTACAATGGTAAATAGGGAAATTAGAGAAACTCGCAAATGGAATAACCTAGAATCCATCTGCTCTGGATCTGATAGAGATGGAGGAATGGTAGTCCTGTTGCTGGGTGAACAGTATTTTCCTTTTCCTGAATGGAATGGAAGACCTTGGCACAGCAATGCCTTGATATTATCATAGTGAAGCAAGCCTTATTAACAAGAGAAAAACTACTGGAAGGTCCTCTACCCTGCAGAGTCTTCAAGTTCCAAGTACATTGCTAAAGAGCACCAGAAGTATCAGTTCTTCCCATTCCCAGTGGGAAGGTTTGGGATGTCACCATCTTGAAAATCTTTAATCAGTTTCTTGATTGTTCCTTTTGAAAGTTCCTCATTAATAACTGAAGCAAATGGCCTTACCAACTCATAGTCTTCAAATCTACATCTTGCCTGTGTGTCTGTCTCAAAGGCCTGGGTCCTGTTCATATTTCTACTCATTAATGTAACTTCTTCCTTCCTGATATCTCCCTCATATACAAGTTTAGATAAAGAGTGAATTATAGCAATAAGAGCCTGGTTGGAGACTAGGAGGTTCCTCACTGTAATAAAGATTGTCATGACTTCTCTCAGTCCAAGGACTATAGCAGAAGGCCTTGGAATTCTGTATCATTCTGGTAATAGGATTGCCATTCCTCTATCTCTATCAGATCCAGAATAGTTGAGTGCTATGTTTTTCCATTTGCAAGTTTCTCTTTTATGTGTTTTTCATCGAATTAATTTTCTTGAAACACAATTGAGCTGTGAGCAAGCATATCAATACTGCATTTTACATGTCTTGAATATAGCATGGTTACTGATATTTGCTTTATGTTTTTACCTTTGTTTTAGTTGTTTAAGAAGGTAAGTAGGTCAATATACATATGTATTTAATACCTAAAAACTTAGATATTACTAACTAAAAGGAATGTCTGATATTAAGAAAAATTATACTGTTTGAATTGCAGATTTACAAAGGTAAGCATCTCATTACTCAGACCGATTTTATTGAGGTGTGAGAAAGAAGGGGCATCTTTGAATTAACACTATTACTTTCAGAATGGAAGTAGTAATAATTCATATTTGGATGAGTATGCTATATATGCAGCTCTTAATTTCATGACATGGTAAAAACAACAACAACAACAACAAAAAAAAACCCTTCATTTTTCTTTGGTTATCAAGAATTGTTGACAGTGGAGACAAGAATAATATTAGTATGATTTTCTGTGTGTTATGTAGATGGTCTTAATGAGTTCATGATATTAATATTATCATACCTGAGATTGAAAAGTGAATAGGATAGCCTTAAGTCTTTGGTATAAACACATATTTTAAATGAATAGGTAATAGGCTAATAATAAAATAAAAGCATAATATTCACAATTCGAAATGACCAACATTATCAATTTAATTCCTTAAGTTCTTTGGGCAAGTGTTGATTGTATTCATCTGTTATATCTATTTTTCTTAGTTGTTTGACAAATATATAACCTTGACAGGCAAAAAACTTGAACAGTTAAATTGAAGCCTCAAAGCACATACCAGTTTATTAATTTTGAACCACAAAGTTAAAATATCTGCAGCATGATAATTTTTATTCTCAACTGATGTCTCTTGGTCTGAAAGTTAAGTTTCACAAGATGCCTCTGAGGGTCGTAAGACCTGAAGTCTTCTCCAAAAGTCTCTGGAGAGGAGACAGGGAGTCAACAGCACTTATTGATTTCTTCTTCTGGGGAGAAGTTGAAGCCACAAACCTGGTAAGTTTTGTATTCCTTGAAATGTGATTTTGGGTTCCTGGGAGGCTTTTGTGGAATGGATGTCTGAGGCTTGTATAGGAGCAGTGCCACACATCACTGAGAAATGTGGCATTTTCCTGTACAGACTGCCAAAGTTTTCTTCCTACTGAATCCTAGTATTCTTTTGCCTGCCTGGATGATAACTGGTGCCTTTATAAATGTACATCTCCACAATTCTATTCAGCAACATGATTAGAAGTTATTGGCAAAATATTAGTTGATGACTACTGCTAAAATTATATGTATTTTAATGTGTAAATGTGGGACTAATTCTTAAATATTCTCTTGAATGATTTAGACAGGATTCCAAATGATATTTAAGTTAGATTTCCTTAAAAAGAAGCAAAATATCCTGAATCTAACTATTTACACAAAAATCTGGAAGAATGCACTGAAATATAGAATTAGAGAGATACTTCTTACAAAATCAAAGGAAAAGCTTACTAGAATTCAGGTAGAAGAAGGTCCAGGTTAGCTCATGGCTGCCAGCAGCAGCAGATTCAATGCTTCTTATTCAGGTCACTGTTACTGTAGTCAAACAGAATTCGTCATTGACAATATTCTTTCCTCATATTATTTGATATAAGATTTTACTGCCACAGGACATAGTATTTGGGGTGACTGATTAACATGCCAAAATTATGGTTGGGGCATGACTCTGGAGCTGGTTTGCTTGTGCATTCCAACACCAACTCTGTGCAAAGGCCAATTTACAATGGCAAACTTCACCGAGAAAAACCAAAGAGAAATACTTCCTCTGAAAAATACTAAAGAAAATATTTGTATATTTCCAAAATATATTTTTTTGCTCAGTATTATTCCTTTCCATGGAAAATTACAATGATCTATATTATTCTGTCAAGAGGAAAAAAAAAAAAAGATATGGACTGTCTGCAGGCTGCTATGTTGAACATTTAAGAAGTGTGGTTTACAGGGCTAGAAAAGATCATTTAACGGATTTTATCACCTATCCCATATACATATGAATAATCCTAACCGTGAATCCATGTTTGCATATTTGTTAATCAACTTTAGTTTCACCTCCTGAAACAGAGACTCTTCTCCTGATGCCTAGAGTTAGGCTTCATTTCCGGCTGTCCTGGCAGGGCCCTGTGACTCAGTGGCAATGTGAGTGGACGTGGTCTGACAGGTTTCCAGGCTGACCTGCCTGATCCTCTCTGCTCAGACCCCAGGTCTGGTCCTCGAGGCTCATTCCCTTTTTGACTGACAGTAATGAACATAACCCACAGAGCAATTTTGGTAACCACATATGGAAGACAGCAGAGCTGCCAACCACCAGGACTGCTTACTCTGCTGAGGAACAAATGGTCCTTCCACCCCACCTCCTTGAATTCACACCTGAGCCAGAATCTCCGAATTATGTTTGTACTTTTATTTCTTGGTAGATATATTTATTTCAGCAGCGGTAGTTAACCTGCTTAATACACCACATAAAATTTATTGTACATTGTTGAGTTGGCTCTTTTAAAACACTTATTTTATATCCTTATACATTTCTGAGAATTCTTTGTAATAGTAAAGATGACATCTTAAAATCAATTGATGCCTTCAGAATGGTGCCCAGCTTCTAGCCGAGGCTTCTTGGATGATACCCAAACTTATGAGATTCATGTACCATTGTCCCTTGGTATCAGTGGAGATTGATTCCAGGACTCATCCCCAGTCTCTCCACGGGAACCCAAATCCACAGATGCTTACACCCTTTATATAAAATGTCATAGTACTTACCTACAGTCTATGCACATCCTTCAGTATATTTTAAACTATCCCAAGATGACTTATCATACTTAATACAATGCACACGTTATGTAAATAATTGTGATACACTATATTTTAAGGAATGATGACAAGAAAAAGAGTGTACATATTCAACACTGATGGAATTTTTAAAAATATTTTTGATCAACAGCTGGATGAATCTGGATGCAGAACGCATGGATATGGAGAGAAATCTGTGCTACACATAAAATAAAGATTTTATTTGCCAAAGTTCCAGAACCCACTGTGTGTTCAGCAGAGTATCTTTCCCTGAGTGTAATAGAAGTATGTTTGATAAATAAAATTCATTTATACCACGGAATGAGAAAGGATGGAAGAAATTGTCACAAACTATTCTGCAAAGAAGCCATTGGTTCTCTGCTCTTCTGCCACTTCCCATCCTGCATTATTTTCCCCACAGAAGTAAGAAAATTCCCTTGGAATTACTACCCAGCTCCACTGCAGTATAATATTATAAAGGGAAAATGTATGCTTTCTTATGTTCCTTCTTCCTTCCTGAGCTCTCTCACCCCCACCTGCTGTGTAGTGCTGAACACAGAAAGAACAGGTCACATCTAAATCCTAGAGGAATGAGGAGTGAGTTCACACTGAGAGTTTTTTAAACAGATTGAAGTATTATGAAACATAAAAGCAACTATAACTGACTAAAATATTATGCATTATAATATCAAAGAACACATACTCTTTATAATCATATTTTACTATTTTATTTGAAAAATAACGTTTTACTAAGAAGGAGCCTCTCTGGAAAGAAAGATAACAAACCTCAAAATCATATTTGAAGTCTACTGTCTTGGCTTCTTTTATGGAATAGGACAACAGCAATTTTAATATCAGAACTGAAGGGATCATTTTGGGCAGGGGCCCTTTGTGGATTCCCCAAAGTGAAGAACTTGTTGGCACCAGGTTGAGAACAAAAGGAGGAGTTTTTCATGAAAATCAGTGACTCAGCAGTGAGGTGCTGAGGAAGATCTTCATATTCTGCTCATTTAGACTCCCAAGGAGGCCAGTTTTGTCTTTCTGAATCAGGAAAGGAGCTGACAAATTGAGATTTCTTCCTTTGTTTCTATTATTTTTCCCCTTTGCTCTTTTGATTATATATTTTCAAATAACTTCTTTCTTATTAAATTTTTAATTTTTTAAAATTTGTTCTAATTAGTTATACATGACAATGCAATGCATTTTGACATATTGTACACAAATGGAGCACAATTTCTAATTCTACTGCCTATACACAGTGCAGAGTCACACTGGTAGTGTAGTCATACATGTATACAGGGTAATAATGTGCATCTCATTCCAACATCCTTCCCATCCCTACACCTCCTCACTCCCCGCTGCTCAATCCAAAGTTTCTTCACCCCCACACTCCCCACATTATGGATCAGTATCCACTTATCAGAGAAAATATCCATCCTTTGTTTTTGGGGGTTTGGCTTATTTCGCTTAGTATGATATTCTCCATCTCCATCCATTTATCTGCAAATGCCATAATTTCATTCTTCTTTAAGACTGCGTAATATTCCATTATATATATGCTCCACATTTCCTTCATCCATTCATCTGTTAAAGTGTATCTTGGTTGGTTCCATAGTTTAGCTATTGTGAATTGAGCTTCTATAAACATTGATGTGGCTGCATCATTGTAGTATGCTGATTTTAAGTCCTTTGGGTATAAAACTGGAGTGATATAACTGGATCAAAGTTTTCTGCGGAATTGTCATACTGTTTTCCATAGTGGTCGCACCAATTTACAGTCCCGACAGCAATGGATGAGTGTACCTTTTCCCCCACACCCTTGCCAACACTTATTGTTGCTTAAATTTTTGATAATTGCCATTCTGACTAGAGGGAGATGAAATCTTCAAGTAGTTTTGATTTGCATTCTCTAATTGCTAGAGATGTTGAATATGTTTCAAGTTTGTTGATTGATTATCAGGTAACTTTAAATTCATCTTTCGTTGGATCAGTTTCGCTGTCAATAGCCTCTATTGCACTTTTTATTTTGTTCTTCTGGACTTCTGTTTGATCTTTTAATCATTATTAGTATTTCAATCTCCATTAAGTTTCACATTTTGGAGACTTACTGTCTTCCTTATTTTTGTTGAACTGCTTCTCTGTGTTTTCCTGAGGTTTGCTGAGCTTCCTTAAAACAGGAATTATTTTCCAGACTATTTCTACATCTTCCTTTCTTTAGAGTCAGTCACTGACATTTTGTTTTGTCCTTCTGATGATGTCATGTTTCCCTGGTTGATTTTTATCTTTATTGACCTTTGGTATTTACCCTGTTGAAGAAGGAGATACATTTTCCAGTCTTCACAGTGGCATTGTCTGGGATCACTCTTCAGCTGTCATCCCATCCAGGGGTTCAGTACAGGTGGCAGGTGTGGTCTTTAAGCCTGGGACCACGTATGTGTGTTTGGTGCCAGAAATTCAGTGCTGCTGTGGCTGACACAGGGCTAGGACTCACCTGAAATCCAGATACCTGTTGCAGAGGGCTGTCCAGAGCCTGAAGCCACTGAAGGACTGCCAGTGTGATCTCACCTGGTGACAAAACAGATGTGGAGGCTCAGTCTGTGAATTTGGATGTGGAACCTTTAACTCTGAAACTGGAAACCAAAATAAATATTTTCTCCTTTAAGTAGTTTCTATGATTCTTTAGTCAAACACACACACACACACACACACACACACACACACACACACATAGACATTCATGCACTTTGCATGGTGCTGATTTTACAATTGTGGACCTGGTGCTGTGATCTGGGGCAAAGTCCTGATCTCATGTCCCTGTCTTTCCTCCAAGTGGATTGCATCTCTCTCCCCAGTGTGCAACAAAATTAATGGCAGCACAATCAATAAAAATTATTTTTCCTGCCTTCTTCAATGCATCTTTTCCATCACTGTGCTAAGCAGGTAGTGTAATTTCTTGTTTCTTAGCTCTTGTCAAGGTATTTTGTTCATGGAAAGCTGATAAAATTGATGTTTTTAGCAGGGAATCACTGCAGAGACCTAGTCTCCCTTCATGCTCTGATCCTTCCATTTGTAATCCTTTAGAGCAACAGAAAAAAACATTTAGGAGTGGGAAATTATGTTTGAGAGCTGCGATGGTTAATTTAAATTGTCAACTTGATTGAATTAAGAGATGCCAGTGATTAAGAGGCTTCTGGGTGTGTCGATGAGGGCTTGTCTAGGAATGACTGGAGTGTGGGATAGTGAACTGAAGAGGAGCGCTATGCATAGGCAGCACTGCCCAATAGGATGGTGGTTTGGATGAAATAAAAGCTGAAAATACAAGGCAGCAGATGCAGGTGCAAGCTCAGCTCTTCTTGAATGGGTTCTTGATTGCTGCTTGTATCCCCTGAGGATATGGGACTCTGCCTTCTTTACTCTTTGAAGCAGACTCTGCCAGTGATTCTCCAGGTAATTTCCAGAAGCCTTGGTCTTGGACTAGGATAGCACTGTTGATCCCTCTTGTTCCGAGGCCTCCGCATTTTGGACTGTCAGCTACTGGTTCTTCCAACTCTCCAGATGCAGAAGGTCCTGGTGGACTATCCAGTTTCTGGTTGTATAAGTCAATCTAATAAATTCCTTTTTTATAATCATATTTCCTGTTGATTCTGTTCCTCTAGAGAACCCTGACTAATACATTTAGTAGCATGTACTAACAGGAAAAAATAGTTGAAAAATTAATTTGACTATTTACTAACCAGAAATAATGATCTACTCTGAAAAGTAAGTGAAGAGTAGGTTCAAAGACAACAGGCAGATTGAATATTTAGTGGAAGTAAATCATAAATATAAGCTGTAAAAAGCTGCCACACTTTCTCATTAAGAATGATAAATATTGATCCTGATGGGTTGACTTGCTCCTGTAATTCCAGAGACTAGGGACGCTGAGGCAGGAGGATGTGCAGGTTCAAACCCAGCCTCATCAACTTAGCAAGACCTTAAGTAATTAAGAAAGACACTGTCTCAAAATAAAGAAAATTAAATAAAAGTCAGGGGATCTGGCTTGTTGGTGGTTAAGCATCCCTGGATTCAATCCTTGGTACTGGTACCAAAAAAAAAAAAAAAAAAAAAAAAGAAAAGAAAAAATTAAATGGAGAATAGCAGTTAGTGTTTAAGAGTTCCTAAAGAAAGGAACCTAATTACAGTTGGAAAGGTGAATTATTCAATATCATTGGTTCACTACCAGCAATAAGGGTGACATTTTAAATATTCATATTTTCAAACTCAGAACTTTTATTTTTTGGCTATGTATTCTAAGAAAATTAAATATTCTACACAGAAAAATACAAATGTAAGCATCTTGATGAGAAATAAATACACATGTTTGTAAGATTAAATACAAATTGAATATAATCTGGATGCCCAGAATAGGAAAAGTGTTTAAAAATCATTGTTTAACAATATTCAAAAAAAATTGAGTCTCTATATTTGAAATATCAAGCAGTTCCTGAAAGAATTAACTCATACACAATTTTTTTTTTTTACCTAGAGATGTATCCAGATGCACACTTTTATGTATGTAGTCAGGAGTCAGAAGAAAGCACGTACCTGATCTTTACTTTAAAACATAAAACAAAATCCTAAATGCGTAAAACAAGTTTTATATAATACAAGTTTTGTTATATCAGTCATTGAGTTCTGTGAGAAAAGTGATTTTGAAGTGGTTTTTTGGTTTGCTTAGTTTTGAAATTTTATAAAATAGTATTCTCCTAAATTCCCACACAAATTTTTCACTGGGAGTAGGAAAAAAGAATTTTTAGATGGTTTTACATTATCAGATATTCAAGTCAATTCTTATTTACAGATTTGTTTTTGGTCATTAAATATTTATCTAAAAATATTTACCTACCCACAAGAACATTTCACAATGAATTTGAAATGTACTAAACTTATTTGTGAACATTTGTCAAAAGTGAAGGGCAAGTCAATTGTTTGTCCTAGTCATATTAGTAATATTAAAGTAACTCAAAAATCTCAGATGAACAACTACAAGGATAATAAGAGAATTAAGTTTGGTGATTTTTTTTCCCTTCACATTCACATTTTTAAGCACCTGAAAATTTCTGATACATAGAATTAAAGTAATTTTAGTTGAGGTTATCCAAGTGATCTGGAGCATTTTGTGGGTTTCCAAGTGAATAATAAATTAAAATCTCAATTTTGGCAAAGAAAACATAACTGGACATTAAAGAGTGAAAACATGTTTTTTCCAATAACTGGACAGTATAGGAAAGAACTGAGCTCCATTCTGATTTAGATCAGGTGATTCCCATTTAAGGGAATATGAGGGAAGAGGCTCAGTAGAGTCAGAGAACCAGAAAAATGGGGAGATTGTCAAAGGAAGCGCCATTAGCCCAGCTGTGTTAGCTGGTGGCCATGATAGAAGTTAGGATTTGATCCTCCCCCTGAGACAGGAAGACAGAGGCACTGCTTGTTCTGATGATTGCATTTCAAAGGATGGCATGCTGGTTCTGAGAAAGACACTCCTCCTGAGTGGTAGGAGGTGCACGTGCATCTCAAAGGCACAAAGGAAGGATTCATAATTATAAGCCTTTTCTTTATAAATGCTCTCAGAAAGGAGAGGTGGTGCCTATGCTCAGGTGTTGGTTAGAACAAGCAGTAAATTCTCCTGACAGCACTGGGTTTTCTCAGGAAGGCACTTTAATGAGTTTGGGGGTGCAGCAAGGGTCATCCCAGGGACCCAGCCTTATGCCACTCATGGCCATGCTAGGGTTTGGTTCTACAGAGGTTTGGGTGGAGTTATTTAGCAGCAGGATTTCTGCAGTTTTCAGTTTAAATTAATGAAGTATGATCTAAGTGATTCCACCTTCTTTGGATAAGCATAGCCCAAGGTAACTATTTTTAAATTTAAGCTAACAATGAAACACTGTTTCTTTAACATATTCAATCAAGTTGATTGAGTGTGGAATTAAACTTTATGAAATAATAAGCACTGAATTCAGTAAAATTAGTTAGTATGAAGCTTTCTGACAGAAAGCATGTACGTCCTTACAATTTTGTTACTTTATTGTCTCAGCAATTATTCCCAAAAATCCTTGGCAGCCTCTCTTCTCTCCCTTTCATTCCAGTGCAATTTCATTAGATTTTACAAATGAGTGAGCCTGAGAACAAGTGAACTGAAATAAATGTGGCTTGATTCACTACTTCTTTTTCATTAGACTAACATGCATTAGAGTACTTTTGTTAATCCAAGTGTGTAGAATTAAAGAAAGAAAGACTTCCCTTGAAAACATTTGTGAAAATAAATGTAGATTTGAGCTAATCATCCCATTATTATTAGAATCACTGATGCAAGTGTGTGAGTGATCTTTTCAGAAAAATATTTAGTAACATATATTGTGAGGTCCAATATTTAAACTCCATTTGTTGGTTTAATGTTTGGATCCATATTGATAAAAGACATCTAAGTCAAGGCTTTCTAATTAGCAGAAACAATTTTTGCATGTTAATTTAATTGCTGCAATAAGTGGCTATTTTAAGACAAATGTGAACATATTTAGATATAATTAGGAACAAGTAATCCTTTGAAAGGGCAAAAAGATAATACCTTTTGCAGCTTTTGAGAATGATTTAGCTACTGTATTCAGGCAAAGAAAAAACAGGTGATGTTAAAATTAATTTAGCAAAATATTTCTACTTATTGGGTACTTCAGTGCTCAGGAATCATATCAGAGGAGTAGATAGGGAGCTTCTAGAAATGCCTGGCTTGAAACAAATTCAGACATTCATTGGTTGTTTATTTTCCTGTGAAATTCCTTTCAGCGTGTAAACAGATAATTTCATAGTGAAATCCAGGTTCTTAAGTTCAATATTTTTCTTTTGAGTGTGACTATCTTTCAAGGTAGTGTATATTGACAACCTGATATTTAGACTCAAATAATTTTATTTAAGCACATGCGATTATATAGTAATATATTTACACTATTATTGATTTTATACTCTTGTACTATGTTCGCTTATGCATATGGATCTAAGGCTTAATTTTCTTCTTTTTTTTCTTCACCAAAATGGTACCTGATTACATACTACATATATTTGCACCTCAACTTTCTTTATAAATCTAGGTATCATTACAGTAAACTAGAATATCTATTTCTGTCTTCTTTTTTTGAGAAAGGTTCTCAATATGCTGTTCAGGTTGGCCTTGAACTTGCACTTCTTGTGCCTCAGCCTCCCCAGCATCTGGGATTCAAAGCACCTGTCACCATGTCCATTTTTACTAATCATCTGTTATAATAACTGCATGATGGTATTCCTTGACATGGATGTATTTGATTTATTCAACAATTTTCCCATGATTAGACGTTTATCTTTGTCACTGCTATGAACAATGTGGTAAACAGTTTATATAATTGCCCTTGAATTGTATGTCCTTTTTCCTCAGTTAGTGTCTCCTACTCAATTACATTGAAGATAACTATAGCACATTTCATTACCATGGTGACAGTGAAGTTACCCTCTTCCTCAATCTGTGTTGACAACCGATCTAATAATTTATTTTAACTTTGACCTTTCTGATGAGAATTAAGAGATATATGCTACCTTGTAGTTGTTATTACAGGGGCATAAAGGTGGCATGTCTTTCTTCAACCATCAAAAGGGTAACAGATGCCTATCTTCACAAAGACAGATTAACATTGAAAAGCACAATAAATTTATTTAATCAAAGTTTTACATGACATTATAGTTAATTAACATATAATAATGTGCAATTGACATTTCAATTTCCCCCATACAAGAATTTATTTTCCTTTTCAATTTTTCTTATGCTTCATTTATATCTTACTTTTAATTATTTTTAATAAGCAGTATATTTGTATGACTCAAAAACCAAAAATAGTGAAAAAATACAGTTGAAAATGCTTTTTTTTTTCTACCTGATTCCCTTTTTTCTAATACCAAAAAAAGCAGCTTTTGTTAGTTTCTTAGAATGACTTTTCTGCATACATTTAAAAATCATATTTATATGCTTTTATATGTGTATGTGTGTATATATATTTCACACTATATTTCCATTCTTTTTCCCAAATGATATTAAATGCTTAAAATTATGCAGTCTTAGTTATTGTTAGTTCATAATGACGGTTAGGCAAACTGCCATTTTATGGCAGCAACACCCAGAAGAATTGCCTGACACTCAGATCTCATTGATCTCCATGGTCATGAGGACAAGATAGACTCAAAGCTCTGTTCACTCTCCTTGACTTCAGTATCAGCACTGATCCTTTTGTGGGGAATCTCTGAAGGTCAAGAGAGCTTCTAGGTTACATATATGGAAAATAAGCACAGGAAAAAATGCCCAGCATCATTGGTCACTGAAGAAAAGAAAAATAAAACCACAATGATGGACCACTCTCTGCCTCTTACAATGCCTAAAATAGATTCACCACAAAAAATTTGGTTAAAAATGTAGAGGTAATGGAGCTCTCATATCCTGCTGCCAGAAATGTAAAATGTAGCAAGTATTTTAAAAACCATTTTTAGTCATTTCTTTTCTAGGTAATTGCCCAAAGAAATGAGACCACATATCCATACAAAGACTTGAACATGAATGTTCCTAGCAGGTTTACATTTAATATTCTAAAACCCAAAACATCTCCAAAGTCCTTCAACAGATAAAAAGGTTTATACTAGAATGGCTATTATCCAGAACACAAACAATAATAGATGTTGACGTGGATGTGGGGAAAAAGGTACAACACAGTGAAAAAATCTACCAATAAAATGTGCATACTAAATCCTCCCATTGATGAAAAATTCTATAAAATACAAACAAATCTGCAATGACAGAAAGCAGAATAATTGTTGCCTCACAACTGTGGGAATTGGTAGTCAGGACCAGTGAGGAGGGATAACAGTGAGGCATGAGTAATCTTTTGAGAATTAAGAAAATGTTTATTGTTTTCTTTGTGGAGTTATATAAAAATGTATCAAATTCTATATGTAAAATACGTGCAGTTTATTATATGCCTAGTGTACATCCCTAAGCTAATTTTAAAAGCATTTCAAAATGAAAAAAAAGCCTCTTTAAGCATGCATGCTCACTGTTAAAAGGTAAAGCTCAGTGATGATTAAGCAATTTCAAACTGAAAAATGCTATTTCATATATTTACATCTAAAACAATTTATTAATATTTACATTTCTCATAGTATGTGTTTGAACAGATTAAACATTCAGAAAAGTATGCATATTTTCAAATCATCTAAAGTCGAGTTAAATTCAAAAATAATAAATTCAATGTTAAGTCAAATATACTCATTACTGATTGAGTTATCTTGGCTTTCCACTCATTTTCAGAATAAGACTTCATTTGAACCACTTGCTAGTGGTTAAAATTTGGTACAGTCATTTGAATCTGAACCTCATTTGTAAAATAATAATAACAATAGTATCTGTCATGTCTTACTGTAAGGATGAAAACAAATTAATGTCAAGATCTTAATAGTCATTTCTGACAAGGTAAATGCAATAATGTTATAATTTTTATTACTTTATTAGGACCTTCCATCAGAGCATTTATAATTTTAATTGTCTTATTCTTTAATTGTTTTACATGAGCCTCCTAGTCGAATATTTAGCTTAGTTATCTTGGATTTTGCCTTAGTGTATATGTTGAAATTTAAGGTAAATGAAGATATGTGTCCTTTAAGTCTGTTTATATTCATTCACTTCATTGTCCCAGAAAAGGCAATACAATGTGTAGTAGAATAAAGGAATATAGTTCTACAACACAGAGATAAAGCTCTTAAACAACTTAACATCTATTGAAGAGTTAATTAAAACATATAACTGAGTTCTTTGTTAATTAAGTAGTATTCCCTATGAAGTTTTTAGGAGCAGATATTTTGTTTTTCTTAAAAAGTGAAGGTGATTTGGAGAATGTAACTTTTTCAAATCACAAATGCCAGTGTCAGAAATCAACCTCAGAAGTAGAATTTTTGAAAGAAAAAAAAAAAAACACACGTATACAAGTAGTAGGTAGGATCATGCTCCATCAAAAGAGAAGAGAAGTTTTCTTATCTCATGTACTGTTTGGTATGACCATGATTCTCCCTGGACAATCAGGAGCATGATCTTCAAATGGACATTATTCATCAAAAACTAAGGAGTTCACTAAGCTGCATTTGTATGTTGACATTATTCTTCGCATTCTCAAATTTTCTGTAATATTCAAACCATATCCAAATTATTACAATTATTAGTAAAGTTAATTAATTTAATAATTTATTTGTTGAAAATAATTGTTACTCTTTTACTTTTATGAAGACAGTATTAAATATAGCTGTTTGAATAGCTGTGAAAATTTCTGGAAAAATACTGTCCTTTAAATTCATAAGAAAAGGAATTCAAAACATTTTATTTTTATTTCTTTCCTAGTTCAATAATACTTGTACAGTCACTTAAAATGTACAATGATGTTATTTAAAAATTTTAAGTGAGATTTATGGGCTTAGACAAGTAGGTACATCATAGGATAAATACTCTGACAAATTTAATAATCAAGTCAGAAGATGAAGAAGCAATGTGTTCAATTTTAAATATCATGGTAATTAAACTTTCCATTTATAGCTTTAGATTTTAAAAAATGTTGAGCTTATTATAATTATAATGAAATATTGAACACAATTATATGAACTTTAATAATTGATACCAGTGTATTCTCTTTGTAACTCTATAGAATGTGGAAGAGAAGTAATTAGAAGAAAGAAAGGGTTCATATTGGGAGGTTAATGCTTTTCAAACTTTATAGAAGACATAAAATTTCAGGACAGTTGTTATTTGACCTTGAGCACTAAGAATGAGGACATTATTTTATGCTGATTTTGGTTATTAGAGTAAAATCCTCAGCTTTTTGGAAGGTGATGTAGTTTATCTTAGTAGACTACAAAAATAGTTTGAGTGAGTCTGAATTTTCCAAAACTATTTACCTGATATTTTAAGTTATTATTTTACTGATGCAACATTCAAACCACAAAACAGTAACCTGAGGGATTTCAAAGGAATAGTGTCTATGTTTCTTCATTTTTCTACATAGTATACAAATAAACTCATTTTCTTCATTTTTATTTCAATTTGCATGAACAGCATGTTAACGTAAAGTCCAGGTGAATGGTAAAAGAATACAGTAGCAATTGCAGAAAATCATATAAAGATGAACATATTGTTCTTTTTCTTCAGGGTTCTTTTCAAGTAAATTCTACTCAGGTTTGATCAGGATTGAAGAAATCAAACATTTTTTATATGTCAAGAAAAGTTCCAATGACCAGTGAAGGATATTTTCAATTAAATTTTATAAGGGACTTCTATTAGCAAATACATCATTGCATAGATGAATAAAACTAGTAAATATGATATTTTACTAGTGATATCATGATATTTTAATGTATTTTTAGTAATATATGTGAATGAAACAGTATCCTTCTTTTATATATGTTTAACATATTATTTACCAATAATAATGTTGAAATGTGCCTCTATCTTTAAATTTCATTCTTTTGAATAATGCATAATGCTTTATTCCACGGACAGAGTGTAATTATTTGATTAGTCTGCTCTAAATGGACATATAGACTGTGTCCTTTTTTATTTTTGTTTTTGCTACTTCAAACAATGTTATCATGTATTGGTTTACATGCATATCTGTGACTTCTGTATGCTAATTTGTGGATAAGAAAATAATAAAGAATATTGATGGTAGCTTGGTCCATTTATTAACACTCAAATTTCTTATATTTGACAAGTGAATAATTAGGGGACATAAAAATTTCTTATGGAAAAATCTCTTATGATCTATCTAGAAAGATTTTAAGATGTCATTATATTCCTTTGGTTATAAAGGCAACAAGATGGTAACAAGAATATAGCCAGATCAACATAACTGAGAAGTGTGATTTTCTCCACCATCTTCTTTCTATAAGAACAAACTAAGGTCTTGAGTTTTTCATAAAGGCTATGCATAATCTGTGTTCAGTGAGATGAACGTGAACAAATGACAAGGGAAGTACAGAGAATTGGGAGAAAATGCGAAGGGGAAAGTATAGCCTACAAATTGGTGGGCAAATAGGATCCAGGGACAGTATATTTAGAAAATGCCTTAAGTGTTGTAGAAGTTTAAGTATAAATAGGTACGTGACTGAAGGTTGAGATGCCAAGAAAATTGTGTGTTTAACTCCAAAGAGAATTATAGAGGTTGATATTATTACTGTGCACTAAACCAAGACTTGGGAGTGTTTTGTATGCCAATAACTTATACAGAGCTCACTACACAGGAGAGGGAGTTCCTTCTCAGGGGAAGGGATATTAACCAAACCCTTTAACTAATAAATACAATCAGAATTCTAATTAATAATATGTGGATAAATATACATGGACCAGCACACTAATAGGCTCAAGACTCTTTTCTCTTTTTGCAAACAAATCTTAATGAGAACAAATTTGAAATTAGAAGAATGCTTGCTGAATCAGGCTTAAAGACATCACAACTAAGGTAAGTTTGTTTCTCAAATGGGGATGGAATAGACTGTTAACTGATGCTCTACTCACCTAGATGATATTTGTGTGGATGGTAACATTTTGTTTCAGTATCTCTACAGGTTGGTCTCCAAGTTTGATCAATCTGTGTGTATAAAACATTTCTTTTCAATATGTTAATACACTGTATCAGGTTAAATCAGATTTTGTCTTTCTCTGAGGTGATTTTCCTATGCTAACTTTTGTTTAAAGTGTAGTCATTTGCACCTCTTAAAACACAGTCTAGAAAGAAGATTCACTGAAATCCCAAAATGTTGCTGAGATAGAGGAAGAATCATTGGAAGATGAAATAGGATGGAGTGTGATTTTACAGGTAGACTTAATGCACAGAGTTCTACCTCTTAGGACATCTTGGTATGGAAAGAAGATGAGAAGAGGCAAGGAAATCTTACATTAACATTTCTTATTTATGTTTTATATCATTTTGCATTTTAAACAGTGGAGTATCCACAACTTTGTTAGAGTATGATAGGTTGTTAAAATGTGACCACTTACTTTGAATTTTTTTGTCCCTTAATATTAATATATATGATATTTATGCTAACTGTATTTTATTGAAGTGAAAAGAATTCTATAAATTTATATTTTTTGTTACAGAGAATCAAAAGCATTTGGAAGGTAAACATGGTTATCTCTGCTTAGTGTTAACTGGATATTATTGTATAAAAACATGAATAGAAACATTTTCTCAAAACAATGATATCACTAAAATCAATGACATAAATGACAGCTGAATCATGGGTTGCTAAAACAAGTCTACATTTTACCCTAGAGTGGAAGTGATGATGAAGGCCCCTTGTGAGCTATACCTTTCACACAGGACCATTTCATACATAAGTTTCGGATTACTGACTACCTAGGGGCAGAAAATATCTTCAAATTTTTTGTTTCCCAACAAACATCATATTGTCTAGTATACAATCATCACATACTCATACTAACAATTAAAATAAACTGAATGAATAAACTAACATTAGTACTGGTTTCTGGATTCTGAATATTCAAGACTATCATTGGGTTTGATTCACATGGCTGTAAGCATAGAAACCTTTTACTGTTTTTTACATTTACTGTATGTGTGCGTATATATATTTATGTATATACATGTGTGTGTATATGTATATAGATGTATATATCTACATATAGATATATATGTGTGTGTATATTTATATAGGTGTATATATCTACATATAGATCTACACATACACATACACATATACATACATATATACATACACACATATATGTACAAATATACATACATGTATATATAATTACACACACAGCAAATGTATAAATACACATATGTATACATCTATGTGTATGTGTGTATATATATAGATACTGCAACATATACAGATATATATATCTATAAAACCTATGTAATATTAAATTTCCTCACTGTACAGATATAACAATAGATTTATAGAAATTAAGGCAATTTATTGAAAATCACAGTTTGTTACTAGAATTATGTGCTCTTTTTCAGCAAACTAAGTATGCTGCCATGCATCAGTTTTTCTTTCTACTCTGTAAGAATTTTAAAACTGAATACAGAATTAGAGGCAAACTCTTTTCCACTAACATATGTTATCATTGACACAGTTTCTAGTTATTACAGTTTCTTTGAAACATTATCCAAAATCACAAGGTCAAAAACATTTTTATTGCATGATGAAAATTTCTGTATAAAATTTGCAGACAAAAATATAACTTCCTAGGAAGTTTATAACATAATAAAAATGTCTCAAATTATGAATATCACTACTACATTTGGTAAGAAAGTGGTGATTTTGGAATAATAAATTATAACATTTTAGTTGCTTTATATGTATACACATGTATATACATAAATACACATTTAATATGTATTATTTTATATACATATATACATACCTCACACACACGTGTGTGTGATGTAGGCTCCCCTTATCTGTATGACTTTCTTTCATATGATGTTTCAGAGTTAGACTCATTTCTTCTAGTATTCTGCCAACATCTAACATTGATAATTTTTATTTTATAAGACACAAACATAATTAATAATCAACATATACCACATTCTGGTTTTCATTTCAATTCACTAACAATTTCTTCTATAATCTTGAACCAGTGCACATTTCACTTCAGATATTATAATTTCCAGATTAATAATTTCAATTTGGATCACTTTTTTATATCTTCACATGGCACTACTTAAGGTCTGAACATGTGGAATGCAAGCTACCACCTGTTTTAATATCCTTGCTTGTTAATTCTGATATCTGTGTCTGTTATGAGTCAGTTTTTAATTGGTTGACTTTCCTCCTCATTATGGATTATTTCCATGATGTGCATGAATAGATAGATGGATAGATAGCTAGAGAGATATGTGGGGATTTATTGAGAAAGTGGTTCCTATGATTATGTAGATTAGAACTTCTGCAAGATGGAAACCCAGGGAAGCCAGGAGAATGGTTCAGTCCACATTCAAAGCCTCAGAACCAGGGAAGCCACTGGTGGAGTCCTTGGTTTGAGACTAAAGATCATAGAAGGTAGATGTTACTGATGTCACATCTAGGAGTTCAAAGGCTGAAGAACCTGAAGTTTTTATGTTCAAGGACAAGAGAATTGATTTTGCCTTTTCTCTGCCTTTTTTTTTGGTTCTATTTTCTCCCTCAGACAATTGCATGGTCCCATCCACATTTGAAAGTAAGTTTTCCGTACTTAATCTATAGTTTCAAATGCCAACCTCTTCCAGAAACATCCTCACAGACATATCCAGAACTAATGTTTTGTCAGTTAATCTGGGTATCACTCAGTCTAGTCATTTGACATCTGAATTTAACTCCCTCTCACTCTTTCAAAAATTGCTCCAAAGAGGAGCAGTTTTTTCTGTTTTAGTCTTTACATTTCTCACAAGTTAATATGGGCGTCTTGAAATTTATGACCTCTAAAATTTGTTTCAGTTTGATACATTCAACTGGTTTCAACAATCTATTCCTCTGTATATGGTTATAATATCTAAAACAATTTCATTAGTAGTGGTGGCTTTAAAAAAATGGTTCTAAATACTTTATCATTGAGAAGCAATACCTATTTCATCTGACCTTTCATGTGAGTTGATTTTAAACCACTCCAAGCAATCAAGTGTAATGGTATTTGCTCTAGGGGACCTCCAAGGCCCTGGAGCTCCTACCTAACTTGGGGTAACCTTTACTCTAGTTCTCAGCTGCCCTGCAAATATGTTCCACCACCTTGAGGTCTGAGACTCCATGTTGGGTCCAAGTCACATGGAAAAGTCTTCTATGGAGGTACTGACTGAGAATTCTAGCTAAGCTGAATCTTAGCAGGAAGCACGCATGCTACCATCTGTTTTAATATCCTTGCTTGTTAATTCTAACATCTGCTGGCCCAGATATCAGAAATGTGCTTTCAAATTCCATATATGCTCATGTGAGGTTCGTGCTGTGGAAAGGACGTGGTACATTTCCTTGGTTCTCTGGTCAAATTCCAGGCAAGTAAACCTACTAAAATAGTTGTTTTATGCCAGAAGTTCTTGATGTTTTTATATACAGCAATAATAATGAGAATAGTTATGAAAGAAATAAGTAATATTACTATACTGCATTTATGTAACATTCTATAAAGTCGTGTTCTCAATAAAGCTTCTTTTTTCAATCTAAATCTAGAATACTACAAAATATTTACACAATAGAACTACATTGATAACACTCAATTCTAAATTTAATGTTTTTTTAAGAGTTATGCTAAAAATGTCAAGTGAATAAGGTCAGAGAAATAGATTAAATCCTGTGTAAGGTTTGTTTGTTTGTTTTAATGTCAAAAATTCACAAGATATGGCATGACTATTAAATATAATGCTTATTCAGGAGGAAAGTACAGAATATACTGCAGCTGTCATAAATATCTGGGGAGATTCCAGTTGGAAATTCATTAGGAAGAATAAAGTAAAATAGTATATTTTTGCATGTATTATCAGGAAGAGCTGATGGTTCATTTAAGAAGATTTCATGTGGTATAAAATATTAAGAGTAATATTAAGTCTCTGGAAAATGGAACATAATAAAAATAGTATAGCCAATGGGAGACGGATTATGTCAAAACTTTACTCAGCTCTTCACTTATTTTTCTCTGTTTGAATTTTAGTAGCTGTTTCACAATAATATCCTGTAGTGACTTTTAAGTTTCAGCTTTCAACTGAGTTGTTTAATTCAATAGGTTTCTTTTTTTGGTTCATGACTCAGAAGTTTCAGATGGATGTGGAATCATATAAAATTCAATTTGATGGTAAATGAAGAGTTAAACATTCAGCAGGCACCTCTCACAACACCATGGTTATTTCCAGATGATGTTGGCTTTAGCCATGATGTATGTTAGCCCTTGAAATTATCAATGCCAGAGGACATTTTTTGATGCTCTGTATAGTCCCTTTCTTTTTTATGTTTTCTCTTTGTCAAGTTTTTGTTTTTTTGTTTTTAAATTGACTTGACTTTCTTTGTGGATATGAAATGTCCACTAACTTATTTTATTTGTAATATTTCTCTTACCTAGTATTTTAAGTATTAGTCACGCAGTTTCTATCAGTCATTCATATACATAATGGTTAGATTTAACCCTTTAGATACTAAGTCACCCAAACACAGCTTCTGTATCATGAATCTTTTGAATCCCAGAAATTAAAGAAATAAAAATAATGTCATCTACATTTGGGCACTCAAAAATATCTATTTGAATGAAGAAAGTCATATATCAAGTCATATTTCTTATTTCTACCATTTATTTTTGTACTTGATTAATTCCTCATCTTATATAAATGTCATGTAAATGTAGTACTAAAAGCAAGTCAGTGAAACTCTGTTCCATAATACCCATACCACAGACTAGAGAAATGGGGGTATTTGGAAGGTACTACATACACCAACAGTAAACATGAATTAATGAAACTCTGAGAGGGACCTAAGAGATGTTAATTTTTTCTGTGCAAGGAGACATGCTGCTCAGCACACTTTCCCAAAGAGAGATTAAATGTGATGTTAAATTACATGTACCCATTCTTTTAACTTATAATTATGAAAAAATGAATGTCTAACAACTGTGACCTCATGGAGAGAAAAGGATTTATGAATTTAGGGTTTCTCCATTTTTCTGTTGCCAGCTAATGATTTACTTCAAGTTACATAAAACCTCTCAGGGAGGTTATCAAATAAGGGCAAAAGTAGGCTATACCTCATAGGAAGAAAAGGAGGAGGGAATCCACATGAGATTTCTCCACTCAACTGGAGGAATAGTTTAAATGGAAAACAAATTCATTATTCTGTTTATATTAGTAATGTCGTTCCAACAGAAAAAGTGACAAAATGCAAAAACTTGGAAAAAATAGTAATAGCCAGCAATACTGCCATTTAGAAATAACCATTATAAATTTCTGATTTGTACATAGATTATAAAATTTTTCAATTAAAACAGGAATATTTTGAGAATGATTTTAATAATTGCACTTTGACAAAAAAGTCCAGGGTCAGCGAAGGGCATATGCTTCTCCTCTTTGTATGCTTCTTATGGCTTATGTATAAGATCATTAAAGTATGAGATATCATAAATAGTTTTACTTTTTAACAACTCTGTCTTGCTATATAATAATGGATTAAAAATGTATCTGAATTTGTTTTGGAAAATCAACTCATCATTATAGAGCATTAATGTAATTTCTACTTCATGGTATTACAACTAACACTGCAATAAACATTATAACTTCACAGTGTCTTATTAGCTGATAATGATGACCAAAATTCTGCACATTTAAATATCTTTTATATTTAACCAAAATGATCCTAAAAGTGCCTCAGTCAATCATTCTGAAAACAGTGAATGAAAAGGCCTAGCACCCATATTTTAGTATAATATATATTATCATTTTTCTTAATTATGACAATAAGATCTTTTTAATTATGATTACTTTTTAAGTAGCAATGATACTGGATTAAAAATAATCCCTCAGTCTTCTGTAGGCTTTTCAATTTTCACTGCATTTCGTATGTACAATTTACTTTGGGATCCTTGGTTTTTTAAGGGTTTGGGTTTGGAATGGTAATTTGGGGTACATCAAAATGTATATGTTTACATATATGAAGGGACAGAGAATGAGATATCAACAATGCTGGATTAATTGTCACTGGTTCAAATTGTGGCAAATGAGTCACCCAAGAAACTGTTCTCCTATAACTACCTTTTGCAAACTGGAAAATTCTGAATCTTTGGGAACCTACATAGGAGCAAGTTCCCAATTTCCTTCTAGTAAGTACAGAATTCTTTGATCACATTTCTCTAAAGATGTATAAGTAGAAAGTTAGAAATACAAAAACAGAAATATATTTTACTTTGTCAAAGAAATTGACTAGAAATAAATAAAATCATGTATAACCATTCACATAATAATACTCTGCAAAGCCATGCTTAATAACTATATTGAAAAATGTCCTTTGTAAAAAAAAGTAAATAAAAGTAATTATGACCACAAAGTCAGAAAATCTGGTTAAAACTGGATTAAGTTCTTTGTTTTTGCTCAGTGGAGTATATCTTGGGGTGTTTCTGCATGTTTCATAAAAGGAATTATGGGCTTTCTCAGTATCACGCTGTTTTAACACAAAGCCTGATTTAGCAATTAGAAGTATAATGGCTTCACTCCAATATTTGTGTAGAATTCATGTCTACAAAACATGACTAAATATTTGAAGAGATTTGTAAATATGACAGATGTAGGAGATAATGAAAGTTCAGAATTATATCTATTATTTATAACTTAGGATGAAAATAATTTTTTAGTGAACTTACTGGTGTTTTGTTTGTTTTTAATCTTTTTGCTTTCCCGTCTGTAACTTATATTCTCTGTTTACACATTATAAAAGTCCCCTATAACTCCAGGTGTTTGAGATAAGGTTTGGCAATATATTTACACTTCCTGTTTCAATGAAGAGATTAGAGAGCTCTTACTTCAAAATATCAATCTGCTTCCTACTCCTTTCTGCTCAGCCTATAAATCAAAGCTTTTCCTGTCTCCTATAGTGTCTCATAGAGCCTATAGTCTATTTTGTGGAAGGCTAAATTTCGATAATTTTACTATTTGCATATAATGACAACTATATATATTTATCTACCCATTAATGCACTAAGAATATGAAACCAAGATTTCAACCTAATTGAAGAAACCACTATTATTTATATTATAGTGGGGATGCTGAAGGGCAGGGACCCTGAAGTCAGACTGTCTGGGTTGATACAGATGCAATTCCTTTGTAGTTAGACTTGGCAGATTAACTATTTTTAGGGCATAGGTTTGTCATTTGAAAATTAGACTTATTATTTTTTCCTTTTCAAGTAATTATTGTGGGATTTTGGTGAGATAATACAAAAAAGCATTTTAAAATTGCTGGGAACTATTAAAGATCTCATAAATGTGAATTTTAAAAATAATTAGTATTTATTCAACTAACTACAGAGAGGCATGAAGTTTTGACCACAACTAATTACATAGGGAGATGTGAAAAAAGATACAAGGGTGTTGGATAGGGAGATTTCACTTGCTACAGTGACTGAGAAAGTTTTCAACAAAGAAGTTAAACTGAGCTATGTAAGTCAGTTTTGCATCACTGTGATAAAATACCTGAGAAAATCAACTTATAAGGAGGAAAGATTAATTTTGGCTTATGGTTTCAGAGGTTTCAGTTCATGGTTGCTTGGCCCTGTTGCCTTTGGGCCTGTGAAGAGGCAGAACATGATGGCAGAGAGTGCATGACAGTGGAAACTGTGTGCTTCATGGTGCCCAGGAAGCAAATGGAGAGACCCAGAAAGTGGCCAGCCCAAGAGGAGGCACCAAGAGGATGTGTGCAGCTGAGGGCAAACTGGGTAAGTTGGGGAAGCCCACGCTGGGCTTCATAGCACCATTAGGAGTTTTATATTGAGAGAAATGCAATATCATTTAAGGGTTTAGTGGGGAGGAGATTCACTCAGATCTGCTTCTCAAAAATATCTGAACTGGAAAATGCAAATAGGACTGGGAAGGGTGAGAATGGGTACAGAGAGATCCATCTGTGGGAGCATGCAAGCTGCAGCTCCAGAACCAAGTGTACCTGGTGTTGCACAATTTTATTGGTAGGTATACATGGCTTAGGTGATTGACTGACTGATTTCCCTGACTGCTTCAGCACTACAATAGTAATGTTGACAGGGACTGTAAGGGCAACAAAGCCAAAAATATTTAGAGTGTCCTTTCCAGAAAAAGTTTGCAACCTTTGAGTTATAATACGATTTTCACAGTACAAATAAGATACGATGGTTGGTAAATTTGGGAAAAAAAATAAACAAATTTATGTGATATTACAGAATACAAGAGAAAGGACAAAGGACTAAGCATAGAGAATGAAAATGACTACAATATTATATTTAATTCTAAAATCTCAGGGTTGGATTATGAGATAGGTTATGCAATTAATATCTGAGCTAGGTGGGCATTCAAATTGAATCTGTAAGATTGTGTTGGTCAATGTTCAAATATTGAAAGAGAGAGGGAAGGTTACGTTTTTATTGCTTCATCCCCCCTCCTACCCCTTCATATTGTGTGTATTGATAAAAATGAGAGAAACATCATTTGGACCATTTTGCAGACTGCATCTATGAGACCTTGCTGAATGGGGTCATTTTATAAGCTTATTATGGCAACAGAAAGTTACCTTGAGGAACCGTGGCTCCTTCTTGATCAGGCATGGTCCTGTGCCTCAGCTCTGAGTTGTGCAATGTCCCCTTGGCTTCAGTGCTTCTGACCAACAGAGAAAAAGCTGGACAACATTATCTTTTTTTATGCTTGCAGAACATTATTGTTTTAATATTTCTTTAAGAATTTCTACTCTGGCACTGCGTTTGCCAAACCCTTCTGATAACAATGAGTACAGAGTTAGGCCTTGTGATGAATTCAAGTTGAATTCCTTTGTGGTCAAAGAACATAATCTGTAAGGCTTCCGTTTTTCACATGGGTCAAGATGTGTTTCAAGCCCAGACTCAGGCCTAGGTTGGCTCTGTTGGTGGGCATTCCGTGTACCTCAGGAGAGAAAATGGTCTGCACTGTTAAAGTGATTCTAGTACAAATATAAATTGAGTTGACACTTTTATATGCTTACTGCTTTTTTTAAATCAATATATCGATTACCAAATACAAAGTGAAAACACTCCAATTTTGATATTCATTTGTCTGTTTTCCTTTAGTTGTGCCAGTTTTGGGTTTATATATTATGCTTGTGATACACTTAAGATGATTGTTTTTCTGAGTAGAATTTTTAGGAGATTGAAATGCTTCTTTTTTTTTTTCTGGTAATATTCCCTTCTTGAGGTCTACCTTGTCTGCTATTAATACACAATAGCATTATGACTCTTACTGGTTGATGGTATACTTATTTCCTATTATTGTACTTTAATACCCTGTCATATTTAATATGTTTCTCTTTTAGATAACATAATGTTGTACATGTCTTTGCCCTTTGATTGGAATATTTAGTCCATTAGTATTTAATGCAATCATTCAAATGTTTGGGTATAAGTGTTCTTATTTTCTATTCATTTTTCTTCTATCTCATGTGAATATTTTCATTTCTCCTTGTATGTCTGCCTTATGTTGGCTTAATTGAATATACTTCATATACCTTTTTAATTCCTCTAATTGCTCTTTAGCTATAACTCTATTTTAAGTAGGTGCTCTAGGGGTTATACTATGCATTATTAATTCACCAGAATCTACTTAGATGTAATGTAGCTCTACTTCATGTAAAATGAAAGAACATAATAACAGTATAATTCTACTGTTCCCTGAAGTTTACTGTTCCCTGAAGTTTATGATATGCTGGTCACACATTTTACATTTGTGGTGTGGTCATAATAAAATATACAATGCAATATAATATCTTGCTTCAAGTAGTTACTTAACTCTTGCATTTTAATCATTTCTACAAATCTACATTTTTTATTTCACACCATCTTCTTTCATTCTAAATATTCCTTTAACTTGTTTTGTGCCGTTAATCTGCTGGTATCAGATTCTCTCAGCTTTCATTTATCTATCAATGCCTTATGTTTTCTACTTATCTTAGGGTATATGGTCACTGTATTTAGAATCCTGGTTGACAAGCTTTATTTTATTTTATTTTTTAAGCATAATAAATATATAATGTCATGGTTTATACTTTTCCTGTCTTTTGAGATCTGCCATTATAGATGTTGGTCTTCTGCTGAATGAAATATCATTTTTTCTGTTTTCTTTCAAGATTTTAATTTGATTTATTTTAATCAGTTTAACAATGGCATACATAAATATTTTTATTCATGTTTGTTGAGGCTCATTGTCTTGCTTCTTTGGGTTTAGGTTTTTAAGCTAAATTTATCACAACTTCAAAAATAGTTCTTCAAATAATATTTCACCTTATTCTCTCTTTTCTTTCTGGGGAATATGGTTATTTATATGTTAGTCTGATGTTTTCCCAGAAGTCACTATAGTGCATTTATTTTAGCTCAAGCCTTTCCATCTGTGTTCCTTTATTCTGTTACATCCACTTTAGTGTTTTGAATACCCGTGCATTTTTTCTTTCAGATTTCATAATTTTATTGCTAGAATTTTATTTTATTTTTCAGTTTTTAATTTTCTAATGAGATAGAAAATTTCTGTTCACTTGTGATATCCTTTTCTTTCTTTCTTTAACATTTTTATTATGTCTGTTTGAAGGTCCTTATCAGCTGGTTCTAAAGTGTTGATCACTATTGGGTTAATTTGTATTAAATATTCCCCTGATCCATTGCCTAGCTCACACTTCTTTCCCTTTACATGCTGAGTAATTTTTATCTCATGTGGAACATTCAGGTTAACACTATGCATGAAATCATATTATGCCCCTTCTTTGGTGTTGAATTTTGTTCTGGCAGGCAGTTAAATAAGTGACAGTCCCTTCACTGTCAGACTTGGATTTATTCTTTGATAAGGCTGTCTCATTTTTATTTTGTGATACTCCTTGAGCAACATGTTTAATATTGAGACATCGCTTTTCTTCTGATGTCAAAACAGAATTTTTGAGGTGCCTTTCAACATTCTCGACTCTAACTGGACTTCAAATTTAGTGTCTCCTCGTCTCCTCGTTCTGTGTGACCTCTGACATACCTGTCATACCTGTGCGGTATTGCACCTGACTGACCAGCGGTACTCTGCCCTGGCTCGCAGACTCTCCCCGGAGAGCTCAGCCCTGCACTGCAGACTCAGTGTAAACCCATGCAGACTCCTAGGAATCCTTTCTGTTCACGCCCTGCACCCCCAGGGTGATGCACTTTTCAGACTGCAGCCTCTCTGGAAGATTTCCTCTCCACCACAGTAGCATAAGTGCCTCCAACTAGAGGGTCAGATACGAGAGTGGACTTCCACATGCATTTCCATCTCCCAGGAGTCACGGTTATATTCTACCCGTTAGGGGTTGTTTTGTTTGTTTGTGTGCATATTTGTTTTGATATTGAAGCTGAAATCTCATATGTTCTGTTCAGTTACATAATTATGATGAGAAACATGTCTAGTACTATTGTTATGACCGAAAGTGGAAGTAGAAACATTTTTAAAAACTTGATTTGTCTAAATATATTTCTCTTCTCATGATTCTTTTTTAGGATATTCTTTTATTCAAATACCTCTTATATTCTACTAATTGTCTAGCTATGAGTTCAAACTGTCCTCCTTTATATTTTTTTAATTTTTATTTCAAGCTAAGTTTAGAAAAATTGCAAATATAAGACATAACTCTTTCATATTTCTACCCTGTTTCCTTAATTTCAATACCTTACAAACCATAGTATAATTGTCAGGTGTAGAAAATCAATACTGACAGGATATTTTTAACTGAAGTAAAGACTTCATAAATTATAGAAAAAATATGCCAGCTGTTTTTATGAAAACGCTAGTCTTATAGATTATCACTTAAGTTGGTAATTTCTGTTAAAAGTCTCTGTGGTTGGTCAGAAAAATGTAGAAAATGTTCATTAAAAATATGAAGAATTCAAATCAAAATTTGCTTCTTAGATTGGTCAGCTGCAGAGGCAATTTAGTAAAAAAGAAAAATGGTAAAAGATATATTTAAAATATTTTGGTTACATTAAAATTCTGTATTTACACACAGAGCAGACTGTCTTAATACTTGTAAATACACACTATTTTCATAAAGAAAGAAGTTCTAATTCTTAGTAAGAGAAAACCAGTTTTGCAAAATGACATTCCCTGGAAACATACTGTTTGAACTGGCCTATTTCGTTGTAGCAAAGGGAAGTCTCCAACTGATCCCTTTGATTTCCCTGGCTGGTTTGTTTGATTACCCTCATATGGATAATGCAAAAACCATATGGGGGGAATTCACTTCTTTCAGATTTGCAACTAAAACCTGCTGAGATGCTTAGATCTTACAGCTTATAAGCAAACAAGGAGGAAAGTCACACAATTTTTATTTCAGGACAAGGAATGAACTTGGTAATGTTCACAATGAGAAGGAAGACTTTCGACATCAGGGAACGTATAATGTAATTTTGCCCAAATAAATTTAATTCTTCTAATTTGTTTCTTGTGTTAGTTTTGATTATTTGTTGGTTGATTCTTATAATATCTTCTTATTTCTCTTCCTTCATTTTGTTTCTACACCAAACTAATGCAGCATTGCAAATCATATGCTTGCTTTTTGATTTATTCTTTCCACTCCATGTATCCAGAGATAAAAATAAACACCAACAGAGTAACCCATTTCCAAATAGCAGTCATGTATTCATTCAAATGAATATTAATTGATAAATTTATTGCATACCTAGTGTGTGCAAGGTGGGGTTTCAGATTTCAGGGATTCTATGATGAACAAGACAGACATGTCACTTGTTATCATGAGGCTTTAGAAGATAGTCCTTTATCATTTTAGGTATAAATAAAGACTGTGGGAAAAATATAGAGATTAAAAGGCATATATAATAAGTAGGTCTGCTATTCTCTGACACCGACTGCCTGTACAACAGTTTGATTCGGTTCTAACACTAGCTATCCAGAGTTAGCACAGACCCCATGGGTTAAGATCTCTTTTTTACAAGACTGTCCCCATTTTAGATGCCAATTTAAAGTCCTGGTCTACTTGTTTGTCTTACTGACCAGCTCTGAACTGCAAATTCATGCAAACCTCTTCCCAGGTTCAATAATTTGCTAGGCTGATTCACAGAATTCAGGAAGACATTTCCTTATATTTACTGGTTTAATATAAGAAATACACTCAGGGGAAAAAAATGGAGATTATGTATCTGGCAAGGTCTTGGGGTTGGGGGCGAAATCTTATCAGCTCTCCCAGTATTCACCAATCCAGTAGCTCTCTGGTCCCTAATATTTAGGGAATTTTTTTGTGGAGGTTTCATTATGTAGGCAGAATTTTAAAAATTAATAGAAGTTGGTAATTAAATTAAATCTCCAGCATTTTTTCCGTTTCTAGGAGTTGGAGTTGGAAATAAAATTTCTAACTCTCTAATCATGCCTTGCTGTTTTTGGTCACTGGTCTCCATATTGAACCTTCAAGAGGCATCTCATTAGCATTTTTATCCGTCAGGACACTCCAAAGTTTTCAGGAACCCTGTGCCAGGAACTTGGGATAAAGACAAAAATTTACCACAAAAAGCAAGAGGACTTGATTTTTTATTGGATGATGAGAAAAGACCTTTCTCGCAAGACTCCAATTGAGCAGATACTGGAATGGAGTGAGGGATTAATATGTGAATGGTTTTATTAAGAGCTTTCCAAGAACATGAGCCAAGACCTATCTGGAGAAGAGAAGGGAGGAGGAGAAGAAAGGAGGAGGGTGCAGAAGCACTCTGCGGAGATTGTTTAGCCCTCTGCATTACTCTGTAAAGGTCAGCGATTATAAATCTTTTTAAGCAAAAGAATGGTTTGTTTCAATCATCATTTTGGAAAGATCACTGTAACTACTCTGTAGAAATGGGTTGGGGGGCACCAGTGTGGAAACTGTGAAACTTTTTTTTTTTTTTAAATTAAACTTATGGACATATGGACTTGGCATTTTGCAAGTATTGAGAGATGGAAACAAAACTTGTAGCTGAAATGAAAGTTCCTCTTGGAAGTCTTCCCTGTGTTAGAATGCAGAGTTAAGTGCATTCATTTCTGGGTCCATACAGCATCATTTTCAAATGTTTACTAAAAATAGAATCTAGTGCATTTTTATGGTTATTTGATTACATGTGGACAACCACCACTAGTAGATTATAAGGCCCTGGAGAGCTGATTCACAGTTTGCACATCTTTCTGCCTCGTGGTTACTATAATGTAAGCGATCAATAAGTTTTATTGAATGTGCGAATGGACCCAAGTTCTTAAATGTTCCTTTTGAGACTTAAATATCCAGTTTTCCTAACTGCTTGTTTCACTCTGATACTCCTTGAAAAAAGAAGATATCTTTTATTGAAACAATTAAATCTATTTCATCTAGTGCACATATTCAAATATACTTCATGACATTCTTCAGATGACAGATAGTAACAACTTCTTATGCAGTATAGCACATTCCAACAATTTTATGACCTTTATATTCAACTTTCCTTTCCTTATGCTTTTGATACAACATATTGTAGCATGCTAAAATGAAATCTTTATTTTACACCATATGGTTGGTAGTCTTCCACAGCAGTCAACAACTAGTAAAACTTTGAGGAAGAATAAAAGTACCAAATTCCATTTCACATGTATTATCCTGTGAGTGCATGCTGCGAAATAAGCAAACTTATTTAAGAGATCTTGCATAATCAATAAAGAATCAAACAATGAATACTTTTCTGATCTTCTGTTTCATGGTTCTGTAAAATTATAGTAGCTAACATTTATTCTTTCTTTCTTCCTTCCCTTCCTTCCTTTCTTTCTTTTCTTTCTTTCCTTCTTCAATTCTTCTTTCTTCTTTTCTCTTTGTTTGTTTTTTGTAGTAAAGCATGCAATACTGATTATCTTCCTAAAATATAGTAAAACAAACAAACAAAAACAATTATGCACAGTGATGACCCAAAATAGGTGATTATAAATTGCAGCAGTCATCTTACTTGCTTATGTAAATATTCATTTATAAATAGAGTGCAAATCCTTGCCATCTTCCCCATTAAACTTGTCATTTGTCTAAAGAATTAAAACGAAAAGTAAGATTCATACAAAAAATTATACATTGACTATCTTCCTAAAATTTGTATTTGTTATAATTAAATATCATCTTATATGTTAAGGTTTAATTAAGAGCACCTTCTATTTTAAAACACTATTACTTTGTAACATGAAACAAAAGCTATTTGAAAAATTAAACTAAATCTTACTTTGTAAAGAAGGCATAAAACAATCTCAGTATCTGCCACACATGTAATTCTATTTTTCAAAATCAGTAATGGAATGCAGATTCCGTGAAGAATATTTAATAAGCTCAGTAAAACATATATTTGAGAAATGCTTAAAATATTGTTGAACCATGTGAAACCAGTCTTGGAGCTTGCTATCATACTTAAATAACAGATGTGTTCCCTGCTAGTGTATGTAATTTCTTTAACACCTCGTGTTTGGAACAAAATAACATCTATGTATTTATAAAAGAGATCTAGATCACAGTGGAAACTGCCATTAATAAAGGTTATTCAAACGATCAAGTTTGTCTGCATAAAGACCTCTTTTTAGTCATTAATTCATTGACTGACGGTAGTTACTCTTTCCTTCCAGACATAAGAATATGACTGGGTGACTTATTCTCCCTCTTCCTATAGTGTCAAGAAAGAAAATATCATTGTGTGCTTTCAAAATATGTAATCGTTACTGGTTACATTCATCGGGTGTTATTTTAAATTAATCAGAATACATTAGATGCATTCATTTGATTATTTTTAGAAGAGACACCTCTAGGCAGAATTATAAATTAAACTATTGGTTTCTTTAAAAGGACATTCATTTCTCGGGGCTTATTGGCATTGGTCTAATTCAGTTTTAATGCAGTGGGTCACTCAGTGGAAATCACATGGCTTGTTTTTGCATCATGTTCTGCAGGGGTTCACCTCCTGAGATTAAGAAATCAATGCTTACACTAGGTATTCAGCTTATTCTCTCCCTTGAGTCCACAAAAGCTTATCCATTTCTTCTTCGCGAAGCCTGCTGAGAAGGCCAGAGGAGTTACTTTAGCTTCAAAGCAATCCTAAGTATCCCTCTGAAGCAGTCCTTCCCTAGGGCACAATTAGGGTGATTCTTCCCCTCTACACAGAACTGCTTTTTAATCGCTTTGAAGTGGCTGTAATTATTTCTTCCTGACCGCTGTTGGGCCTGCATGCACAAAGGTTAGTAGGAATGCCTCAGTATTTTCTCTTCAAACCTGTGTTAAATACCAAGTGAGAGACTTACAGGGCCATGTTCCCTGTTCCAGCAGGTGGTATCTAAGGAAGCGGGGATGATAAACCATGGCCTTCCAAAGGAACAGCAAAGGGATCAAACTGATGGCCCAGGATGTGGGACACCCTTCCTCAACATCATATGAGGTTTAGCAAACATCGCTAAAAAATTCCCTGCCTAAATAATTCATCAATCTATCTAAATAACTTAAAGCCTATTAATTAATAAACAGTTAATTTTCTCTACATCCAAAATTTTAGTGTAAAATGTGTCTATATTGGTCTCCAAAACTATTTTTCATCCTTAAAATTTTATCTTTCATGTAACTAATAGATCTAAACAACTAAGGAATACTTTTATGCTTTTAAAGACACTGTGTTTAAAAATTCCTTTTACATCTTCCCTTGGAATCTTAATAGCAATTTTGAGCATAATCATACACAAATTGTCATTTGGTTTAAAGAAGGACATGTACATTGTAAGTCATATATACCTTGATTTATCCAGAAAGATGATGTCTGAATTCTATTTTCTATTATTTTTTAATAAATAAAGAGTGAAAATCTGCCCATAACTCTATATTCAAAGTTTAACTGATGTTTCTGTTAATCTAAAAATCCTATGATAGGGTCATTGATTCTTGTTATACTCGAAATTAAATTAAAACCATCTAGAAATCCAAAATTTTGTAATGTCTCATTAAATTCATTAGTGGTGGTCATTCGTGTCTTTTATAAAGTCTGCTTTGTTCTCATCCTGTCAACACGTTTAGAAAGTGTCTTTGAAATTAAGCAAAAAGTTATCTCCCCATCACTAAGCCGGACAGTCAGCTTGCAGCCCTCTTTATTATTGGTTTAGAAAAACTTGATGTTGTTAAGAATTGCTTCTTTTGAGATACCTTTTTCCCTAGGCTAAACAAAATCATGAATTTCTGGATTTTTCTTCGACCCTCATGACTGCTCTTCCTCAGTTTTCTTTGATCTGTTCCTTTTCATCTCCTTAAATCCATAATACCTAGAGTATCCTCAGGATGTATTTCTTAATTTTTACAACTAATAAGCCACTGCAAAACTCTGTGGCTTAAATCAATAAGTGCTATTTTTCAGGAGTCCACGAGTTCTCTGTGTTTTTCTACTGAGTTGGAACTGGTTCTGATGATTCTCACAGCCCACTCACACAATGTTTCCACGGGAGTGTCCTCTGACACCTGGTTGATCAGAATGGCCTCACATTTCCGGAAGGTGGCAGGCTAGCAGATACTGGAAGAAGGCGACTGAGTCCTGTGGTTCTCAGCATCCAGTGGACGAGTCTGGCCTTACTCATAGGGCAGTGGTGTTTCCCTAACAGGACTCGGAAGCACAGAAGGTGCAAGTCTACACTTTCACTGCATTCTTTAGGAGAAGGAAGTCCCCAGGCTGCCTGGATGAAGGGGTTGAGGAGGGGCTCTCCGGATTGAAGGAACTGTGAAGTCACATTGACCAGGGCATGGATCAGGGAGTGTGGGGAATTATAATGAATAACCTACAATCGCTTCTCTCTTCCTGTTTTTATTTCCTCAGTGATTTCCTCTGGTACTATAGATGACTTTTAAAAACTTCCATGTGCTGATAACTTACAAATTCACATCTGTAACAACCATATGTCCCTCGTACCTTAGACTTATTTAACCTGTTTATTATTTGATTGTTTTTTAAACTTAGATTCCGGATAATATTTTCAAACTTAAAACATTTAAATCCAAGCTCCTACTGGTCCCTTCTTGTTTACACTGCCAACCTCGTCGTTTAATGTCCTTTCCCAGGTCAGGTGTTGATTTTCTGCTTCCTTTAGTTTCTAAGCTCAAACAACTTAAAGTGATGTGAAAGCCCTATTTTTCTACGACAGCCTGAATCCATACAACAATAAAATGTCTCCCTACTTGAAAACACATCCCACCTGTGACCACATCTCACCACCTCCTACCTCCAGTACTTCCATAACCAATCCACCATTGTCTCTCAATTCTATCATTAAATTATCCCGTTTTTCCTCCCTTTTTCCCTAGTTGGTTAATTTATGCGTTTTTTTTTTTCAGCAGTTAGAGCAATTCTATTAAAACCTGAGTCAAATTAGGTCAATCTTCTCAAAATATTCCTATACCTCTTTGACTATCTAAGTCTAAAACCCAAGGTCTTCCCATTAAACCATTCGAAACCACCACATGTTTGATTCTTCATGACTCTGCTGAAATTATAAGGAAAAACTGTTTTTCATCAAAGGTATCTGGCATGTGGACATTGAGAACCTTTGCGCCGGTTGAGGTTTTGTCTAGATATCTTCTGTGTTTCTCAAATGTACAATTCACTCATTCACTTCTTTCAGGTTCCGCTCAAATTTCCCTTGTACGTGATGGTCCCCGAGGACCATCTTCTCCTTCCATACTGTCCCTCCTTCCACAGTCTCTACCTCCAGCACTGTCTAAGTTCTTTGTTTCTCACTTAAGATAACTCACCACCACACACACACACTCACTCATATTCTTTGTTCTATTGTTATCTGCAAATTATATACTACTTGAAAGTAAGTTTCTTCAATCATTGTTTGACTGTTTTCTGTATATCCATGATAGTTCCCAGCAATTACTGGATACTCGGTGTAGTGCAGATGAGTAGTAATGTTTAGAAAACTCAAAATATGCCAGATACTTTTATACTTAAGTAAATTACAAACACAGAGTCTGTCTACTTTCTTTATACATGTATATATAAAGTAGACAGATTACTGGAAAATGGAAAACAAAATATTTTTGCTTTTTAGTGAAAAACTAAAAACAAAAATTTTTGGATGTATGACTAATTATTTCAGTGACAGTGAAAAAATATAGATGTTTTTAGACAAACTTAAAAACTCTTCAAGTTGGTGTGATAGAATTATTAGGATTTGAGCGAAGTGGGTAAGAAGAAGAGTTCATTTCCAATTCTGTAAAGATATTGCTTAAAAATTTGACTGCTTCCTAAGATAAATGTATTGATTTTATTAAAAACTACAAATACTTTAAAAATTATCTTTAGCTAGGTGTGATGGTATATGCCTATAATCCCAACTACTCAGGAGGCTGAGGAAGGAGGATTGAAAGTTTGCAACCAGGCTGAATGTCTTAGTGAGCCCCAGTCTCAAAAAGGGCTGGGAATAAATAAATCAAATAATAAATAAATAAAATAATAGATAAATAAATAAAAGGGCTGGGAATCGACCTGGGTGGTGGAGTGCTGCTGAATTCAGTTCTCAGCAGTGCGAGTGCTTGCACGTTATCTTTGTTGTAGTTATTTTGTGCTATAGAATAAGTTACTCTTATTATAAGTATAAATGGAAGTTGAACATGATGTCCAGGAAGCACATACAGATAAATGTTCCTTCCATAAACAGTGAATTACAATTATTTGCATTTCCTTAAGAGTACTGAATGCTTGCAGTATTGCGAACAGTTCTCTAGTACACATTAATCACACAGAATGGTGAGTTTCATTGTGGCATATACATAAACATGTAATTCCACCAATCCCATTCCCAGTACCTCACCTGTCCCCCCATTTTACCCTCCACCTTTCCCCAATTCCTTTATTCCTCCCTACTGTTCTCCTTTCCACTCTCATTGTATCCCCTTTCTTCCCTCTGACCACAATATTTTATAGTAATATGTTAGTTCTAACTTGTAAGTATGATTTTATTATCTTTAAAATACCACACAATAGGCTTCCACTAAGCAGGCTTTTCTAAAAATAAGATCTTGAAATCACCTGTCATTTACTTGTACAAGCTTAATAAACAAGTAGCATTTTTATCAAGCTTCTTTGTGTCCTGTCAATAGAAAAGAAGGACATTAGCAGGTCTCAAGGGAGGTTCTGCCCCTTTGTAACCACATTCTCTTCTCTTTGAGAAACACAGATGCACTCAACCAGCTTTAATTAAGACAAATTTGAAAGCTTCTGGCTTCTGTGAATTAAAAACAGTAAAAGAAAAGCAAATATAACTTAACATGATAATGTTAATAACCACTCTCAATTCAAATGTTGCCATAGAATTGTTTCATTTTGCTTTCTATTTTTTACATTTTACATAGTGCTGATTTTATTTCAGTGTTAATATTTTTATAACTTGTTTACACTTTGTTATTTATCATTTATTGAGGTGATTTGTAGCTCATGAATATTAATGAATATTAATATTATTAATTTTTTTTTTTAACAACAGTCGGTTGTAACTAAAGGAATGAATCAGAGCCTGAGAATTGTGTCTCTTATTCAAAAGATCAAATCTTTCTGGACTACTATGTTCACACTGGCTCCATGATCTATTTGAATCTAAAGAAAATATCTATCTTTTAAATAGATGTGTTATTGTTAGTTTGAAATTTTAGGAAGTAAATAAGAGGTAAAACAAAAGACTAATAAGTCGTGAATATTAACATTAAATTACCAAACCTTAAAAAAAATAAAGAAATAAAAGGTAAGATTGGGAAATTTTCCAGAGAATTTTCTATAAAGCAGAACTAAAATGAAAAGACTCGTACTAAACAATACAATAGCTAAAATATAGAACTTAATAGCTCTTTTTTACAGCACAAAAGAAATCGTTAAATAATTAGTGTACTGAAGATAGTTTAGAAGACAATATACAGAGTAAAACAGAGAGCTATATAAAGGCAGAGAGGAACATACAAATTTAAAAGCCATGTGGATGTAATAAAAGTGTAAGAGTGCTGGAGCAGAAGGCAGAATCATTAAAGAGATAATGATTGGTTATTTTCCAATGTTAATGAAAGACAGCAAGACACAGATTCAAGAAATCTGGTAAATGTCAAACAGGAAATTCAAAAGAAAAGCACACCAAGGAACATCATGGTGTCACCTCTGAAAATAATGTTTTAAGAAGTGATGGGGGCCATCTATGAACCATGTGTGCACACTGAGCAAAGATGAGCCATTAGTCTGGGGAGCCTGGTCTTAGGAACGTCTGGTTGGACTCCACTGTTGGAGAATGCCTGATTCAGGTGTCAGTCTGTCTTAGCTCACTGCTCAAGTTCACCCTGGGATGGGTGAACCCTGCCAAGTGCCAATCAACCTGTTAACTGCAAGACTCCTGCCACACCAAGAAACAAGCATCGAATCAAAACTTCTCCCACTGAAACCTTATGCCTGCCTTTGATGTACCCCCTTAAATAAAGAATTGGGTCTTTTTCAGTTGTTCAGTTCCAGTTCCTATCAGGACTGGAAGACCCTTCAGGACTCCACTTTTTATATCTATCTAGCTTTGTCTTTAATCTTTTGCTGATTATTTCAGACCTTTTATTTTCTCAGGCAGTTCATACCTCCTGAGCAGGAACCTGCTCTGTTGGGGTGCTGACCACCCCCACATGAAGAAGCATTAAAAGCAATCTGTAAATGAGCATCAACACATCCTGAGAGCTGATAGGAGTAGTAGCAAATAACGATAAAAACCAGAAGAGAATGAAGTGATGTTTTCAACATGCTGAAATAATTGGTCAACTCAGAAGTCTATATTTAGTAATACCAATATTTGAAATTAATAAAAAAATAAAGACAATTCAGAAAACAAGGCTACTTAACTACATAAAGAAACTCTAGAGAGTGTTCCTTTGGCATAAGAAAAAAATTGGAGGGAAGTTTTGAACCTAAATAATCTAGTAGAAACATTTATGAAAGCTGCTACAAGAAAAAAGAATCTTAACGATCAAGGTTGCATAACATACACAAATTTATGTGTACATACACAAAAACACTATAGTAAATAAAAATACTTCCCATGAACATGGATGCAGTCATTGTCATTTTAGGAAGAAACACATAAAAAAGAAAAGAAGAATATTACAGCGAGTGGGTTGTGGTCTAAGAATACGTGATCAGTGTAACAAAATATAATCCATTACTTTAAAGAATGAAGAAATGAAAAAGCATATGTTCACTTCAAAATATGAGGAGAAACAAATCAATACTAATTCAAAGAACAATTTCACAAAAATTCATGTTGAAAAACATTCTCATATTTTTTATCAAGTTGAAAACAAAATGGGAATTTCCTTTATTTGACAAAGAATATCTACAAAAACATCTATAGACCTTATCAAGGTGCCATATTTTATAGCAGATATTTATATAATTTCTACTGAATTAAAGATATATCAGTCATCGCCACTCCTATCCAACTTTCTACAGAGATTTAGTTTATTGAAATATGGTAAAACAATAATATTGAAATGAAGAAGTAAAACTATCATTATTTGTAGCCAAATCATGGTGCACATAGAAAATTCCCAATAAACTACAAATGAACTATTAAAATTAATAAGTTAGCATTAACTTTGCAATACATAAGAACATTATATAAAAATCAATCATACTTGCTCTTATCCACAACATGTACTAGGGCAAATCTCTGCAAGTTATATAATTTATTGTAGCTTCAAAATATCAAGGCATGTTTCCTGACCATATCACTTTGATCAGTTGCATTTTTCATTTTCTTTTCTGTGTCCGCAGTTACAGAAGTCACTGAGTGTGTTTGCTCTTCCTTCTTACTGATGTTGATATTGTTGTGTCACCGTGGTTACTGGGACGCTTCATTCAATAACAAACTCTCTTTTCCTATGTCTAACATGGACAGTATAAGTTGGACAGTATAAGTTGTGATGAGATGAGGTGAGAAAAGCAATCACAGCCTGGCAAGCGTACTATTTATCAAACAAAAACAAGTAGGTCTTCCCTTATTCTCTGGGTTTAAAGAGAAAATTCATAGAACCCTTCAAGATATTCTTGCCTTATCTTCAATTGCTTTCTCACTTCCACCACACACTCACCATGGCTTATTCATGTCCCTTTAGAGAATCAAATTGACAAGAATTATACCTGTTAAAAATCAATTTATATAATAACATAGCTTCATACCACTTGCTTGATTGGTTAATATAGGTGTGTGTGTCTGTGTGTGTGTGTGTGTGTGTGCGTGTGCATGTTTTACCCAAATTTGGTGCATGGACTTTTACTTGTACAGACCCATAGAGTTTACTTTAATTTTTAGTATTTAATTGAAATATTACATTATTTCATTTCTTTGAGTGTTTTTTCTTACTGATCATTATATATCTTACAAATATATATGGTAACTGAACTACACACCAAAAATCGTAGAAATGACAAATATAATAAAATATTGTTTATAATTAATTGCAAAATATACCCTGGAAGGAAAAAAAAATTACTAGGTGATACCTATGGAAGGAACCAGGCTTTATGAAAAGATGTCTTTTTCCAGGCAACATGTCTATACTGCAAATCAATAATTAGTATTGAGATCAGATTAATTTATGCAGCCTTCTTAATTTACATATTTCTTCATTGTGCAGAGTTATGATAACCTTTACTAATAGAGTATTATTTCAACTATGTGGAGTCATAAAACATTTATGAGAAGATAATAAAAAGTTCACTTCTCTTACCCTACTTCAAATATGCCTTGCTATTTAATTTAAAGAGTCTATTAACATAATCATGCTCATATTTTACCACTAATTATTGAGCAGATAATTTTAAAAATTGAAGATACAAAAGGACCTCAAGAAGTTTCTATTCATTATCCAGTTTCCTGTCAGCATTATTTCTAAATCACAGAGGGCAAAGTAGGAATTTCAGTCTTCTTTATTCCTGTGTCTCTAAAGGGGAAGAAATGACATGACCTCATCTATTTTAATACCTATTACTTACTGCCAAGAATAGCTTCCTTTTAGTTATTCTAAATTCCTTTTTCCATAACGTGTGTGTCTGTTATGTTTTTAAGCTGCAGGACAGAGAATGGGGAGACATACACTCAGTACCCTGAGCTCCGTGAGAGGAGAGAGGGAAGGAGCCTTTTAAAATAAATAATTTAAAAGGCAGAACTCCTCATCTTCTTTCTGGATCTTCTTTTAATCTACCAAAAGATCATTTAATGAGGCAAACATTCTCTTCTAACCTTTAACTCTCTCTCCAATTCTGCCATACCACAAGCGAAGATTTTTTTTTCAAAGAAGAAATAAACTCATTACTAAAGGAAATTGGATGCAAATTCTGTATTAAAAACTGATAGGTTGCATCTTTATTTTCTGGCTAGCTTAGATCCAAATGCTTAAAGGTGTCATTATAATATAGTGACTATGAAAGAAATCTTTGTTGCTATCATTTTTTTTCCAGAGAGTTGCCAGCTTCAAGGATGTAGAAACTATTTTCCCCTCATCTATCTGATGGCAGTTTCGCTGGTATATCAGTAATATTCCATTCCTCCATGCAGCAGCTGACTCTGTACTAGGTAGGTGCTTTTTTATTTGGCACATAAACAACTTCCCAGGACCTTTTTAAGAATTGGAATATATTAACATATGTGTTTGGCTGAACTGTTTGGGTCCTTGTCACCATAACCTGCCTTCTGTATGTGAAACAAAGTGTCCTATCACTTTGATTTCCCCATGTGTCAAATTTAGCTGGGACACTTTAATCTCAGGCTCTATTTTCCACTATCACAATAGAATTCAACAGATTGGGACTCAGTAGGCTCTTTCTCCAGAATATTTTTTTTTTTTTTTTTTTTTTTTTTTTTTTAGTGAATGCAATAGTTGTATGCTCAACTTCCTCTAATTTTTAATTGTTATTGGACAGATAGAATTGGCATTAAGCGTGTGTCCTCATTCTTACTTGGATTTACTAAAGAAAGATGAAAGCAAACCCCAATGTAATATTTATATGTTAGCTTTAATAAGTTCAGAATCATTTAAGTTTCGCCAGAGATCAGTCTTTGGTGAGATAGTTGATAACTGTATATATTTTTATAGCAGTTATATCCATTTTAACAGACTTAACAAAGACGATTCCTTTAGAAAATGAAGCTTATTTAGCATGTTCTGGGTTCAAACATACAGGACCTTGGGACTCTCTATGATGTGCTTCTATTTCGATCATTGGCTTGAAATAATGTGGACAATGACAGCGTCTTTATATGCCAGCATCCTCTTGCAGTCTCTAGCATTGTGCTCATTCTTATTTTCACATTATCTATTTAATAAATACAAACTGATTCACCTAGTGAATGGTATGCCTTACCTCTCTGGGAAGGCAGTAGAAGTTTTCGTGTTTCATGTGTTTGCTTTTGTCTTTTTGTAGTTGTTTGTTTAAAGCAAATTTACTGTTGCCAACAAATCACCTGGTAAGTCACCATCTCCTCTATTTGTATACTGAGCTAGATTTGTTTAAGATGGTATTAGCTGTGTTGTAATGTCAAAATATGATTTCTGGCTTAAGTTTGAAGCGTATTAATTAAGGGGATTTGAGATGTATAAATCAACACCAAAAAATACCTTTATTTTAGAAAATGTCACCTCTGATAAGATAGATACTTTTGACCTTGGGTAGTTAATAACCTGCATATTCAAAATATCAGAATCTTTGAATAATCAAACTTACACATACAAAGTACTGAAAAAATATTGAAATTAACAAATAATTGTCTTAAACAATTTTGAACTGATCTATAAACTCAACAGCATTCATATGAATAGTATTTTCTTAAATACCTCATTATGTCATAAGAAATCAGGCAATTTTTAAAAAAGTGATTATGGACAATAGTGATTGAGCTTCCCTTAAGACTGTGCTATCAGCCAAAGTATTAAAATGCCTCGATCTATGAGACAGATGATATTTTAGTTTGAATATAAGCCAACTTTGTATGGTTTTATAAACTTCATAAAGTGTTTAACTTTATAAAGTTTTTAACTGAACTATAAAAGGCATATGATGGCTTTCTAAATATTGATATGGCAGGAATTTTGTTAATACAGCTATGTATTATAATAGTTATGAAAGGGTTATGTGTGCATATTTTATGATAGCAGACATAAAAGGTTTATAAATACATATATGTATATTTTATAATAACTGTAATAGGTATTCAAATGCTATGGGGTAAAACTCAGGTTTCATGTTCAGGTTCAGGTTCATGTTCAGGTTCAGTTTCAGGTTCAGGTTCAGGTTTCCTCTTTATCTTGGACATTTTCACCATGAAGTTTTAGTCACTGTAATCATATGCAACAGCAATGGTGTTAATAAACTTTTCAGAAACTCCCAAAGGTAACCAGTAAGAGTTGAAGATTATGTAAATGAAATAATATTTAATTTATCTTTAAAATCAATGAATCAATTTTTTGGTTGGAGTAGAATTGTATAACCCTAATGTCATATCATTTTTATACTTTAATAATTGAATTGAATGGATTTTATTTATATTGCTTAAATGAGAAAACTCACTTATCTTTGTGAACTTAGGTTATTTTAAAATTAAACCTCAGTTTAGCACATCATTTTGGAATGAAAATTTGTTGATCTGGAAGATCAACATATTTACATAATTAAAATAATGCCATTATGATAATATATCACTTTTTGTGCCTTTATTTAATATTTTCTTATAAAACAATGGCATGAATATGCTCTAATTCAATGTATGTACTAAAGTACACACATACGTATTTATGTGACTAATAAGAATAAGACATATTTCATATATCTCAATATTTATTTCATATATTGATAATGTTACTAAAAGCTCTTTCATTCAAAACAGTTTTAATTCTAAGAGTCATTGAATAGTTTGCTAACCTTATCTGCAGACTGTTATTGAAATTTCTAGTGGTATATTATTTACTAACCTACAAAGCTATACACATGGATCAAATTATAAACTTAAGATTCAAAATAATTGAGAAATACTTATACAGAAAATATTATCTAAGACAAATTGAAAGGATACCACAGACAAAAATCTTAGGGAAATAACCTCCCAACTTTACTGTGGAAAGCTAAAACACAGAGTGACAGAGGGCACAGTTAAAGGTAAGGATTATGAAAAGAGGTCATTACAATTTATGACATATATTGGTTTTATGATTGCTAAGATTTATATCTAAGTCACTTGATGCTCTTAGGGAGGTTTCTGTCTGTACATTTTGATTGACAAGTTCACATAGACAATTGTAAGCAAGTAGCTTGGGATTTTATAATGAAAACCACAGACACTTAGCTACTTGTCAGACTACGCATAAAATGAGATGTAAAGGACAGTTTTCTTGTACCTGATAAATCTCTGACTTTAGGACCCTCTGGTTTTTTTGTTTTGTTTTGTTTTGTTCTGTGTGTGTGTGTGTGTGTGTGTGTGTGTGTGTGTGTTGTGCTGGGGATTGAACCCAAGGCCTTATGCATTCGAGGGAATCAGTCTACCAACTGAGCTATATCTCCAGCCCAGAACCCTCTGTTTTTTATTTGATGGTTAATAGTTTGTCAAGTTTGTAAATCATATCACTTGTTTCTTAGGTGGAGGTTGCTATGGCCTGAAAGTAAATTTCCTCACACTGTATTTCAGAAGGGCAAAAACAATTTCCAAAATTCTATTGGTTAGTCAAAATTTGTTCTTAATAATTCTGGGTATTAGGTTAGGTGGGGTGAAAATTTTCATGCATTGCTCTGGTCTAGCCCCTCTTAGCCAAAGCAGTCCAGGGCCACTGGAGTATTAAAACAGATGCAAAGGCCTGTGATCAAAAACCTGCCTGTTGGGGACACAGTCATCAGGGAAGCTCATCTAATTCTGTTTAGTATAGTGTTGGTTCCTGCCGTCACAATCATGAGGTTCAGTGGCACTCAGCAACAGAGTGTATGACACGGATGTCTGAACTCAACTAGGTGTCGAGGAGGTTCTGATGACCCTGGCGGGGCTTGCTCACGCATCCTGAGTTCAGGGATCTGTTGCTGATCCAGGCCAGCCTCAAATTCAGCTCCCCATGTCATTCCTCTTCTAGAAGGCCAGCTTCCCGTGGCCATGGTGAAGGGGAAGCACAAGACCATGAATGAAGCCTCACAATGCCTCTTGAGACCTGAGTGGGGAACTACCACACCATTATTTCTGCCTCACGCTTTTATCCAAGACTAGCAAACAAAAAAGTTAGTGAAAAAACCTCCCTCCTTTACTGTGGAAAACTGCAACACAACATGACAAAGAGCAGAGCTAAAGGTAAGGGTCATGAATTGAGGTCAGTTTACCAGCTATGCAGAAAGCTTCCACCAATGCTCCCTGGGATTCCTGCCATAACCTTATTTTGTTTTCATGCAATTTACGTATGATTCTAGTAATCTGAAATATAAAGTAATAATTACCAGATAAATCTAGGTAAATTTTTAGTGTACTTGTCTAATTCAGGTTTTTTTTCTAAATTTTTTTTAAATTTTTATTTTTTACAGACTGCATTTTGATTCATTGTACACAAATTGGGTACAACTTTTCATTTCTATGGTTGTACACAGCGTAGATTCACATCATTCATGTAATCATATATATGCATAGGGTAATACTGTCTATCTCAGTCCACTATCTTTCTGTCCCCCACTCCCTCCCAACCCATTTTCCTCTACAATAACCAAAGTTCCTTCATTTTTCTGTTCCCCACTGCCATCCCCCCTCATTATATATCGTCATCCACTTATCAGAGAAAACATACGGCCTTTGGATTTTGGGGTTTGGCCTATTTCACTTAGCATAATGTTTTCCAACTTCATCCATTTACCAGCAAATGCCATAATTTTATTCTACTTAATGGCTAAGTAATATTCCATTGTGTATATATACCACAGTTTCTTTATTCACTCATCAGTTGAAGGGCATCTCGGCTGGTTCCACAATCCAGTTATTGTGAATTGAGCTGCTATGAACATTGATGTGGGTGCATCACTGTAGTACACTGATGTTAAGTCCTTTGAATCAATCTAACCAAAGAGGTGAAAGATCTTTACAATGAAAACTACAGAACATAAAAAAAGAAATTGAAGAAGACCTCAAAAGCTGGAAAGATCTCCCATGTTCTAAGATAGGCAGAATTAATATTATCAAAATGGTCATACTTCCAAAGGTGCTATACAGATTTAACACAATTCCAATTAAAATCACAATGACATTTCTCATAGAAATAGAGAAAGCAATCATGAAATTCATCTGGAAGAACAAAAGACCTACAATAAACGAAGTAATCCTGGGCAGGAAGAGTGATACAGGAGGTATCACAATACCAGAGCCTAAACTCTACTATATAGTAATTCAGTTTCATGAGCTTAGTTACTATGAATCTACTTCTAAAGGACAGACTTTACTTTTCATTGTTGAAGAAAATTAGTTGTCTTTCCCTGAAAGTCTGGAAAAATACTTAATGGTAAAATTAAGGTGACCACTGAGACATCAGGTGTTCCTTGGAGTTGGGAGGTGGTCTTTCAGACAAGCACCCCTACTCTGCTCAAGCTTTTAATGACTGAGGAATAAATTTCCCATAATATTTAAATTTTTGTTACTTGTTAAAATTGTAAGATTATTTTGACTAGAGTAAATTTTCCGTGGAAACTTCAGCACCATCCCCTGTTAGCCTTAGTTTCAAAATGACAATCACAGATGAAAAATAAGGAAATTCAGCAACAAAGTCTGCCATTCTAGCAAGTCTTTACCCTTGATCTCTGGTCTGATTCATCGTTTTTTTTGCCTATTAGATGGCAACAATGTGCCTTTTTTCTAACTCATGCTTATTTTTCAAATGGCTCATTAGACAGATGTTTCTAAGTGTACAGTAGCATTTTTCTAAATAAATAACATCTGTTTAGTAGAAATTTTGTATACCAATTTGAATTTTATTACCACTAGACCTTCTTTATCCTTTTTTCTTTTAGAAAAAGAAACATGTAGATAATATTTACTGCTTTATGTCAAATTTGGTCAACTCAGGATTAATTTTTCTGATCATAAGGTATTTAACTATAGAGCAAATCATTGAGAATGGGTTTTTAAGAGCATGTGAATTTTTTCTGAAAGAAAATAAAATATAAACATTAAAAAATTGTTCCCCAACCTAAACCTCTTTAACTTCCAGCTCCTTAAGAGAAATTCTTCTTCTTCTTTTTTTTTTTTTTTTTTTTAATAATTATTGTGTTTCCATACTGGGAATTGAACCCCAGGGCCTCGTGCATACTAGGTAAGTGCTTGTTCAGTGAGCAGACATGCATCACCATGTCTCACTAAAAATATTCTTAATCACATCATTGATTCACTTATTAAAATAGTGTTTTTTGATTCCTACTCTATGCCATGTTCTCCATATTCAATAATATAGGCACAAACATCTTTCTTACCTGAGTCTACATAGGCAGTTAGACATGATTTCAGAAAAGACGGACCTGATTTTGAGTTTGCTGTTTGCAATCTTTGAATTACCTGTTTTTCTTTCTCAAAACTTTCTGCTCTTTTTATTCAAAGCATGTCTCTGTTTTTAGTTGTGTTTCTTCTTCGTCTCATTAACTCATGGTGCAGTGCTTGAAGCATAGTCCTTAATAAATAAATGCAATTCACCCTGCATTTGTAAGTATTTGTTGACATGTCAGTCTTCTTACTTACAATGAAGTTGACAGCATGACTCTTTGTCTTTTTAAATTCTGTACAAAGTTTCCAGTTTTCAGCAAAGTATCCCACACAATCATCATTTAATAAATGCTTGCTGAATAACTGAGTAACCAAATTAAGGAATTTCAGAGAGGCCACAAAGATAAAACACACTAGGTGAGTTGGGTAGAATTTCTGATTTGAAATCTAGACTGCTTCAAAGAATAATAGAAGAAAAGCAAAAAGGAAATGCATTTCTTTTGGCTGAAATCCAGGACATATTGTGGTTGTGATCGCTGATTGTGGAATAAAACTGCAGGGATTATGAATAGTGTTTTCTTACTTTATTCATTCATGTTAGTTAAAAAATGAGTTTAGACTCATTCGTTATTTTAGGTATTAAATATGCTAACAGAAAAAAATGAAAAAGAGAAACAAAACTGTCCTCATGAAGATTCCATTAGTTTAGAAAACAATAATATCTATGTCATATTTTTTGGTTAGTATTAGTGTAATAATATCTGTGAAAAGACTTAGTAATTATAGTAGTAATATTTGCTGGAAATTAAATATACCCCTGAAAGGTAGGTTTGGTAGTTAAATTTCATTAATTTAGTAGCAGGATTAAAAAATAAATATTTTCACTGAAAGTAGCATGGCACATCTGGAATTTCAAGCCTCACTAGGGAGGCTTCCTTTATATCACTTCCAGGTTGGTGGCTCTGTCCTTCTCCACCTGTTATATTATGTAGCCTTTCATGTGCTGTGTTGCTTATTTAAACTCTAAGGAGTTCATAATGGAAGAAATTTGTTTAGCTTTGATAATCTTAGAGTTTTGTAAATCTATGTGACCTTTCCTCCATTGGTAATGGTTCAATAATTTTCAACACTTACTTCAGGTACTGTCTATAAAATACTTATCACAACAGGGTCCTGATAGGTGTCAAGTGCTCAAGGTTCTTCTCCTGCCTTTCCTGAAGCATATCTCCCTGACATGGCTTGTGCTAAGTAATGGAAACAATTCTTAAAAATCAACTTTGAGTGTTTTCCCTAAATGGCATTTTATTTGTCAACACATACTAGGTATTCCCTGGATGGATATGCACAATGACACATGATATCTAAAGACTGGTCACAGATGTATTTCCCTTTTGCTATTTGTGTGTGTGTGTGTGTGTGTGTGTGTGTGTGCTTGAGTGTGTGTGTATGTGTGTGCGTGCCTATTGCCTGGCCTTATCCCTTTTATAGATATGAACGCTTTATGAAAAGATGAGGATCAGGGAAGCAAAAAAGGTTTGTTTTCCACATTCATCTTGAAGTGTACATGTAGTGAGTTTCTTTCTTGCTCATGAGCAAAAGAATGAAGTGAACTGAACTTCCAGATGAAAATGGTATTAAATGTGAACTATTCTATTTAGATTATAACTTCATACTTCTTATGATTTGGATCTAGAAAAGTCCTGGCTCCAGCCAAGCTCATGTGTTGCAAGCATGATCCACATTGCAGCAAGGTTCTGAGGTGGAGCTTTTGGGGAATGATTAGGACTGTAACCTCATCTGTGGATTAATCCATTTGATGGATTAATAATGTGAAGGGATTACTCAGTAACTGTGAGCAGGTGGAGCATAGAGGAACTAGGTTGCTGGGGGCATTTCTTTGGTCCCCTCACATTCTCTCTGTCTCTCTCACTCTCTCTCTCTCTCTCCCTCTCTCTGTTTCCCAGCTGCCATATCATGAACACCTTTCCTTCTGCCATGATGTTCTGCCTCACCTTGGTCCCAGAGTAATGGAGTTCACAGACCATGAACTAAACCAGGTATTTTGATCACAGTTACTCAAAACTGACTGACACACATATGACAAAAAGTTATCTTTTCTACAGTATGCTTTTTATTTCTAGAAGTCAAATCATAATATCCCATTATTAAGATAAGTTCTTGGGATAAGAGGGTAACAACCACTATCAATAAAGTTTTTGTGCACTAAGAAAGCTATGGACAGTTAATGTCTAAACAAGAAGTGCAGGCAATTCACATCATTACCTACAAAAGTCCACGGCTTCTGATAGGAAGCTAATGAGTTGAGGATGCACTAACAGTTATACTGTTAGGCAGAAATAAGAACTAGAACTCATTCTAAAAGTTAGCTGAGATTATTGATGATCGATAAGTTGGAATTGAAGTTCTCAACTTCAGTGCTTATCTCAGATGGTCAAGTGGAGTAAAAATATTACTCAAAAACTTGCTAACAATCTTCATCGATCTTATTGTGTCCAATATAAAGGTATAGCTCTAAGGTCTGGAAAATTGTGTAGAACTTTATATCAATTCCTATTTATTTATTTTTTTGGTAAAGATAGTTATTGAGGTTACTTAATACCAAGAGAAGTTTGGTTAGCCCTATAATTTGCAAGATCATTTTAGAATGCTATAATATCTTTTCTTAGAATTGGTCCCTGTTTGGTTGGTTTGTAATGAAAGATTGACAGTTCATGATATTTGTTAATTGAACTGGACAAAATTCCTATTTGAGTTACTATACCAGTCTTTCTGTTATATTTTCCCTACGTGGGAATATGGTGAAACTTTACATTCTTACACAATCTAGAAAATAATACATTATGCAATTAGAGGTAATATGGATCAATAATATGATCACAAAGGAAGTAAAGAATAGCATTATAATATTTAACAAAGCATGTTTCTCATGTAATAAAAATGTATGTAAGGCTACAATAAAGCATTGAGAAGAGCTATCTGGTGTAACTCCAAGTTAAAATTGCAACTTGCTTGTAGTGTGAATCTGAGAGCTACTCTGCAAGGAGCGATATTTTATTTTAATAGAAATAATTTCCTAAATATTACTAAATCTACATATTGAGTAGTAGTAGGACAGTCAGCAAAAGAAAATCTCTGGACACTTAATATTTTTTTGGAACCAGGTTACTCTTAATGACATCAGCTCAAGTATTTAAAGACAGTAATTTTAATCTTTCAGTTTTGGTCCTTTAGTTCTTTCCATGTACTTCATGGGTTTCTGCTGATGACAACTGACTGGGCAATGGCCTTATATGGTGTAAAGTTTGTTATGATTTATTCACTTTTAATGTTCTGACAGTTTAATAACTAGGTGGCATTTCTTTGTGGTTACATGATGCTGAACAATAACTATTGCTGAAAGTTTGTATTTGAGACTTGGTATTAAGAGGAGAGATATGCCTCAGGGCAATTTGTAATAATGCCACAGTCAAAGGGAGAAATCAGAGAGAAGGGATTGATCTGGCACCTTTTCATTTCAGGTGAAAAACTAAATATATTCATGTTACTTCAGTGATAAGGGAGATCCAATTTGGGATTAAACTATATAGGGTGTTTAATGTGGACTATCTTTTTAGCAATTGGAGTGTTTATGGTGAAAACATGAAGAAATAACTTGTAAAGGGATGAGAAAGGCCCCCAGAGACAGCATTGTGTTAGGGAAGAAAACACCTCCATTCAGGACACAGATGGGTGTTGCTTTTTATTGCAGTTGGACTACAGTCGGAGTCAGGAAGCCTAAGAGTGAAGTCACTAGAAGTGATATTTTACAAACTGTTTTTTCCCCTAGAAAGGAAAGAAAAGCTCCTTCCCTCCTCCACCTTTCTCACTTCCTGCATTTATTTATTTATATGAAAACATTGGCAAATCAGCATGGAGCCCTGGTGGCTATAAGTAAAAATGAGAAAACAGAATTTCAGGAGACAGAAATTCTTGAGCAACAAGCAGAAAAATATTTACTAATTGCTGGTAGACTTGGCTTTCAAATTCTATTTTGTAACACTTTTAGGGCTTCATTTTACTCCCCCCAAAAGCAGAATATGTACAATGACTTTTCAAGAATCATGTACTGTAATGCAAGTACCAAAGACTGTTTTCTCCTACAGTATATTCAGTTGATTTGTTAAGCTTTTTTATCCGCTATTAAACATTTAAGATACTTTATATGTAAATGTTAGATAGTAATTTTCATATAATATTCCCCTTTCCTGCTGCCTATATGATATCCTATCTTTCCTAAAAAGAAAAAAGAAAACGTCAGTGAATTCCATGGTTAATTTATTCAAGTTTTTCTCTACTATGCCAAAGGGATTTGTTTGGACTCTAATTTTGTTCCCTTGACCTTGAGTATTTAAAGGCTTAGAATTTAAAAATCGCATGTTATTTGTAAAATTGGTACACTCGCTCTGCTGCATTTTATTTTCTATTTCTTAGAAAGTGTTGAGATAAAGAATTTTGTGCAGAAAATATCTACAGTAAGCTACCTTTCATTTAATGAAAGGGGATATAAGAAAGCATTGAACATATACTATAAAAGAAATATACTAATAGAAAAAAAATAATCTGCCAGTTTTGTAGTCTATTTAGTGTTTTTTTTTTTTTTTTTTCCAGTTTGGAATAGCAATTCTGATAGCTTTATTGGCATTTCAGAGTGAGCAAATCAGTAAATATATAGTAGATAAAGAAAGCCAGTATCTCACTGTCGGAAACTGTCAGGGAGAGGAGCTACGAATAAGAAAGGAGAAAAGGCTCTAGTGAGCACCGTGGTGTCAGGTGGGCATCAGCAGTGCCAGTATGAGTTCACGGCGTCGGCCAGTGTACCAACAGAGGTAAAATAGCTACGCGTGCACCTGTGCAGGCTCCATGCTACCTTTCCCTTATTGCTTTACTCTGCACACCAAGAAGGCAAGATGCAATGATGCCAGAGCGCATCTTTCCTTGGTTGATCTGCCTATTGCCCAGTAAGAGGAAATTGGTCTCCTCAGGGGCAAAGTGCCCTGCCTGTTCCTGTGCTTACCCAGTGGGTTCTAATATGCCTTAGGAGAATAAAGGGCCACAGAAGGACACAGATTTCTGAAAAATGAACGTGTAAAGATATGAAGGCATTATAAATTGCAGTAATTAAATCTGATTGGAATAAAGTATAAACCTATGACTGACACCAATCGGAAAGCCAAGAAAGAGACAACACAAGTAAATACACTCCCAATCTATATGCACATATATGAATGCTGTGATATGTGTACATGTATGCATGTATATGTTCGTATGTGTATATATGTATGTAGAATGCATGTATACACACATATATGGTATCTAGCTTGTATGGTAGACTGTCAGGAAAGAACTAATTTAATTTCTTGTACATAATGTTTATATGTGAACACTTACTATATTATTGAGTTCAAAATTAACGACATTTTTCAAAATATTTCTTGATTACACACTCTTGTGCACACACACCTAAGGGTGCTATAATTGAAATATCCAACAGTAAAGCTAATTTTTACCGAGGGTCATCAGTGGGCTATGTATTATCAAATACTTTTCTTTCAGAGTGACATCCTATCAGAAGATGAGAGCAGATGGCTTCAGAGCAGATTTACTGAACTATGTGAGAAAGCAACATATTTATCAGGCTCTGAATGTAAAAAGCAAAAATTCTATTTGACATACTTTATTGAAAAAACTGGACTTGTGGGATGTAAAGCAAAAACACAATTGCAATATTTAAAACCATCATTCTTCTTTCCTTTCCTACAAATATATCAAACAAATTCCAAAGCATTTTCATTTACTCTTGCATGTCATTTGAGAGCCTCATTTTCCTAGGCTTTAAGAAAAGATGGGTTGATCTAACAGACCTTTACTCTGATGCACACTTGAACTTCGGCTTTACTTCCATATCTCAGAAAGTCCATGGCAGGATGATGGAGCCACAGACATGGTGGAGTGTTGGGCTCTCGGTTGACTTTGGGTTTGTCTTCCTCTTCCTGCCTGCTTCCCTTCTTCTTGCTTCCTCCTTTCATTCTCTGGGCTCCTCCAGTCTTTTAAAAATGGGAGGAGAGACAGGTAATGTCATGAAGTTGGCAAGGCCTATGTCCTTCGTGATGTCAGTTCAGTTATTTCACTTTGGCGTGTTCCATAGGGGCCATGCCAGTTTTAGGTGAGGCCTCTGCTCGCTGGCTCCTCATAACTCCCCTGGTGAGACCCTCGTTTCCAAATGTCCACTCCATCCTGAGTCTCTCTGCTACTGTAACTTGACCTCTCATCTGGCCTTCTGCCCACAGTTCATTTCAGAAGAACTCAAAGTCTGTCCCTCTGCAAGGCTCACAGTGGACAGCAGGACAAACATCTTTCTCCACCACCTCAGGAAAGCTCACTCCTTTGCTGCTGTCATTCAGTCCATGTCAGGGGCCATTGTCGCCTCTGTGTTGCTTTGCATTTTTCACAGGAAAGTAAGACGTGATTTTTTTTCCCCATCCCTAGAAACTCCAGGTAACATAAGATCTCTCCATATATCTCAGCTCCTTTCCCCTGGAAGCAACTGAGCCAGGCAAATAATGCAGCTCAAATAAAACTTAACAAGAATTGAGAAATCAATCTCACTTCCCTGCAAGTATTCTCATGCCCTACATACAGTTTCTTGGAGCCAAACCAGATTAAATAGAAGTCCTACTTTTACATCACTTAGGCATAGGTGTTTGACAATGTTAGTAACAGGAACTTGAAAGTTTTGAACAAAATAGTGATGTAATCAGAAGTTTGCTTTGAAAAACAATATTAAGTGTCTTCAGTGTTGCCACTTAAACTTTTCTTAATCAATAAATTCAATCTGTTTTTGACTGCACAGTAATAGTTGTTATCTTCTGTTGGTTGTTAGGTTGCTTTGAACCTGAAGGTATAAAAATAGCAAAAGCAGTGTAACATAGAATTCTGTGATTCATCCTCTTGCTTTCTGTAAAGTACTCAAGGATTTTATATTTAGATATGCAAGTTTAAATTCTGGTTCAAGACAAACAAGTTATTGGAATGATGTGACTTTCTACATATTTTTCTTTTGTATATCCATTGTATTTGCTCATTGTCCATCATTAGAGGCTAGACTTCAAACATTTTAATTATATTTGCTAAAAAAAATTGAATTCATGTAAACATTATTGATTTGACTGGTTTTCAAAAAATTATTAGCTTTGTCTGTAATCTTACATAAAAGCCATTTGGTTCTATTCTCTAGAAGGTTTGAGAAATAATCAATAAAAGTAGGAATTATTATAGCTTGAGTTTAAATGATTTTTATTATAATTGAACTTGTTCACCCTATCTTGGCCTAGACAAGCCTTTGTACTTTTTTGTTAAGCTTTGAAAAGTGGCTTGCTTTATGTAATCAGAAATAAAAGAAAGAAAATAGACCCTTTACTTAACAATATTATTTTTAAAAAGCACCATGAGTTAGTCTATAATACATTGTTGACAAAATAAATTAATAACAATGAAAAATTCTGGTTTGAATGATTGATTGCTCAGTTTTCATTTGAATTTAAATTGAGACAAAATAGCTAAAGTACTCTTGTGGCTTAAAATTACCTTGTTCAAATCTTTCCCATTAAAGAGAATGATATTTGCAAATCAAACAGATGAGTTTGCTGCTCACATAGCTGAGTACTCTTCTTCAAAAACTTCTCATTATTATAACAAGATGATACTCTATTTAAACATAGCAATAGAATTCCACTTTTCATTCTGTTCTTTACTTGATAAGGGATATTTCACTGGTATGTGCTACCTCAGACTTCAGAAATTGGTAGGAGAACTAAATCCCTCTGAGGAAAATCAGTTAGAAAGTGATATTGTTACTTTTGGTTGTACTCAGTAGAAAACTTGCTGTTAAGTTGGATTCAAACCAGACACTGTAATTTTCACCGAGTTTTCTTTAATTCCCAAATTTCCCAATTATTGTCAGAATTCCTTGGAGGAACTTCTACTTTCAGGGTGCAGAAGCACGCACACATGTAAATATTTTATGACCTTGCCAAAGGGTTGATATGGAGAGGATAAGAATGACACTTAAAATTATCACAAATCTTCATAAATATTTTCTTAGGAAAAAAATCACAACTTTTTTTGTGTAGTAAGAAAAATTGCCTTGGCCAAATATCCTTTTTCAAGTTAATGCAATCTGCTCATCAATTTATATGAACTATGTCCCTGTGTTTATTTTTAAAAATCTAAAGGCGGTTAGGTTTTATATTATATTAACTACAAAATACCCATCAACATGAGTTAAAGTGGTGAGATAGACTTATTTCAATACAAGAGAATGAAGTCGGGCAATGAAGGAGAGAAAAGTTTGGCAAGAAAGGTATCAGGTTGGGTGGAGTTCTAGGTAAGTGCATGTTCCCTAATATGGAAAAGGGACCCCATGTCCAAAGGACAAAGAAAACATCATGTTTCCGGGGAAACCATCTACACTATAGAAGTATAGGCAACGTAAATAGGTCAAGTGGGAAAAAATCTCAGAAGGTTCTAACGCCATGACACATGCAGTAAGAATATCAGCACCAATGTCAAGGAACACACATGAGTCTCTACAATGAGTCAAGAGTTGTAGGAGATAGAATGTGCACTTCCTCACTTAAATTTCATAACTGCCTAAACAGAATTGACTCCAGCCTTAACAAAGGCTTGATTGAGAAGTTTTCAACCTTGCCATGCTGAAGAAGTGATGCAAAATTAATAGGCACCAAACCAAATCTTGATCACTTTGTAGCTATTGATGTGCTGTGTGTTCTTCTCCAATGGTGCAGCTGAATGCAGCTCCCAGCACAGCCTGGGAACCATTGAAACTCCTCTGTGCACTAGTTGGCTGAGCTCTGGCATTCAGTAGGTTAGGTGTATAAAGTGCATTTAGAATTTTCAATATTGTCAAGTTACCGTGTGTTTATCAAGAAATAGCCCCATGGTAAATCAAGGGGCTTCTGCATTGTTATTATTTCAAGGTTTTTAAATATTTTCTGAAGATACAATGTTAGTATATGAACTGCTGTGAATTCAAACACTTGTCTAATTGTGAGACCTAGTAACAAGTCAAGAAAATATGTTTCTGGTATCCTCTTCAATGAATAAGCTTCTACCTAACAACAAAGACCCTTCCTCACATTTGATAAGGTCAATGAGTATGATTCTGTTTTACTTGTTCATCTACTGTATATATAAATTGCATAGAAGGCATATTTAATATATTTAATGTAACTAAATTATATTTATATAATCTAATATATATGCCTAATTAAATTATATGTGTATTTAATTAAAATATGTTTATAATTATTATAGTAATTGTATTAGAGTAGTACCTCCATTAAAAAAATGTAGTCTTTTTTATATTGAGTACTTCATGTGCATTGCTTAATTTATTCTCCAAACAATTATATTATGCTATTCTTGTTAAAATGATGCATGGGAAGATTTTAAATTCTATCCAGGGTCACATTGCTAATAAGGGAGTGAATCGGGGCTTAACAAAATCACGGGTATTGCTTCACGTAACAGAGCTATTAGGTGGATGAGTACACTAGTGCGGAGATGAAATGCCAGCCTAAAGTGGAAAGGGCTAAGAGAATGAAAATCTGGGTCCAAATCATATATTAACTAAGGCTTGAGCTGGTAGAGTTACTGGGGAGAATAAGACAACAATAATAAAGATCAAGGAAAGAGCTCTGTGTTCATGGAACTGACAGTTAGTTTGGGGGACAGCTTTGATTATAATAATCACACATTTAACTGTAAATTACTTTTCAGTGTAGAAAAGAAAGACCCATGAATGAGTGAAATACTGCAGTGGGGGCACACATCAAATTGGGGAGGTCACGGAAGGAAGACTTGGCTGATAAAGTGTGCTTAATTTTGACGGAAAGAGGGAAACAGGCAAGGGGTGGAAAAACATTTGATGTTTCAAATACTCTATTATAGAAATACTTTGGGAATCTAACGGATACCCGACTTTGCTTTATTCCACCATAACACCTGTCATTTTTTTGAGTTAAAAAAAGAAAAAGAACTCATGTTATTCAAGCAACAGAGTAACGGGTGGGAGGTGAAGACCAGGAGCGTTCCTTCTTTCAATGTGCTCTAACTCGATGTGGTTCCCAGTCAAGTTCTCCAGAACAGGTGCAGCTTTGTCAGACTGAGTCCATGTCATTAGACTAAAACACGTATTTTAAAATGTGCTGCCAGAGATTGTATACCTACTGTGTTAGTCAGCTTTCCATCGCATTGACAAAATACTTGTGTTGCACAAATTATAAAAATGAAAGATTTATTTTTAATCATATTCTCTGAGGTTTCAGTCCAAAGTCACTTGACCCTGTTGCTTTGGGCCTCTGGCAGCCCAGTACAACATATGCATCGTGGCAGAAATGCTTGATGGTAGAGGCCTGTTTACCTTGTGGTGGCAAGGAAGATAAAAAGAAGAAGAAAGGAAAAGGAAAGGAAAGAAAGAAGGAACAAAGGAGGAAGAAAGGAAGGAAGGAAGGAAGGAAGGAAGGAAGGAAGGAAGGAAGGAAGGAAGGAAGGAAGAAGAGAGGGAGGGAAGGGGCTGGCCAGGGGTCTAATATTCCTGTTCCTTTCAGAGGTATGCCCCCACTCCCCTAACTTCCTCCCACAAGGCCATGCCTCCTGAAGGTTCTATCACCTTCCGATATTGCCACAGGCTATGAACCAAGCCTTCAAATGGTGTTCCCTTGAGGAACATTCAACATCCAAACTATAGCATTCTGCCCAGCCCCAAAAGATTCATGTTCATTTCACAATGTAAAATGCATTCAGTCTATTTGTAAGCATCCCCTCAAACCTTAACACTTCCAGCATTGTTCAAAGTTCAAGTCCAAAGTCTTCTTTGAGGCCCAGTGTGAATTAAAAGAACAAGTTAAATATTTGAAGATACAATAGCACAAGGTGACCATTCCATAAAGGAAAATAGGGAAAATAATCATAGAAAAGAAGGACCAATTCAAAGTAAGACTGATGTCCAGAAGGGCAAATACTGCATCCAGGACCAACATGCAGGTGAAATGTTGGCATGATTTGAGTTACAAGGGGCTTGTGCAGTTCCATCCTATGGTCTTGCTGGCTACAGCCCATATAACCTCTCTCTTAAGCTGGCCCTGACCACTGCCTAGAGCTTCTCTCAGCAAGTACTTCTTGTTCCTTGGTATCTCTTCTTTCTGCGAATTCCACTGCAACATCATTGTTTCAATCTCACAACTTCACTCTTACCCTCTCAGAGGCTCTGTGCAGGAACCTGCTGCTGCGGTACACTGACTGGCCTCCTAGACTTTCCTTTGAAATGTTGGTAGAGGCCTCCAAGGCATTTCATTCTTGCATTCTGCAGGCCTGAGGAACTATCATCATGAGGACGACACCAAGGTCTGCTGCTGGTGTGAGCTGGACCAGAGCTACAGCCATGTTTACCCTTTTACACCCTTGAGCTTGTGATGGATGAGGTGTTGCCTATTTCTGAACTTTCTTTTCAACTATCCCAGTGCAAAGTACTTGCCTTATTTTTTGGTACTATGCTCTTTAGCAACTGCACCCTCTCTGGCAGCTCCTTTAAATGCATCACTTATCCCACTAAATTCCAAGTTTTCCAATTTTTTTTTTTTTTTTTTTTTTTTTTTTCTGCTGTGCTCCTCTTTGCTCCTGATTCCCATGGTAAATTTGACTAAAAGAAAAAAGTAATACCCACGATCTTCCCTGAATACTGTGTTGCCTTAAAATTTCCTCTACCAGATAAAATGATCTAACTCCTACAAAGCCTCAGAGCATGGACAAAATGAATTCAATTTCTTTGCCAGAGTGTAACACAGTTGGCCTCTAAACCAAATCCCAATAGAGTCCTTTCTCCATCTGAACCTTTACTACGATAATCTTATCTGTCTGCATTCTTGTCAGCCATTCTGGCCTTTTGAGCCCTCACTAAATCACCTGTTCAGCTCTGTTTTTAGCCTTCCAGAATTTCTATAGCTTACATCTCCAATGATTACCAATTCCTCATGTGAATTCATCCTCATAATCTCTGAACCATATCATCAGGTATAATCACAGCATTAACCACATTTTGGGGTACGAATTTCTGTGTTAATTGGCTTTCAATCACTGTGAAAAAAATACCAGAGATAAACATATTTTAAGAAACCATTTGTCTCATGGTTTCAGTCCACAATCACTTGCCTATATTGCTTTGAGCCTCTGGTAACACAGTATATATCATGACAACAGTTCAAGATGGAGGAGGGGTGTTTGACTTATAGTTGCCAGAAAAGGAAGAAGGAAGGAAGGAAGGAAGGAAGGAAGGAATAAAACAAGCAAAAAAGAAATTGGAAGGGGTTAGAGTTCCAAGATTCCTTTCAAAGATGTGTCACCAGTGACCTAACTTCCTTCTGAGGCCTCAGCACCTAAAGGTTTCAGCAGAGTCAATGGCAGTACAGTTGAGAGTACCAACCTTGGGCCTCTGGGAGACCTGCAAGATCCAAACTGTATCACCTACCTTCCAAGTTTGATAGGGTAGCTTCTTCAAACTGGATTTCAGTGGGCATTTAATATTTAGAACATTTTCAGTAAAACCTTCTAAATCCTTTTTTTGACATTTTATGAAAGAAATTTAATTCAATAAGATTGATGACAATATTGTTGAGAGGTAGAAATGTAACAAGAAGTCTTCAGTGGTCTAATCAAAAGACTAGAAAATACAGGAAAGAAATATTACCTCTATCTTGGGAAATCTGGTCATCTACAGCTCAGTTGCTCTTGCTTGCTGCAGGAATTTCAGAGTTAGCCAGGAATGAGCTAAGGCATTACTGAACTCCAATAATGCAGTCACTGAAGGGTTTAAAATGAGATTGTCTTTGCTGCAGTCCTTAGATTCTGAACCACTGACTCCTATTGGAAGAACCAACAAGGAGGTTTCTGGAAAAGTATTGTTACTTTATCTGTCTCTGTTATTTAAATTAGCATTAGCACTGATTACCAAAATTCTCAGTGAAAACACCTATACTCCAAAGTGGAAATGTTTTTGAGGCATAGAACTTGCCATTCATGTTAAAACTTATGTTTTATGTAGTTCAATTTTCTTTTCATAAATTACCAACAGAGAAGATTTTATGTGACAATATGCTATTTAAAATTAGATTTTTATGCATATATTTACTCATAATTCTCTAATTTTGACTAGACTGAACTTTTTTCCCCGTGTAGCAATTGTAGGCATCTGAAGAAATGATAGGTGCTAGAAAGGCTCAGATGGTCTCATCCACATCTCCGCAGTTAAGATGGTCATTTGGTGGGGCATGTAGCCTGTTTTCCATTCAGCTTCTCCGACATTATAGTGCTGGAAACTTCCCATGTTGCAGGTGAAAATGTGTGCTGATAAGTGTGTTAGGCCTAGCATTTGACAATTTATTAAAATGATAAGCACAAATTTAAAATAGTATCCAGCAACTTCATTTTAAGGATTCATCTGAAAGAAATGAAAACATATGTTTATGCACATATTTTTATGGAAATGTTTACAACAGCATTATTCATTAAAACACCAAGCCGGATATAATACAACCATCTATCATGGAACAGAAAAACAAATGCAATTTATACAAACAATATAACACTATTTAGTGATAAGAAGAAATAAAGTTCATTCTACAACATGGATGAAATTAAAAAATTATATTTGTGAAGAAAGCCTTGTAAAAAGCAACACATGAATATGATTCCATTTCTATGAAAAGGCACAAAACTCTCCATTAAAAAGTGGGTTCGTTCTAGCCTAGAATTGTATGGGGAGAAGAAAGAACTGAAAGGGGGCACAAAAGGTCTCTTTTTAGTTTCAATTGACACATAAAAGCTGTACTTATTTTTTAGTGACACGGTATTTTTACATATGTGTTCGTGGTGTACTGTTCAAATCAGGATAAACATCTACCTTTCCGCATATGTATCATTTCTTTGGAATGAAAATATTCAGTCTTTTCTTCCGGCATTTTTGAAACATGTGATGTCATCGTTACCTACAACCACTCCACACCAGAGCTTCTTCCTCTTCCCTGACTCTAACTTAACACACTTCCATCAAACTTCACCAGCCCCACTCCTCTTGACTGTGCCCAGCCTCTGGCAATCATGATTTTGCTCTCAACTTCTAAGATCAACTTGTTTAGATCACACCAGTTATATTACGTGGTATTAATGTTTTTTGTACCTGGCTTACTTTATTTTACAAAATGTCCCCCAGTTCCATCCATATTGTCACAAATGACAGGATTCCAGTATTTTATGACCACATAGTATTTCATTGTATATGAATACATCATTTTCTTTATCTATCCTTTAACTGATGAACCTTCAGTTTATTTTCACTTCTTGGTATTGTAAGAGGTAGTACAATAAATATGGTGCCTATGCCTCTTTGATATACTGACTTCATTTCCTTGGGGTATGTACCCATTGGTGGGATTGCCTCATCGTTAAGTAGTTTACTTTCAATTGTTTTAGCAACCCCCAGACTATTTTTATTCCTAGGAATGCTAATTTGCATTCCTACCAATGTTGTCAAAGGTTCCTGTTTTTCTACCTCTTCCAGCACAGTGTTTTGTTTTGATAATAGCCATTCTTATTGGAAAGAGTCCGTATCTCATTGTGCTTTTAATTTGCATTTACCTGCTGATTAGTAATGCTGAACACTTTTTCATATTCCTGTTAGGATATGAAAATATTTAAAATTGGCTCATGATGATGGATGCACACCACAGTTAATTTGCCAAAGTTAATCCAATGACATATATTAACAAATGAATTTTATGAGATATAAATTCAGTTCAATAACACAATTTAAAATGTGTTTTTTTTAAAAGTAATATTATATCAAATTCTTGAAATGATGTTTTATATAAATAAATAATGTGTTAAATAGGATTCATTGCTTTTCTTTCGTCAGATTTACCAAAGGTTAATTTATCTTAAAATTTGAAATTTTCTATAATCCAACAGTTAAATATGTTCAATGTAAGAAAATTTGGATTGTGACTATCAATATTTATTATATAATACACATAGAAGCTCGAGATGAAATATTGATTTACTGAGGTATGAACTATGTAATTAATAAATGAATCACCATTCTTTATTTTGTGTGAAATTACTAGTCTGATTTCCTCATTTTTAAGTGGAATACTTATTGCTACCATGAACTCTGATATTAAATTTAATTTTACTACTACTGTTCTTAAGTACTTAAAGTACTGAAAACTTGGGTAATAGGCAGTCCAAATTGACCCATCTCCTTGCACAATGGAGCACCCCTGCAGAGGTCCACTCAATTGTATTTCTTAGGTAATGTCAAGTCTCCATGGTGCACAGGGACCCGGGAAGCCTGCCTTGAATATAAAGCAGTTTTTCCCACCTTCTAAGAGAACAGCCCTCCAGGGAGCAAGGCTAGTAAGTGTGAACAGTGTCTATTCTTTGGCCAAGAATAGAAGCAATCAATCATGGAAGCCAAAGTAGAAGGGTAAGAAAGAAGTAAAATGAGATCTGGAAAGGCAGATTCAGGGTGATTGGAGCAACTAACCATCTTGTGCTACACAGATTAAGGGCTGCATGCCCCAGACGTGGGCACATGCTGCGAGATGCCCCAAACCAAACACACTACCTGACGCTGATACACACACTATGTGACACCCACATACCCCACAAATGCACATGGCACCCTTGCTCCCCACACTGCATGAAGTCCATGCTCCCCACAAATGAAAAAGAAAATGAAAAACCACCATTCTCCAATTCTGTCTGTGGAACCACATCTTTCAGCTGATGCAGGATATTACTAGTGTCCCTCGCCCCTGGACAGGAAGGAGTCTGCCAGGGGTCCGCAGATTCTCAGTGTACCAAACACAGAACTGAGTGAGATGGGAGAGGCTGGCAAGAGAAACAAAGGTTTATTGAAAGTGAATGTTCACTATGGGAGAGAATGGGCCAGGGTTCCAAGTAGCTCAAGGCGCCATCTACACAGCGGAGTTCACATTTCTAGGCTGTTAGTTCTTCTCTCCAGGACATATCTGGGGTTGATTGGCATTTAGATGGACTACTGATTTTGACATGATTTCTTCTCTACTGCAAAGTGGCGGAGCAAGTTGCAATGCTAATGTAATGATAACTTAGCAACAAGTAAACTTTAGGTCAGTCCCTTAGGTTATTGTGCATGCTTAAGATCTGAAACTTTCCCTTTAGGGTCTTGTATTCCCCCTGTGGTCATCCAGTTTCCTGCCTTCAGCTACAAGAGGGCCTAGTTTCCCCTCACAGGAAGATGTTAGGTGGGGTAGGGCGACCCTGGCGGTGGTACCCACTCTTCTGCATTTTCCATCCCTTCCCCACCCCTATCTCCTACCCAACACCAATTGTGGGCTAAGTACAGAGTTTTGTCAATGCTGATAGCATATTTTGATGTACACCTCTGCTGTGAAAATAGAATAAATACATTTGATTCCTTTTTTCTTGTTTCACCAAGATACTGTGGCAGACATCTATTTCTTATAGTTTTATTCAACTGAATTGACCAATTGAGAAATAAATTAGCTAAGTCTATCATTAAAATTATACTAAGATCATTGTCTCAATAATATTGTACCACTACCCAAGGGTATGTCAATCAGTAAGCATATGAAATGTCTCATCAAATGTCAATGGACAAGACCAACCCAAGTTTTCTAAAATAACAAAGTAGTCATTTCTAAAATAAAAGATTGTATAAAAGTGGGGCATATAACATCTCACATTTAAATGCAGTTTATCTTTCATTTTAAGATAATTTTTTTAAAAATTTTCACTTGACATTTTGCTTCATGATGAGTGAAAATATTAAAAGAAATTCATTTATCAAACATGAATAGAAGATAACAGTACATCAAATATAAAATAAAAAGAAACAAGTAAAGAAGATTTAGAAACTTGGCATTCAAAATGTTATTTTAGATACAGAGCTAGAAATGCAAAGAGATGTCAGGGAAGAGGGAATTTATTAAGAATCATTTGGGGAACTTTCCAACAGTGATATCCCTCACTTTGTATCCTAGACCTATTAAATGAGAATTTCTAAAATTTTACCTAGATATCAGAATATTCTCAGAGAGATGACAATATGCTGACTGAATAAAATTTCAGTTCTTGGTTTAAACTAGAACAAATTGTATTCGAACACATGGAATAATATTACTAAACAGACTAAACAGTCTGTTGAATACATTTTGTCTTGCAAATCTTATTGTCTTCCTGTTTACTTATCTGCAAGTTGCCCTGGTGCCCAAATTTCAGTACATTTCCTTTTATATACAGTAAAATAGTCATTTCTTTAGATATAATGGATTTTTTTGTTACTAATATTTTCTGCTTATTCATTGGATTTTAAGTTATTGCCTAACCTAATCTTTTAATAGGATGATATGAGGATGATGATACATGTGTTTTTATTTTTAATGTAAGTTTAAGTTAAATGACATTGCAAGCAATGGTTTAATTTTTTGACAGAGAAGTAAAATGTAATTTGGGAAATATTCCTCAACATGCAAAAGTATTTAAATAACACTTTACCAGTTCTACTTTTAGAGATATGCAATGGATTGTTCAAATTTTTATGTGTGTTCCATTCTTCAAATAATAGATGATGAACAAGAAAATGACAGTTTCAGGTATTGACATGTGTAGTGAAACAAAAATGTAAGTTATATGAAAGATTAGATATTAGGGAGTTGGAAAAGGCACAACTGAGCAGGTCACAATTGATCAGAGTTTGTGATTTGCTCTAGTTCAAAATGTGTCTATCCAAAATAACTCTGTCCAGCAAATAGAGTCACTCTGTGTGACTCCAAGTAACCATTGATCTATCAATGCTATTTATGAACTGTTTTCAGTTAAAATAATAGCAATCTTTTACAAAACAGATTTTAGTACAATTTTAAAACCTCTTAGAAATCAAGAAAATGCTGTTCTGATAGATTTTAAGCAACATGTTAATGTGAAGTTAGAGCTTTTCATGTTGATTTGAAACTGTAGTACCTCTTAGTAAGCCTCAATTTGCTCCAGCAAGGGTTTCAATCTTAATGTAAAGTGTAATAGTATTAGTCCTAATTCCTAAGGCTTTTAAAACTGCAACTCTTTAGAAAGTGGTGGGAAACAGTGTAAAATACAAGAGAAGTTTTGAAGGGTAACATAAAATTCAGTCTGTATTTGTTCTATGACAGTCTCACCCTGAAAAATAGAACCAACTCTAAAACAGGTGATGTAATTTATGCAAAAAAAAAAATGAGAACTAATTGTGCTATTGTTATTTATATCATTATAACTATGTTAACTTAGAACATTCCAATATGTTCTAATCTGTTTAATACAAAGAAAACACAATGTAATGTAATGTATAGATTACATTTTCTATTTTCCAAATGATCTATTTTCAAACAGTTTACTTAGCATATTTTTGTAAATTACAGAAAAAATTCAGATTACCTTAAAAATTCAGCCTAATTTATGAAACATTTCAATTTAAGGCCAATTATAATAATTTATGCACTGAGCAAATAATAAACATGATACTCATGAATGTCCTCCTCAAATACAAATGCTGATTTTCTGGGATAATTAAACCTGGGAGATGAGAGAAATGTTCCTGTCTAACTTTATTCAAAATTGAAAATTTTGAATTCAAACTTAGAAAAAATGGAACTGGTAAGATTAGATGATGATCGTGACAATGGTTGTGAAAAGACTGTGTCCAGACACTTTTTAAAAGATGTGCAATAATATGAAATTGGCAATGCAAGAGCAGTTGATTTAGGTGTGAGTGAAAAAGAAAATTAGTTCCATGTTTTGATGCATTTGTGTTTCTAGTTTTTCTTCTGGTACACAATCCAAGACAGAAGAAAATTCATACTGAAACTAGACAGGGATATTGTTCATGATTTAAATGTGTGAATTTTTCTTAAAACAATGTAGTAGCTGGTGTAGAAAAACAGAGACATGGATGTTATTCTTCCCATAAACAGGAAACAAGAAGCACTTGAAGGAAATAGTTAAAAGAATAGTCCAAGAGGGAGCAGGGAACAAGACGGCCAAGAGGAAAGATTTCAAGAAAGGCATGATGTATAGACTCAATTGCACCCTTTAATCTGCCTTGTTGTCCATATTTTATTTTATATAAATATAAAATTATAAATAGGATAACATATCATCCACTTGATAACAATACCCATGATAGTTTATGATTACTACTTTTTTAAAACCATACTTGAAATTACTTTTTACTTTTATTTATTTATTTATTTATTTTTTACCTTCCTTTGAAGTATGGGGAATTGAGCCCAGAGACACATTTTGGCCAGTTATGTATCCCCAGCTCACTTTCTATTTTATTTTGAGACAGAGTTTCATTTAGTTTCCCAGCCTAGCCTTGAACTTGCAATCCACCTGCACTGGACGATGCTGGAATTATAGGCATGTGCCACTACTCCTGGCTTACTTACTGCTTTTAAAGAAGAAAGAAATTGCTAACTTAATTTGCTAAACATTTCCAAGAAAGAAAACACACTCAGTGGGAGAACAAGTGAATTTACAAATTTTATGCTTTCATTTCCTCTTTCCTAAAGTGTTGCCAGGTATTTTAATTATGTGTTTGCTAATTCAACTGTGTTATCAAGATTTGTACCATCTTCACCATGGTATATAAGTCACCAATAACTTTCATATTATACAGAAAATGATTAAATGTGATAAGATACTCAAGAGTTGGTTCAATATCTCACGAGATTTTTTTAAATCTAATTAACAAAGCTGCTGTGACCACTTGGAAAAATTCTCTGTATTTAACACCTAGGAAAATGAAGACTCAGCAATAGTATCAATTTTAATTGCCAACAATGAAAAGTCTTTTAATTTTATCTAAGTCAATTATTAATGGCATAATATAATACTAAATGGATTTCTTTGTTGGCTTGAATATAGATATGAATTCCATAAAAACTAAAGTGGAGTCACAGTTAAAATTCCCATTTCAATAGTTATATAAACTTTTTGCAAAATTATAAACCTCATCTATGACAGAATTACTGGTTTAACATGATAGCAAACCAGTGTATAATTATGGGCATTGTCATTGCAGTAATGAAATCCATAACTAGCAAAGAATTCAGTGAGTGGTCTATTTCCAAAATAAGTCCAGTCGTAAAAATTTGCTGTCCTTTAGTTACAAATGCAAAAGTATTTTTGAGAGTTAAAAAGTAATATTTGAGTAAAATATGACCTGAAGACACATTCAGTCATTCAACAAACATTTATTAATGGGCTTGTGATAACTTTCTGTTAATGTAAGAGCACCTGAGGTAAACAATTTAAAAAGGAGGAAAAGTTTAGTTTTATTCACTTCTGGAGGTTTGCATCTGGCCAGTGGGTGAGTTGGTCCTTTGCTTGGGGCTGGTGGGGAGCCAGTCCACTGTAGTGTCAGCATGTGGCAGAGGAAGATGCTTATCTCATTGCAAGCCAGGAAATAAAAGAGAAAATAGTCTGTGGGGCCAGCATATCCTTCCAGAGCACACCCCTAACTTCTTCCCTGGAGGCTGCCCACTCAGAGGTTTCACCATAGCACCCCAAGCGTGGGGTCAAACTTTTGGGGGACATTGACCAAAACCATAACATGACTGTTATTTCCTATGGACTGCTCTTGACTTTAAGGATAATGGCAGGAAAAAATGAAAAGAATCAGAATCTGCCTTCAAAAGTTCAATTTATAATGACATCTTTACTCAATTTATAATGCACCTCATGCTCAAAGACTGGAAAGTTCCCTTCACTTCCAGCCATTGTATCTTTATTCCATGTAACTGGAAATAGAAAAATGGAGAAGAGGATTGTGTCCTCTTTTTAAAGAAAATTTTAAAGAATTGCAATGACATTGCAATACTTGGACAATACTAAGCCACAAGCCTTTAATTCTTGCATGGAAATAGAAAAGCATATTCCTTACATATATGGAGAAGAGCACTTTACAGATCCATCAGATCCAGAAAATGAGAATACGGGTTTACTCATAGCTATATATCTGTATTAATCTATCTTTTCCCAAGCAAAACATATTGACTGATTTTATCTTCCTGAAGTAGTACAATATATATTTAAATGAATAATATGCTAAAAATACCTTATTTATGTAGAATAAAAGGAATAAAAGTGACTCTGTTCACAATACAGAACTGAAATCAGTTATCAGTTTTCCAAAAGCTTTCGAACATACATCACACTTCTCACAGTAAGCTCATAATAGATATTGAGCCATGTAAAGGCTAAACCAAGAGCACTCCTAGAATACTGAATAATGGAATATTAGTCATTAAGCAATTCTACAGCATGCGTTTCTGCTTTGAGGGGTGCTATTTCACAGAAAGACATGTGAAACCATTTGTTTTAAGGTGCTGCAGTGTGGGAGACTGACTGCCTTTGCAGATAAGGCCAAACTGGACACCTTTAAGCTGTTGGTACTAGAGATGTGAGCAGCCTGAGTGCCTTTGTTCCTTTCCCCACGTAAACAGGACATGTTTTGCTCGTTTTCACTTGCATATAAAACCCTTTAGACTAATTTATAACAATTGTTAGAGAAGCAGGTATTTGTGAAGTACTATTGACAATCTTTAAATATAATTTCTCTCTTCAACAGATGAACACAATACTGGTGAAGGCTTTTTATTCTTTACTTTATGATTTAGCTTTTTATTCATTTCATTCCTGTAGCTAAACTAGATTTCTTGAATAGTCATTTCAAATTCCATTTAGGGAATATCACCAAGGGGCTAGACCAAGATGAATAAGATTTCCCTTCTGTATTCTGAACAGCTAGTATTTGGATATGACTGAAAGAATACATTTCCAGAAAGTTAATAAGTCAAGACTTCATTTATAATGAACTGTATTATAAAGTTTAAAAAGGAAAACCCAAATATTTCTGAAATTTAAAACAATTCCTATTTAATTTGATTTCTTTTTTTTTTCCCCCAAGGAAATATGACTCCCTCTGCAAAGTGATTGGAGACCTACCTTTTTCCTATACAATTGGTTCTTCATATCCAAGGATTGTTCATCTGCCAGTTCAGTCAAACTTAAATGGAAAATATTTAGAAAACGACTTCTATAATTATTTATATAATTTTAAATTATCTTAAAAATCACATTAAATTACAGATGATTCAAAGTAAATGGGAGTGTTTGGTCCTTTTTCTTACATCTGGATGAAAAGAAAAGGAATTAAGAATTCTGTGGAAAAAAAACTTTCATAAAACCAGCAGACTAGTTAAATCTTCCACTTGTGCTAGGGCTTATGTCAAAGCAAATTACTGAAAATATAAAGAAACAAGATTTTAAATTTATTCCAGTACTGATTTCCAATTTTGGTTAAGTCTGTTAAAACTTTAGAAACATTTATTGATTTCATAATACAAATAGATTAGCAACGTTAACTTTTAGCCTTTAAATAAAACTTTGATATACTTATGAGATAATAAAACAATATGGATATTCAAATATTGTTTTTAAAGTGTCTTATTTATATGCCATATATTTCATTGTTTAATTATGCTATAACTGAATGCTAAATATCTAACTTGTATAAGAAATCATATGCATACAATGGAAAAGTTATGTGATGCATTATAAAATTAGGAAAAGCAGATGGGTTAATGGGTTGGAATTATTTTATTTAGAGAATGTATGAACAATAAACAAAATAATCCTTTTTTTCTTTTCTTTTCTTCTTTTAGGTAGCATCTCTCTATATTGCTCAAGGTAATCTTAACCTCACAGTCCTCCTCCCTCATCCTATCAAGTTCCTGTGATGATAGGTACCCACCACTGTGCTGAGCTAATGTTATTCCTTATGTGTACAAATTAAATTATGATATTGACAAATTGCTCTTTTGGTTTCAACAAGATGTAGAAGTAAAATGTGAGGATATTGACAGAGACTGAAATGGTAAGGTATTATTTTTAAGAAAGTTCTAAAACTGCCTTTGCCACATAACCCATGTCCTAATGAATACACATATGTGCGAATACAAGTTTGATGTTAGTTTTACAGCAAATTCTACTCATATCACTATTCCAATAGAAGTGGTGCCGATATACTCCACCTCTCTGCCTATCAAAGGGCATTTGTAGGTGTGCCTAACATAAATTTCTTTCTTCAGTTTTCAATAATATTCCCCTTGAATTTTTCCTGTCTCATTTATATCTCTCCAATTTTTAAAAATTTCTGACCATTTTCCAATCTATATCCCCTTGGTCTTCTCCATACTCTTTCTCCTTTCTTGGGAGCAGCATGACTATTTAAAGCTTTGTCCCTCTTTTTCCATCAGTGATGTTCTTACTAGAACCATTTATTTTTGTACTTTATATACTTCTTCAACCTCATCTGTAAAAATCCTGCCACATTCACAAGCTCTGAAATTCCTGAAATCTCTTCTTGCAACACACGACTTCTAGCATCTCTGCTTTGACGAATGCTCTGTGGTTTTGGAAGTTATTTGGCTGTAAAAATACTCCTTCATTATTTTTATTGCTCATTACTTCTTTAAGACTCAGCTTTTCCTGATCTCTCAGACTAGTATCTTTCCATTTTTGGCTTTCTAGTCTGTGCTTTAGTTATCTGTGTTTGGACCTGTTGCTCAAATGTTTCATTCTGTAATTCCCCAATGCAAAACACACCCCTCAGCAAAAAGTCATTGATGAATGAAGGTTGAATGAAAGAATTAGGTAGAAATTAAAGTAGATTAACAAAATCATTGAAGTATAGAATGTATTCAAATATTACCAATGTACATCTCAATGAATTTTCTCAAATTTAGATAGTTCCCTTAACCAGAGCCTAGAAATTTCCTCAGGTACTCTTCTAAAGCATAATTTCTAATGGACTTCTAACATCTTTTTTTTTTTTTTTTGAACTTTGTGTAAACGAAGACAATCAGTATATTTTCATTGGGAATAGGTGCTATTATTCACATTTATAGTAGTAATAGTCATTCATATAGTTCTATATAATTATAACTTTTTGTCTGTGTGGCATTTTATTTCATTATTTGAACATAATACAAATAATTTAACCATAATTGATTTGTTGCTGGATATTGAATATTTCCCAAATAGACGTTATTAGAAAAGTATTGCAATGAATATTCTAAAAATTATTTTTTGTTCACTATGAGGTAAATTTTAAGAAATCGTGGTGACTTAAAGCATGGGAGAATGTTTAATTCTAAGTTTTATTCATGGTCTAAGAAAAGACAGAAATGCAAGGCAAGTTATTTTTGGTAATCACCACCATAATTTTCCACTTATGTAGAACTTAGTAAAGGACTATGCATGAATATGAAGTTTAAATAATGAAGGCCTCAAACGCTAAGCAGTCTGAAATGTCTTGTGATGTTTCCTTAACGACAGCGATATAGTGATTTTTATGTTGATAATTATTTAAACCAGCATGAGGACTTTGAATACATTTAATATAAAGAGAATTTCTTGTTTATTCTAGCAGCCTTGTACTTAGAATAATGCAGTTTTCTAGTACATAGTCTATTTGATAGGATGATTCTTGATGACATTTATTGAATTATGAAAACCTTGGCAACAATTGCCTAAATATATACATATACCGAGAAGAAACGAGAAACATAATTGATTAGCTAAATATCTGTTGTAAAGAATTTTAATTTATTCAGTTTTCAAAATATATTTAATTATATTTATTCTAGGACTCTAACTTGAAAAAACTAATTACAGAAAAATGATGGCATTATTTCTGCTAAAAGACAAACTTTGGAGACGGTGTATCAAAAGACCAAAAAATATATATTTTTATGTATAATACATATATATTGTAGTTAGATAAAATATCAAGCCAATAAACCATGATAAATAGCTAAATATATATATGTTTGTAGTATTTGCATATAACATAGTATATAAGTGAAACATAAAACAGGTGAATCACTAAATATGTGTGACAACTCTAAAGCTAAAAATTAACATATCTAACTTATATGTTTATGAATTATACATGCATTTTATTTTTGAGAGTATGTTGAGCACCTGATGTGTTTTCCTTCCTCAATCCTTCAGAATTTTTTTTTAAACAAGAACATTTTCTTATCTAATCACATCATTATTAAAATCAGGAACTTAACATTGATAGTATTACTATAACATACTTATTCTCCCCACACACACAGTTACATTTTTACAAACATTTTTTACAATTTTCAAATTATGCCAGAAAATATCATGGATGTTAAATATTCTGAAAGAATGAGTGGATAACAGTAGTTTTAGGATGAGTGTGAATATTTTCCTTAACCTTCACTTGTATTTTACTTAAAAAAATTTTCCCCCAAAGGTCTTAGTAATATTCACAAAGTTTTTTGACTGAGATAATGAATAAGATGACTGACAGGTGTCGTGAAGAACTAGACTAGGGTCAGCAGGTACTCTGCCTGTATTTCATAATGCCTCCCACCAAGGTACCTTCCTCCACTCAATGCATTTATCTCTGCTGCATGACTCAATGTTCTGGCCTTGATTTGATTTTAGAATATTTTCTAACAATGTCCTTCAACCATTTATTTCCACTTGGTAAAGAAAATAATTTGCTCTCTGAGAAGAGAAAAATGCTTATAAGTTATTTTAGAGGGAACTTAGAAAAAAATCATTGAAAATTTTGAAATGTCACTTACTCAAATGTTTATATAATTTATTGAAATCTCTTTACCAAAGAAAGCTGAAATGTACTGAACACCAGTTTTAAAACTACTGTTAATCATTTCTCTTCTCTTGGCAAATACTATTCTTAGTTGCAAAGAAGGCTGAATATTTTGTTTTTCACTGTAAAAAAGTTTGTTTTCATTTTAATTATTGACAAATTTCAATGATTTTCTTTTATATTCTTGAGTGTAGTTGGGATTATAGTAAAAATATTGTTCTTGATTGCCTGCCAATTATAATCTCAGTTATTTATGTGTAACATGAAAATACATTAACAATTTTTAGCATTTGACTAAGGATAAGCTGCAAACTTCAGGATAAAATTTGAGTAAATTAATTACAAATGACTAGGTTTAATTTGCCTCTAAAACTCTCTCCACATACAATATACTTGCATACTCTTTTTATATAAAAAAGAAAGCACTTGAAATATGTATCAGTATTTCTACAATTAGTAGATTCCTTCACAGCTATTTTGCTTTCTCATTCAAAAAAGTTGAATATACTTGACCTATTTGTAAGGCAATTATAATTTAATTCAAGAGAAACCAAACTGCCTCAGAATAAAAAATGATCATAAAAAGTATAGAGATAAATTTATAACATTAAGTAAATATAACTGGAGTTTCCTTTTTCTTTTTCATTTTATAAAATTGCTTTAAATAATCCTAGTACCCTTTTTTGACTTACAATTAGGAGACATGTTTCTTACTAGTACTTCATTTGAATAATATTTTGTAAATTTTCTAATGCCTGGATGTTTTCATCTTACCTGCTGATGTTTTTAAATGGATAAATAAGATAATGAGATTAGCATATGGAATTTGTTTCTATTTCATTGTCATCATGGAAACACATGGGACTTCTTGGTCAGTAGGAAGACTGTGTAGATCAGCAATCATTTTTTGTTTTTGTGAGTGTATATAGCAAGTACACATAGAAGCACATGCACTATTACACAAATACGCACCATCACAGGAAAGAAAATAACAAATATCTGTTAATGAACAAGGATAAAGACATAATGATGTCGGCATTGTGAAAACTGGATAGGTTGTAGTGTTTTTGAGGTCAAGGTGCCATATTTTGAGCAATGTAGTGAAAACAATTATACTTTTGTGAAAAGATTCTAATAATTCCAAATGACTCCTGGGTTTAGGTCTCTCCTTGGTCTATCACAGGCTGAACCACATCACAGTTTATGTCACTTTATTGAATTCAGAGATTAAAACCGCTGCACATATAGGGAAATGGTCCAGCGTGAGGCTTCCAAAGTGGGGCCATAACCCAAGCCTAGTATCTGAGAAGATAGTATAGAAGCAGTTCTATAATCTTTGAGAAACACATAAAGGATAATATCTTCTGGAAAGGACTTCCAAAATAATTTCATAATCATAAAAAGTCTAAGTTTTTATAAGGATAGTTTATGTTCCAAATTGAACAAAAACAATGATATGAGTCACAAAATCTTCCTACAGAAATGGAACTCTAAATTGCTTAGTTGCCTAAATGTGAAAACACAAATAAGGAAACTACCAGAAAATGGGAAAAAGACAACTTCTTGAAATCAAAGAAGCTTTGTTGAATAAAAAATATGATTGACATATTTGACAATCAAAATATCAATGTAAATTTAACTTTATTGTTCCCTCTCATAGCTATGAAATGAAGAAAGAGGAAGAATCACTTGAAAAGGATAACATCATTTTCAACATTAGCAACTTATTTTGTCAATAATGTCCAGCATTTCATGAAAACATACTCATAAATACTGGAAATGAAGGAGAAGCATGGAAATATGACTACTAACTGAAAAGAAGAATAAACAATTATACTCAAAGATGATAAAATTTGTAAAGAAGATAAGTGAAGATATTAAAATTAAACTAATTAATATGTTAAATTGAGGTAAAATTAACAAAAGAGAAAGAGATTGAGAAGTTCAATATTAATAAAATGTACAAAACACTTAAAATTTCAGAATTTCAAATTGTGATTAGAATAACACTGTGGAAGAAGGTTTATCCAAAAAACTAAATACGGATTAATACCACTTTCTCTATTGAATATATCCAAATAACACAGTGGGTAAAATCACTAAAAAATCAATATAAGATTAAGAGCTAGAACTGCTAATGGAACTAGCATATATGGAGAGTAAGAAATCTACAGAGATAAATACAGGGAGAAGGAGAATGATAGAAAAATAATATGAAGAGATAAAGAATGATAATTATCTAAAATTAATGAATCATATTTATCAATCTACGCACCCTGGAAATCCCATATAGTTCAGTAACTTAAACATAAGGAAAAATATTTGTGGGTGCATTATGGTAAATTTGCACAAAGCCAAAGACAGAAGTGAAATATTTCCAAGCCAGATATTGTATGTTTGGCAGGAATATGGATCTTAAATAACCAACCAACTACCACAATGAAAATGACAGCTAACTTTTTTAAAGAAACATGAAAGTCAGGACATAATGGAATAGCATTTACAATATACTGGATGAAAATAACAGATATTAGAAAATATCCAATTAAAATATTTTCCCAAACATTCAGAAAGGAAAATAATATATATTATAAAATAATAATAATAACTGGAAACAGGTTATTATTACTTTGGAACAAATTTGATTTGTAATTTATGAGTGAGTAATCTCAGATTAATTCATGTTAGCTATATCCAATATATCAATACAATGAGTGTCAAAGTCTTCTTCCCTAAATGATATTGAAAAATATATATATATTAGTGCTAAAGTTGTGTGATGAATGAGGTAATCCAGCTGAAAGAAAGGATTAGCATTGAATGTTAATAGGGTTAAGTTTTTGCAGTCATCATGTTCATTGTCAATAAGGCAGAAATGCACATATAATAAGAAAACATTTATCATTTTCCAAATTTTTATTGGTGCAATAAAACTTTAGGCAATGGTGGAATTTGTTGTCACATATTTGTACATGAGCACAATATAACAAGATAATTTGACCAAATCACTCCCCAGTATTTCCCCTTTCCCTCCCCTTCTCCCTCCAGCTGGTACCTGTTCTCTACTCTAGTGATCTCTCTTTGATTTTCATGAGACTTGTCACCACACCTTTTTTTTTCTGTTTTCTTCTCTAACTTCCACATATGAAAGAATATACAACCCTTGGCTCTTTGAGTTTGGCTTATTTCACCCTCTCAAGTTCCATATATTTTTCAGCAAATGACATAATTTCTTTCTTCTTTATGACTGAATAAAATTCCCTTGCGTAAATATACCACATTTTGTGTATCCATTCATTTACTGATGAATACCTAGACTGGTTCTATAATTTGGCTATTGCGAATTGTGCTGCTGTAAGCATGGTATGCATATGTCACTGTAGTATGATAATTTTAACTCTTTAACATAAATATCAATATAGTATTGCTTTGTTATACAGTGGTTCCATTCCTTGTTCTTTGAGAAAACTCCATACTGATTTCCAGAATGAATGTACTAGTCTACAATTCTATCAAGAGTGCAAAAATATTTATTTTTTACACATTCTCTTCAGCAATCATGATTGTATGAATTCTTGATGGCTACCACTCAAGATGGATAAGATGTAGGTTTAATTTGCATTTCACTACTGACTAAAGACACTGAACAGTTTTTCATGTATTTATTGACCACTTGTGTCTTAAAAGTTGCATACATATCTATCACTCTAAACATAGAGAAATGTTTACCTAATAATTATTAAATTATTAGCTATCATTTACTGCACTCTATGAACTGTCCTAATGCTTTGCTCATATTAACGCACTGAATCCTCACAATAATCCTGTCTTTCAGACAATTCTATTTTTTTAACTTTATGGATAAAGATAATGAGACACATAGGTTATAAATGGATCCTAAGATACGCAATAACTAGCAGAATCAATATTTGAGCTCAAGTGGCCTGGTTCTAGAGGCAGTGTTCTTAATCCTTCTTTCTTATCTGCCTGTGCCTCTATGCGTATTTGTGAGGCTGAATCTACCTATTATGCTAATAAGGAATAAGCATGCTGTGATACCTATAAATACTGTGTCATATAGAAAGGGTGAATGATGTAACTAGAGATGTTAACAAGATAGTTTATTAGCTTCCTGTGTCACTTCTGTCTTTTCAATAGTGTGGGTTTACAGAGATTCTTGAAGATTCTAAGTGCAGTAGCTAGGAGGGCATGCCAACTAGAACAGAGCTTAGAAGCCAATCACATATAATCCCCAAAGCCCTTGAATATTATTTCACTTGGCCATCTTAGCTTCCAAAACAGGCAACAAAAGCTACTAATTTACCTAGCAAAAGCTGGGTATGTTTAGTTGTAATACTCAGAAACAGATTATTGGCTTACATTTATAGGTTACACTAGCTTGAAGTGATGATGAGGTGCTTGTTGAAGAAGAACAGGTAGGCCTGAAATTCTCTTCCTATATGTGCTTACACTCTTCTCATTATTGGAACCCTTTTAACATGAACCAAGGTTCTCCAGACAACCAACCAATAGGTTGTATGTGCACGTGTGTATGCACATGCACATATACAAAAACATACATGCACACAAACACATATATTGGTGATGATTATTGAAATTGCGATGTTTCACAATCTGCCTTCTGCAAGATGGAGACCTCAGAAAGCTGGTGGTATCATCATTGAATCCAAATTCTGAGAACTAGTGGAGCTATTGGCATAACAGCCAGTCCAAATGCAGGAAATGATGAGATATCCATTAAATGATGAGAGGAAGGTAGGTTTTTTTTCTATTCATATCCTCAGCAGATGACGTGAGACACAACTATATATGGAAGTACAATATACGTTCTGATAGCACTCATTTATGCTAATCTCATCAATAAACACCCTCAAGGACAAAACCAGAAATCTTGTTTATTCTGGACACTGGTCCATTGAATTGGACATGTCAAATTAACCATCACAAGTCCACCCTTAGTCAGCTTGATGTCCACAAACATCTCCTTAAAACATACTTAATCTCCAAATAAAGACAATAAAAACATCAGTTCCATCTAACATGAGACTATTATGTGGCATGTAACAAGAAATGCACTAAACACCTCCTAGATACAGATTAATCTTGCATTGCAATTCAATCAGTTGTAGGATGAAATTTTACATTTGCATTTGCGCAATTTTAGCCCTACCATTACAGAAGATGCAAATCTCCTTCAGGGCACACATAGAAGTTATTAGGTTATCATGTGCTGCTTGAGTTAAGATCTTGAATCCCTGAGCTTATCCTTTCCTTTAAAAACCTTTCCTAGCAACATCAGAAGCTGCAATCAGTGTTATTCATTTGTTCTTATTCAAAAATGTTTGAAAATGTCATATAGTTATACAGTTCTTTATTACTTAAAAACAGATGATTTGCCATGATGAAGGAAAGTAGTTTTCCTCTCTCTAGTACCAGATCATTCACTGAATGATTGGTGCTTCCTTTTCTACTGGAAATAGATTTGTTAGAGTCATTTAATCTAATCAGATTACAGAGGCAATTCCAGAAACCTTAGAACCTTAACATGCCTTTCTATAGGAACACTCTCAGTGCTAAAGTCTGTATTAGTTAGGATTCTTCAGAGAAACAGAACCAAAGGAGACTTTATATATGAAGATTTATTGTAAGGAAATGGTTCATACTGTTAGGAAGGTTGAGAAGTCGCGTGATTTGTTATCTGCATACAACTGGAAATCCAGGGAAGTAGGTGGGGCAATTCAATTCAAGTCTAAAAGCCAGAGAACCAGGAGCGTTGATGATATGAACCTAGTCAGGGGATGGGAGAAGATGAGCTGACATGAGATATCCCAGCTCAAGCAAGGAAGGCAGGAAAGAAAGGGACAATTTTCTCCTTCCATTTTATTTAAGCCCTCAATGGATGTTTGATGCCAACAACCCAGGGTCTCACACACATGCTGGACTAGAGCTCTCCTGCTGAGGTCAATCTTCAGCCCCATAAATAATCTGGACAACATGTGGCCCCCTTAAATTGACTCAATAATCATCACACTTTCCTAGTTATTTAAGAGTTATTTAAGAAGTAGTGACTCTTTTCCTAATTTCAGAATGGAAACAGCTTACAAACAAAGAAGCACATGATTCTTAGTTAAATTTTGAGATTCATGATTTGTGGGAATAAAAAGGTTAGGAATACTCGGAGGCAATTCCCATACTAAAATGACAAGATTGTTCACTAAGTTTATGTTTATCAGAGCAATAATCAAATATAAGAAGGCACTTTATCTCTTATTAAAAGGATGCTTGAATATAGAGTAGTAAAAGGTGAGATGCAGGAGTGACAGAACTTAAGTCATTCCTTGCAAACTACCTTGATTAATATAAAACTCCAGTTGACCATTGTTGATGTTGTTTGGTTATTGAAAGAGTTAAAACTTTATGGAACTGGGTTATTTCACTTAGCATAAGAGTCTTTAGTTCCATTCATTTACTAGAAAATTCCATAATGTCCTTCTTCTTTATGGATGAGTAATACTACATTGTGTACATATACCACATTTTCTTTATTCATTCATATATTGAAGGGCACCTAGGTTGGTTTCATAGCTTTGTTATTGTGAATTGTGCTGCTATAAATATTAGTGTATCTGTCCCTCTGTAATATACTGATTTTAAATCTTTTGAGTATATACCAAGGAGAGAAGTGGGTCATATGGAAACTAAGTCAAAATAAGGGGAAGGAGGATGAAAAGAAAGAAAGAAAAAGAGAAAGAGAAAAGGAAAGAGAATTTCATCAAAATAAATGAAATCAACAGATGAAGGAGTTGAGGAGGAGGAAGAAAGGTTGGGAGAGGGAAAGAACAGTGAAATGAATCTAATTTAACTTTTTTGTGTACGTGTGTGGATGTAGCATGGTGCGTCCCAGCATTGGGTGCATCCACATGACACTAATTGAAAAAAAAAGAGTAAACTGTAAATGGATTGAAGAGATATCAGTGGAGTAAAGGAATTGAAATGAAGTGAGTTTGTTCCAGCTTTGGTGATTATTTCAGGGAATATTCTGTTGTTATATATAACTAAAAAGAACAAATTTTAAAAAGAGATAAAACTATTGAAAGATTGTCTAATCATGTCCAGAGCCAAAGAAAACTAGCAAAATCCTGTAATGAGCATCCTTAAATGATGTATTATTTATAAATCATATATAAAATTCTGTCTCACTTATGAGTAGAAATACATTAGATTTATGCATATTGATTTTTTATCCTGCTACTTTGCCGAATTTGTTTATGAGTTCTAGAAGTTTTCTAATCGGGTTTTTTGGATCCTCTAAATATAGAATCATGTCATTGGCAAATAGTGATAGCTCGAGTTCTTTTCCTATTCATATCCACTTAATTTCTTTGGTCTGTCTTATTGCTCTGGCTAGTGTTTCAAGGATGATGTTGAATAGAAGTGGTGAAAGAGGGCATCCCTGTTATGTTCCAGTTTTTGGAGGGAATGCTTTCAGTTTTTTTCCTTTAAGAATGATGTTGGCCATGGGCTTAGAACAGATAGCTTTTACAATGTTGAGGTATGTTCCTACTATCCCTAATTTTTCTAGAGTTTAAGCATGAAGAGGTGCTGTATTTTATCAAACACTTCCTCAGTATCTACTGAAATAACCATATGATTCTTAACTTTAAGTCTATTGATGTGATGAATTATGTTTATTGATTTCTGGATGTTGAACCAAACTTACATCCCTGGGATAAAACCCACTTGATCATGGTGCACTATCTTTTTAATATGTTTTTGTATGTGATTTGCCAGAATTTTGTTAAGGATTTTTGCATCTATATTCATCAGGGATATTGGTCTAAAGTTTTCTTTCCTTGATGCATCTTTGTCTGGTTTCGGTATCAGAGTGATACTAGCTTCACAGAATGAATTTGGAAGGGTTTCCTCCTTTTTTATTTCCTGGAATACTTTGAGGAATATTGGTATTAGTTTTTCTTTAAAGGTCTTGTAGAATTCAACTGAGAATTCATCTGGTCCTGGGCTCTTCTTGGTTGGTAGGCTTTTGATGGTTTCTTCTATTTCAGTGCTTCAAATTGATCTATTTTAATTGTGTACATCTTTTTGATTCAGTTTGGGAGGATCATATGTCTCTAAAAATTTTTCAATGTGTTTGATATTTTCTATTTTGTTGGAGTATGTATTTTCAAAGTAGCTTCTAATTATGCTATGTATTTCAATGTTGTCTGTTGTGCTCTTTCCTTTTTCCTCATGAATTCCAGTAATTTGAGTTTACTCATTCACAAGTAATGAATCCTCTGTTTTATGTATTTCTTTTTATGTGGTGCTGAGGCTCAAACCCAGTGCCTCACATGTGCTAGGCAAGCACTCTACCACTGAGCAACAACCCCAGCCCCTCTGAAAGAGAAATTAGGAAAATCACTCCATCCACAATAGCCTCAAAAAAATAAAATAAAATACTTGGGAATCAATTTATCAAAAGAGGTGAAAGATCTCTACAATGAAAACTATAGAACACTAAAGACAGAAATTAAAGAAAACCTTAGATGATGGAAAGCATTCCCATGTTCTTGAATAGGCAGACTTAATAGTGTCAAAATGACCATTCTACCAAAGGCACTATACAGATTCAATGCAATTCCATTTAAAATCCCAATGACATTCCTCATAGAATTAAAGAAAGCAATCATGAACTTCATCTGGAAAAATAAGAGACCTTGTATAGCCAAAACAATCCTGAGCAGGAAAAGTGAAGCAAGAGGTGCCACAATACTAGACGTTAAACTATACAACAGAGCAATAACAACAAAAACAACATGGTATTGGCACCAAAATAGGCAGACCAATGGTACAGAATAGAAGACACAGAGACGAATCCACATAAATACAGTTACCTCATACTAGAAAAAGGTGCCAAAAACATACAATGGAAAAAAGATAGCCTGTTCAACAATTGGTGCTAGCATAAGTGGAAATCCTTATGCTGTAAAATGAAATTAACACTCTATCTCTCACCCTGCACAAAACTCAACACAAAATGGGTCAAGGACTTAGGATTTAGACCAGAGACCCTGCACCAAATAGAAGACAAAGTAGGCCTGAATATTCATCATGTTGGCTTAGGATCAGACTTCCTTAACAAGACTCCGAAAGCACAAGAAATCAAAACATGAACCAATAAACAGGATAGACTCAAATTAAAAACTTTTTCTCACCAAAGGATATAATCAATACTGTGAAAAGAGAGCTCGCAGAGTGGGAGAAAATCTTTTTCATGCACACTTCAGATAGAACACTTATCTGCAAAATTAATAAAGAACTTACAAAACTTTACACCAAAAATACAAAGAACCCAGTCAATAAATGGGCCAAGGAACTGGACAGACACTTTACAGAAGAAGACATACAGGCAATTAATAAATATATGAAGAAGTGTTCAACATCTCTAGTAATTAGAGAAATGCAAATTTAATCAACTCTAAAATTTCATCTTACTTCAATTAGAATGGCTATTATCAAGAATACAAATGATAACAGATGTTGGCGTGGATGTGGGGGAAAAGACACACTTTTTACATTGCTGGTGGAGTTGCAAATTGGTGCAATCACTCTGGAAAGCAGTGTGGAGAGTCCTCAGAACACTTGGAATGGACCCACCTTTTGACCCAGTTATTCCACTCCTCGGTTTACACCCAAAGGACTTAAAATCAGAATACTACAGTAACACAGCCACATCAATATTTATAGCAGCTCCATTCACAATAGCTAGATTGTGGAATCAACCTAGATGCCCTTCAACAGATGAATGGATAAAGAAACTGTGGTTTATATACACAGGAATATTATTCAGCCATAAAGAAGCATAATATCATGGCATTTGCAGATAAATGGATGGAACTGGAGAATATCATGCCAAGTGAAATAAGCCAATCCCCCCCCCAAAAAAAAACAAAGGTTGAATGTTTTCCCTGATAAGTGGATGATGATATATAATTGGGGAGGAGCAGTGGGGAATTAGAGAAGAATGGAAGAACTTTAGATTATGTAGAGGGAAATGAGAGGGAGAGGGGGTATGAAAAATGGTGGAATGAAACAGAAATCATTACCCTATGTACATGTATGATTACACGAATGGTATGAGTGAACATCATGCACAGTCATAGAAATAAAATTTACCCCATTTGTGTACAATGAATCAAAATGCAAACTGTAAAAAATAAAAAAAAAAATAACAAGAAAAATTCTCTGTCTCATTTATACTCTGCAAAAGTAAGTGTTTACTCATTGAAATGCCAATATTTGGGGGATTCTTTGTGACTGTTATTATTGTGTATGTCAACCCCTTCAAAATAACAAAATTTAATTGAGAATAAACACATAAGTTGAGAAATTTTTCTATTCTTCCACCACTCTTATTATACTATCAGTATAGCAAAAGTTAACAATTTATTAATTTAAGTAATTAAATTTAATTTAACAAATTAATAAATGAATTAAAGTAAATTTATTGGAGTAAATTTATTAAGGTAAATTAACTAAAATAGTTCGAATAATTTTTTCAAATTCTACCTTTTTACCCACAAATAACTGTCACCTTCTAGGCTTGCTATTCGTTCATATGATACTTACTTATGGTTCAAGTAATCTCAATTAACCTTTTAAGACACATATTATCAACAAAAGTAAGTTACAGAGAGTACATAATATTTCCATGAACTTTATCCAATAAATTTCAGAAAAGGTCCTTAAATAACATACAAATGTATCCAGATGCATATAATTGGAACTAAATCTCAGATTTTAGTTAGGATATAATAAATTGTAAATAATAATGATATAATTATTATTGGTTGGAAGTGAACAATTATGTTGCATTATCATTTTACCATTATGAATAAGCTGCATCAGGCATAGTCCCATGCCTTTGTGAATATTATAGTCAATGATAGGTCATATGTATCACTCTGGGATGCTGTTTTGAGGCTACCTTTCATATTGGAAAGGGATAAATGTGAATTTATATATTTTAGAACACAATTACCTACCATGTTACCAGAACATCTGGTATTTAAATCATCTGGATTATATTAAATAAGCAACCAAAACATTTGTATTTCAGACATGCATCAAAGGATTTAACTACGAATTATCTACAATTAAGACTTTCATAAACCTCGCTTAAGACATGAAAAAAATTCCATAATTACCTACCTGGTTACTTATTCTTGATATTTTCCAATCCACATATCTAGAATGAGCTAATATCCCTGGAGGATTAGCTATATCCTAGATCCTGAAACAAATCCTTTTCTTAATCCTGTGAGATTTAATTTGTTCTACTTCAGATGACAGACATTTTAGCATTGTGAACCTATGTTCTAATTTCTGGTGCCATATTGAGTTATGTAAGAAAAACAAAAATAATTTAATTTCTCTGTAGAAGTGCTTTGAATTGAATTAAACTTTATTTTCAATTTCCACAAGCTTATATTAAAGTTCATTCTGATTATTTTATAAAATGTATCCTGAGGCCCTCCTATAGGAATCACATAGTGTATTTTGTTGATATTCGATGATCTTGGAATTCTTGATGTGTTTAATCTAGTTGAGTTGTTCATCTGTTTTATTAGGTAATAAAATCTACATATAATATTTACATCTTCCTGTAACAATTTATGTCACCTCATTCATTCATTGGTTGTAAATAGTAGTGTATGTCTTACTATGTACCAGGAAGTGTACTAGTCACTGGGAATAAAATAATAAGGAAAATAAAATATGTAGCTCATTCCCTCATGAATATTAGGGTACAGTGGGTATATAAAAATAAATTTTGCAAGTTATTTGTATGGAAATTTATAAAGCTGTAAGGGCATGAAAACTAGAAATTCTTTATACTCTTGTTTGTTAGGAAAGTGCTCTCTTTTATTTTTCTTTTCTTTTTCTTTAATTTTTTGGCAGTACTGTGGACTAAACCTATAAACTTGCTCATGCTAGACAAGTACTTTACCACTTAGTACTTTATCACAAGTACTTTACCAGATTTTTTTAAAAAATATATTTCGAGACATGATCTCACTAAGTTGCTCAAGCTGGCCTCGAACTTGTGGTCCTCCTGCCTCAACTTCCCAAATAGCTGGGACTACAGGTTTGTGCTCCTGTTACTGCCAGAAGAGATTTTAAGTAACTAACATAGAGAAAGAATCCTCTCCCCAAAAATAAAATAAATAGAGAAAATCAATTAAGTAACAAAATGATTGCAAGTTGAAGTGGAAAATTGGAAAAGTAATATCTTCTAAGAAGAAAAAATAATATTATTTTTAGACCACTTATAAAATAGCTCAATAGTAGAAGATGGGAAATTATAGATCAATACTTTAACAAGTGTAGTGACAGAAGTGAAGAAATGAAATTGATTTTAATGGCAGTTTGGGAGACAAAGAAGTCTTCGTAATTAGTGTAATGCCCCAGGATCTATCATGTCTGTAAAGATGGGTAATGGATAACTAAACACTTCATGAATAACTGAGTAACCACTGGAGAAGACATGGTTAATTTTCTGTGACTGAAGGGTATATGGAAGAGATTCTGAGTTTGGAATGTGTTCACTTTGAGGTGATTTGGGCCTTTATTTGACATATATGTAAGGTTCTACTATGTGCCAGGAAAATGTTTCAGTTTCTTTAGAAATTAATAGGTGGAACCTAATGAAGAGGTTTAAATATAAATCAAAAATTCACTGACCTGTAGATGAAATACAGAAGACAGGTAAAGCAATTAACATAGATGGGGTGAGATTGAAAAGAGAGATGGTAACACTGAATGGGAGAAATTCCAGTGTTAGGAGACTGTTAAGTTTGGGTATGTGCTGTCCCCCAAAACTTCATGTGTGAGACAATGCAAGAAACCTCAGAGGGGAAATGATTAGTCATGAGGTGTGACCTAATCAGGGGATTTATTCACTGAAATGGATTAATGGGGTGCTGACTATGGGCAAGTTGGATGTGGCTGGAGGAAGTAAATCGCTGGGGGCGTGCTTTTGGAGTTCATATTTTGTCCCTGGTGATCAGAGCTTTCTCTCCTTCTTGGTATCATGTTCTGAGCTGTTTCCTCTGCCTCATCTTGGCTCCAGAGATATGGAGTAGGCCCACCATGGACTGAACCTTTGAAACTGTCATCCAAAATAAAATTTTTCTCCTGTAATTAATTTTGTTGTATATTTTGGTGACAATGATGGAAAAACGACAAAAAAAAAGATAACTAGAACTTATGATCCACAAGAACAGATCAAGAAGTTGGAACACAGATCATAGAATAGGACTGACAGGGATTGGATGGTGAATCCAAGGGAAATGTTTCAAAAAGGGAGTGATGCAGACAATAGCTGAGGAATTTAAAATATGCTTTTAAATTAGTATCCAGAAGGTCCTGAGTAATTAAAACAAGTACTGTTTTATGGCATCATTGGAGGCGACATCTTGAATTGTGATGAAGTGAAGAAAATAATATGATAGCTCATGGTGATAACATAAAGTCCAATTTCTTTTAGATATGATATGACCAGAACATGCTTTATGGCTCTTGAGAGATTGGGCTAAATACAAGTGAATCTCAGATGAATTAATTATATAGATTTCCTGACAAAGAGGGTGAAGATGACCATTGTCAAGGGTGCTAGGCAGTTTGTGTAGTGATAATGCTCCTGTGTGTGAAGTATGTTCCTCCCAGGAGTGTAGATGATCTGACTTAGAAATGGAGAGAGCATGATCAAGGGTTAGAATTTGTTTCCCGAGGGCAATGAGAATTTAAAAAGGGAATGAGGTATTAAAATAATGAACCATGGAACATGGTCATGTGGAAGTATTTCAAAAGCAATCTGATAGGTTGGTACCAAGAACAATATGATTAGAAATGAAGATAGTTGCGGGGAGCACTATAAGATCCCCTTATAATGACTGAGGAAAAAGAGAAAATCACTGGAAAGGAGATTAAAAAAACAGTGCAGGGTGGAAAGTGTGCTCAACTTTAGATGAAGAACAACAAGGTTGCAGAATTATTAAGACTGAAGTTGTGATGTATGATAGATATGGGTAATAAGGGTAAGGAAAAGGTAAGATATGGGAGGGTAAAGGATTTTGAGTGATGGAAAACATGATAATAAAAATTATCTTAATTTTGTGCATACAGATCAGTTTTTTTACAGAATGTGTAATCTTTTAATACAAGTTATCATCTTCTTTAATTTCCATCACTTTCTGTGACTCAAAATCCTGCAGGTATAATACTCTCACACTTCCTACCATCCCTTGAGGTTGACAAAATATTTACATGGTGAAGAGGCTTTTTTCTTTTCCTTTTTTTTCTTTAGTTGACAGAGGTGTGGATAATTGATCATTATGGTGGCAATCCTTACCTCTTTCCAGAAAGTCTATTTCCTCTTCCATTAATTTAAAAATTGTTGACTATTTCAGAAATACATCAGTGCTAGGGTGCTGCAAGGAAGTTAAAATACAGGTGGGTGCATTTGTGCATATTCATGATCATTTCTCATAACCGGAGGCTGCCCATCACTAAATTTTCAAACACATCAGCTTGAAACATTTGGTATTTGCATAAATATTGCTCGTCCTGAAAGCATTAATGGTGTGTTAGAAGGTGAAATAAGTGCAGTAAGTGCACTTGTTTTAACATTATCATCCTTCCACTTCTGTTAATTTCAAAAGACATAAAACAATATCTTATGCATCAGAAAAATCTGTATAAGGTTGTAATTTTTATTTATCAGTGTTTCTACATTAATTAAAATGCACAGGTTTTTAAAATAAAGATTAAAATATGAAAGAGATCAAGCTATTTACAATCTAATTAGCTCAAAATTGGATGAGTAATACAAATGCATAATTAATCTGGTTTGACTATGACAAACTTGAAAGGGAGATTATGGAATTAGTAATGGAAGAAAAAAGTATCATTAGCAGGAAAAACTTTGTGATCAAAACCAAAGTAAGAGGAGTTTCCTCAAATGTCTTCTGGGATACTCTTTTGTACCTTATTTTGCGGAAAAACCATATGGCAAGAAATACATGGGATAAAAACGTGAAAATATTTACTCTCCACAGAAATTCTAACAAATACAAAAAGATCCACATTCCAAATGCATACAAAATACATAAATTACAACAAATTCAATTTTCAACTTTTACTTTTATTTGTAACTAGTTTCAAACCTATAAAAATTTAAAGAACAATACAAAAGATACTCATTAACTTTTTACCCATATTGAATACAAAGGACACTCATTAACCTTTTTACCCATATTATTGTGAACATTTTAACTCAATTGATTTATGCTTTACTCTTGCTTTCTCTCCTCCAATCTATACTTTGGACCTTGAATGTCCCCCTGAAACACTCATGTGTTAGAAATTTGGTGGAAGTCTGTGACAATATTGAAAGGTAGTTAAAATTTAGGATGTGGAGTCTAAGAAGGTTAGGTCATTGGGAGCCTGTCCTTAAGGGACTATAGGGACCTTCCTGTCTTTCACTTTCTGATTGTCATGAGGTGAGTAGATCTCCCCCCGTCCCCCATGTGCTCCCTTCCATGATATACCACATTGCCACAGGCCCAAAAGCAACAGCAGCAACCAACCTTGGATTAAAACTTCTGAAAATGTGAGCCAAATAAACCTTTTTTCCTTTTAAATTAACTGTCTCAGATACTTGTCATAGTAATGGAAAACCAAGACCTTCATTATTTTCTTTCTCTGAATTACCTAAGAGTAAGTTGTTCATATCTTTGCTCTTTCTCCCTAAAACCTCAGTATGTTTTTTGCTTGTAATAACTTTATTCTTTTACACACCAAAATGGAATAAATGAAGTCAGCAAATTTACTTTTTTATATGTTGAAGTCATATTCTAGTTCGCCAGTTGATGCAAGATACGTGAAACAATTGTTTTCTTCAGCAGTGTGTCTTGTCTAGAATAAAGTATATTGTGGTCATTTTTAGTCCACCTAAATCTGCAAAGACCTTTTTCAGTTGTTCTTTATACTTTATGAATTGATGTTATTGAAAACAGTCACACTTCTGTTTTTGTTTTTATTCTGATTTTTATTTCAAATGAAAACTGTTGTGAATTTCTCTGATGCTTCTTCATGACTAGATTCAGAAAATTAAATAAATTAATAAATGAAAAGATATACCATGTTCATGGGTTGAAGGAGTTAACATCATTAAGATGTTCACATGATCCAAAGGAAACAATAATTTTGAAGAATTTCTGTCAAAATATCATCAGCATTTTCTTCCTAAAATCACTAAAATTAGTGTATAATGTTATATAGAATCTCAGATATATGAAAATTTAATGAAATTGATTCTCAAAGATCCCTAAATAGCCAAAACAATTAAAAAGTGATACTGAAGGATTAACTTTTCCTGATTTCAATGCATATTACAAAAGTATAGCAATCATAGCATAACGGTTCTGAAATAAATACAAACAAATCGACTGATGGAATAGAATAGAGATCCCAGACATTGAGAAAATGCAAATCAAATCCACAATGAGACATAACTGCTCCAACAGGATGCGTATTATAAAATAAAAAAATAAACAAACAAACATAAAAACAAAAGTCACAGAAAGCAAGTATTGGTAAAGATTTGTAAAATGACAACACCTCTGAACTATTGGTGTGGATACAAAATGGGGGGGTGGGAGGAACTGTATGTAAAAAGATATTAACGTTCCTCAGAGAATTGCCATAGAACCACCGTTATCATCAAGCAATCCCATTTATGGGTGTGTTTTTTTTTTAATTATTAAAAGAAAAATCTTTCTGGACATGGTGGTTCACGCCTATGATCCTAGTGACACAGAAGGTCAAGGCAGGAAGATTATGAGTTCAAGGACAGCCTGAGCATTTTATTAACACCCCGTCTCAAAGTGAAAAGTATAAATTCCTGGGGGTGTAGCTCAGTTGTGGGTTGCCCCAGATTCAATCCTGTACAGAAATAAGTAAATAAATAAATACATAAAAAACAAGGTCCTGAAGAGGTATTTGTACACTTCTTCACAGGGGAACTATTCATGTAGCCCAAAGGCATGAAAATTCCAAAAGTCCAAAAAAATAAAGATAATGAATGTCTTGGTTTTCTATTACTATGACAAGTATCTGAGACAGTTAATTTAAAAGGAGAAAAGGTTTATTTGGCTCACATTTTCAGAAGTTTTAATCCAAGGTTGGTTGCTGCTGTTGCTTTTGGGCCTGTGGCAATGCGGTATATCATGGAAGGGAGCACCTGGGGGCGGGGGGGAGATCTACTCACCTCATGACAACCAGAAAGTGGATGAAGAAACTGCTACCTACCTACAATGGCATATTATTCAGTCACAAATAAAGGAATGGGGCACTGATACACACTATAACATGGATGAATCCCAAAATCATTATGCTAAGTGAAATAAGCCAGAAAAGATTCACACATTCTGTGACTTTATTAAATAAAACATTCAAAATTTATAGATAAATAGTGACACAAATTGTCCTTTCCTAGGGTTGGGGCACAGGAGAAAGGGAAAGAAAATATTGCCTAGGAAAGGGGTTCTATTTTGCGGTGCAGGCAATGATCTGATACTAGACTTAATGGTTTTACAAAATTGCGAATGTACTAAGTGCCATTGAATTATTCACTATGAAATGATTAATTTTATATCATGTACATTTCACCTCAATATATTATCTTTTTAAATGGAAAAATGGTGATAAAAGAATTAAATGTGCATATTTTAGCCTTTTCTACTAAATTATAAAGAAATTGGTAATTCCAAAGTTTTACAAACTACTCAAGAGAATAATTCTCATTGTATCTTTATAAGACTGGTAAGACTGGTAAATGAAAGACATGAAAGGGAAAACAGTCACATACTAGGGGTATTGCTGGAACTCAGGCTAGGAAGTTACAGCAACAGAAAGTAGAGATGTCAATACAGTTTATACACAGAAGCAACAGGAATTGTTTTCCAATAACACAAAGCACATGAAGAAAATGTATTTTGAGTCTATCTCTTTTCTTTTGATGTGTATATTCTTTTTGGGTAAAACTGATAACCTGCAGGGAATTGATAAAACTAAGTTAGTAGCTACTACTTTCATCTTAAACTTGAAATCTGTAAAACATCGATGTTGTTAATGTTGGTGCCACATTTCAGTTCAATATTCAGCCTAAAGCATTTCTTTTCTGGTTTTTTTTTTTTTTTTTAATGCAATTTAAAGTCCAGAAGGTTGGGATACAGATATCCTTTATTTCCACTGACTTCTTTTCAGTAGAAAAATTTGTCATGAGAAAAAAATAAAGGGAACTGCTCAAAATGGAAAAGAAATGTAAGCATTTATCTTATTGGCATTGAAATGAAATAATTGGGGAATTCAAAATTTACTGGTAATCTATAGATTTTATAGTTCCAGTTGATATTTGCTAGGTAGAAACAGAGCAAAACAATTTGAGGATTATATTTGTGCTTTTAGAAGAGTCTAAGTAACAAAGAGGATCCATTATCCTCTTTGCATGCCACATACACAATAGGGTGAAAAGAGATAAAAATATGTTCAAAAAATATCAACTCAAAAATAATACTCATATAAACAATATTGTTCAAACTAAGTTTATGTTTTTGGTCATACAGATATTCTGAGTAACATAACAATTCTCTTCTCTGTACTTTCATTGTTATAATCATCTTAATGAATACCTAAGCTATGTTTTAGCTATTGGTTATTATACTGACAACTACATGCATTCAGGAATGGTTTCCCCATAGGCATATTTACTATAAGTAAATATATTTGTTTAATATTTGTTTTCTGCTTTCTCCTTTAAAAAATATATAACAGTGGTCAAAACACTGATCTTAAGTAGCTTCACTTCCCAGAGGAGTTTAATAAGGTAAGCTGGTGAATTCCATCCATGCTGAAACAGTTACTGTGTTCCAACATCAAAGCCCCCTACCAGTAAGCAGGTGAAGTACTGTGGTTTTTAACTTCTCTTTTAATCACTCAAATACTGGGCAAACCACTCAAGACAGCTGGCAGAAGCATAGCACTTAATTTTCATTGCAGAGTCTATTTTTCCCTCTTCTGCTCTTTGTTCTTTGATAAAAGAGCAACATGATTTTTGAGTTAAATTTCTCTCTTCTTGTATTCATACCTCTGATATAGAAAAGAAAAGGAGTAAATATCCATCTGTTCCTATGTTGTCTTTTTCTTCTTTTTCACTCCCCATGTTCCCATTTCAAATTGTCTATCCTGGCTTAGAATTTATTAAAAGTAATTTGTTCTCTCCTGCCTGCTCATTCTCCCTTTCTTTTTCTTTCAGGGTTCCTATTCAAGTTGCAAAAAGCCGCAATAACTAGCAACAATTAGTCTTCTACAGCAGCTGCTCCGTCATTACAAAGCAGTAACTGTGCTTCTCTATGTCTGTGGGATGATCCAAACGGTGTCCTTCATTCTATCATCTATGCAAAAGCTGTGCAAGATACCCCAGCCAGTTCTGAATGAGCAGCAAACGTAGCAACAAAATTCTTCACTGGGAAATTGGTATTGCTCTCCCCAGACCTAAGTGATTCCCCTTATAATAATCTAAAACCAATTCTCCTATTTCTAAAATAGGGTAATTCAAGATTTAAAGACAGAAATGGTATTTATTACTATTCTGAACCTTTAAAAATGTTTGGACACGTGGAAGAGGGTCCTGATTTTGGCACCATAACACTTCTTCACCCTCATTAATAATACCAAAAGCAATACAATATTTTCCAGGATGTACATGGTTGAAAGATATTAATTTATTTCCCAGATAATAACCATGGGCCAAACTTGATTGTAAGTATGAAGATTTCAACAGTGAACAAGGTAAAGCTTCATTTTTAAAGACTGTTGCATTCTGATAGTCTAGTTTCAGTGGTAAGCCCTATAAAGAAAATAAATCGCACTTACTGGGAAAGGGAAAAAAAAAGTTCTAAAGAATGAGGACTATCAGGATAACTGGGGAAATCATTTCTATACAGGTGATATTTGAGTCAGGCAGCAAAAGAAGAGTTCATTGCTTCATTTGGAGAAAAACATAAAAAATGAGAGTCAGCAGTTATTCCTTAATGCCCAAAGGAGTTTGTCAAGTTCAAAGGAAAGGAAGGCCAGTGTGGCTAGGAGACAGAGACTGAGCGAGAGCAGTGTCAAGTCAGCTTAGAAAAAGCAAGAGTCAGATGCCATGGGTCCCACTTGATAAGAAATGGGGCTATTCCCTGCTAGCTTCATAGTTTACGGAGGGGGCATTGGGAATAGTAACCAATTATCATTAGAGGCAAAGAAGCAAACAAATAACATGAATTTCCTAACATCCTATTGACTAGAGAGTAGAATCTACTTTCTCAAGAAAAATGATTCTATAAAATACATAAAATAGCCAGGCACAGAGGTGCATGCCTAGAATCCCAGCAGCTCGGAAAGCTAAGGAAGAAGGATCTTGAGTTCAAAGCCAGCCTCAGCAAAAGAGAGACACTAAGCAATTCATTGAGACCTTGTCTCTAAATAAAATATAGAGTAGGACTGGGGATGTGGCTCAGTGGTTGAGTATTCCTGAGTTCAATCCCCGGTACCTAAATAAATAAATAAATAAATAATAAGTACATAAAATGAAACCAGAAAGCTGTTTATTTTGTAAATAATTATACACACACACAAACATTTGTATATGTATTATACATAGGTAAACATATAAAAATTATGTGAAACTGTCTTGTGTCCAGAAACAGCTTTATAACACATTTTCTGTCATAGTGTGCAGAAACTTTGTGCCTACGAGTCTTTAGGACTGGTAAAGGCAGAATTTCAGTGAGCAGCTTGAATAAATCCCTAACACTCACAATAAAACTAAAACTTTGTGTGTAATCATGATTTTAAGAAGTGGTGATGATGATAGAAATTAATATGGTGATGTGTATTACCATAAATACATTGTTTTCATAAACAATAACATTTTACTTAGGTATAGCTCTGTAAGAATTGAAAGGAAAGCTGATGAATTTTTAGAAAAATTCATTAAAATTCTAAAGAAAGGTTACAGAAAACTAAACTTTTATAAGTGGAAAATACTGCACAGAAATGAGAATGTTAATAATTCCAGAATGACAACAGGGGAGTATAATTTATTTGGAAGTAAACAACAAAATATTCACAAGCACCTGTAGAATGTGTTAGATGTTCTTAACATTTCACATAAAATATGATCCCCTACCTTCAGAAATAATTTCAGTGAGTGTTTTGACCAGGATGATGATTAGTCAAGACAGGCTTCGTTTTCTCAAAACGGGTCAAAGAGCTACAACAAATTAGATCAGAAACTTTGCAACTGCTAGAAGAAACGGAGTCTACACCCCAGCACATTGGCACAGGCACCAAGTTCCTTGACAAGAACACTAAAGCTCAAGAAATAAAACCAAGAATCTATAAATGGGACAGTATCAAATTAAAAAGTTTCTTCACATCATAGGAAACAAGAGCATGAGGTCATAGTTTACAGATTACGAGGAAATCTGTGTCAACTATTCTTCCAACAGGGGATTTATCAAGACTATACGAAGAATTTAAAAAAATTTAAAACACACCCACACCCACATACCCTTAAACCAAGTAACCCAAATCAAACATGGCAAAAGAACTAACTAAACAGACATTTCTCAAAAGAAATACAAATGGACAAAAAATATGTGAGAAAATGTTCAATATCACTGGTAATCAGGGAAAGGCAAATCAAAACAACACGGATAATTCATCTCACTCCAATCAGAATGACAATCATCAAGACTATAAATAATCAATTCTGGTGAGGATGCGAGGGGAAAGATCTACTCATATATTATTGGTGGGACTACAAATTAGTACAACCACTTTGGAAAACAGTATGGAGATTCCTCAAAAGATGAGGCATGGGGCTGGGGAGATAGCTCAGTAGGTAGAGTGCTTGCCTTGCAAGCACAAGGCCCTGGGTTCAAGGCCCAGCACTGCAAATAAATAAATTAATTAATTAATTAATTTTAAAAAAAGATGAGGAATGGAACCATCATATGACCCACATATCCCATTCCTTGGTGTTTATGGAAAAGCACTAAAATCAGCACACCATAGCAATACAGGCACATCACTGTTTATAGCAGCCCAATTCACGTTAGTCAGTTATGGAGTTGCCTGTCAGCAGATGAATGGTTAAAGAAAATGAGGTGTATGTACACATTGGCATTTTATTCAGCCATAAAGAAGAATGAAATCTTGGCATTTGTTGGTAAATGAATGGAACTAGAGAACATCATGCCAAGTGAAATATGCCAAATTCAGAAGAGCAATGATCAAATATTTTCTCTGACATACGGAAGCTAGATCACAATAAGAAAAATAAAGGGGGGGGATTCCATGAAAATAGAAGGAAGATCAATGGAGTAGAGAAGGGATACAGGGAGACGGAGGAGGGATGGGAAAAGGGAGGAACTATGGAATAAAATCACAAAATAATGCTATCTATGTATATGAATATGCCACAGTGAGGTTCACCTGTGTGTATTGTATATATTATTTTCCATGCATGTAAGATAATGTCAAAATGAGCCCAGTATTATGTATGAGTACCATGCACTAATAAAAACATTAAAAATAAAGAAAGACTTGGTGGAATGGGTAGGCATTGAGTTGTCTTTCAAACCAGGTAAGGTTCACACATATAACGATTTTAGAAAGAAGAGAGAACATGAACAATGTCAAGGTAACTGAAAATGTTAGTGCATGAACAGAGAAAATCACGTAAATTGGTTCACTATTATGATAATGCTTAGAAGTATGTGGGGGAGAGAAATTTCAAAAGCCATGTCAGAATCATATATTGAAGACTAATAAGCAAAGTCGTCCATTCCTCCTTCCCAGGACCCCACCTCCTTTCTCCTTTCTTTCTTATTCCTCCCGCTCCTTATTTCCCCTTATGTTTTCCACATATCGATGAATTGTCATACCATTAAGCTATATGTATAATATTTAGGGATGTTGCTTTCCTGTAATTAGAGTTGTTTTTTGGGTTGTGTTGTAAGCATTCCTTTAAAAGCTCTTCTGAATGCATTTGCCAGGGTAAACAAGTATGCCTATTGGTTTATTTTATTCTCTTGGGGAATGAGTACAGGCTCGAGCCAAATTAAGGATGATCTGATTGCCAGGCACCCATTCCCCAATCTGAAATTAATCAGGGGTTCCTTGTATCTGGGGGATCTAAAGCACAAGGGTTATATTTATGCTAATTTTTTATTAATATGGCTGGAAGGCAACAGGGTACAGTGAGACACACAGCAGCTTTGGTGTCCTAAGAATAGAATTCAATTCTCAGCTACGCCAAAGGAATCATTGATGGCATATAATACTAAAAGAAGAAAATTGTCCTTTGTCACTTAACAATATATTGGAACATTTCCACAGCTTAACAGTTGTATTTAAGTCAATCATGTCAACTGCTGCTCTGGATGTTGTTATGTATTGGTATCAAGGCACACAAATGCCGTTTGTTTTGTACCCATGGATGCTTTAAGTTATTTAAATATTTCATATCATTAGCAAAGATGTAATGACCATGTGTTGATTTGCTTTTTTTTTTTTTTTAGGAAATATCTGAGTATAGGTATTGCACACTAAAATTTTTATTGTTATTGATAAATTATCCTGAAATAATCTGAAGCAATTTATCAATCCATTAAGAATGTGTGAAAGTGTTTTCTGCTTATTCATTCAAATTTTTTTTTATTTTGTTAGTGTTCTAGGATAACATTTGAAGTATAAATACAAAAAAAAAACACAGAAAATTATACAGTATTGATTTTTTTCTGTCATTTTAATTGCTTTCCCATGATGCCCTATTTAATATCTACCTTGTACCCTCTATTTAGGAGAAGTGGGTAGCAGGATCAAACAACCTATATATAATCAACATATATACTATTATCTACAAAATGAACATATGTTCTTTTTGATATGGACATAAGTGTCTTTTGTAAATACAGAAATAAGTGTTTGCATGTAGTATCTTATTAATTTATAATAATTTAAGATAATTATAATAGGATACAAAGTCACATGTAATTTAATGTTGTTATCAATAGACAATTTTAACCCAAGTGAATTTCTCTCATCAATAGATACTTAAAAAAATATTTTTAGTTACAGATGGACATAATACCTTTATTTTATTTATTTAGGTTTACGTAGTGCTGGAGATGGAACCCAGTGACTCACACATGCTAGGCAAATGTTCTACCACGGAGTCACAATTCCAGCTCTTAATAGATACTTTAACGTTAAATAAAATTCTCCTACATATTTAATGTCTAGTACATATTTTATAGTTCAGAATAAAACAAAGTACTTAAGAACATTTTATTTTAAATGCACATTTTCTGCATAAAATAGAAACATTTAAATATTAACTACCTATCAATTTTTTTCTAGGCATTTAATGTATTTGATCTTCACAATAAAACTATATGGATTTCAACACTATAATTTTAATTTTTTTTTTCACTTTTTTTCAAATGAGGAAAATACAAAATCTACTTTCTGAAGAAAATAAGACCATATTATAATTCATTAGAAAAATATGGCTTAGAATAAACACTAGATTACCACCCACCCATTCAATTAAGGCAGAAAGATGAACTAGACATTTTCTTCCTCTTTATTTTAGCCAGACTGATAATGAACCAGAACTGACTGGTATAGCTATTGCCTATCCTGGTAGATCTGACATTCAACCTGATTGATTGGTACTTCAGCTGTGTTGGCTTTTGAATACCTGAATATTGTACCTGATTACATCTCACTGCATATCAAATCAGTCTTCAGGAACTATAATTTCTACTTCATAATCTCTCTACAATATGTCTATATCTCAACATCATAACATAAATATTCACCAAGTATTTTAAAACATGACAGTGTCCTCTCTCTTTCTGAATACTAAAATAAATTTCAAACTCCTAAATCAAGTCTATTGCAAATATCCTTAAATGATTTCAACATTTTAAAGACAAAGTTCAAATTCATTTGCATGACATGAAGTGTGTGTTTATATATATAAATATATATATATATATTTTTTAAATATGGTACAATAAAGCCAACATATCTGGATTAAAATCTTGGCTTCAATGTTTCTCATTTCTTTGATTTGGGAGAAAAGATTTAATATCTCTTGGTTTGAAGTTTCCATCCATTAAATATTGTTTAATGAACCTATTGCATAGAGTTTGAAATAAATCTAGAATATATGAGCTTTTCAATAAATATTAGTCTTTCTCCACAAACACCACTACCATCACCATCAAATGTGGCCTCAATGTTACAAATATGTCCCTATCAACTGTAGCTTCAACTGTTGCTAAACTAAAAATTGAAAAATAGACATCAGGGTGAACATCCAGTCACACAAATAATTTATTCTAGTTCTCAGTTTTATTGAGATTAATTTTATAATTAAAATTGTCAATATTTATAGACACAACTTGAAGTTTGATATACATATATATTCTGAAATACATTTAACAGTTCGAATTTCAGAACTCGTACTTTATCATAGGATGACACTGAAGTCTAAACATTCAGTGTCCTTTGCAAGTGTGCCACTCTCGTGTAAATGTTCCTGCCTGATTTATAGCAGAGTCTGCTGGGGTAGTGGCAGGATGGGATGATATCTTTATACGCCACTGTACAACCTCTCCAGCTTTCAAAACCTGTTGTAGGTGGGAGCTGGATGCCTCGAACATGCCTTTATCTCTTTGCAGGGCTTCTACCACAGTTTATTGAGCATGGTAAGATCGGCACAATTTTTACCTTTGCTCTGTATCATTCCAGTGCTAAAGATTCTGTATGAATCACTGCAAGTTTCTACCTGTGGCTCATGGTACCCTGCTGTGGGTGATGCTATGGCATGATAGGAGTTTACACCCTCTTGATGACAATCAGCAATTGTTTTCATCTGATTAATAAATTACCTTGTTTCAGAGCATCATTCAAAATGTCTCTTGGGTGGTCACTCTTAAGGCCAAATGCTTTGGTGTGGATTGAGTCATAACGCAGCCCCTGAGTTAAGAATTTGAGAAGAATATCATAGAGCATGACCTCTAGGCAGAGTGAAGTATAGTAACAGTAAATCAGGGAATGAGGAAAAGTCAATGAAGATGCACAAATGATATAACTGGTACAGGCAGTGAGGGCTTAACTAAGTTTGGTGAAACTGGGATGCTTGTCCATCATTTCTAGTTTTACTTCTTTGGAGGTGGATATTGGAGTTGTGAATCCCAATGTTGCTGAATTGTGAGTTTGTGGACTGAGCCGGGTTCTTAGATAGGTTGTGGGGGAATGTCGGGGGCATGGTTCATAACTGATTGGGGTATTGCAAGTATGCATGGAATGTTCTATCAGTCACAAGAGAACAAGTACGTGAAGATATAAGTCACTAAAATCTCAAAAGTAACTTACTTGGAAAAATAATATCCAATATTTCATTGGAATCATAAAAATAAGAATTTGATTAATGAGTTGAAGAGGGAAGGAGGATGAGGATGTGGTGCAGGAAGTCTGTAAGACTCATTCTAGAGATTTGGGCAAAATAGAAGAAACAAGGTAATAGAGGATGGCATAATTCACTGCAAGCTATTTTTTTTTTTCTTTCATTCTTTTGTTTAATACAAGATATTCATGTAAACATTATGCCCTCATAAGGAGGGTGATTCCGAGGAGGAAATGATTTCAGTAGTGAAGTTCCCAGAGATTATTTCAGGATGAGGTCTGGGGAAGAGATTAGAAACGTGACTTCCTTTGACCAATAGCGTGTGTGGGAAAGTGAAGCACTTCCTGTGGACAGAGGCTCTAAAAGGTGGTGCTTGTCTCTCTTCCTTTTTCCACATTGCCTGAGAATATTCCAGGTCCTGGCTATTCCAAATACTTTGGTCCTGGATTCCATAAGAAGAGCAATGATGGTGTGAGAGCAGAGCAATCAGCAGTTCTTTGATAGATGTACAGCAAGATGAGAAAAAAGAAACTGTCATGTGTAAGCCATGGATAATTTGTTTTAGCTGTTAGGGAACTGATCAGGAGATATTTTTTGATAAAGGCAAAAAAAAAAAAAACAAAAAACGTTTAATTTGGGACATGGAAGCTGATTTGCTGAATACATTTGTTGGTGATAAAAATGAAAGATTCGATGGTTCATGAATGATTATTTATATTTTTATAATTAATCATGAGGCACAGCATCAGATAAGTGTAAGGAGAGCTTAAGTATATGGGAGAATTGAAGATAGAGAAGAGACTTGAAATGGTTTTGAGGACAGTGGGAAAATAAATACACCAAGAAATAAAAGCATCTTGCCTAGAGCATGCAGTAACCTTTAGAAACAAGTCTTTACTAATTTAAATGAGATTTATTAGTATTATTATATCAAGAAAACTGTCAGAATTTCTTCACATGCATAAAAAATAATTTCAATGAAATTCAAGAACCCAGTAAAAATTTGTGTATGTGTGAGAGATTTTTTTTTCAATTATTCCACTTCCTCCTTTGTAATAGGTTTAGTATTGTACCCATTTCTTTCTCCACTATACTACTTGTGATGTGATGTCCACATATTTTACTTTTTAAGTGCACTGGTACAAAGTTCAACTGAGTCAAAATGTTCCATCTCTTGCTAATCTAATATCTCATATTTTCTTTTGTGGTGGTTGCTGGTCTAAGGTGTGAAGTCATTGTGACTCTTTCCCAGAGACACAGAGTGTATACACATTATACTTTTTTAAATAGGAGGTTTGTATTTCCTAAACTTTTAAAACTTTACCTTATGAAATAATTGTCCAATGTTCCAGACTTCCACACATAAAGGTCTTTGGGGGTCTGTTTAAGTTTTACTGCTACTACATTGTTTTTATAAAAACAATCACGTTATTTTATGCTAATGAAATTTGTCTAATTTACATATATTCATTAGTACATTGAATAGACCCTTCTAAACAGTCATTATTTTAGATTTTTTAAATAATTAAGCATGGAATTATATGGAGCAGCCTACACTATTTTGGAACGCTGATGGAAAATGCTAAGTTTCAGTTATTTATAAGATAATTGCAAAAGCTAATACTTGTGGGCACTTTTCTACAAATTTTACATTTATCTCTAGGTAAAATAAACTTAAAAATTGAATGATTTTTTAAAAAAATATTTATTTTCAGTAAATGGATCTTGTTGATTTTTTAAAATACAAAGACTACCCTGAAGAGTTTTGTCTGTGTGAAAGTTATTGAGTAGACATTTGAGATTTGAGCAGCAGGGTACCTGAGGGTGGGATGATTTTAGTACACAGGAGTAGAACCACCTATTTGTTCCATTTGTCCCCTTGTTCTTCCTCCACGGTATCATTGAGCCACCTAAAAAAAAATCTGACACAGTTTACATAATGCAGTCTTACTCTTCTACGTTAAAATGCAGCATGCATATTTTCATCACCATTACTACCAAAATCTGAAAGAAATTAAAAATCTGTATATAATTGCAGTAAGTAGATTACCCATTCAGACTGACAAATAATTAATGAGGGAGACTTTTTGAAGGGGAATTTTTGAATAAAGAGGTAAAAGAGATAGATGTCTTGCCATTATTTAAAACATGGTTAATCGATTCTATTAGGTCCTTAAAACATACTTTACTAACATTGAAAGTTCTTTTTCAAAGCATCATTTCACTATGCCAAAACTCTCTTTATGAACTTGTACAGTGATCTTTGTCTCTGTGTCAGCATAAATGACAAAGTCAAGTGAATAACATTAGTAAGACTGTATTGATTGGTATCCAGGACAGTGAGACTATTATTGGAACTTATATAAATCATCTGCTTCTAAACTAATGCATGTCTTGGAGCTATAGTCAGCTTGATGAAAGCTAATTTGGAGAAAATATATTTTCTATGCGTCCTTGATGGTATAACTGTAGACTATGCATCACAAAATACTAGTGACAATGTTTAGAATATGTAAAATTCATGAATAATGTATGTTCGTCTTAGCCTTTAATAGTATCTTAATAATAGTATCAGATAATTTATTTTCCGTGAAGTTATATAGAGACTTTTTCTTTTGCAATGAGAGCATGTTGTGTGGAATCCATGTATCCCTTATTTTGAAGAACATTTTATATATTTCACATAAGGTAAGATTGAGAGAGTCTTTCAACAAAACTATTCTTTCTTTATTTTTTTATTCTTTTATATCAATTACAAAATTAATCATTATAGAGATAGGAACTTCAACTCATGATTAAAATTTAACATATCCATTCATTTTCTGATGAAGAGGTTAAATAGCAGAATTATTGTTAATAAGTAAAGAAATTTCATGGGACAAAAGGTGGTTCCTCAGGTGTATTTAGTTTCTGGGTAACAGAGGCAGATACATAACAATTTTCCAATTTCCAAGTCTTTTCACCTACTCATCCTGCTTACTTTCTGAAGAGTCTCTTGTTCATCCTAAGACAGGCAATCCCAGCAAAAAATCAAAAGCAATATATATGGTAGAGTGGAATGATTAAAAGAAATCACATCTTAACAATAATACTGGGCCAAATATAACATCTATATTCTGATGGTTAAACACTGAAATGCCTTCACTGTCCATAATGGTGAATATTCTACTATTTCTAACTCAAATAATTCCTAACTGATACTATTTCAACTTTAGACCTGATGTCAAAACAATAGCTAAAATATTCTTCATAATCTCATTTGATTCATAGAGATACAGGAGATCAGATGATTTCTGAGTGAACTATTCAGGTACTGGGTCACAAGCTGTCCCCTTGGCATGGGTAATCTGGATGGCTCCCACAAATTGCCTGTGCTCTACCTGATTAAGAGATGGCCTCCTTACATCAGATTAGATCAGGTGTGTGGTTACCTGAAATAGTGAGGAAGACTCAGAAGCTAAAAGATGGCAGAGCGGGGTGTGACTTATGCCTTAGAAAAACCACACCGGTCAGCAAGTGAAAATCATGCACCCTATGAACAGACAGGTGAGTGACGCAGCTCCCGTGACATAGGGGCTGCGAATCCATGAAGTGAACACAAACTACACTCCCGTGCTCATCTTGGTGACAGTAGCAATCCAGCAAGACCTTCCTAGGTCTTCATTCACATTTTCATCTACTTCAAATTTAGATGATTAACAGTCATTAATTACATGAGCTTTCTACTGCTGCCTTAACAGAATATTACAAATTTAGAACTTTAAAAAGATGCAGATTTATGATCTTATTGTTCACAGGTTGGAAGCCTTACATGGGCCCCATTAAGATTAAAATTAAGGTGTCAGTAGGACTGCATTTTTTTCTGATGGCCACACAGTAGAATCCATTTCTTTTCAATTTCAGCATCTAGATGTCCTCTTTCTTCCTTAGTTCATGACTCCTTTTTTCCATATCGGAAGCCAGGAAGTGAGATAGCATCTGTTTGAAACTTCTTACATTTTCATCTCTTATCTTTATCTGCCTCTCTCTTTCTGTCCTCATAGTCAGGAAAACATTTCCAGTTTTAACATGACTATAACAGGGCTGGGATAAATCACTTACTCAAAATGAGAAAAGGTCCTGGGTTGAATCCCAATAGCAGCACAAATTGTTTTTAAAAAATATTATTATAAACCAATTACAGTGAACTTCATAAAACACACTAAGGCAACAATGTGAACCCTAAAGGAAAAACAGATATTTTCTAAACATATAAATATATTTTCTGAACATATAAATACCTATTTAACTTATATGGAAGGCTGTATGTATTTAACTCTGCCCTTATTAAATATGTCTTATTTAGTTCCTAGTCACAGACTCAATTTTGCATGTTATTATAAGATCTATACTCATAAATAGGTTAACCCTTGGCTTAAAAATTCATCTGTTTACCTCTACAAAACTTTTATTAGAATTTTAATTTTTTTTTGAAGCATGAATTAAAAAAAAAAAATAGCACTTTAAGGATGTGGAGAAAAATGAACACCCTACACTGATGGAAATGTAAACAAGTGCCGCCACTATGGAAAATAGTGTGGAGGTCCCCCCAAAAAAATAGGAAAAAATAAAAAAAAACTACGACCTGATCCTGTTACACATGCTGAGTGTATACCCACGGGAATGAGCTCAGCATACAGAGGGGATACCCGCATACCTTTCTTTCTTGTGGCACCATTCACAATAGGAAAGCTACGCAATCAGCCTAGGTACCTGTCACAAAAGAACAGAAAAAGAATCTATGAAAGTGAAGTGGCGGTACAGGCCTGTAATCCCAGTGACTGGGAAGGCTGATGCAGGAAGATTACAACTTCAAGGCCAGTCTGGGAAATTCAGTGAAACCCCATCTCAAAACAAAGCCACAAAGAGCTAGGAATGTAGTTCTGAGGTAAAGAGCCTCTGGGTTTGATTCCTATTACTCAAGAAATAAATAAGCAAATAAAACAGAAAATTTGGCATATAGGCACCATGAAATATTACTCAGCTATAGGAAAAAATGAAGCGGTGCCATGGAACAAAGTGAGGGTCATCGTGTTAAGTAAAATACGTCAGAAGTAGAAAGAGAATTAGCACAAAATTTCTTTCATATAGTAGATATCTAAAACCAACAAGCAAAAAAGAGATGACTTGAAATTAGGAGAGGAAATACTAGGAAAGGGGAAGAAGCAAGGGGACTGGGTTGAGAGAAGCAAGAGGGGCAGAGAGGAGAGCAGTAGAGTGCAGCAGGAAGCGGGGCGGGACTGGAACACGACGCCTTCACTGTGGAAACGGCACAGCCGTGTGTGGCGATGCCTGTCAACATAGAAACAAAAAATGTTAATGCTTCAAACTTATGTAAGACATTAAAATAAGGAAACAGGTTTTGGGGTAGATGGGGATTCTGAACTCTTTTCAAAACTTTTCTGTAAATCTAAAACTATACTTATGTAGATGTTCAGAGACGGGTTTGCTGAGGGTGAGGATGAACGACGCCTACCCTACCTAGCCTTACCTATGCGCTTACTCAGGTATCAGAGATAGAGCTCTGAAGGCACGGATCTAATTTTATTTAGGGTTGCACAGGACAAATATAGGCATATTATCCAATCAGGTTAACACGCTATTTAAAGTATAACAGGTCAGCCTATAGGTGAACTAGATGTCGAGGGTCCAGGTAGTGTAAACAAACCAAGCATGCCTAAGCAATTCTGCCCAGCAACAGGTATGAGACAAAGGACTGAGAGATGGCAAGCTCCTGCACACAGCATGAGGCAAGGCAGTGCGGGTGAGCTCACATCACAGTTTTCTGTGATGCATGACAGAACGAGGCCTCGCCTCAGTTTAAACTCAGCCTCAGCAGCTGTAAAGACCTTCATTCCATGGCGAGTCTTTACCATTACCTCAGTTTCTCTGTCCAGACACTTTGGCTTACTTAGACCATGGTGTCAGTGACCATGTTTGAGGAATATTCCCTACATACTTACCATTGGAGGGAAAAAAGAACTCATTGACAACAAAAATAAAAACAAATAAGCAAATGCAATTGATGATGTAAATACTCAAATACCTTATCACAAATGAGTTTAATAAACTATGGAGTAGACTTTGAAAATTCGGGCTCATCCCAAAATGGATTGTAAACTGTAATTTCTGTCATCATTCAGGAAACCGTGATTAACCCTTCAGAAGAAATTGAGTTTGCATAGATTATTTCAGTGCCTTCTTATAATTTTCATTGGCTTCTAGAACATTTGATCTTTGAACATTAGTTCTAATAACACAGTTGAAAGTTCAATGAGCTAGAAGGGAAATATCTAGAGACAGGGTAGTTATGATTTCTTTTCCCTATTCACAAATGACTGCTACACAAATGACACAAAATCAATGAATGAGTAAACATATAATGATTCAGAACACGGTATGAGCTTTATAAGTACACTATTCCAATTTCATTTCATGGCATGATTAATTAAAATACTTATGTAGTTTTACTTCATAATTAACAAAATATTGTTAATTAATTATTGGCTATTAAAGGGTACTGAATAGTGCATCAATTGTTTCAGGGAATTATGCACTTTAATGAAAACACATGCATTACCTGCTTTAAGAGCCTCCCATTCTGATGAGAAGGCAAGATTAACACATCTACAATTGGAGAACATTGTGCCAAATTAGGTCACTAATTAGAAACGATGAATCACAGGACAATGAGATGCTACCCTCCCTAATAGATGAGAGATGGATAAGGAACACAATGATTGAAGGAAATTACAAAAGAAAGTAATTTTTGATAGATCCTGAGAGAAAATAATACATAAAATAAAGTGGAAGTTGGATAATGATTAAACTAGGAAGAGAAAGTGTCATGTTGTAAAACTACAAACTAGGAATTCTAAGGATATATTTGGGTTACAGAGAAAATTTTTGAATTAAAATTGTGAATTTATAGAGAGGAATTGTGAGGAAAAATGATTAAGCAATATGGGTCCACATAACAGGTGGTCTTGAGTTGATTCAACAAATAATATGACAGATAAAAGCAACAGGTTGGGGTTTCAAGATGGCAGACTAGAGGGTGGCTGCATTTCATGTTGCTCCAGGACTCAGGATTCAAAAGAGGAGATATTGAGAGACTTGGGACCAACTCAAAGCCGCCGAGTGAGTCTCTCCCATTGGGGAGACTTCGCAGATGGGGTGGTAGTCCCAGAACGCAAGGAACTTTGTGAAGTAGAGTTGCCCAACGAGACACCCCTCCCCCCGCTGGAGCAACGAACTCGGAAAACTGGGAGCATCGTAGAGGAGGCCACTCAGCACAGCGCTTGGACTCGGAGCAACCCCTGGGGCTCCGGGAGGCTGCCCAGAGGAGGAGCAGCGCGGTGAGCTGTTTGGACTCAGAGCAAACACTCCTGAACACCAGGGGACTGCCCGGAGGAGGAGGAGCGTGGTGGGTTGCTTGGACTCGGAGTGACTGCATCAGGGCTATGGGCGGCTGCTAAGAGGAGGAGGCGAGTGGTGAGTTGTTTGGACTCAGAGTGATCGCTACTGAACACCGGGGGGCTGCCTGGAGGAGGAATGCAGTGGATCGCTTGGTCTCGGAGCGGCTGCACCAGAACTCTGGGCAGCTGCCCGGAGGAGGTGTGAGGTGGGTTGCTTCGACTCAGAGCGACCTCTCCTAAACACCTGGGGGGCTGCCCGGAGGAGGAGGAGGAACGGGGCAGGTCACTTGGACTCGGAGAGAAGATCCAGGGCTACGGGCAGTTGGTGGGAGGAGGAGGCATGTAGTGAGTTGCTTGGACTCCTAGTGACTGCACCGGAACACCGGGCGGCTGTCCAGAGGAAGAGGTGTGCAGCTGGTCGCTGGGACTCGGAGCTACTGTAAGGGGCTCCAGGTGGCTGCTCAGAGGAGGGGCCGCATAGCCAGGTGATTAGGTGCAGAGCAGGGTCCCAGGACCTAGGCGGCTTCTTGCTGGAAGAGCCGCACAGAGACACGCCTAGGGGCGGAGCGAAGGTTCCAGGACTGCAGGCAGATTCTCTGAGGAGAGGCAGCCTAAAGAGACTTGTCTGTGAAGGGTGAGGCTCCCAGGCCCAGGAGGTAGGTCTGGGCCCCTGGGAACGTTGCAGAGGAAGGCAACCCAGCCCAGGTGGTAGTTGTAGATTGAGGGGAACCTCTGGGAGGGGAACTGACCAGTGAAACCTCCCCACCGGGTGAGTCTTCCCTGCCAGGTGTGGTTTTCCCTCAAGGATGGTGAAACCAGAGACACAGGCCAAAACTGGCCTTGCCTCAGCCCGCAGCCTAGTTCCTCTTTGGATGACCATTGGTCAACAAGTGGAGGCACCTCTGCCCACTAGTAGGGAATATACCCCACCTGAAGGCCACCACCCCTAGAGAGGCAACTTCCTTGTGGAGCACCGCATTATCAACTTCCTCCAAGACTTCAGGCTACTGAAGGATAAGAGGGGATATACTAGAAATCTTCAGGGACATTATAAATCAAAAGAGGAAATCTGCAGTATCTTAGCGGTCCACTGATACCTGAACAATATGAGAAAACAAGGGAAGAAAATGCCCCAAACAAATCTAGATGTTACATCAATATAATCCAATGACAGCATGGCAGAAGAAATGACAGAAAGGGAGCTCAGAATGTACATAATTAAAATGATCAGGAAAGCAAACGATGAGATAAAAGAGCAAATGCAGGCATTGAAAGATGAGATGAAAGAGCAAATGCAGGCATTGAATGATCGCACCAATCGACAGTTAAAAGAGCAAATACAGGAAGCAAAAGATCATTTCAATAAAGAGTTAAAGATATTGAAAAAAAAAAAAACCAAACAGAAATCCTTGAAATGAAGGAAACAATAAACCAAATTAAGAACTCCATAGAAAGCATAACCAATAGGATAGAACACCTGGAAGACAGAACCTCAGATATTGAAGACAAATATTTATCCTTGAAAACAAAGTTGACCAAACAGAGAAGATGGTAAGAAATTATGAACAGAATCTCCAAGAACTATGGGATATCATGAAAAGGCCAAATTTAAGAATTATTGGGATTGAGGAAGGCTTAGAGAAACAAACCAAAGGAATGAACAATCTATTCAATGAAATAATATCAGAAAATTTCCCAAATGTGAAGAATGAAATGGAAAATCAAGTTCAAGAGGCTTATAGGACTCCAAATACACAAAATTACAACAGACCCACACCAAGGCACATGAAAATACCTAACATACAAAATAAAGACAGAATTTTAAAGGCTGTGAGAGAAAAGAACCAAATTATATTCAGGGGGAAACCAATACGGATATCAGCAGATTTTTCAATCCAGACCCTAAAAGCTAGAAGGGCCTGGAACGACATTTTTCAAGTCCTGAAAGAAAATGGATGCCAACCAAGAACCTTATACCCAGCAAAATTTACCTTCAAATTTGATGATGAAATAAAATCCTTCCATGATAAACAAAAGCTAAAAGAATTTACAAAAAGAAAGCCAGCATTACAGAACATTCTCAGCAAAATATTCCATGAGGAAGAGATGAAAAACAAAGAAGCAAATCAGCAAAGGGAGGAATTATCCTAAAGGAATTGTCAAATAAAGGAGAAACCAAGTCGTGTCAAAAAAAATAAATAAATAAATAAAATAAAATAAATGAACCAAATGACCAGGAATAAAATCATATCTCAATAATAACCCTAAATGTTAAATGCCTGAATTCATCAATCAAAAGACATAGACTGGCAGATTGGATTAAAAAGAAAGATCCGACAATATGTTGCCTGCAAGAGACTCACCTCATAGACAAAGATACCCATAGACTAAAGGTGAAAGGATGGGAAAAAACATACCATGCACATGGACACAGCAAAAAAGCTGGAGTATCCATCCTCATTTCAGATAATGTGGACTTCAAGCCAAAGTTAGTCAGAAGGGATAAAGAAGGACATTTCATACTGCTTAAGGGAAGCATAAATCAGCAAGACATAACAATCATAAACATCTATGCCCCAAACAGAGGCTCATCCATGTATGTCAAACAAATCCTTCTCAATTTCAGAAACCAAATAGACCATAACACAATAATACTAGGTGATTTTAACACACCTCTCTCACCACTGGACAGATCTTCCAAACAAAAATTGAACAAAGAAACCATAGATCTCAATAACACAACCAATAATTTAGACTTAAGAGACATTTATAGAATATACCATCCAACCAAGAGTGAATACACTTTCTTCTCAGCAGCACATGGATCCTTCTCTAAAATAGACCATATATTATGCCACAAAGCTAATGTCAGCAAATACAAGAAGATAGAGACACTACCTTGTATTCTATCAGATCATAATGGATTGAAATTAGAAATAAATGAAAGAGTAAAAAACAGAAACTACTCCAACACCTGGAGATTAAACAATATGCTATTATATGATGAATGGATAACAGAAGATATTAGGAAGGAAATTAAAAAATTCTTAGAGGTAAATGAGAACAAAGAAACATCATATCAAAATCTCGGGGACACTATGAAAGCAGTACTTAGAGGAAAATTTATTTCATGGAGCACATTCAATAAAAGAAGTAAAACTCAACAAATAAACGACCTAACACTATAGCTCAAAGCCCTAGAAAAAGAAGAACAGACCAACACCAAAAGTAGTAGAAGACAGGAAATAGTTAAACTCAGAGCTGAAATCAATGAAATTGAAACAAAAGAAACAATACAAAAAATTGACAAAATAAATAGTTGGTTCTTCAAAAAAAATAAACAAAATTGATAAACCTTAGCTACACTAACAAACAGAAGACGAGAGAAAGCCCAAATCACTAAAATTCAGAATGAACAAGGAAACATCACAACAGACACGATTGAAATACAAAACATAATTAGAAGCTAAATAGAAAATAATAGAAAGCTAATAGAAATAATAGACGCTAATAGAAAATTTCAAAGACATCAACAGGTTTCTAGAGACATATGAATTGCCTAAACTGAACGAGGAGGACATACACAATTTAAATAGACCAATTTCAAGTGATGAAATAGAAGAAGTCATCAAAAGCCTACCAACAAAGAAAACTCCAGGACCAGATGGGTTCTCAGCCGAGTTCTACAAAACCTTTAAAGAAGAGCTCATTCCAATACTTCTCAAAGTATTTCATAAAATAGAAGAGGAGGGAACCCTCCCAAACTAATTCTATGAAGCCAATATCACCCAGATACATAAAGCACACAGACACAAAACAAAATTTTAGCAAATCGCATACAAAAACATATTAAAAAGATAGTGCACCACGATCAAGTGGATTTCATCCCAGGGATGCAAGGTTGGTTCAACATCAGGAAATCAATAAATGTCATTCACCATATCAATAGACTTAAAGTCAAGAATCACATGATTATTTCAATAGATGCAGAAAAAGCATTTGACAAAATAAAGCAGCCCTTCATGCTCAAAACACTAGAAAAATTGGGATAGTGGGAACATTCCTTATCATTGTAAAGGTCATCTACGCTAAGTCCATGGCTAATATCATTCTAAATGGTGAAAAACTGAAAGCATTCCCCCTAAAAACTGGAACAAGGCAGGGATGCCCTCTTTTACCACTTCTATTCAATATCGTCCTTGAAACTCTAGCCAGAGCAATTAGACAGACCAAAGAAATTAAAGGGATACGAATAGGAAAAGAAGAACTCAAACTATACCTATTTGCTGATGATATGATTATATACTTAGAGGAACCAGGAAATTCCACCAGAAAACTTTTAGAACTCATAGTGAATTCAGTGAAGTAGTGGGATATAAGATCAATGCACATAAATCTAATGCAGTTTTATACATAAGTGAAGAATCTTTGGAAAGAATAATTAGGAAAACTACCCCATTCACAATAGCATCAAAAAAAATAAAATACTTGGGAATCAATCTCACAAAAGAGGTGAAAGACCTCTACAATGAGAACTACAGAACACTAAAGAAAGAAATTCAAGAAAAACTTAGAAGATGGAAAGATCTCCCATGTTCTTGGATAGGAAGAATTAATATTGTCAAAATGGTCATACTACCAAAAGTGCTATCCAGATTCAATGCAATTCCAATTAAAATCCCAATGATGTACCTTACAGAAATAGAGCAAGTAATTATGAAATTCATCTGGAAGAATAAGAAACCCAGAATAGCTAAAGCAATCCTTAGCAGAAAAAGTGAAGCAGGGGATATCGCAATACCAGATCTTCAACTCTACTACAAAGCAATAGTAACAAAAACGGCATGGTATTGGTACCAAAATAGACAGGTAGATCAATGGTACAGAATAGAGTACATGGACACAAACCCAAATAAATACAATTTTCTCACACTAGACAAAGGGGCCAAAAATTTGCAATGGAGAAAAGATAGCCTCTTCAACAAATGGTGCTGGGAGAATTGGAAATCCATATGCAGCAGAATGAAACTAAACCCATATCTCTCACCATGTACGAAACTAAACTCAAAATGGATTAAGGACCTCAGAATCAGACCAGAGACCCTGCATCTTATAGAAGAAAAAGTAGGTCCAGATCTTCAACATGTCGACTTAGGACCAGACTTCCTCAACAGGACTCCCATAGCACAAGAAATAAAAGCAAGAATCAACAACTGGTATAGATTCAAACTAAAAAGCTTTCTCTCAGCAAAGGAAACTATCAGCAATGCGAAGAAAGAGCCTACAGAGTAGGAGAAAATCTTTGCCAATTATACTTCAGATAGAGCACTAATCTCCAGAATCTATAAAGAACTCAAAAAATTCTACACCAAGAATGCAAATAATCCAATCAACAAATGGGCTAAGGAAATGAATAGACACTTCACAGAAGAAGATCTACAAGCAATCAACAAACATATGGAAAAATGTTCAACATCTCTAGTAATAAGAGAAATGCAAATCAAAACCACCCTAAGATTCCATCTCACCCCAATTATAATGGTGATTATCAAGAACACAAGCAACAGTAGGTGTTGGTGAAGATGTGAGGAGAAAGGTACACTCATACATTGCTGGTGGGGTTGCAAATTAGTGCAGCCACTCTGGAAAGCAGTGTGGAGATTCCTTAGAAAACTTGGAATGGAAACACCATTTGACCCAGCTATCCCACTCCTTGGCCTATACCCAAAGGACTTAAAATCAGCATACTACAGATATACAGCCACATCAATGTTCATTGCTGCTCAATTCACCATAGCCAGATTGTGGAACCAACCTAGATGTCCTTCAATTGATGAATGGATAAAGAAACTGTGGTATATATACGCAATGGAATATTACTCCACCATAAAGAATGATAAAATTATGGCATTTGCAGGCAAATGGATGAAATTGGAGAATATCATGCTAAGTGAGATAAGCCAATCTCAAAAAACCAAAGGACAAATGATATCGCTAATAAGTGGATGATGACACATAATGGGGGGTTGGAGGGTTTAGTGTTAGGATTGGAGTTAGGGTTCGGGAAGGGGGCAAGAATGGAGGAAGGAAGGAGTGTATAGAGGGAAAAGAGGGGTGGGAGGGGTGGGGGGAAGGGAAAAATAACAGAATGAATCAAACAACATTACCCTATGTAAATTTATGATTACACAAATGGTATGCCTTTACTTCATATACAAACAGAGAAGCAACATGTATCCCATTTGTTTACAATAAAAAAAAGCAACAGGTTTGTCAACAATGTTGTTCAAGAAATGTGGTGGTAGATTATTACATCAAAGGTGCTACATGTCTGTGTTTACCTGGTATTCACCAGGAAGGCAGGGGGAGCAACAGGTGACCACAAAGATCTTTTGGTGATGCAGGTGTACAGGGGTGACTGGCTGCTGGTGAAGCGCAGGCAGACAGAGTTGGCGCTACCAGGATACTTTACTTACAGATGAAGAGAAAAGAAATGGAATAAATAACCACAGCACCACTCTGCTCTGGGGACAGCGAGGGAGCAGTCCTAGACTGAGGATCCTGTGACAATACCACCAGTGCATCACAGGGGACTCGGGGCATAACAATACCCAGACCCACCTCCTATCTATGAGATGGACTCCATCCCCCTCAATGATTGGATAGAAGTCAACATCCAGGTGATGGGTAGAACATGCTTCATAAGAAAGGAGTGAAAATCAGTAGGCATATTATACATAAATAGACGCTCATCAGTTATTTATAATTTAACTCACAAATGGTGCAGACCACTGGGTTCCTATTTGAATTATGGTCTCTTTGCAATTAGTACAGAGCTTGGGTTTAGACATTCTGACCAAAATGTTTTCTCATCTTCATTTGCAGGCTGTCTTTAAATAACCACTCCAGGAATTGCTGGATGATATTGACTCAGCCCAGCTAGAGACTTTATACAGAATGGGAACAATCTGGTCATTAAGCATTTAGGAAATCGTTCTAAGTATGATCACATCTTCCTAGGTAAGCCTCAGATTAAAAATTTCATCTTAAAATGGTGTATGTGTGTGTGCATGTGTGTGTGTGTGTGTGTGTGGAATTTCAAAAGCCCAAATTTATCAATTTTCTCCTAAATAACTCTAGGATATTCTTATTTTCTTAAAGAATATAAGCACACTATGGTCAAACTGAAATTGTGATTTTTCCAGGTTTAAGAAATGTCTTCAGTAAAACGGAGCACTATACATTTGCAAAAGCAATTCTCTGGCAAAGTTCCACTAACATATCATATTGCATGTCTGAGCTGTTACACACAGAAGTCCATTCAGCAAACACTACTCAGAGATTTATTGGTGCATTTTTCATTGTGTGTTTACCAAGACAGTGTGACATTTATGAAGGAACTTACTATATCCTTGATACCAGTTCCTCGTATTTTCTAAGGTGAATATAAGCACCAGAACACAATGCCTGAGACAAGAGCAGCAGGTTATCTGCTCTAATTACAATCAGTACTTAGTGGTGCTCATTTCAGAATAGGTACAATGTCTAATTTATTGGCAAGAGTGTAGGTGCTAATTTTGCTTGTAAATGAAAAGAACAAGTGTTTGCCAATTAAATCAAGCAGCTGCTTCACAGTCAGTAATACTAATAGCTACAACAAAACTCCAAGCCATTACTCTAAATTGTTTAATGAACTGCTTTTAATATGTAGTAAACTATAACCCTTATTCCTGAACAGAGCTGGACTGTGTCTTAGTTATTCAACTTTAATTGACCTCTCAGTGGCTTAGGAAAGCCACTTATTATGATCAGGTAGAACGAAGCTTTAAAAACTACGTTGAATTGAGATTGGCATAATAGTATGTTTAAATCTGGACATGCTTGATGTAATTTGTGATTGGCATTCATAGCTATGGTCTTTTTTGTATTCAAGTATTTTCTGCTATGGTGTTTAGATAGACTGGTTGTATGCTATGTGTTTTAGTTATAAAGAACACTACTAGCATGCTCAGTTTTTTTTTTTTCTATCCATTGTTATCTAAATTGCATCCTTATTTGATGAGATGATAGACAAAGACAGAAAACAGTAAGTTGAACCTCAATTGTCTTAGATAAATAACTGAACATGATATATCTTGAAAATTGTGCAGAACTTTTTAAAATTTATAATTTGTTAAATATTGAAAAGTTTGACGTCAGCCTATATTCTGGTATAGAAAGCTTTCATTCTTTTGGAAATATGTTAAAGGTCCACATACCCAGCCAAAAGTGATTAGCACTGTCTATCAAAATCTTGTGTCATTATCAGAACTATTAACCACCATTTGCTTCATTACTCTCAAATATCATCAATCTGAAAATCCCATTTTCCAGTAGGAACTCAGAATCAAGCTGAATCATAGATGCATAGTACAATGATTATACTATATAGTACATCTGTTATATCAAAATGATCTTTGGAGATTTGTAATTGGCATGTGGAAACACCATCTTACCTGAGGTGTCTATTATTTTGTAATATTTAGGATAAAACAATGCATTTAAAAAATTTAATTCATATCATCACTCTTTAAAATTATACTTGGTAAATGAAGTAGCTTTAGTCATGAAACTGGGTACCATCAAATGTAAATTCTCTCTGTAACTCATACAGAATTATTAACAATTGTATCAAATTAGCATAAGAAGAATGGTTTCATAATGTATAGTTAGGTTCAACATACTAAATATGTTTTATGTTCTAAATTTTGCATGGGGAGGGAATTAGAGGATGTAAATACATTTCAATATCTGGCCAAAAAATAACTTACTTAGAGTGTTATTAAAAATTATCCAAGAAAATCAAAGCCATTTCCCTTACCAGCAATCAGATCATTTGTATATGGAAAACAGTTGGACCTTTTAAAATATTTTTCAGTAGTTACAAAGCAAAATGATTAAAAGAAAGAAGATATTTAAATGAGCATTCAGCAATGGACATGAGGAAAAAGTAAAATAATTTTGTTTATGGTATGTCCAAACTAAAATGGTGTTCAAGCAGTTTACCTACAAACTATTTTGAAAAGTGGCTGAAACTATTTCATCCTTCAAAATTCGCAATGGGTGAGAATACGTTGCGTGTATGATAACAGGTGTTTCATGGGTAGAAATGTTAACAGATGTTCTATTTTTCTGTTGCTGTGAAACAAATTACCACATATTTAGCAGTTTAAAACATCATCACAGGGGCTGTGGTGGTGGCTCAGTGGTAGAGCACTTGCCTAGCATGCGTGAGGCACTGGGTTCAATTCTCAGCACTGCATATAAATAAATAAAATCAAGGTCCATTGACAACAACAACAACAAAATGTTAAAAAAACAAAACCAAAAAAATCCCACAAAACATTGCCTTAGAGTTCCTCTAGGTTAGGGGGCCAGTACTGCCTGGCTGGGATGTATGCTCGGCATGTTAAAAACACCCAGGGATTGGTCAGGTCTAATTCTGATATGGGGGCTCTGCAGAAAGTCCACTTTCAAGTTGAGCTCCAAAGCAGTTGGATTTAATTTCCTGCCATTATGGAACAGGAATAGAGGTCTCCCTAGGACAGTGAGCTGGGCTTCCTCTGGTCCTGCAAGACACCCACTTTACTTGCCACAAGGCCATCTCTGTCTTTAATCCAGTAAAGATGCATCAAATCTCTGAGGTTTTCTATCCTATCTCCCTCTTCACTCATATAATCTCTCTATCGTTTAAGTGGGGAACTTCCTTGTGTCTGTAAAATTCCTTCAACAAAACAGCTGTAAATAGATTACTATTTAATCGAATAAGTCGGCAGAGGTTGAATAAAGACATGACAATATTGAGACCATCTTTGAATGCTCTCTATAATAAGACATCATTCCATTATTCCTGAAGTGAGCTCTGTGACAAAACAAACATACCTACTTAAGAAAGTGTTGTGATATCAGGAAAGGGATAAAGAATAAAGAAATCTATCATGTCTATGTGGAAACTACGTTTTATACATTTTAAAAGGTAGCAATTGAAGCAAGAGTAGACAGTCGAGGAAATGATAGTTCGAGATTGTGCATTTAGATCCTAGTTAGTGTCTGGAGATATTTAAATTATAGGATGACATTTATTTTTAATTACTTTTGTTTCCTTGAATATGACTATAGGACAAGACTGAACAGTGTGGTCTCTGCATTAATTAGCTTACAAGTGTAATGAATATGACCATTTCAAAGGGCATTTTCCACTCATCATATCAAGTAGGAGGAAATAAATAGAACCTTGACTGGGTTATCAGGAGTCAGTTTTTTACACATCTGATTCATTAGACCAATTTGCTTAGACATAGTTTTAAACAAATTTCTGGATTGTTTTTTAGGTTTTCCTTCCATCTAGGGGATTTAGCTCAGTGGCAGAGCTTGCCTACCATATGCACAGCTTTGGGTTTGGTCTCAACCCTTAAAAAAAAATTAAAATTAAAAAAAATTTAAAAAACCAAAAAGAACAGAAAAGATTTATTCCCATCTGAAAATTTCATATACCATTATTTTGCTGTTACAGTTGTCCTCCCCCCTTATCTGCTGTGGATACATTCCAAGGGCCCCTATGGTGTCTGAAACCAAATGAAGTACAAAATCCTAGGCATGCTACTCTTTTTTACTTTTTGGAATACCCTTAGTGTTACCACATCATACCAGAAATAACCTGTTTTTTCATGTTTGAAGCTCTGGTGTCCCCTGTGTGTATGTATATATGTGTATGTTCCAATGCTAATTCTGGGAAAACCCGCTGAAGGAGATGACTTCCCTAACTCCACCCCATCCTGTTCCTCATGGAAGAAGTTCCTCCCACTCCCCCTTTATCTGTCTGCCTATAAATAAAGGGAAGGTGGGCTTCTCCATTTTGTTAGAGGCCAGATCTTGGCGTGGTTCAATCCATCACAACAACTTCCATTTGAAAAAATAATTGGCTCCTATGTTTGTTTCATTAAATAAGTTTCTTAGTGATTAATCAATAGCTGGCACCATCCTCAGACAGAAACCCTTTTCCTCAAACACGCTGGACATGGCAGAATCCCCCCTACAGTGGTGGCTCCTCTAGGAATTTATCTGTCGGGATTGTTGCTGAAACTGGGCTGAGCTACCAGAGACAGGTTGGGACTAGAGGTTTAGAAGTAGTCTAAAGAGTGCTCAGTGGAGCCTAGAAGTTTTGAGGAAGCGCTTGTCAGCAGTGATGTGTGAGCTTTTCAGTTCCCCTCTTTAAGCTCCTGACCGCCTTGGTGAAACTGGAAAACAGTGGGCTGCAAGCCCAGAGAAGCCACTTGCTGAAGCTTCTGTAGTTTTCTGAGATAATCACCTGGCCCGCATCTAGATTGCCTACCAATATGGGTTTAGTGTTTGAAAACTATTTAGGTTGATAATCTTACATGTTGATTTTTCTAAAGAAAATCAAAAAGGTTGATAATCTTAAATGCTGATTTTTTTCTAAAGAAAATCAAAAAGGAAGTAGCCTTGCCTCTGTACCATCTCCATGACTCTCCGTACACTCCCTGGCTTATTATGCTCCCTTGCTCATTACAGTGCCTGGCCTCTTTCTCCCAAGTTAGTGTACACTGTGTGCTAAGGATATCTTATCAACAATGAGTTGAAGGCAGATTTCAATTTGTAGACAAGACCCAAGACATCCTGTGGCAGTCTGTATTTTCAGAGCATAAGAAATTTTGCTTCCCCCAAATCTGCAAGTGACATTCTTGGGTGCTGACTGCTTACTAGAATATATTTTTATTGTCTTGTTACTGTGGTTTACCTTTCTGTTCAAAATACAAAGAAGTTTCTTTTCTTTTTTCATTTTTCTGAGTTCCATCATTATATTGAGGAAGTAGCCACTTTCTTCCATGAATTCTCTTACTTCTTTTAACTGAAATTTTATTGATAACAGTAGTTAGAAGAATTCCAGACAGGAAGCAAGCTTAGTCACTGAGAATAAGTATTGGGATATATCATTTCATGTTGGAAAATGATAATTTACAAACTGAGACTTCTTAGTTCAATGCTATAATTTCAGATTCTGTTGCAAAATGTCAAGTGCCAAGACCTTCTAGCCAGTGCTGAATAATCTATTGCAACCCTGGTTGTTGTGCTACCTAGGATCCTTTTCAGACACAAGCACACTAAAGCCAAATAAAAATCACAGAAATTTTGGAGAATTGATTTTTTCACATAAAAGGAAGTCTAGATACAGGGCAGTGTGACAGACAGACTCCAGAGTGGTCACCATGACCTCTTCTACCAGATGCACCTGCTTCTGTGTGGTCTCCCCTGAGTACAGCAGAAATCATGGCTTTTTCCTAGGCAATAGAGCATGTAAAAGGTAATGGATGCATGCGTCTCTGTGTGCATGATCACACAATGTTAGATTACGAAACACCCACCACAAGAAACCTCCTGGCTGGCTCTGAGAAAGCTATCACCTATGTGGCAAGGAACTGAGAATGGCCTGTAGCTAATAGCAAGGATCTGAAGCCTCAGTTTGAAGTCCCTCCAGGAACTTAAATATCCCAACCACCGTACGAGTTTAGAAAAAGGATTCTTCCCCAATCAAGCTATGTAGGAGACCACAGCGCTCATGTCACCTGGATGCAGCCTTATGGATTCAGATACAGGACCCAACTGTGCTGAACAAGACCACTGACTCATAGAAACTGTAATAAACATGCATTATTTTCAACCACTATGTTGTTATATACAGCGGTATATAATAACTAGCACTAAGTGACTTGAATGCTGGCTAATTCAGCAGTTCTGAAACAGCTCTAGTTCCATATTGAGGTTGTTGCTGCAAAATAAACCATCTCAAATTTAGTGGTTTAAAACAATCACTTCATTTCATTTTGTTCATTTTTTTGAGTCAGGAATTTTGACAAAGTTCATCCAGGTGAGTCTTTTGTTCCTCAGTGGTAGTTAGCTCATGGTTGATTTAATCTTCAAGGTCCAAAATGGTTCACTCGCAGGCCTGGTGTCTTGGCAAGGATGGCTAGAAGTCTGGAAGGTTGGGGACAGCTAAACCCCCTCCCCTCTCAATACAGTCACAGGCCCCTTTCCTGTGGTTTCTCCAGTTTGATAACTCAAGTGGCAGATCAAGTTTCCCTGAACCAGCAGTGATCAAGCAGGCACAACATGAAATGGATCCATCTCTCTGAAAGGTCCTGGTCAGATGCAAAGAGATCATAGACTCTCAATGATGGGATTTTTCAAGAAATTTTTACTTTCTTTAATTTACCACAGTAAGTATCTTGATTATTTTCTGAAGGTTGAAAGTTGTTTTCCCAGTGCCAGTATTTCTTATTTCACAATTATACCCAATGATGGTAAGGGAAGACATGTCCTCAGTCTCTTTCAAAGACTGAGAGAAGTTTTCCTAGAAGCCTTCTCTACTAGTTTGGGTAGTATTCTCAGATCCATTGTAATCATATGATATTTGCCTTACATAAGCTAGTATTTACCCGTCATACCATCCAATTCTCATAAAAGCTGAATTCCGGATGATTATTAATCTAATTCTATAGGTTTTTTTCCTCTTCAAATATGCTACTGCTAATTTAGCTAGCCTTTGACAATTTGATAGTCTACCTCTTAAATGATAGGATAGTAACAAAACAGGTAAATATAAATTACTTACTTTCACATCACATTCATCTTTAGAGTAGGATATAAGTAACATGTAAGTAACTAAGTAAAGATATATTTAAATATTAGAAATTGTGGAAAAGTCAAGGTAGAACACATTAAAGAACAGATCATGTAGTTGTTGATGATGGTCAGAGTCAAAGACAAAATATAAATAAATTAATTTTTAAAATAAAATTATTTTGGGGACACTTCATTAGTGCAGATACAGCATAATCAGTAAAAATGATATGCATAAAACTTTTAAAACTACTTAATTTACTGTTTAGAAATATTTTTCAATGCTACCCGTATAAATGTTAAGAAATAAATTTTAAGATAACTATATACTTATTTTGATATGATTGAAGCAGCAAATGATGGTGGTCACCTTTTTTTCAAAATCATATTCTAAGACTTGTGTAATCTGCTGTGTACAAAATATACAACCTTGAAAGAATATTATTTTCAGGATTTAATGCTGAAATAGTCAATTAATATTCATTTTCAATGTTATACTGAAATCGTACTGCTTTTGTTGGGAAAATTTCAGCATTTTAAATTGGAGTGATGAGAAACCTTTATCATCATCAATCTTCTTCAGGAATAAGAACTTTCAGGATCATAATAACACGCCCTACAGTCTGCCTCAAAGCCACCATTGAGTTTATGACATGCCACTTGATGAGGGTTTATATAAGGATGTAAGACAGGCATGAAAAGCAATTGTTCATGCTCCTTCCCCATCAGTTTCATGGAAAATGATGGTTTACATCAAAAGAATTTCTTTACTTCCACTTTCCATGGTACAAAGTGTTGTTTCCTTTTCTTTATTTCTCTTCCTCCCTTTTCATATCTTTCTTCCCTTCTTTCCTTCTTTCTTTCCATCCTACGTTCATCCTTTTCCCTCTCTTCTTTTTTTTTGTTTCTCTGTATGGCTTTTCATAATAGAAAAGCAAACATGTAAGTGTGAAAAGAAAATATCTCTTTCACTTTTTTCATCTCTCAAAGCTATGTTGTTCTTCTTTGCAGGTGTGTCTTAAATGTCAATCAACAAAATTGACATTTTATTTTTAGAAGAATGTTATAAATATGGCTCCCAATGCTACACTAAGTATAGTTCCATCATTTTTGAAAGTTGTATCTCTGTTCTTTACCATGTTTCAGTTTTGGGAGAGATTAGCCATAATAATTTAAAGAGGTTTTCTCAAAAGTAGGACATATTTTGAAGGGAAATAATCTCAGAACACAGAAGAATTATTACTACTTTCTTTCTTCATAGGCTAAATGTAAATCTTCTTCTACCAGAATTTATAAATTTTCTTATAGTAAAGTATGGATCACTAATCACTTTTGCTATTACCCAGGGTAATAACACTAAAAGAGTCCAGAATTCAGTACAGGGTTTATCCATAGAACATGAAACATTGCTAACCAGGGTGAACAGATTTATGGTACTTTCTTAAGGATTGCAAATGCAAGTCTTTTTGGGGATTTCTAAATCACACTAGGAATACCCTATTCATTTGTAGTATTGACAATCAGGAACAATTGCTTTCCTGATGGAACTGGCATAGAGAAATACATGAATTATTAATATTCATCTTTTCATGTTAGTATATAATGTTTTCCAGGTAACTACATTGATATTTGTGTATCTTCTTTTTTATAATTGAATCTTTTTTGTGATACTCCTTCCAAATATGAAACAAAGAAAAGACTGAATTGGTGTGTTTCATTATTTTTGTAAATTTTAGTATTTATAGCAACAAGTTGCTTTTACCTAGTCTTAGATAATGATATGCATACTGACTGGTCTAAAACAATGACATAAACAGACAAATAAAGCATAAAACAATTATTTGATCAATATTGACCATAATTATATGGAATGGATTATTGTATTTCATGGAAATTAAGAAAATACTACCATTGCTTTATTTTTCAGTTCTTTTAGTTCATTCTTTATCTAACAGAAAAATAATTTATTGCAATAAATATCGATTTTATGTTGTAACTTTCTTCTTTTAACTTTACATATATTATGAAAGAGAAATTGAAGATATTGCAGGCTGTATTTTTATTATTCCTCTATTATTTTGGGAAATTTGATAATTTGTATCTTTCTTAAGAGTTTAGAATATCTAGGTACGATTTCACTTAGATACATTGAGATTTTCGAAAAATTAACTTTAGAGTCATGCTTTTATCTCTAAGGCATTATGAATTTGCACATCTCAGACGTAACTCCAAATCTGGTGTTTCCCAATCCAACCCCAGAAGAATCCTCATTGTTTTAACACAGGGAATTTTCTACCTCATATAAGTAAGTGATCAAGAAAAACCTCTGTGGACTAGAGGTGGTGCTGCAAGGGCAGGGTAGGAACCTCACACTTAGTTGTGATTTCGGAAAGTAAAAGAAAAGGTTTGGTGTAGGAAAAATAATTTCAAAAGAGAGCTCTGAGATCCACTCCAGTAAGAGTGTCTTTGTTGTGGTCTGACCATCTATATTCACCTCTCCTGCCTAGAGAGGAAGTGGAAGCTGGGCCTCATCTCTCTCCTAAATTTGCGTGTGCTTTCTTCTGTTTCCGACTCTCAGTCTTTTCTATCTCTGTTGTCACATTCCCTCTGATAATCTTCTGATGTCCTCATTCCAGATACAGAGCAGGGCTGATCTCCTGATCTGCTTCCTCAGAGCATATGTAGCAACAGAAAGGTGTCAAGTGAAATTTTAGGAAGAGAAAGTAGTTAAGAAAAATCTGTCACCCACAGTCTCATATGACATCCTATAATAAATGTTCTGGAATATCCAAGGCTGATTTTTACTGATGATTATATGGAAAACACCTACAAATTACTGTCATTAGAAACCTATTGGCATGTCCCTCTGTCCCCATGTCAGTGAAGTACATTTTTTGGCAAGATTTTAATTTTAAGCTTTTAAAAAAAAAATCACGATTTTTAAGTATGAGTGTGTATGCTCAAACAATAAAAATTATGACCAAAAATGTTAAATCATAACAAATCATATATTTTCACCAATTGTTATATTTAAAGTACATTTTTTCCTTTGGTTTTGGTTTTAATAATAACGATGCATATAAAATCTAATAATCAGAAAAAAGTAAAAATAATCATAACATTTTACACAGAATTAATAGCCATACTTTCTCACTTTTATAGGTCATCACCTCAGTTCCTTGTCTATTCAAAACCTTAACTTTAGAGTGCAATGAGCATATTTATAATAAGACTAGTCCATCTAGTTTTCATATGGGAAAATTTATTTTCATCTTGATATTCGGCTACATTGACCTGGGATGTGCTTTCCAAGGGAAGAAACCAATTTAAAGTTTGGATAACAGGAAAAATAAATTTATATTTATAAATTAACTGGTGGTGATTGTGAGCTTGGATTTAGAGAGCAAGATCTCTTCCGTCTATATGGACCCTCCTTTGGGGAGATACTTGCTTGTTCCTGGATGGTTATAATCTTTCTCAGACAGTTGGACTCACTCTCCTCCAGGATCATAAGAAGGCCATTGCTATCTTTCCAGACTCTGGTTCTGTTCCCACTTAGTCATCAACGTGTTCTGAATCTTGCCAGCAAATACATACCCATATTTCCTCTGTTTACCATTTTATTCTCTATTTACTTTATGAAGCATCCTGACTCTGATGTGATAAGCTTGACATGATTATGCAGCATTAATGTAAAGATGATCCTATGGGACGTCTATGCAGATCACTTAGTAATGCAGCTCATTTTCCTGTTGAAGTCATCTCTGAAGGATTAATTTATGCATTTAAAAATCTAGTAGCAAATTTCTCTTACATTTTGACAGACTAATAGAGAGTAAGAACAATGTGAATTAACATTCCATGTAATGCCTTTGGTTTGTTAGAATAAGAATGGGGTCTTAATTAGAATAAGTTATATTTCATGCTTGTATAACTTTATCAAAATGGATTCTACTATCATGTATAACTTAAAAGAACCAATAAAAAATAAAAAATTAAAAAAATGTGGGATTGCCAGTAGTGTAACTCTAAGAGCTTTATGTTGTTGTTTCATCATACATGACTATACCAAAGAGCGTTACACAAAGGTGTTCAGCTATATCAAGAAGTGAGTATGAAGTTTGGCAATATTTTATCATATTACAAGCGATAAGCAATACAATTTAACACTGTGAATTAAGATACTTTTCTTAATTCATTTATTACTGTTAGACTGAGACTGGATAATTTTTAAAGATTATTTCTTGCTTGTTGGAGATGGGGAAGACCAAGTTGAAGGGCCTGGGTCTGGCAAGGGTTTTGTTGTTACATCATCTCATGACAGAAGTTGGAAGGACAAGAGCAAAGACAAAAGAAAGAGAAGGGAAGTGGGCCCCAGGCACTCTTCCATCAGGAATCCACCCTGCCATAGCTATCCCTCTGTCATGATAATGACATCGCCCTGATCTCAGAACAGAGCCCTCATGAACTAAGCACCTGGCCAAAGGCCCCCCTCTCACCATTGGATCAGGGAGTAAATTTCAAACTCATGAACTTTGGGGGACACATTCAAACTATAACAGTAGTTAGTTACAGAGTTTTATTTATAATTCAGATTGTATAATTGAAACTACTGTGTCAATTTGCAAAACCCAAAACAAAATGCAGTTTTCTAATTTAGATCAATAACAGAATTTTCAATTCAATACCTTCTTATTTTTTTATTTTTAAATCACTGTTCAACTTAAAATATATCAATTTTATTATATTTTTGGTTAACCAAAAATAAACAAATATAAATGAAAAGGCTGATGCAAATGGTAACTGGTATGTAGAACATAGACATTTCAAATGATATCACATGTGCTTACAAATATTGCTTTAACTCACATCTCAAAATCAGGTGAGTGTGTTGCACGTACTTTAAAACAGTGTTTTCTGGAGCTTCATAAAGTTCTCAGAACTCTTTTGTGTCTAGAAGCCCAGGTATTTTCACAGCAATTCAATGACATTCCTACCTTTGTCTATCTCATTTTTTCACAACTGCCTCTTCAGATGCTATGTGACATGTAAGATCACAATGACTTGAATGAAAAAAGGAGAGAAGATAATCTAACTTATTTTAACTGAAATATTAAAGAACATTTAGTAAAAAGAGATCAGCATTACTTTTTTAATTTGGATTTTCTATTGTATAGGATAATATATTTATTTTTTTAAATCATATTACCAATGTTACTTGACTAATAAACACAATTTAAACACAACTTAAAACTTTTCAGTTTTTATGTCTAGTTTCATAAACATGAGATACATAAACCAAAACTCCTATGTGCAACCAAAGTGGTTCTAAGTGGGCAGGGTAGAGCAATAAATTCCTCTGTAACTGACAGATATCAAATAAGCAATCTAATGTTTCCTCTCAAGGAAATAGAAAAGGAAAAAAAGTAGAAACAGCAGAAAGATGACAATAATTAATATCAGAGTAGAAATAAATAAAAATTAGAAAAGCAACAAGAAAGACCAATAAAGCAAAGAGTTGGTTTTTTGAAAAAAAAAAAAAAATGATTAACAGAAAAAAAAGAGAAAAAAGATGAAAGAGGAGACATTTCAAATGATACCTCGGAAATCTGAAAATGTACTATAAACAGTTACTCATATGACAAAAATTGGAAGTATTGAAGAAATGGAAAAATTCCTGAAACATACAAACTACCAAGATTGACTCTTGAAAAAAATATTAAAAATGAACAGACTAATTATGAATAGAAGATTTAATCAGAAATCAAAAGCCTCCCCACAGAGACAATTCCAGGACCAGGACCTGATGGCTAAATTGATCAATTCTACAAAACAGTAAAGGAAAAATTAATACTAATCCTTTTCAAAGTCTTCCAAAATATCAAAGAGAAGAGAACGTTCCCCAGCATATTTTACATGACCAAATTTATCCAGGTAACAAAGTCTATTAAGGACACTACAAGAATAGAAAATTACAGGTCAGTTTCACTGATAAATACAGATGCAAAAAACCTCAACAAAATACTAGTAAGTTAGATTCAGGAGTTTCTTTTTCTCTTTTTCCAATAGATCATTCACCATCACCAAATAGACTTTCTCCATGATATACAAGGATGTTTCAAAATTCACAATTGAAACTTGTGAGATAGCACATTGACACAATAAAGGATACAAATCATGGTCATCTAAAAAGAGGCCTAAAATACATTTGAATAATTCAAAATAATTTTATGATATAAATTCACAAATCAGTATAGAAGGCACACACATAAACTAACAAAAATGATAAATAACAAGCCCACAGCAAACACCATCCCCAATGGTGAAAATCTGGAAACAGTTTCTCTAAGATCCCAATAAGAATACCCACCCTTGACATTTCTATTCAATATGGTAATGTAAGTTCTAACCAGAGAAATTAGGGGAAGATAAAGGAAATATGAGACATAAATCAAAAAGAAGTTAAATTGCTCATTTTGTATATGACACAATCTTACTTTACAAATGGCATGATCTTATATACAGAAACCATTAAAGACTCCATAGTAAACTATTAGAATCAATAAATAAATTTCCAGATACAAAAATTAACATACAAAAATTAGGAGTTTCTATACACTAGAAATAATTCAAGAAAGAAATCAAGAAAATAATGCCACTTTAAAAACCATCATAAATAATCCTTAGAAATAACTATAATAAAGGAACATTATTAGTCTGTTTTCTATTATTATAGAAAAATGCCTGAGACTGTATACTGTATGAAGAAAGGATGGTTCTGGAGGTTGAATATCATGGCAACTGCATCATCTTGACTCTGGTGAAGACTTCATGTTGGATGACAACACATTGGTAAGAGTCTGTGTGATAGGAATCCAGAACTAAATGGTGGAGGGTCAGTAATGACCTCTCGGTAGGCCCCACCTTTTAATATCCCACCACCTCTAACTATCACCACACAAGGACTGAGCTCCTGAACATGACAGAGGTAAAAATTCTATATAGTGAACATAATAAAAGAACAAAGAAAAATTTTGAAAAATACACAAATAAACGAAAATGTGTTCTATGTTCATGAATTGGAAGAATTAATATTGCTAAAATGTTCATAGTACCCAAAGCAAGCTACAGAATTAGTGGTGTACCTATTAAAAATCCAATGTTATTTTTTTTGTAGAAAGAGAAAAAGCAATTTTCAAATTCATATGTAGCTAAAATATACACCCAAATTTTGAATAAGAAGAACAAAACCTGAGACATCACACTACCTGATTACAAAACATACTTGAAGCGATAGTAACAAAACAAGATGTTATTGGAATAAAAAAATAAACAAAACAATGGAACAGAATTCAGACCTCAAAAGTAAATCCATAGGTGTACAGTCAACTGATCTTTGTTAAAAATTTCAAGAACATGAAACAGGGGAAAGCCACATGAAGAAAATGAAATTGTACTCATCTCACACTATCCACAAAAATAAACTCAAGGCAAGGTGGTGCACACCTGTAATCCCAGTGGCTTGGGAGGCTGAGGCAGAAGGATTGTGAATTCAAAGCCAGCCTCAGCAATGTGGAGGCACTAAGCAACTCAGTGAGACCCTGTTTCTAAATAAAATACAACACAGGGCTGGGGATGTGACTCAGTGGTTGAGTGACCCTGAGTTCAATCTCCAGTACCCAAAATACCAAAAGGGGGAAAAAAAAGAAAAACTCAAGACAGATTAAAGACTTAAATATAATCCCCGAGACTATAAAAATATTTGAAGAAAATAGAAAATGTAGGGGAAAGTTTCTTGGCATTTGTGATCTTGAATATATATATCATATATATATATATATTTATATATATATTTATAATATGTGGTATATAGTATATATATTATGTATATAGAATGCTATATATATACACATTGTTTTGTGTTGTTAAAATATATATAAATATAGATATCTCCCTGAATTAGACACAGCAGAAAAATAAATAGATAATTGGGATTATATTAAACTAAAAATCTTCTACACAGAAAAGGAAATAGTCAGCAGAGTGAAGAGAAAATCTTCTCAAATAGAAGTAAATATTTGCAGACCATGTATCTGATAGTTAATAATCAAAATGTATAAAGAGTTCAATTAACTCAATAGCATGGAAACAAAAAAAATTAAATAATAGGCAAATGTCGTTTGACACATTTTTGTGGCTGAGAAGCATATGAAAAAATGTTCAACATCACTAATTCAGGAAAATGCAAATTGAACCCACAATTAAATATCACCTCACACCTATTAGAATGGTTAGTATCAAAAAGGCAAAAGAACAAGTGTTTGTGAGGATGTGGAGAAAAAGGTACCTATACCAATAATGATTGGAATATAAATTAGAACAGCTATTGTGCACTAATTTGTGTTAGAAAACAATATGGTACTCTATCAGAAAATTAAAAATAGAACTATCATGGACTGAGGCAATCCTACTGCTGGATATTATCCAAAGGAGATGTAATCAGTATATTGAAAGGTACCCACACTCCCATTTTTATTGACAATGACAATTTATGGAAACAACTTAAGTGTTTACTGATGAATAGATTGTAAAGAAAACACCCCCTCCCCCACAGGAATACTACTCTGCTTTAAGAAAGGAAACTCTGTCATGGATGAAGTGGAAGGATATTACGCCGAGTGTCTTCCTGGCACAGGAAGACAATTACTGCATGATCACATTTACATACGGAATCTAACACAATCTAACTCACAGACACATAGTAGAATGAAGGCTGCCAGAGGCAGGGTAGGAGGAAAAGGAATCTAGGTATATCTTGGTCATAGGGTACAAAATTTCATTTAGACAGTTTGAATATATTTTTGATATATGTTATAGAGCATGGTGACTATAGTTAGTTATGAGTAAAGTATAATTGAAATTTCCAAAGGAGAAGATTTCAAATGTTCTCAACATACAAAAAACCATAATGATGTGAAGTAATGGGTATTTTAATTAGCTAAATTTTGGTAATTAAAAGAGGAATCAAAATATCACATTGTACACTGTAAATATATACTGTATTTCTCATATATAATTCTATAAAGCTGAAAAATATAATTCTAACACACTGAGAGAGAAAGAGAAGAAAAATCCATTATACAACTTTTGCATATATATAGTTTATTGAAGTTTGTTTTAGTCATCTTTTAGGCTCCTGCAACCAAAAGACCTGACAAGAACAGTTTTTAAGGAGGGAAACTTTATTCTGGGGCTCACAGTTCCAGAAGTCTCAGTCTGCAGACAGCTGGCTCCATTCCTTGGGGCTCCAGGTGAGGCAGAGCACAATGATGGAAGAATGTGTTGGAAGAAAACAGTTCAGAACATGGCACCAAAAGCAAAGAGAGAGAGGTCCACTCAACAAGGACACAATATATATTCCAAAGGCACACCAGGGACCCACCTCCTCCAGCCACCTCCTACCTGCCTTCAGTTACCACCAGGTTAAACCCTATCAAGGGATTAATGTACTGATTAGGTCAAGGCTCTCTTAACTCGATCAATTCACCTCTAAATTTTCTTGCATTGTCTAACACAAGAGCTTTTGAGGAATACTTCATATCTAAACAGAGCAAAGTTTATACTGTTTGTTTTTCTTTTGATTACCCCAGAAATTTGAGGGTAAAAGACAGAAAGAACAGAGCCTTGAATATTAAGGACTTTTCAAGATAGAAAAAAGCTCTTTATACCAAAATATTTTAGAACACCTGATTTAGAAGGCATCCAGGAAAATGGTGTCTTTGAGGAGTTAGTTTCCCCTCAGTACCTGAAATAATAACAATAACAACCTGTTCTTAGGTTTTTGGGTTTTATTGAAATGATTATTTCTTCTATCTCATTGGAATTTTCCTATATATACTATTTATATCTAGAAAAATTCATTTACAACTTTTGCAAATATATAATTTGATTGAAGTCCATACATTTTTTTCTCTTTTGGGTGTCCCACAATTAGACTTAGGAAACACATTCACTGCTCTCTCATGGATCATTTGCCAGTGTTGTAAAATCTGGATATAGTTGTCTGTGAGCGGAGGTCAGTGGTAGATTATTTGCTCAGCATGTATGGGGCTCTGGATTTTAATCCCCAACAACACACACACACACACACACACACATAAAGTTTGTGGCATGTATTTCAATAATCTGCTTCCATAACACTCTCTTCATCTTAAACATTGGAGTTCAGTGTTCTCTGTCATGTTAATATGTCTACTATTAAAAACATTTTATTTTTAAGGAACAAAAAGTAACTTTAAGTATTTACAAATGCTTCCATATCATAAGCATATTCAAGTATAATGTATCACATTTTTTACAGAAAGAGATTTGACTAAGTATTCTGGCAATGTAAGTTTAAACTATGAAATGTTTGCTACTAATTATTCATATGTGGCAGAAATTCTTGATCTTTTTACATATAAGTGTCATGTTACTAGCATCCTGAATTTCTTTATTTTGTGACTGATTAAAAATAATCAGAAATCATTACATTATCAATTTATTCTGCTCCCACTCGCCTAAGGAATTTCATACTTTCCTGGAAATTCCAAACCATAACAAGTAATTAAGAATAATTAGTTATGAGAGCTATAAGCCAAGTACTTTTGCTTTTTGCATTAATAATTTCAATTAAAATAGAATTTATGGGATTTTAAAAGGGTTTAAAACTTAAAAGTCCAAAAGAAAGAAAATTCAGCTGTGTTTATTATGATTAAATAGCAAAAATAGTAGGTTAGAGGACATCTGGAGTTGCTAAGTGATGCATGAATTCTTGTATGTGACATCCTCCACCATTCTGGGAATTCAGGAAAGTATTTAATTCAAATGAAGAAAAGCATAAAAATGGCATTTATATAAATTATATTTTTATATCTTGCATTTATGTAAATGAATTCTTTTGCTCACAATTTGATTTTGTACTGTGCAATATAGGACTATTGCTTGAGATAAATAACACTGGTTAGAAAAAATGGAATATAAATAAATATTTTGTAAATAGTTGTTGATTAGATAAATCTGAAAGTTATGGCTAATATACCATAAAGTAATATTTATTAAAATAAAGCACCTACATTCATCCATTAACATATAGATTGCACATTAAAATCATATTCCAATCATGCTATTTTTAAAGACTTGATTGTATTCATTTTTTTCTTTCCCCATGTTAAGCTTGTGTGATCGTTAAATTTATGTTTCACCCTGATAGGAAAACAGGATGCCCCAACATCTGTCCAAACATTATTCTATGTCTATGAGATGTGTCTGAGTGAGATTAAATTTTTTATCAGTAGGTAGAGTAAAAGCACTGTCCAATCTATTAAAGAGAGAACAACAGGCTAGCAAAGGTAATTCTGCCTGCCTGACTGCTTGAGCTGGAGCAAGGATTTTTTTCAGTCTTTGGGCTCAGACTAAAATACAGGCAATTCACTGGTTCAAGTCAACAGGCTTTTAGACTGGAACTTCAATCGCTGACTCTCCTGGTGCTTTTTGTGTATCTCCATATTTCTGTCTGTCCATCTATCTATCTTCATCATCATCATCTATCCATCCATCCATCCGTCTACCTACCATCTATCTGAATATCCATCAATCTCTACTTATATCTATCTCCTTTTCTGGAGAATCCTGACTAGCAAAATATATAAAATGCTAAAGTGTAATAAATAATTGAAACTTTCTTATGTGACTTTTTCCAAGTTTTTCTCATTTTTTACAACAATGTTTCATGTTTAAAAAATAAATAACTTAGGAAGATTTTTTTAAAATATTCTTTTGGTTTTCCTTATTCAGTCATATTTGCAGTATACTTTCACATAAATGAAGGGATAAACAGAAAATGACAATTACAAAAAAATACATCAGTTTCCATCATCTGTCTTGCTTTGTGTCTGATAATTCTCTTTCAAGTAAATCAGATTTCAGAAATTACATTTACATGTGGATCAGAAAAGAGACACAAAACTTCTGACTTTACAGATGGTTGTTTTTCTTAATTATATGGATAACAGTTTAGAAATAACTAATTGGTCATGCCTGACAAGTAATAGCAGTTTTTCCAAGATAAACAAATGTTCACATTTTTCATACTTAATCAGAGACTTTATGTGCAAAAATGACCAAATGTATCATCTATTCGAAGCCTCCTGTGTTGTTTTGTAATAAACAGCCATCTGTACTTTGATTTGACTGAGTTTGTCTGTGATGACCAGTGAATCTGATTACATGGCAGATGGTTTTGGGAGAAGAACTTGTCTTTTTAGAAGTAAATAGATGAGCATTTTCAAAAATGTTGTCCCTACTCTCCTCTGCCTCCTCTAATTTTAATGCAAAGGTAAGCTTCAAAATATTAGCATCTCAATGTCATTCTCTGTTTTTGAGATTAGACAAGATGTGGGGAAGAGATAATAAGTAGCATTTCCATTGCCACAGAAATGCACATATAAGAATACCATGCTTATTCTTAAACAAATTAAAGTATACTCCCCATTTTATTGGTTTGGTGTATAAATGGAGGGACTATTTTTCTGAGCCTCTGCTTCTAAGTAACCAGACAAAAGTTTGCATTCTTAGTAACCCTAAGGAGTTTGTGTTGTTTGTCTGTGGAAATTGTCGTTCTCTCCATTGCAAACTACATCAGAATCAGAATGTTTTAGTCAAATAAAATATGTATTTATTCAATGAAATAATATCCAATTGACACAATATCTTGTCATTGTTGAAATGGACTTTTATAATTGTTCTTTATCCACTCCAGTTTATTCTGTGCAGAAAATGCAAACTATGCCACCATGTTAAAAGAAACTGAGGTTTTGAGAAATTGAGATTCCTTCCAAAGGGCATCCATTGTTAAGTAGCAGAGCTGTACCTCAAATTCAGTACTCAAAGATTTATTTTTAATTGTTTTAAACCCCCATTGTACTACATAGTCTGCATCTTGATAAAATGCTTGGCGAGTACCTTCTCTGTTTGATTCAACATACATCAGATGCTTTACAAACATTTCATAAATAAAGTGGTGCATGCCTGTAATCCCAGTGATGTGGGAGGCTGAGAGAGGAGTATCTCAAGTTCAAAGGCAAGTTGTCAAGTTCAGTGGTTTAGGGAGGTGCTAAGCAACTTAGCCAGACCCTGTCTTAAAATAAAAAATAAAAAAGGGCTGGGGATGTGTCTCAGTGGTTAAGCACCCCTGGGTGCAATCTGTTAAAATAAATAAATAAATACTCCAAATTTTGTCAATTTTAAAAAATGAAATTTTAATATCTTAAAACAGAATTGTATGTTACTACAAAGGTTTCTGGAGGGTCTCCCTAGGTCAATTCTGGTCTAGTCAACTATTTTCCTTCTTTTGAGTTATATCCTAAATGTTGAGAAAACTATGCTGACAATGTGACCTAATTGATGAACATGTTTTCCAAATCAATAATCATAGGTGAATAGAATGGTGTATCAATTGTATTTAATTTCAAATATTTAAAAATTAAGAATATAAATCCAGACTAATAGGCATTAGAATATTATGACAGTTTTACATTTTTCAGATAATGGTAAAAACACTCAATTTATTTGGAGTATTAAGACACAGTGTAAGTAGGTTAAGAAAATAAGATTTTTCTGCCGGGTGAGGTGACTCACACTTGTATTCCCAGTGGCTAGGGAGGCTGAGGCAGGAGAATCTCAAGTTCAAAGCCAGCTTCAACAAAAGCTAGGCACTAAGCAACTCAGTGAGACCCTGTCTCTAAATAAAATATAAAATAGGGCTGGGCATGTGGCTCAGTGGTTGAGTACCCATGAGTTCAATCCCCAACATCAAAAAATCAAAAACAAACAAACAAAATAAGATTTTTCTGAATGTATAACAAATTAAGATTCATTTAAGAAAGAAAGATTAATGAAAGATTAATGATTAAGACTTCCAAGTCAAAAGGTGATTTTTAAACTGTCATCCTCTTTCAAAATGTGATGTAAAAGATAAATGAAAATATAAACCAATGCTTTAGGATAATTGTGGAGAAGTAATTGTGCCAAGAGTGATCAGAAATTCTAAGCGAATTTGCTAGTTTTGGCACAATTGGGACAAGATTGACAAAACAATATGATTTTCCCTTAAAAGCACCAAAAGTCAAATAATAACAGTCAAAAACTAAAATAAAATTTTAGCAAATCATAGTTGCAAAAGTGAGTTAAATACACAAAATACGGCCAGCACCTGCCTGATGCATTCAGAGAATGTGACTGTAGTTTTTCTCCAAATTTTTAATAGTAGTTCTTTCTGTACATTAATGTCTACCACATAAGTGACTAACAAATGTTTTGTGTTATGAACCCTAGATAAGACCTCAGGCTGCTCACCATAATAGTTGGAAAAGAAAATATAAGTTCTAGATATTAGAGTAGAAAATTCCAAGATTCCTCTATCATGGTAACCTGATTATTATTCTATCAATTAAAGGCTAGTCCCATTCTACCAGTCTATATCACACTGCAGAAAGAACATTAGGGCGATTCTCCATAGACAGAATGAAGCCCACCCAGAGGTACGCAGGCAATCTCAAAGACTATATGATGTTGGTGTTCTCCCTTGGCTCTGTCCAGCAAAGCATCTACAATACACCACAAGATAAAATTGAGAAATTTCAGAAAAAGAGAATAGAAAAAAGGCAAATCATATCAACAAGGGGAATGTTTCTGAACTACAGATATTTTAAATATCTGTGTCCAAATGGCCACCAAGCCTCAAGTAAGAATATTAAAGAAGAAAAATGTGATGCATAAATACACATAAAAAGTCATTTGAATATGTTCGTTTGTTAAAGTGACCATAAAAAATTTATAGGAAATTGACATTAGCAAAACTACTACATTCTATAATACTTACATTAACAAAAGAAATGACAGCTTTAATATGCATGCTCTCAAGTTCCAACATATTAACACCTGTTAGTCTGACTCAATTTGAAGAATATTATGGTCAATTACATACTTATTAACTTTGAAATTTTGATGAAATGAACTTTGAAGGGATAAATTAAGTATGCAAATATATATTAAGCTTATCTTAGAAAGCTATTTTGACCACCCAATGTGTAGAAGCAAAATACATGTAGATATATAAACTAATAGAAAATCCAAAATTATCTAAGCTCTCCTCCTAGACTTTTAACCCTTGGACACATCTACCTGAAGATTTTCTGTGAAAATTAAAGTAAAATCAAAGGTAAAAAAGTCTCCTTGTCTATAAAAATCTCCAATGCGGGGTACAAGGTTTAGAATTTCCTAGTTTATTTTACTTTAGTATTAAATCAACAGACAGTTTTTATGCAATGATAAATTGTAAACCAATCTTGTTTATCAATGTGAAAACAATTCCAAACAAAGTAACAGTGAACCATAATGAACATATTGCAATGATTCAAATGCTGTGATTTTCCACTTAGGTAACTGATTTTCACTATTTTTTATTCCCTCTTTTAAAAGCTATGTGGATCCATCTTCACTAGTCTATCCTCCTCCCACTTCTGTATAGTACACATCAATGTTCAGTCATTAGAATTTTTTTCTTTGGCTGATCTATATTTTCTCCAGGGAATTAAAGTCTAATGTCTTTACTTATACTTATCTCAAGACTTGGTATTCGTCTTCAAATCCATTCTCCAATATTTAATTTGTTCCCAGTGGCTTCCCCCAAACAAAATCCATTCTGTGTATTACTAACAGATTAGTCATTGTAGAAACTTTCTTTGCCTGTGACATCTTTCTATATCAAAAGACTTTTTGCATCTTTCCTTTGTTTAAAAACAAAAGCAAAACCCATGCTTCTTAGCTTGGCACTCAGAATGGTTTTCAATGCAGCCTTCAATAGCATCCACACACTTATCTTTCCCTATGTTTTGTCTAAAAAATATTTACTCGTTCGATCTCATTTATTCCTGTTCCTCAAATTGACCTTCTCCATCAATAGTTCTCCTCATGCTTACACCTTCCTTTTTACTTGATATCAGTTGTCTTCTGCATTTTCATTTTATGACTTCAACTTCATGACCCAGTTAAAGGTCGATTCTCCCTGATATCTTCCCAAGTCACCAACTTCTTCATTGCACACTTATTTCCTTCATAATCAGTGTGTAGATAACACCTGAATCATAACACAGTGTCTAATAAATAGTTTTGAATGCATACATAGAAGACTTTGAAGGAAGAAACTTAGCCTCCATCGATAAAAAGACTGGAAGAGTGAGTAAAGGGAAACCATAGGCAAAGGGAATGTGTAGAGATGTTTTGGTATTCATGTCAATGTCTACTTAGGAAGCAATGATTGATATAAGTAGATCAAGATCTAAGTATATCAAAGATGTAAAAAAAGGCAAGATGAGGATAGAATGCAATTATGAAAAATAACCACAGAATCTTTTTGAAACACCTTTCAGAATGTATGTACCTGTTCACTACTTTGCTAATACTCTACAATATTGAATAAAACATTGTAAATATGATAATAACTCTCAATTTTCCAACTATACACAGGTCACCTGTCTTTCTGTCCTTTAAAAAAGCTGCCTCAGCTTTGCTGGCGTTTGGGGTGGACAGTTTGTTGTTAGTAGAGGGCTTTCCTCTGCACTGTGGCTTGCTGGGCCCCATCCCTGACCTATCTCCACTGGATGTCAGTAGCATTATTTTCTCCTCCAGCCACTTTGGTGTGATGACCAAAAATGCCTCCCAATGTGACTAACTTTTCCTTGGAGAAAAAAAAAGTGGTCTCTGGTTTAAAAGTGCAGCTTTAAAGGATCATAAGAATAAGGTACACAAGAGGATTTCTTTCCAACATTCCTTTGCTTCCTTTGCTTAGGTAATTACTCTCCTGGTAATAAAAACAATTTCTTTTAGCATTTTTCACCATTTCAAAAGAATAATGCAGAAATTTGACCTGCAAAAAATTAAATAGAAAAAAAAAGTTGTATTTCAGGTTCTGTGTGAATGCATGTGATGACTACAGAAATTCAAAAAACTATTTTCTACCAAAAAAAAAATGTTCTGTCTTAGATATTGGTTATCAATGACTATTTTTGGCTTTTTTACTGTTCTCTTTTAGATATAAATCCCTTTATATATATTTCTAGTTTGAGCTCGAAACAAGTTCATATTTATGAGAGTCAATTGTTGTGGCAAAAAAAGGTAGAGAATTGGGTTGTCTATCATTTCACAGAAGAAGAAATTCAATATAAAAGTTAGGAATAGCTCTTGCACTAGTTAGGCTGAACAGAATAAATCTGCCCTTGACACTAAACATAGAAGACTGTCTTTTCTCTGTTCTTATTTCCCAAGTCCAAACAACCATTGCAGGAGACATCAAAAAGATATACTATTAGATAGTAGGACTGTTTGGCCCTTTGGGCGTAATTTGGGTTAGATTAAGGTACACTAACTTCAATTGAGAGTCCCACTTTTGCCTGTGGCAGAAAAAAAAGACACTAAGAAGAAATCTTTAAATCTTTTATATTCATACCACAGGCTACTGAGAAACATAATATGGAGAAAAGTCCCTGTTTTAAGATTCCATATTAATTCAATATATAGAATCTCTCACTACTACCATCAGATATAGCCAACCTGAGAGCTAACAGCAATGCCCTTAATCTTCATGGTATTTCAAGTCTAATTATGTGCAAAGAATCCAGTCATTTTACCATAATTCTTCATCCCAGGAAAAGACCTGTACATAGTTCACCCTCATGAGCAGTTTTTTTTACAGTATTCTTTTACTTTTTGACTACAATTTCTATGAAAACTTCATTTTTTTTTTCTCCTATTTAGGGAGATTTGATTTTCCAGTATGATTTTTCAATAGCAAAAGTGTCTAAAAGTTCTACGCACTATAACTGACACACTTGAATTCCTTCTTCTATTTGTTAAAGGCTTCCAAGTTTTATGCTCCCTTTTCTCAGAATACTGACAGATGCCTAGATCATGAAGAAAGAAATTAGCTTAATGTACCAATTGTTAAATGTTTTTATGGCATAAATACTTACATAAATGAAGTACAGTTTGCTTATTAATCTATGTTAAGAAACTAAGATTCAGCTAAGTTATGAGACAATATTTTGCACAACCAGACGTCTATAATAGGACCTCTAACCTTAAGTGCCTTATTTTGATTGACAGCCTGCCAAACAAAGGTTTTGTGATTTAGTAGAGCAGATGTAAAAGCAATATCATAGAAAAGAACTTAGGTGGAAAACATTCTGTGGAGAAGAAGTGTTTGGGGTATATGATAATCAAAATTATAACAAAACTTTCTACTTTTCTGTTAGTCAATGTTCTTCTGGAAAAACATTTCAGACAAGATACTATCTATACTATAATCTGTATCCATGTCTATTCCTATACATGTATTTGTGTCTGCATTTGAATCCATCTTTAAGAAGGAGGCCCAAAACAACTGATTCTGTACTTTCATTCCAGGTTCAAACTCTGAAGGAATGAAGTCCAGGAGAGCTTTTGTTGATGATGTGGAAGTCTGTGAACTCACGACTTGCAATAGCTGATGATAGGTTCTGATCCAAAGTCAGAAAAATCAAATGTCCCCATCTTGAAGAAAGTGAGACAAAACAATTCCCTTTTTCTCACCGGGGGATCAGCCTCTTTGTTCTGTTCAGACTTTCCTGTGATTGAACATGGCACATTCACACTGGGAAAGCAATCTACTTTATTCAATTTATTGATTCAAATGTTGGTCTCATTCAAAAAAATCTCAAGGAAAATCCCAGATAAACATTTGACCCAGTATCTAGGTGTCTAGATACCCTTTGACTCTGTTAAGTTGAAATACAGATAGCTGTCACAAATCTGCTCATCGTCAACTTGTACATACTCATCTGCTTGAATAATACTATCTCCAACTAAACAACAATATGTCATATTTCTGTGCAACATGACATTACTATTTACTGTACCGCTGAAAATGTTCTAAACTCTCCTCCAGAAGAGAAAAAGTCCTTGACTTTTCTACTTGATGTTTACTTTTCTACTTGACCAACTGTAACTTAAGTACTGTGTTCTTAAAATTAATAATACTTAAATAGATTTGATGATATAAAATATAATTCAAGCTACATGATAAAGGAATTAGAGAAGAAAAGCATGATATTGGCTGACTGTATGAATGCAGAAAAACATACCTATAGCAAAGTAAGGATAAAATAGTTATATCAACCATAGTTCTCATTTTTTAAACTGGTCACGTGATTATAACTGATTTTTGTAAATACTACTCCTATTCATTCTTCTTTACCTTTGCCTTCTGCTAGCACCTCAGCCAACCATAATTTCTTAAGTGGTTGGGTGACCTAAACCTTCATTTCTGAAGGATCTGGATAATTCATGGTCCTGCCTGAATTGGGTTGTCATGGATTTCTATTTACCTTAATTTCAGGACATAGTTATACTGAGAGATGCCCTAGGAATTCACTATGTTCCAGACTTTCACTTCCTAACTGCACTGTGGATCCTTAATCAGAATCTATCATCTCAGTCAGCATAGTAACTCCCTCCTTTACCTGTAGATTATAAATCTGAGTAGTCCAAGTGCCAAGGTGACAGACAGTCTTAATGCCCAGAGTCATCGTTTTGTCTTCTGCCTTAAGCATTCCTCCCTTTGGAATTAACTCCATGACAGCAGAGTATAACATTGTGGAAGCAGGAAGCAAAAGTTGTGCCCATGGGTCACATGGATAATAGTGAGTAGTGTCACTCCCATTTCCACCCGGACTTCTGGACCTATGAATCCTGGTCACGGTAGAAACAGTGTCATGCATGCATGCTGATTCAAGGTATATGCTGCTTTCTGGAGAACATATTTTCCAAGTTTTTCCACTTAGCTGACACCTTCAAAGATGATTTCATTGTTCTATGAAGGCAGCACCTTCATGATAGTAGGAAACATGGTAAGACCAGTAAATTCCATGAGCATAGGCCCTTTGTCACTTTTGGGTTACTATGAAGTGAGTCCTTAATGAGAAGCAGTTCTGTGTAGAATATCATGACAATGGATAAGGCATTCCAAAAATCCAGGAAAGGTAATTTTGGTGGAAATATTGCATTCATTAAAGAAAATTTTTACCCAGAATAAGTGCCTATTCCACTAAAACAGAATGTTGCCCCTATCAAAATGAAAACAGTTTAATGTAATCAATTGGTAACACGTAGCTGACTGATCATATGGGGGATTGGTGTCATATAAGGGTCTCAGTGTTTGTGTCTTCTACTGGTAGGTGGAGCTCTCAGTAGAGATAATAGTCATGTCAGCCTTAATGAGTTAAAAGTACACTTTGCTAAACCCACATATAACTTCTGTCCCTGCCACTATAGCCATGTAGTTCATAAGTCCATTTGATAATTTGAGAAATCTGATCATTTCTCCTTTCAAACAAATTGAATGTTGGTGGCACTGTTTGAAGTGCCACCAACTTGGAGGATGCCTTCCTTTACCACTTTTCTTCAGGGATGTCCCAGGAATGGACTATTATACTGAAGCTGTCTACTTTTCCTATGCATGTACTGTTGAACTCCCTATGAACCAGGACTGAATCTTTTTTCCTTTGTCAATAGATTATGGAGAATTCTCCATGAGACTGTAAGCATTGGATAAAAGAAAGAAGACAGTGTGTCCTTTCTAATGCCAATAAGGCAAATAAGGACAGTTAATCATAAAACTCTTTTTGGAGCATTGTAGGAGAGATCAGATAAACAAATTATCCTTCATCTTAGAAGGGATACCTTTACTTGCCCCATACCACTAAACCTCTAAAAATTTCACTGAGGTAGAAGGTCTCTAAGATTCTGTCACATTTATTTTACTTCCTCTGAAATGCAAATGTCTTACCTATAAGTCTATTACCCGTAAGTCTTATTACCTGTAAGTTATTGCTTGCTCGTCACATCCAGTTGGCATGAATTAACTCATGGAATAGACCAGTATGACATCTTGTGTAAGGAAAAGGTGACTGAGGTTCCTGCAAACTAAATTATGATGTGGGGGCTGATATGTGGTTGTCTTCCTTATGTAGGACAGAGAAGGTGTACTGCTGGCCTTGACAACTGAAAGCAAACTGCTTCTGGAGGTATTTACTAGCAAATATTGAGAAAACATTATAGATCATTATAGATCAATAACTGCACATCAGGTACCAGGGTATGTCTTAATTTGCTCAAGAAGAGAAACCACATCTGCTGAATTAGTTGTAACTACAGAACCCACTTAGTTAAGCTTACAATAATCCCTGTCATTTTCTAAGATCCACCTGACTTCTGAATAGACTGAATAGGCTATATGAGTGGGAATGTAGTAGGAATCATTACTTTGTGTATTTCACATCCTTGATGGTGGCATTGATTTCAAATGGTTCTAGGAATACAATGTTGCTATGGGTAACTATCTTCCTATGTAGACCCACTTGGCTATTTTCAACATAGAAGTCCTCACTTTACTTGTCAGGGAACCAATAGGTGGATTCTGTCAGCTACTAAATATGGCTACTCCAATTCTGCACTCCAGAACTGGAGGAGTAGTCACATTATGACTGCAGGAAACTATTTGGTCTAATCTGAGACGGGTTTAAGCTAAGATCTTTCTTGTAATCTGACCACTACAAGGTCCTAAACTTGCTGGTAGACCACAGTGATATTTTAGTCCTTCTGGAATTTGTGTCAGTTCAACAGCCATGTTCCAGGAGTCTACAAAGTGTCTTATTTCCTTCTCCACAATGGGCAGTTACTCTAGTAAATGACCATACGTCCTTTAGTAAAAGGCTAGGAGAATGATTAGCATTGTAAGTTTTGGCAGTGTAACAGAGTTCCTTGACAAGGAGGTCCGAGCACCTCTTCATTCAAAAGGGTTGGGTTTATTATCTGGCTCAAGTATGAGAATTTATCAAGGGACCATAATGCTCTGTTTTATGATTAAGGTTAAACTTTTGTTTACTTGAATTAGAATGTTTTGCTTGTTTTTTTTTAATTTATACCTATACTAATCAAGAAGTAATTTAGTGGGCTCTCTCTTGCTGTCTTCTACAAATACAGTGATCAACTATCCAATGTCACTGGTCTGTTTGAATCAGATTATGAGGATTGTTGTTCTGACTGCTATGATAACCACATCTACCTTACGTTAGTGGTTGAGTGCTACTATATGTCTCCTGCCACTTGGGATCCAATTACTTCCACTGCATTTATGTTTCTCTATTAAACAGTTGCAGTTTTACTGTCAGATCTGATCTATAGAGAATGGCATTCACAAAGCAAACTCTTCAAGTATGTTAAAACTCCCTTATAATTTATTTCTCAAAATATAGGTTGAGCATACATAATCTTAGTATCTGAAATCCAAAATCTGACACATATTGAAGGTGAACATGTCACCATAAATGGAAAAATCTCATATGTAACCTCATGTGATATGTTGCAATTAAAACTCAGACAGTAAAATAAATAAATAAATAAAATAGAGTTATGCATTTTGAAAAAAACAGACACTAAAAATATCACATAAAATTACTTTCAGGCTATATGTATAATTTACATGTCAAACAAATAAATTTTACATTACTTGGATCACATCACAAATATATTTTATTTGTATATAGAAGTATTCTAAAATCTGAAAAAAATCTGGAATCTGAAACACTTTTTGTTTCATGCATTTTAGATAAAGAATTCACAATCTGTATCTGTAAAAGATATGTCTTTGGACTCCCTCCCCACCAGTGTGGGCAACTAGGTCAGAAACCACAAATCATTTATAATATTAAAGTCTCCCTAGGCCTTGAAATACTGTTAAAGGCAGATTTGAATCACTGTGAACAAAATGCTCAACAAGAACAACTTAAAGGAGGAAAAGTTTATTTGGGGCTCATAGTTTCAGAGTTCTCAGTCCATATCTGACTGACTCCATTACTTTGGGTGGAAGGTCAGGCTGCCCATCATGGGGGAAGGAGCCAGTGGAGGAAAGCCCTTCAGCTCATGGTTCAGTCATAAAGCACAGAAGAAGAGAAGGGAAGGGGATGAAGGAAAAATGTACCCTTTTAACCATACCCCTTCTTACTCACACCTGCCTGCCTATACTTACCACCTAATCATTCTAACTAGGATGGTTTGATTAGGTTACAGCTCTCAGAATTCAATCACTTTAACTCTGAACATTCCTGCGTTAACAGAAGCTTTTAAGGACACCTCTTATTCAAACCATAATGTTCTCCCCCTCTCCCCAAAAAGCTCACTCCCATCTCACAATGCAAAAGAAATTTAGTCTACTTCTGAGAGCCTCATAGTCTTAATGGTTCCACTATTGCCCCAAAGTCCAATATATGTCCTAAATTTCCCCCAAGTCTCAAGAAAAATTGTTGACTGTGAGTTCCTATAAAAATCAAAAGCATGATACATTTATAAAATATATGATGACACAGAGTAAATATTCCCATTCCCAAAGTGAATGGGTCATAGAATGAAGATATGGGTTCAAAGCAAGACCAAAACCAAATCAGGCAAACAGGTCTCAGAACTCCTTTTGTACATTTGTCTACAGCATCTAAAATACATGTCTATGAGACATTAGTTCCAAAGGGCTTGGTCAGCTCTGTCTTTTTGACCTTGCCAGTTGCAGCCTTCATGGATTCCCCTTTAGTTTGACTCTCTCCACATTTAGCAGCTTTTCTTAGCAGACAGTCCACATTATTGGCATCTCATAATTCCTGATGTCTTCATTCCAGCTCTAGTTTCACATTAATAGTTTCATGCATCACCCTTTCAAGGACTGCCTGCAGGGACTCTGACCCTGCTATACTTTTCCTGGACTCCCAGACTTTTCTCAGAAATCTTGATGGAGGCCTCCATATTTCCTTAACTTAAGCATCATGCATTCCTGCAGAATTAGCACCATATTGATGATGAGAATGTCTGCCACCACCTTGCTCAATACCTGGGTGCTCTGAAATCATGGCTGTAGTGAATTCTGAGGACCTGCAAAACTTGACCTGGTGAAACAACTTCTTAAGTGTAAGCAGGACATGCTCATGATCTCTTCTCAAAGGAATTTTCTATCTCCTGGAGACTTCAGTGGGGATGGTCTGCAAATTCCTGAGAGGCTTTTGAGTCTTCTTTCCTATTGTCCCCCTGCAAAGTACTTAGCGTCTCTTTAGAGATTATAACCACTTTAACAAGCACAACTTTCTTGGCCAACTTTACATGTAATTTTCAAAACTTGCCAAACTGCAAGTTTTAAAAAATGTTTAGCCTTGTTTCCTGTTCAGGAGTCTCACAGTAAATCTGGCTATAAACTCTCTGTAATATCCATGCCACTGAAAGCTGTGTTGTCTTGAAATTTCCTCTATCAGATTAAATAGTTGGAAAGGGTTCTCTCAAGACCCACCTCCTCCAGTCACACCCCACCTGCCACAGTTACCACCAAGTCACTTAAATTAGGATGGATTGATTGGGTTACAGTTCACATAATACAATCACTTTTCTTTGAACATTCCCACATGAATAAGAGCCCTGGGGGTTACTTCATATCTAAGCTATAACAAATACCTTTTTAACATTAAACCAAGGCATGTAAAGCATTTCCAGTTTGGGCCACTGTTTTAGCCATCTTTTCACCATTGTGAGGAAAATACCCAACAAAAACAATTTTAGAAAAGAAAAACTTTATTTAGTGCTAATGATTTCAGAGATCTCAGTCTATAGATGGCTGACTCCATCTAGGCTTTAGGTGATGCAGAGTATCATGGCAGAGGGAGACAGCTCAGGACATTGGAATCAGGAATTAGAGACAGAGTTCTGCTCAACAACAGCAAAATATGCATTGCAAAGGCATACCACCCAGTGGCCTAACTCTTCAGAGTACATCCTACCTGTCTACAGTTATTGTCCTGTTAATCCCTATCAGTAAATTTTGCAGATTAGTTTTAGCTTCTTATAGTCATTTCACATCTGAACTTTCTCATATTGTCTCACACATGAGCCTTTGGGGGACACCTTATATCAAAACCAATACAGTCACTTTTGCTCTGTGCTTCAGCAAACAAATCAAATTATTAGAACATATTCTAACACACTGAGCTTTAATATTAATTGTAGAATATGTGTTTAGTGAGACCATGGCAATAAATTTGACCCCATCCAACTTTGTTTTTTCTATTAGATTCTATCATTTTTATTCACCCTAATATTTGTTACTACACATGTTCCCTGGATTTATGTATGTATCAATTGGAAAACTGAAGTAGTTCTTTTGGATTGTAACTGACCTCCTAATATATTACACGTAGAATCTCACCTTTGGGTCTTATTAGGGCTTAAGTCTAGTTGTATGTTTAGAAGCAACAAAGTGTTGTTTGTTCCTAAAAATTCTCAATGTTATCTTGCATAGCAAATACCTTGAAGTAGCTCATTAGACTCTCTCCAGGCAACGAGGGGTTAATCCCTCCAAAGAGAGGTCAGATTCTTCTCCTAGAGTAGAGGACTTTTTCATTGTCAAAGAAGACTCTCCAAAATTGAGGATTCATTGTCTCCAGACAGCAACTTCTCATACATTCACATTTGAATTTGCAGTATTCCAGTATTCCAAATTGATGCCTTCATTTTAACAGTAGACACCCTCTGAGGCAGGGAGTACAATTTGCACTGTAATTCAGTCAATTGCAGAATAAGATTCATTTGATTTTCGGCACTCTTGGTCCTGTGGTTATAAGAATTGTTTCCTTTAATGCACACATAGAGGTTTTCAGAACACATAGAAGTTATGCAGCGTGTAACTTGGGCATTAGAATTTCTGAAATCATACTTTTTCCCTTCATTTTGTCTTAACAATTTTAGAGCAACCAGGCAATTTCATGCATTAGTTGGACAAAAATATTTCCAATTCCTATAACTACAGTGCTATGGTTTGTACATGACTTAAGGATATCTCACCACAAGTTTATATGTTGGAGATTTGGTCTCTGAAATAGTGGGTTTAGGGGTATTGTAGACCTTTCTAAGGTTCGGATTAGTAGGCACTCCTTAGATCACTGGGGGGCTTGGAAAGGATTGGTGTATTTCTCTTGGAATCCCGATTAATTCTTACAAAATGATTGTTTTAAAAATCCAAATCTGGTGCTAACCAATCACTCTGGCTTTCTGTTTTGAGAGGTGATCCTTCCTCATGCATCCATTCCGTTTTCTGCCATGTGTCCCTCACCAGAGCAGGTACTGTGTTATTTGAACACTCAGCCTCCTAAACTGTGAAATAAACTTGTTTTTTTACATTAGCAGCCTGTCTCAGGTGTTTCATTTGAGTAACAAAAAATGAACTAATGCATACAGTTTTCAAGATCCTTACTTCTAAACTGTTGTATCCTATGACCGTATTTTATGCATCCTTTTTGCAAATCTCACCTCAGACTTTCAGATCACATTTTAGTACTTAACTAAAACTATATTTATTAGCCTCCTTACACTTAATCATATTAAAGATCCAATTCCAGAAACCCCAGAGTCAATTCAAAAAGTTGATCCTTAAAATTTTCTTCCTTCAGAACTTCTCACAGTAACAATCTCTGTATTAGCCAAGGATCTTCAGAGAAACTGAATCAACAGGATGGCAATAGATTCACATATTTATTACATAAAATTAACTCACACAATTATTGAGGCTGAGAAGTTCCAAAATTTTTATTCATCTAATTAGAAAACCCAGAATGCTGATGGCAGACTTTTAAGAACAAGGGCTGGCAGGCACAAGACCCAAGAGAGCCCACGATTCAGTTGGAATTTCAAAGCAGGAAAATAAACAAATGTCCCAGCTCAGAACAGCCAGGCAAAAGGAGTTCTCCAGTATTTAAATAGAAGGATTCATTTTTTTGTTGTATTCAGGACTTAATCATACTTTAATTTGTATATTTTTTTAAAAAGGTAGGTTTTGTAATTTTTGCAAATAGGAAAGAAGGATGGATCTGGAATTGTTTACAGTAATACACTTTCAACATATTAAAACCATGATTTAAAATTTATTCTGAGTTAAGACTTGTACATTTTCCATTTTACAGATACTTTATCTGCTCCACAGAGAGTATAAGATCAGTAGAAGAGGAAAATTGTCTCCATATTTATTTTCTGTATGTTAAGAAAAAGGCTGACGTAATATTGTCGATACATAGAGCACATTAAGCAATGGTGGAAAGTTCATTTCTGCAAATTGTCATGGGCCTTGTACAAGATTTCACTTTATGCATTAATAAATAAGTTTCTTTAAGAATGATTAAATTTATATAAGAAAATTCTTTACTTGTGGAATATGAGTATCAAAAGAAAGATTAATTTTAGAGTTATTCTAGTTCAAAACAAATGTTTAAGATTGGAACAGGGAACATAGTAGCCAAATGAAAATCAGGGACATTTTTGAGGCAATTATAACAGTGAACACTCCATAGAGTGTGAAGACAACACAAACAAATAAGGATTGTAGGAATGTTTACCCTGGAATTCTAATCTCATATGCTGATAGAAATTGAGAAATATTAAAAACTTGCATCCAAATAAAGATTACATGAAATTATAATAATTAGCAAAGCATGAAGAATAAGGATTCAGCTCTTTTCAAGTAAAATTTATTTTAATTTTCCCTGTGAGATTTTGGGATGTAACAGAGACACAGAAAACTGCATTTGCAGTCATGAAAATAGTATTTTCTAGATATTCAAAAATTTAGGAAGCTGTTTCAATAGAAGAAAGCAATATTTCACTGATGTATAGAATTTGTCCATAAATGAAATTTGCTTAGGCATCAAAGAAGTGGTATGAAAATTTTCATAGATCTAATATTTGGCACAACACATACTCACTGATTCATTAAAAGCAAAATGTAATTAAAATTGTAAATAAAGTGTGCTTAAGGTAGAAATTAAGTTAAGTGAATAATGAATAAGAGAAAAAAACTTGTTGGCTTAAAGTTATCATAAACCAGGCTTATAAATGTTACTTGGAATAGTTGGTAATTGCACTTCCTCTTTCATATCATTTCTAACTTATTGGAGTTTGCTGGAATATATTATGAAGTTCTGAAGTGATATAGATCTAGGAAAAGGTTTAGGCATCATTTAGAAAATGCCTAATTTTACAAATTAAGGAAAATCTCAGAGAGACATTGGTTGTTGTGAAATGGCTACTGTAATGGTTAATTTGAATTGTTAACTTGACTTAATTGTTAACTTAATTAACTTAACTAATTAGTTAACTTAATTATTTAATTAACTAATTGTTAACTTAATTAACTTAATTAATTAGTTAACTTAATTGTTAACTTGGATTAAGAGATCCTGAGGCTTAAAAAGCTTCTGGGTGTGTCAGTGAGGGTGTGACCAGGAATGATTGGCATGTGGGACAGCAAACTCAAGTAGAGAACCTCCCTAAGTATGGGCAGCACCATCTAATAAGCTGGAGGCCTGGATGGACAAAAGTTGGAAGAACAAGGAAGCAGCAGCAGATGAAAGCTCTATACTTCTCCAAGGGCTCTGGATTGCTTCTGCACTCGCCTGAAGACATCATTCCCTTGCTCCTTCCCTCTTCCAAAGTGACCTCTGCCAGTGATTCTCCGGGGAGTTCTGAGCCTTCAGTCTCTGACTGGGGTAGCATCATTGATCCCTCTTGTTTTGAGGCATCAACATCTCAAACTGTGCAGTTACTGATTCCTCCACATCTCTAGCCTACACACAGCCATTGTGGACTATCTAGCTTCTGGTTGTGTAAGCCAATCTGATAAATTCCCTTTTTGTAATCATACTTCTTGTTGATTCTGTTCCTCTAGAGAACCTAATTCAGTTACAGGGATTATCAGTTTTATGTGTCAACTTGGCTAAGCTTAAATTCAGGTTATTCAAACACTAAACTAAGTTTTGTGAAGATGTTTTGTAGTATGCCATTAAAGTTCATAATTATTTGATTTTAAACCAAAGAGATTATCTTAAAAAATCTGGGGAACATTATTCAACCAGTGGAAATAGAATTGAAGATTCACTACAGATGAAATTTCACCTGTTGAAATGGGGATTTCCATTGTGCCCTTTCTGATGGTCTAGCTATGAATAAATAAATAAATAAATAAATAAATAAATAAATAAATAAATCTCTTAAAGTAATGTGTCTTCTACTGGTTCTCTTTCTGCTTTTAAAACTGTCAAATGCATATTTTGGTTCCAGTAGTGTTTCTAGAGAAATAGAATCTTAAGGATGAGTTTCTTGAATTGCTTCTAAGTTTCTGTTTTCCTGTTACTGGGTCTCTATTTTTTTTTTTTTTTATATCAAGGAACTAATGAGATTAATTTCAGGAGTAAAGAGAACACTAGTTGCCCATGATGTGATGTGATAATAAAGAGGCAAAATATTACCACTGGATACCTCTAATCAAATGCTTTCTAAAGGTTCAAGTTGACTCTCTCTCTCTCTCTCTCATACACACACACACAAACACACACACACTAATGAGTATAGTGAGACTGGTTACTTGTAATTGCACTGGAGAAAGTGGGGAAAGAAAGCAATGAACTCAGGTCTTTAAACCTCATCTCAAGCTTCTCCAGGTTCTCGGAACGGAACTGGCCCGCTAGTGAGAGCCTGTCTGAACAGAGCACGCTCCGAGTCCCGGAGCCCCTGCAGTGCAGTGTACTCCTGCAAAGAACCAGCGGAGAGGCTCGATCTGCAGTCAGCCTCAGGGATAAGGTCAGGGCAGCCGGAGACCTCTTCAGGCGGCTCTGCCCACTCCGGCTGCGGGCTCTCTTCACGGGGCGATCCAAGATGGCGGCCTAGAGGGAGACTGCACCCCCCGGTCGCTCCAGAACCCAGGAGTTAAGAAGGGGAGGCATTGAGAGACTCGGACTGAAGTGGAGCCACGGGTGAGTCTGCCCACTGGGTAAAGCTCAGCCCGGGTGGCAGGCCCAGATAGAGGTGGCTTAGCAGAGCCGGGCAGGGCAGCTTGAGTCTTCCCAAGGTAGTCTTCCACACTCCGGCAGTGGGCTCTTCCCACACGGCCAGCTGCACGGTGCAGGCCCACAGTGAGAGCATTTCCGCACAGAGCCAGTTCCAAAACGTGGAACCAGTAGGGGGCTAGGGGCAGTATTCTTCGAATGAGCTGCTTTATCAGATTCCTCCAAGACATCAGGCTACTGAAGGCTGGGAGGTGATACACTGGAAATCTACTGGGACACTATAAGCCAATAGTGGAAAACTGCAATATCTCAGGGTCCCACTGACAACTGACCATTATGAGAAAACAAGGGAAGAAAATGTCCCAAACAAACCTAGATACTACATCAATAAAACCCAATGACAGCAGAGCAGAAGAAATGTCAGAAAGGGAGTTCAGAATGTACGTAATTAAAACGATCAGGGAAGCTAATGAGGAGATGAAAGAGCAAATGCAGGCATTGAAGGAGGAGATGAAAGAGCAAATGCAGGCATTAAATGATCGCACCAATCAACAGTTAAAAGACCAAATACGGGAAGCAAGAGATCATTTCAATAAAGAGTTAGAGATACTGAAAAAAAAACCAAACTGAAATCCTTGAAATGAAGGAAACAATAAACCAAGTTAAAAACTCCATAGAAAGCATAACCAATAGGATAGAACACCTGGAAGACAGAACCTCAGACATTGAAGACAAAATATTTAACCTTGAAAACAAAGTGGAACAAACAGAGAAGATGGTAAGAAATCATGAACAGAATCTCCAAGAACTATGGGATATCATGAAAAGGCCAAATTTGAGAATTATTGGGATTGAGGAAGGCTTAGAGAAACAAACCAAAGGAATGAACAATCTATTCAATGAAATAATAACAGAAAATTTCCCAAATCTGAAGAACGAAATGGAAAACCAAGTACAAGAGGCTTATAGAACTCCAAACATACAAAATTACAACAGACCCACACCAAGGCACATTATTATGAAAATACCTAACATACAAAATAAAGACAGAATTTTAAAGGCCGCGAGAGAAAAGAATCAAATTACATTCAGAGGGAAACCAATAAGAATATCAGCAGATTTTTCAATCCAGACCCTAAAAGCTAGAAGGGCCTGGAACAACATATACCAAGCCCTGAAAGAAAATGGATGCCAACCAAGAATCTTATACCCAGCAAAACTTACCTTCAAATTTGACGATGAAATAAGATCCTTCCATGATAAACAAAAGCTAAAGGAATTTACAAAAAGAAAGCCAGCATTACAGAACATTCTCAGCAAAATATTCCATGAGGAAGAGATGAAAAACAACGATGCAAATCAGCAACAGGAGGCGCTAGCCTAAAGGAATAGCCAAATAAAGGAGAAACCAAATCATGTCAAAAACAAATATGAGTCAATTGACTGGGAATACAAATCATATCACAATAATAACCCTGAATGTTAATGGCCTGAATTCATCAATCAAAAGACACAGACTGGCAGATTGGATTAAAAAGAAAAATCCAACAATATGCTGCCTGCAAGAGACACATCTCATAGAAAGAGACACCCATAGACTAAAGGTGAAAGGATGGGGAAAAACATACCATGCACACGGACACAGCAAAAAAGCTGGAGTATCCATCCTCATCTGAGATAATGTGGACTTCAAACCAAAACTAGTCAGAAGGGATAAAGAAGGACATTACATGCTGCTTAAGGGAAGCATAAATCAGCAAGACATAACAATCATAAATATCTATGCCCCGAACATTGGCTCATCCACGTACGTCAAACAAATCCTTCTCAATTCCAGAAATCAAATAGACCACAACACAATAATACTAGGCGATTTTAACACACCTCTCTCACCACTGGATAGATCGTCCAAACAAAAATTGAATAAAGAAACTATAGATCTCAACAACACAATCAGCAATTTAGACTTAACGGACATATATAGAATATACCATCCAACAAAGAATGAATACACTTTCTTCTCAGCAGCACATGGATCCTTCTCTAAAATAGACCATATTTTATGCCACAAAGCTACTGTTAGTAAATACAAGAAGATAGAGATACTACCTTGTACTCTATCAGATCACAATGGATTGAAATTAGAAATAAATGACAGAATAAAAAACAGAAACTTCTCCAATACCTGGAGACTAAATAATACACTATTATATGATGAATGGATAACAGAAGACATCAGGAGGGAAATAAAAAAATTCTTAGAAGTAAACGAGAACAAACACACATCATATCAAAATCTCTGGGACACTATGAAAGCAGTACTTAGAGGAAGATTTATTTCATGGGGTGCATTCAAAAAAAGAAGTAGAAATCAACAAATAAACGACTTAACACTACAGCTCAAAGCACTAGAAAAAGAAGAGCAGACCAATACCAAAAGTAGTAGAAGACAGGAAATAGTTAAAATCAGAGCCGAAATCAACGAAATCGAAACAAAAGAAACAATCGGAAAAATTAATAAAATAAATAGTTGGTTCTTTGAAAAAATAAATAAAATTGATAAACCCTTAGCCACACTAACAAAGAGAAAGAGGGAGAAAACTCAAATTACTAAAATTCGGAATGAACAAGGAAACATCACAACAGACACGAGTGAAATACAAAACATAATTAGAAGCTATTTCGAAAATCTATACTCCAACAAAACAGAAAACCTTGAAGACATCAACAAATTTCTAGAGACATATGAACTACCTAAACTGAACGAGGAGGACATACACAACTTAAATAAACCAATTTCAAGCAATGAAATAGAAGAGGTCATCAAAAGCCTACCAACAAAGAAAAGTCCAGGACCAGATGGGTTCTCAGCCGAGTTCTATAAAACCTTTAAAGAAGAGCTCATTCCAATACTCCTCAAACTATTCCATGAAATAGAAGAGGAGGGAACCCTACCAAACTCGTTCTATGAAGCCAATATCACCCTGATACCTAAACCAGACAGAGACACATCAAGGAAAGAAAATTTCAGACCAATATCCTTAATGAACATCGATGCAAAAATTCTCAACAAAATTTTAGCAAATCGCATACAAATATATATTAAAAAGATAGTGCACCACGATCAAGTGGGTTTTATCCCAGGGATGCGAGGTTGGTTCAACATTCGGAAATCAATAAATGTCATTCACCATATCAACAGACTTAAAGTTAAGAATCACATGATTATTTCAATAGATGCAGAAAAAGCATTTGATAAAATACAGCATCCCTTCATGCTCAAAACACTAGAAAAAATTGGGGTAATGGGAACATTCCTAAACATTATAAAGGCCATCTACGCTAAGCCCATGGCTAATATCATTCTAAATGGTGAAAAACTGAAAGCGTTCCCCCTAAAAACTGGAACAAGGCAGGGATGCCCTCTTTCACCGTTTCTATTCAACATCGTCCTTGAGACTCTAGCCAGAGCAATCTGACAAACCAAAGAAATTAAAGGGACACGAATAGGAAAAGAAGAACTCAAACTATCCCTGTTCGCTGATGACATGATTATATATTTAGAGGAACCTGGAAATTCCACCAGAAAACTTTTAGAACTCATAAGTGAATTCAGTAAAGTAGCAGGTTACAAGATCAATGCTCATAAATCCAATGCATTTTTATACATAAGTGATGAATCTTCAGAAAGAGAAATTAGGAAAACTACTCCATTCACAATAGCATCGAAAAAAATAAAATACTTGGGAATCAATCTCACAAAAGAGGTGAAAGACCTCTACAATGAGAACTACAGAACACTAAAGAAAGAAATTCAAGAAAACCTTAGAAGATGGAAAGATCTCCCATGTTCCTGGATAGGCAGAATTAATATCGTCAAAATGGCTATACTACCTAAAGTTCTATACAGATTCAATGCAATTCCAATTAAAATCCCAATGATGTACCTTGCAGAAATAGAGCAAGCAATTATGAAATTCATCTGGAAGAATAAAAAACCTAGAATAGCTAAAGCAATCCTCAGTAGCAAGAGCGAAGCAGGGGGTATTGCAATACCAGATCTTCAACTCTACTACAAAGCAATAGTAACAAAAACGGCATGGTATTGGTACCAAAATAGACAGGTAGATCAATGGTACAGAATAGAGGACACGGACACAAACCCAAATAAATACAATTTTCTCATACTAGACAAAGGTTCCAACAATATGCAATGGAGAAAAGATAGCCTCTTCAACAAATGGTGCTGGGAAAACTGGAAAACTATATGCAATAGAATGAAACTAAACCCCTATCTCTCACCCTACACAAAACTCAACTCAAAATGGATCAAGGACCTCGGAATCAGACCAGAGACCCTGCATCTTATAGAAGAAAAAGTAGGTCCAAATCTTCAACTTGTTGGCTCAGGATCAGATTTCCTTAACAGGACTCCCATAGCACAAGAAATAAAAGCAAGAATCAACAACTGGGATAGATTCAAACTAAAAAGCTTTCTCTCAGCAAAGGAAACTATCAGAAATGTGAAGAGAGAGCCTACAGAGTGGGAGAATATCTTTGCCAACCATACCTCAGATAGAGCGCTAATTTCCAGAATCTATAAAGAACTCAAAAAACTCTACACGAAGAATACAAATAATCCAATCAACAAATGGGCTAAGGAAATGAACAGACACTTCACAGAAGAAGATGTACAAGTAATCACCAGATATATGAAAAAATGTTCAACATCCCTAGTAATAAGGGAAATGCAAATCAAAACCACCCTAAGATTTCATCTCACCCCAATTAGAATGGCGATTATCAAGAATACAAGCAACAATAGGTGTTGGCGAGGATGTGGTGAAAAAGGAACACTCATACATTGCTGGTGGGGTTGCAAATTAGTGCAACCACTCTGGAAAGCAGTGTGGAGATTCCTCAGAAAGCTTGGAATGGAAACACCATTTGACCCAGCTATCCCACTCCTTGGCCTATACCCAAAGGACTTAAAATCAGCATACTACAGAGATACAGCCACATCAATGTTCATTGCTGCTCAATTCACCATAGCCAGATTGTGGAACCAACCTAGATGCCCTTCAGTTGATGAATGGATAAAGAAACTGTGGCATATTTATACAATGGAATATTACTCCGCAATGAAGAATGATAAAATTATGGCATTTGTAGGCAAATGGTCAAAATTGGAGAATATCATGCTAAGTGAGATAAGCCAATCTCAAAAAACTAAAGGACAAATGATCTCGCTGATAAGCGGATGAGGACATATAATGGGGGGTGGGAGGGGCTAGCATTAGGTTTAGGGTTAGGTTTAGAGTTAGGCTAAGGAGAGCAGTAAGAATGAAGGAAAGAAGGGCTGTGTAGAGGGAAAAGAGGGGTGGGAGGGGTGGGAGGGGTGGGGGGGAGGGGAAAAATATAATAAACATCATTACCCTATGTAAACGTAAAAAAAATAAGTAAATAAAAAAAAAAAAAAATAAAATAAACCTCATCTCAAATTGGCATAAATGAATTGAAAGCTTTATGTCTGCCATGAAAGAGAACCTTGTCTCCTGTAGCCAACAGGGCTTAAATTTTTGAAGACTAAACCCAGAGTCTCATCCTTGGAGTGGACAAATTTCATCAGAATTTGAGGATCCAGTCTTGCAGTGTATCTTTGGTTAAAGACATACATTTCTAAGGAACAGGAATCCAAAAATTAAAATGGGGACGTATGGGGAAAAAAATGAAAGAAATCTGAGGTTGTATGTTTTGTCTTTTAGCTTGAGGGGTTTATTTTAACTTGGGTGGTTAAGTAAAACATGGACCAAAAGGTGGCTTGTACTAATTGGAGATGAAATGCCACAACTGCTTTGTCTTACATAGAAGAAGCTATGTCTAAATTTAGAGTTTGAGGAAAGTTAAAGTGGATTTATCACGAAAGAACTGCTCCTCCATCCCACGAGCATCCAGTATCCAAAAGATACATCTTCCACTACAACTCTAATAAAGAAATTTGTGAGAGGAGTCCTTGCATCTTAGAAGGACTCTAGTAGTAATTCTGCATATGTCAGAAATTACAGCAGGAACTTCTACGACTAAGCAAGTATTCATAAACATAATGGGCTTACTAGCATCCCAGGGTGAGAGAGGATGCTAGGGACAACCTCAAAGACAGTGTGGTTGAGGTTAAAGTAACAGACAAGAGAGTCAACGCTTCAATTGGAATGGTTTGACTCACAGAGGACTGTGGCTTTTGCTACTTTGATCATGGTGTATCTTGAAACAAATAGATGAACAACATGCTAAATTCTTACCTGGTATGTGCAAATGAATTCATGTAGGTCAAGAAGACAGAAGTGTTACTCAAATCTCCAAAACATACAGTTGTCACTGTTTAATACATTCGCAGATTTGAGTCAGTTTACAGAACCTAAACACCTTAAATACAGGAGAGGTTGGGAACTCTTGAGACTGGAGGAACCTGCTAAAATTCCAAAATGTTTACCTTTAAGTCTTTCTCTCAGTCTTCCCAAAAGGCAATTGTGGACATTTACAAAGGTGATTATGTGATGGGAAAAGGGAAATACTCATATTACTGAACACGAGGTATAAACAAAAATTAATTACTGGAGATCCAAAATGTGACTGTGGTTCTATAGCTTATGTGTTTCCTACAGAAGCTCCCTTAGGTGACCACATGCACCCACATACCCTTCCTGCATTTACTGCAGCTGCTGTTCCAGATATATGTTTATTGCTTGAACAAATTAACACATCCCCTGAAACTAGATGTAAAACTATTAATCTACAAAATGCTTTTTGCTCAATAAATGCCAGTAATGAACATCAGGAAGTGTTTTTCCTTAATCTGGGAAGACCAGAAATATATCAGCTTTCCAACCCTATCCAAGCTTCCTTTGGCTGGGATCTTGATCATCATTTATCTCCCCTAGGTGTTATGCTGATCTATCACATTGATTGTGCTACATGAATTGGAACTGATGAGCCAGATTAGCAACTAAACTGGACTTATAGTTCATACATTTGTTTTATAGAGGTGAGACATAAGTTTCACGAAAACATAGAGTCCTTTTAGCTTGGTGAAAATTCTTGGGCTTCAATCGTATTCAGCACAAGATATCTTTTCTAAGTTGAAGGATAAATTCTTACATCTAACCCAACAACAACAACAACAAAAATTGCCACTTTTGTATAGAGTTCTGGACAAGAGAAGACTCTGTAACGGATATCCAAGTTGTCAAGCGAGCTGATTCTCCTCTTGGGCTATATGATCTAGTATGTTCACTGAGGTTTTAAATGTCAGTGGACAATAGAATTTCTGGTTGGGTTCATAATAGTTGACTTTTAATAAAGATTCTTAAGATTTGGGAGCAAAGCTCTTTTATGCCCTGTGAATAACTATTCTATTTTTGAGAAATAGCTTTTATTTGCTGTAGAGTCTGTGTGATTAACCATGGACCATCAAGTCACCAAGCAATCAGAATTGTTCATCATAAACTAGGTATTTTCCAACCCAGCCAGGAAGTCAGGAAGGTTGGCCTGCTTATCAGCACTCCATTCTCATCTATGGAAATAATATATATGACATTGGGCTAGAGGAAGCTCATGTAAGTTGCTTGAGGTTGTACCTCAAATGTGTGTAACCCTCATCTCTGTTTTATTAGCTTCTTTTTCTCAGTTTGCACCTATGGTTTCCTGGGGAGTTTCCCATGATCAGTTGACTGAGCAGAAGAAAATTCAGCTCTGGTTTATCCATGGTTTTCATAATATGCAGGCAAATATGAAAGTCAATAGCCACATTATGGGCTCTTCCTGGGAAATACCTGAAGTGAAGTATGAAAAAGAAGTGTTCTCAGCTGGCAGAAATTCAAACAGTGTACTTGGTTGCACATTTTGCTTGGAAGGAACTGTTGCCAGAGATATGAGTGCATGTTGATTCCTGGGCTAGGGCCAATGATTCAGTTTGATTGTCAGAGACTTGGAAAGTACCTAACTGGGAAATTGATGATGGGGAGGAAGTTCTGTGAAAGACACATGGCCAGGCTTTACTTAATAGGCTAAGACTATGAACTTTTGTGTTCATGTCAGTGTTTAGAAAAGAGGGACCTAGCAGAGGAGGGTTCTAAGAATCCTCTGCATAGGACCTGTAACTGTATGCCTATCTTCCTGTTTCGTTAGTTATGCTGGTCATGGCTTAATGGGTTCATGAGCAAAATGGCCATAGTGGCAAGGATGGAGATTGGTAATATGACCTCTACTCAACCAGGATGATTGTGCAGCCATGAGTGACTGTTCAGTCTGCCAAGAGCAGAGACAACACTGAGGATCTGAATGACACCATCAGTCATGTACGTCCTAGCAGGTTGATTATACGAAACTACTTTTGCCATGAAAGGAGTAACAGGGTTTTCTTTCTGGAAAGAAGGGTTTGGGCCATCGGCTGTGCTTCCTACATTGGGTGGTTGTACTTCTCTGTTGACTTTAATCATAGAACAGGGCAGTGCTCTGGAAATGGCTTTGCCTTTCCTTACTGCAATGCTCCCCCCCAAATTACCCTTCGTAATGGTTCACCTCACCACGCTGCTGACCAAGAAACTCACCTCATAGCAGAGGAAATGTGACAACTGGTCCAAGCTCATGAAATTCACCAGCATTGCCAAGTTCATCATCATGAAACAGGGACAGGAGGGGACCGTGGAATCACCTTTTGAATACTGTTTCAGTGTTAGCCAGATGGGAATATTTTGCAGGACTGAAGAAAGGTTTTCCAGAAGACTGTTTATGGTCTGATATTCATTCAATACGTGCTGCTGTTTTTTCCCTAGCTAGAATTCACAGATTCATTCATCAAGGAGGAGAAATTAGAGTGGCAGCATTCACTAGTACCGTTAGGAAAAAATTACACTTTTTGCCTCTAGAGTCTTTTGATCTGCTGGTTTACATGTCTTAGTTCAAGGTGCCTTGAATAGAAAGCAAATCAGTAATTCCATTGAAGTATAAGTTGAGATGGTTACTGGCTACTTTGTTAACCTCATGCTTCTGAATAAAGAAGAAGGGTTACTGTTCTGGCCAGGATGATTGATTCTGACTACCAAGGTTTGCTATTATACATAATGAAGAAAAAGAAAATTATACCTGGAATACAGGTGACCCTTTCACTCATCTCCTAGTACTGCCCTATTCTATGATTAAAGTCAATAGAGAAGTATAAACACCCAATGTAGGAAGCACAGCTGACGGCCCCAAACCTTCATTAATGCAGGTTTAGATCACCTCACCAGGCAATGAACTGTGACCTGCTGGGGTGCTTGGGTGAATGGAAAAATGGTTATGAACATCTGCAATGACTAATTTGTAACACTGAGGAAAATAATATTTATGAGCATTTACTCCCTGTTTTGTTATGAATGTGTAGTTACACATATAAGCATTTTTTTTGTTTTGTTCTCATTGCTTTTGTCTAATGTGAGATATATTAATGATAGTTAAATTTATATTACAATATTAAAATTATCACACATCACGGTAAAGAATAAGCATCAAACAACTGTGCATCCTTTTCTGGGGAAATAATACATGTTTGCTTATACACATGATGATTATATGATGCTAGGTGGAAATTTTGACTTGTTTGTCTTTACTTGGAGATTGAGCTTGGTTTAAGAGGATGTATATGAGTGTCAAATTGACAAGTCTTGGATTTAAATGCTTATTTTTATGAGTCCACTTGGTTAGATTATAATAGTTATTCAATCAAACACTAATCTAAATGTTTCTGTGAGAATCATTTATAGATGTGATTAGTGTTCACAATCAGTTGTCTTTAAATAAAGGATATTATCCTAGATAATCTGGATGACTTTGATGAGGTCAGTGAAAATCTTTAGAACAGTACTGAGCATTTCCCAGAAGAACAAATTCCATCTGTGGGATGCAGCTTTAACTCATGCCTAAGAATTCCAATTTTGCTTTCCTGATGTCCAACCTACATGTTTGAAAGCAAACCTCCACAACTGTTTAAACTATGTCCATAATTTACACCAACTCCTTATAGTAAATCCACTATTAATATGTATCTAGCATTATAGGCTGTTTTTCAGGTAGAGCCATGACTGGAAGAGTTAAATATTTGGTGGCACACCTAGGAACAAAATAATACACAGAAGTATCATAAAATTATCCAGAAGAAGATGTCCTGGACTAAATATTAGATTTAATTGTGCAGATACTTCTTTCTATACAAGTGCCAATTTGACCTCAATATGTGATTATTTATACTAGGAAAAAATATCATTTCATAGATCAAAAATGAAATAAATTTGACATATTTAATTTACTTTAAAAACTTTCTAGAAAGATTTCTCACAGAACTTAATTATGGCAACTGAGGAATATGTGGAAAGGATTACACATGTTAAGTGACAATCAGTCTTAATCTCTAGGGATTAGAAATAATGAACCACATCAAGGTGACACACACAACTCTGAGAATGATAATTATATAATATCATTCCCAGGATAAAAAAGACACAGCAAGAGAATAGAAATTAGAATTAAAAAGAATAATAATACAAACAACACTGAGATTGCCTATGACGTTTGTATTGCCTGAAGAACTGAAGGCTTGGGTAGGGCATGCTCACGAGCTCCTCTCTGTTGACGCCCGTTACTTTCACTCAGTTAAAAGGACTTTAAATCATGAGCACGAAGAAAGAAATACCAGTCTCCTGATAGTCAATCTCTACATTTTCTGAAATTTATGTGTAAATCAACAGAGGATTCTGCAAAACGAATTCATTCTTCTGATCACAATTCAATATAGAAATAAAAGAGAAAAAGTCAAAGAATATAAGGAAATTGAGCTGGAATAATAAATAGAAAGAAAGTATCCTTGCCCAGAAACAATAAACACATCCCAAGAAGCAATATGGTGATTCACTTTGAACAATGTACCTTTTTTCCCCTTAAAAACTGTGAAAGGAAAATCAAATGATTTGCTATGTGCACCTGGCACCAGACACAATTAGTCATTTCTGAGTATCCTTAGGAAGCACAGCTTTTCGGTGGATGTAAATGCTTTCAGTCTGATTCAATAAAAGCCTCTTCTGTCCTGAGGCATCCCTTTTTAGACGGTGGATTTGGAACACTTAGATAAAACCCAACTCCCTGTTCACAGAATTTGTGGGCCGGGCCCAGAGTGCATAGGGACCCTAGACATCAAGCTGAGCCTTGTGATATGCTTTGGGTTTAACAAGGACAAACTCAGGTAAGGCTTTGGGTTTCACAAGCCAGTAGGTGGAGATGGGAATTCCTCAGATTCCTATAAACAGAGTGGGGCTGCCTTCCTTTGCAAAATTATTCTGCAACTGCAGATCCAGATACACTGAATCACTAATTAAGTTATTAGCATATGAAGCGTTCAGCAACTTCAGTTCTTTGCACTACAATAAGGAAAAAAAAAAAAACCTTATGAAAGCATGGGAAGATTTTTGCTTAGTCTTCTCTAGAATTCATAAAATCATTATTTTTTTTCTTACTTTCTTCTGAATTATCAAAACAGCACTCTCAATTTCATGTATTAGCTCTGCAACTACCATGAACTATATAGTAATACATTTTACTCAAGTTCCTTGTTTTTAGCAACACCTCAACGTAACTTGAAATTGTGATCATTTTGCTTCATTTGATTTCTGTTTAAAATTGAGCACTCTTCAGAGAAAGGAAGCATTCCTTAAAATCTAAGATCACATTCGAATAGAGAAGCTATACCTGCCTCTTCCAAGGTTAAAGACAGATTGAGCATCCCTTACTCCAAAATACCTAAATTAAAAATGTTCCAAAATCCAAAACTTTTTGGTCACTGACATGACGCCACAAGTGGAAAATACCACACCTGTCCTCATTGGCAGGTAGTGGTCAAAAAGAAGGTGCACTGAAAAATAATGCATAAAATTACCTCCAGGCTATGCATATAAGGTACATATAAAACAAATGAATTTTGTGTTTGGACTGGGACCCCATTCCCAAGATATCTCATTATGGATATGCAACTATGTGAAAAAAATTCCAAATTCCAAATACTTCTGGCCCTAAGCACTTCAGATAAGGACTGCTTAACCTGGATAATAGTATAATCAACGAAACTACAGGTGTTGAGGGCCTGATTACCAGAGATGCGCCATGACAAGTGTTGTATTTAAAAGTTCTGAGAAGTCCTGTATTATAAAATATAAAATATACAAAACAAAACATCAACTAATCCTATTTTAGTTTGGATAGTCAAGCTCAAATTTATATGATGTACTCCAAAATCCAGATTGGTTTTTAAAAATCATTGTTTTTAAATTGAGGATTAAATAAATAGTTATCAGGATTGTTTGGAGACTGCAGCAAGTGTAACCCAACTTTCACTGATGCCTGTCTATGGTTTTACACCCTAGTCATCTAGATTGGTTTCCACAAAAGTTCACATGTCCAGCCTCACATTGCTTATCACTCTTCTCAAGAATCTCTCATACTTTCTCCTTTCTTTTCCTTCTCCTCCCTTCTTTCTCAGTGCTGGACAATTTGATTCTTCTTTCACTAAGAAAACAGAAGAAATAAAGATAGATCTGCCTCATCTTTTCATTAACAAATCAATCTATGTGCACTCAAATATCCTGACTTCCCACTTATTGTAATTCTATGTACAGAAATGTTTCCAATTTAAAACAAACTTTAAAAGTTTCTTTTTTTCATAATTGTTCTGCACATCTTTCATTTTTAATATAGTTAAATGCTAATTTTGACTGGGTAATTTAATACTGTACAGAAATCACTCTTGCTAATGTCACCAGTACCTTCACTGGTGAAACCCAGCGATCAGCTTTAACCAACATCATACTTTATTTTTATTTCTAAAAGAATTTAATATTTAATAACAAATTTTGTATAGTCAAGGTATACAATGTGATGATTATAAACACACACACACACATATGTTGTAATGATTATCAAGATCAAATTACTTAATAAATCCATCTTCAAACATGTGATATTATGTTATATAACATACTATCCTCTCTTTTGTGGAAAAAAAAAAATTTGTTGGATTCACAAACCAAAATAGCTACCCATATTCTCCCTTCTGAACAAATCCTATTTGGTCTAATTTACTTATTCCTCTTACAATTCCCACATGCCAAACACTCAGTTCTCATGTTTTTTCTCCTTTACTATTTAATCCTTAGCTGACTAAACACATCCCATGGATGTAAATTCACTTTATACACTAATGACTCCAGAACACATTTTGTAAGTTTATAATTTGATAACTCTGCTTCTAAATGTGTATTAGGCATATAAAACTTAACATATTCAAAATTGATTTTCTAGCTCAAATACCTGCTGTTGTAATACTTCCTATATCATTGGAAAAATTTCAAAACTTCAAGATTTACCCATGCTCTCTCATTTCCTGAAACTGCATATGCAGTTGATCAACAGTTTAGTTACTCAACCATCTGTAAGCTGGTTGTTTACTCTTAGTAAGCTCAACCATAAGTCTTCTTTTTTATATTTTTTTAAATTTTTAAAGTTTTTTTATTTGTTATTTTTGGTCAGCCATAAGTTTTCAAATATGACTTCTAATTGCTTCTGCTGAAGCTAGACCTAACTAACCATAATCGTCCTCATTCCAATTATTTACCTAACCTATTCAAAAAATCTTCCCAAATTACTTATATAACCTATTCACAAATCAGTCTCCTGGATTCCATGTGATTTATTACCTATAGACATAGACTCCAAAGCAATCTTCCGGAAGCATAAATCAAATCATGTCTCTATTCTTTTACCGAGCCCCTGTGGCTTTCTATCACAGAATAACATCAAAATTTTGCAATTTGTTGGGTTCTACATAACATGAACCCTACCTAAATCTCTGACCTCATCCACTACTTTTTGTTTCCCTACTGATTTTGATTCGATCCTTCTGGCCCTGTTGCCTTTGATCCTACTAAGGTCATTTCTGGACGTGGGTCTTTACAACTGCTATTTTGTCTCTTGGAAATATCTTTCCACAGATCTCGACTTGTGGGCTTCTTTATGTGATTCATGCCCCTTCTCATTTGTTATCAACTCAAAACAGCAACTGAATCCCCAGCTGGACAGCTCTCTTCTTCCCTTTACTCTTTATCCCTACATCCTGATTTAATTTGGTGTATGCCATTTATCAGCACTTGAAGTTATGACTTACCTACGGGTACACATCTGTTTATTTCCTATTCCTAACAGTAGAAAGTGAACAATAAAGAACAGGATACCAATGTGCAAGTTTCTTTCTCTTTCCTTATCTTTGGACTATACCTGTCACAAAAAAGATTCTCAAAAAACATTTGTTGACATTTATTGAAATAAAGTATTGAATGGTTACTGTACCATGTGTATTGTGCTATACACTTATAAGTGAAAAAAAATATAAAGATCTTAAGGGTTCTCACACTGTAGCAAGTCATTTTGATATTAAAAATTTAATTATGTAATTTCTTAATGTTATTGCCTTTTTTTGTGTTGCTGGGGATCGAACTCAGGGCCTTGTGACATGGTCTACCACTATGAGCAACATCCTCATGCCCTTTTTTTGCTCTTAAAATTTTAGCCTACAAAAGCACAGTCAAGTTGTTTTCATTTTTGTTATAAATTCTTAAAGGCTCATTTGATAAATAATGAATTATGAGATCAAATAGGATTAGAATAATTACAGAAAAACATAACTTACTTGGTTATAACTGTCTAATTATAATTAGTTTAAATTTACTTTTTCAATATTCATAATTTGACATCTATCTCTGTCTCAAGATCTCTCGGCCTCAAGCTGTTAAAAAATATAAGAAAGATACTCTTAAGGTTTTGTGAAGAAAACAGCAATTTAAAATGTTTGCCCAAAGTGATAAATTCTGTAATATAGTTTTGGTAAAATGCAATATAAAATAAGGAAGCAAATCATAATGAAATTCTGCCAATGAAAATGAAGTTGAAATTCATGAAGCAGAAAATGGAGCATGGAGGGACAGTAAAAGTGTTTCAGGCAGGTCTCCCTTTCTGACTGGTTCTGAGGTTCTCCTCATACATCACTTACTTACAGGAAATAGGGAAATACGTCCCAATACACTTGACTGTAGCACTCATGATGTGCTTATGTAGGCCTGGGCTTCTCAAAATTAGATAGGTCTAGAGAGACACTATTACGTTCTGAATTCAAATATTGCCGTCTATAGCATTCTGTTGACTCTCTTGATGATCTCATCCAACCACGATGTAAACTTAAATGCAATTTGATGTCTACATTTCCTTATCTTTGTCCCTACCATAGAGTTCTCCCTTACAGTCCCCAGTTTGAGTTTCAGTGACCTATTTGTGCTCTCTCCTTTGTTGTCTAAAAGAATGTGTAATTAAAGTCCACTCCAAATTCTGTTTCACCTCCTGTCTCTTTGATTTCAAACATGGCTATTCTTTTGCAGTTGTCTACCCCTGAAAGCCATCATGTATACCTTCTCTCTTCCTCTCACACCTACTATACCATTTTTCAGAAAACACTGCTGGCTGTGCACTAGAAAAATGTGACAATCCAATCACTTCTCAACTCTTCCACCATTCTCAACCTAGGCCAAGGCACTATCACCTCTTCCTGGAGTTTCTGGAAAATTCTCTTATCATATGTTATTCTCCTTTGAGTTTGCTAAGAGGATAACTCTTCTTTATTCCCCTTAAAGTTAGACTTGACTATGTGCTTGGCTTGGCTAATAAAGTGTACTCAGCAGTGATGTAAGAAACTCGCGCATGGAAGCTCTGAGAGCTGGTGCTAGTTTTTCCTCATTCCCTTTCCCTTTTCATACTTTGAAGAAGCCACCAAGACAGAGACTCAGCCTTTTCGAACCACTTAATGTCTATAACATTTGCAAACCTGTGTTGGACCTGTATATATGTGAGAAATAAAATTTGTTGTGGTAACTTGCTGAGGTTATGAGTTTATCTGGTATCTCAGCATGCCCTAGAGTATCGTCTCTCGTATCCCATGTGGGACCAGGCCTCTACCCAGTTTGTTCTCGAAAGAATATCCAGAGCAATTCTGATATAATGGAAGCCACTTCTGATCTCAAGACCCACCATGACTACCCATTTATCTCCAGTAAAGAACAAATTTCTTACTGTGACCCTAAAGACTCTAGGTAATCTGACCACTGTTACCTCTCTGATCTTATCTCTTTCCACTCTTCTTTCAGCTCCCTCAACTCCAGTTACAGTCACCCCCCTTTTTGTTATAAGATAGCAGGGTGCCCATCTACTGGGCCTTTGCTCTGGCTCTTTCTTGACCCTTGAGTGCTCTTCTCCCCGACATCCCTGTTGGTTCACTCTCACTGCTTCTTCAAACCTTTTCTTCAATGTCAATTTCTCAATGAGAATTTTTCTATTCATTCTTTTCAAGTTATGAACTCACCCTAGAACTCACCATTCTCATAAATCTGTCCTATTTTCCTGACGCTCTGACTTTCTTCATATTGTTTGATAATTTATTTTGCTTAGAGTGTCTGACTGTCTCCAGGAGAATGAGTGCCTCAGAAGGACAAGGATTTTTGGTGAGTTTTTCTCAGTGTATTTTACCAGGGCTACAACAGAGCTTGACACTACTGAATGGATTACTCAATTAAAAAGGAATGAATATAATTGTGTGAGACTTTATTTTTGCTCATTTTATTTTACATACCCCACTGAATATCTCCTTAAGTAAATATTGTTGGGGCTTTGATAAAATTGTGATTCTCCAAGAGGAAAAATGATGGAAGCAAGTGTGTGTATGTGAACTTATGTTCATTAAGTGGGATATATATTGAAAGAAAAACCACTTCACATGAAATTCACAGCATCATTTTGGAGGGTGTGAAACATGTTACTCATCATTTGAAAAGATACTGGTGTGTATGAGATAAAGAAAGAATATTAATGCAAATAAAGACTAAACATTGTCTATCTTATCAATTATGACTCCAACATACAAATCAATATTGTGCTTAGTCAAAAATTCACCTTAATCTACTTAGCTGATATTTTTTTCCATATCCTTTGTCCTTACTATCCTTCAATTCTACCCTGGTAACTCTATCTCTGCAACTCAACTCTTATCTTTGCATTGAAAAAAATAATACTTTTAAATATGTATGTGATGCTTCATTGTAATTCTTATCTTCAGCTTCCTCCTTCCTTTAAGATAAATTTTATAATAACTGCAGAAATAAATATTGACAAACACATCAGATGGTAAGTGGAAATAATAATCCTTCCTAAATGGATCATGCTACTCAACTCTTAAGTGTTTCTAAGTTTTTCTCAGAATAAAGATAGTATAAAGAGCATAAGAACAGGTATATTCCCCTTTGCAATCACAAACATAAACAAACCCTTGCATTAAAAAAATACATCTGTGCTTTATTTGATCAATACATAATCTTTCATTACAGAAGAACAACTTGTGACCCAACTCTTTGGCCCATAGTTATGACACTAAATATCAGTAGCACAGTTATAAGCTGAAGCTAAGTTTATGAACTGCTACAGAAAAACTTACCATGATATATAGGCTCTAAAAATTTATTAGCTAAAAATAGCATGTGGTTTTATGATTTTTACTTACTATTAATAGTCATCTTTTAAAAATCAAATATATTGCTATGTAATATATTTTAAGAGCTGGATACGATTTTTTTGAGAGCATCAAGATACTTGCATAACCACTTAGATTACTGACCATCAGAAAGGAAAGACAAAATTTTATTTTCAATCTCAATCTTATGGAAACTCTTCCATAAACCTTCAAGGAAATAAAGACATTGTAGGCCAGTTTCCACAAATAGCACAATTGCTGATAACTAGGATTGAACTTGAAAGCAATTATATTCCTAAACTATTCAGGATGATTACATTCATCTTATTCTTGTGGTTTATTATTAAAATTTGATTAAAACAATTGAGGTTAAGTAAGTAAAAACCAATGCTCTCTTTTTTGAAGGTATAAGTAGAAACAAGCTAAAATTAGTTTAGCAAAAATTTAAAGTATGATGGGTGTATGAATTTGACTATTATCACATAAATTATTAGACCTGATTTCTTATTTTGATTCATTCTTCCTTCCTTCCTTTCTTTCTTCCTTCTTTCCTTCCTTCTTCCCATTCTCTCTCCCTTCCCCCGCCCCTCTCTCTCCCACATCCCTAGTCCTTTTTATTTTGAGACAGAGTCTCACTAAGTTGCATAGGGCCTTAATAAGTTGCTGAATCTAGTTTTGTACTTGAGATCCTCCTGACTCAGCCTCCAGAGCTGCTGGGATTACATGTGTACACCACTGCCTGCAGCTTATATTAATTTTTATATGAATTTTTTATCAAGAAGTGAGTTCATAATTATACTATAAACATATGTGATCTGCTTAGACAAACTTAAAATCAAAAAAACAAGGTAAAGAATACATTTTCTACCTCACCATAATTAGGTTCAGAAGAGCCAACATTTAAGGTAAAAAAATTTTTAGTTTGTTTGAGTTTTATGACTTTTAGCAAGAGAAACCAAAATACTAAAAATGGGATAATAAAGATGTATCTACATACTGCAATGACCTTTCTGCATAATCAACTTCTTTTGGGGGGGTAATAAGTTTCATAAAAGTAAATTTTCTACCTAAATTTATAATTAATGATAAATATTTTCACCTATTAATTAATCAGGATTACCTACCAAGAATTCATGAAAATTACCAAAACTTACCTATTATTTACAAAACACTTTGTGGTATTTTAGTTGAGATAATTTATAATTGATCTAGAAATGTTCTCTGTAGTTGTATTTAATGATGGAACCATCATGCTACCCTCTAATTGGTTTCTGTTCTGCATTCTGTTATCCATTGGTAAAATGTTAAAATGTATGGATCATTCTTTTAAAAATTCAACATTCTTCCAAAACATCCATTTTTAATGCAATGTTATATTTGAAAGATAATTTAAAATGTAAACTTTAGTATCTATCAATATTTTCAAATGCTTAAATAGGCCTTAACATTCCTCAAATGTTATTTCTAATGTTTTAAAGATTGCATGGTAGATTCTGGAGGGTGGCCTACTTGGAGAGAGCATACAATAAAGAAATTGTATGCTATGGATACAGCTGTCATCATAAGATGGTGTTTCAGTGTAGGAAACTAAATACATACCCCGCAGACTTCATGTAATACATAGAAACTCCTTAGAAACTCCACCTGCCTGGAGGTTCAGCTGTGTTTTTGTCAAGTCCTTTATAATAAGTAGGTAAACATAATTGCAACATTTTCCTAAGATGTATTACCTACTCCCTAAATTAATTGAAATTGAGAGGAGAGTCATGGGAACCACCACAGGTTATAACAGGTCATCCTGGAGTACAGGTCACAGATTGAGACCTGTGATTGGCATCTGGGATCTGATATTAACACCAGGTAGACAGTGTCAGAATGCACTTAACGTGTTGAACCCCCAGCTGGTATCTGCTGGAGTACATTGGGACAACTTCTAACACATCCAGTGTCGGTGTTCTGTTGAGTGACTATGTGATAGCAAAGAGAAAAAGCAGTTTATTATTTCTCTAGACCCTATTATCTCAGTTTTGAGATATTAACTATTTTGATAGTCCCTTTGAACAGTATTACTCATTAATTTATGGAGATAGGGACACCTCGATATATTTGGGGAAAAACAAAATTGCGTGCTACAGCCACATCAATGTTTATAGTAGCTCAATTCACAATAGCTAAATTGTGGGACCAACCCATTTGTCCTTCAACAGATGAATGGATAAAGAAACTGTGGTATATATACACAATGGAATATTATTCAGTCATAAAGAAGAATAAAATTATGGCATTTGCAGATAAAGGGATGGAGTTGGAGAATATCATGCTTAGTGAAATAAGTCAAACCTAAAAAAAAAAAATGCCAAATTTTTCTCTGATAAGTGGGTGATGATACATAATAGGGAGGGGCAGGTGAGTAAGGGAAGAAGGGAGGAACTTTAGATGGTGCAGAGGGAAATGAGGGGAGGGGAGGGGGCATGAGGTGGGAAAGATGGTGGAATGAGACAGACATCATTACCATATGTACGTGTACGATTGCACAAATGGTTTGACTCTACATCATGTATAACCATACAATTGAAAGGTTGTACTTCTTTTGTGTACAATGAGTCAAAGTGCATTCTGCTGTCATGTATAACTAAGTAGAACAAAAAATAAAGAAATTGCATGGATAGAGCTGTCATCATAAGATGGTGTTTCAGTGTAGGAAAGTAAATACATATCCCACAGACTTCATGTAAACACAGGAAAAATCATGCTATGAAGATTACATATTATTATGAAGGGAGTGGAGGATGACTGAAGGATCTTCCATAGTGCAATGGCAAAATTCAAAAGATATTACTATGGAAATCACTCCAAAAATCACACAGAACATTGATTTCTAAATGTTGTTTGGAAGATTATGAATGATATTAACTAGAAAAAAAAGTGTTATTTTAATTCATTTGTACTGGTAGGAAAATACACTCTAGAGCTCTGGAGTTTAGGAAGTCTAAGATCAAAATACTAGTATCCTCAGTGGTCTGGTGAAATCTGCTTTCTTCATTTAAGATGGTGCCTTGAAGCCACATCTTCTACAGGACTGGGAGAGAAGGAAGAGTAAGAAGGCATCAAAGGCATTAATTTATTCCTGAGGCTGGAGTTACCATGACTAAACATCTTTTAAAAGTCCTCATCTCTCAACATTGTTTCACTGAGAATTAAGTTTTCAGCACATAGATTTTGGGGGACACGTGGAGATCATAGAATCTGGGAATTTTTATATTTTTTAAATATTGAGTTTTGAAATATTTAAAAAAATTGAATTTCCAAAGTTCTGTTAAGGAAGTTCGATCCTAAGCCGACATGTTAAAGATTTGGACCTACTTTTTCTTCTATAAGATGAAGAGTCTCTGGTCTGATTCCAAGGTCCTTGACCCATTTTGAGTTGAGTTTTGTGCAGGGTGAGAGATAGGGGTTTAGTTTCATTCTGCTGCATATGGATTTCCAGTTTTCCCAGCACCATTTGTTGAAGAGGCTATCTTTTCTCCATCGCATACTTTAGACGTCTTTGTCTAGTATGAGAAAATTGTATTTATTTGGGTTTGTATCCATGTCCTCTATTCTGTACCATTGATCTACCTGTCTATTTTGGTGCAAATACTATGCCGTTTTTGTTACTATTGCTTTGTAGTATTGTTGAAGGTCTGGTATTGCGATACTCCCTGCTTCACTCTTTGTGCTAAGGATTGCTTTAGCTATTCTGGGTTTCTTATTCTTCCAGATGAATTTCATGATTGCTTACTCTATTTCTGTAAGGTATGTCATTGGGATTTTAATTGGAATTGCATTGAATCTGTATAATGCTTTTGGTTAGTATGATCATTTGGACAATATTAGTTCTGCCTATCCAAGAACATGGGAGATCTTTCCATCTTCTAAGGTTTTCTTTAATTTCTTTCTTTAGTGTTCTGTAGTTCTCATTGTAGAGGTCTTTCACCTCTTTTGTTAGATTGATTCCCAAGTATTTTTATTTTGTTTGAGGCTATTGAGAATGGGGTAGTTTTCCTAACTTCTCTTTCTTAAGATTCATAACTTATGTATAAAAATGAATTAGATTTATGAGCATTGATCTTATATCCTGCTACTTTACTGAATTCACTTATGAGTTCTAAAAGTTTTCTGGTGGAATATCCCAGTTCCTCTAAATATATAATCATGTCATCAGCAAATAGGGATAGTTTGAGTTCTTCTTTTCCTATTCGTATCCTTTTACTTTCTTTGGTCTGTCTAATTGCTCTGGCTAGAGTTTCAAGGACAATGTTGAATAGAAGTGGTGAAAGAGGGCATCCCTGCCTTGTTCCAGTTTTTAGGGGGAATGCTTTCAGTTTTTCACCATTTAGAATGATATTGGCCATGGGCTTAGCATAGATGGTCTTCACAATGTTAGGGAATGTTCCCACTATCCCTGCTTTCTCTAGTGTGTTGAGCATGAAGGGGTGCTGTATTTGATCAAATGCTTTTTCTGTATTTATTGAAATAATCATGTGACTCTTGACTTTAAGTCTGTTGATATAGTGAATTACATTTATTGATTTCCGAATGTTGAACCAACCTCGCATCCCTGGAATAAAACCTGCTTGATCGTGGTGCACTATCTTTTAAATATATTTTTGTATGTAAAGTGGGTGGGACAGCTGTCTTGAAGTTCACCAAGAAAGTGTTTTTTGCCCCAAGAGACCAAAGACCAGTATAACAGAAAATATTTCCCAAAATCTTCTGGCTATAGAAATAAGGGGAATGAGAAGGACAAGAATTTCAGACTGATTCTCTTTCTTCTCATTGGCTTACTTTCATCACTGAAGTGGTAAAAAGAAATATGACAAAATAGGAAAAAATGTTGATTTCCATTTACGTCAAAATCATTATTCTCTGCCTTGACTTTCATCAAGCTTTTTTTGCTTGTCTGGACAGTCACCAAAATTCATCGAGTCCTAGCTTAGCAATTGGTTCCCCGACTCAGACTCTGTTTCTGTGTGTGAGTACTTGGTTCTGTCCTTTTGCTCTGTACATTCCATTGCAAACTCCTAACCCTCTTCATGGTGTTCTATACAACTGTTTTGAACATGTAGGTGTTGGTACTTTCTGATAGTAGGCACTAGTAGCTTAGAACTTTCAAGAGGTTGCAAATTGTTCTTATTATCATTGATGTTTCCGCCACACTTCCTTCTGCACACATACCTGCCTTCTCATTGACCTGGAACACTCTTTCTGGAACACTCTTTTGTATTCATTTAATGGATACCTGTGTTCTTTACTTTAATTCACTATAACCCAATCTTCTAAGTTTTGCCAATGCAACTGGATTACGTATTTACCACAAATTGAGCTACAACAGTCTCATTGTCCATTTTTCCAAGGAATGATAAAATCTATGTCCCTTTGATTTAACTTCCATTTTGCCACCCTGAATCCACAGAGATGGCCAATGAAAATCTATGTTGGGCATTGTAGGGAAAGATTAGATTTCAAGCTTCTTCATCTGCTTTTTGTTTTTCATTCTAAATAGTGCCAACAGCCCTCTTGGTTCTGGTCTTAATGATTTTTCCTTAGCACAATCTTTCTCTAAAGCCGTGGATCATCACAATGGATAAGATTTCAGGCTGATGCCTCATTTTTGGTGCATGGGCATTTCCTTGATTGACAACCCTTTCTTGTTTGGTGGGACGCTTGGGAAATTCCCTCCACTCAGCTTCAAAAGAACCTATGAACCCGAAGTTATAACTTTTATTTGTTAGCTATCATCTCATTGGAAGTGCTTTTAGGAGTTTGATCAACTTTGTATCCCTAAGAGGAATTTTTTTGCTGTTGTTCTTTGGTTGAGCCAGAATTTTTAACATATTAAAAACAAACAAAAAAATCACACACACACACACACACACACACACACACACACACACACACAGAGCATTATGGAAGTGGTGAGTGGACTCTATCAGTTCTTCGTAGAGCAGATGGTTTTACATTGAGCTGTCTCTGCCTACTCCTAGTTCTGTTTGTACCGATCTCATTTTTATATCCAGGTAGTTTATGGTCAGAGTTTTCTCAGTGGGGGTTTCCTACTTACATGCATAAATGTATTGGTGAGTAATTATAAAATTAATCAGTACTTCCCACTTAATTTCCACTTTAAAAAGTAAGACAAAAACCAATTTAACAATGCTTAGCTTTTAGCACTAAGCATTCTGGCAGGCTCACTGAAGAGTCTCCCTGGGTACAAAGGAGGGTCTAGATATTCCCTCCATCAATGGACTTTTTCAATCTCTTACCCTTCCAATGCACATCACTTGGAACTGTGAGCCCTGGTCACAGTTAAAATGCCACCAACTTGTCACTGGTGTATGGTACACGAATGGAGATCAACATGCATTAAGGCTTGTTTCAGTATAAAGAAAATCATTTCCTAAAGGCATTTCCTAGTAATCAGATCTTCTTGAGTTAGAGTAGGTTCCTTGCTTCTGAAGCTAATAGCACTACAAACCATGACGATTAATAAAAACACCTGGAAGCATTACATTTTAAGATTGTGTCAACAATCTACTTCAAAATAAAATGCATTTAGAGAGTACTAGAAAATTCTGTTTCTTAATATGACTAGCTTTTCTTAAATGTTGCACTATAAAGAGAAACAAAGACAATTTAAGTTATTAAGAATGGGAGTCACATTTAGGCAAAAAAGTAAGTGAACTATCTGTGTGGTTTAACCATTGTAAATTAATCTGAAATTTGACATTAGAGAACATGACTCAGGACCATAGTTATGATCTGATTCTGCATGGAACCATACTAATTATTAGAAGCATATTACCTATGAAATAAAATCTTAAATTTTCCCTCAATTAAATTTAAATAATTGAGTAATCAAATATAAAAATTCAAGTATGATTTTTTACATTATAAATATATGCTTTGGCCTGCCTCCAGTTTTAAAATTATTTTTCATGGTTTTTCTCCTTTTTTATAAATATATAATAATTGTATATATATTTATAATTAGTAGAAAGTATTTCTTAATTTTTACTTTTTAATTAATTAATTTTTTATTAAAATATTTTTATAAAGACACATTTTGATTCATTGTACACAAATGGGGTAAAATTTTTCATTTCTATGGTTGTACACAATGTATATTCACACCATTCATGTAATCATACATATATATAGGGTAATACTGTCTGCTTCATTTTACTGTTTTTCCATTCCCACCCCCTCCCACCCTTTTTCCTCTACACCATCCTAAGTTCCTTTATTCTTCTCTTACCTCCCACCACCCCCCATCATTATATATTGTCATGCACTTATCACAGAAAACATTCGGCCTTTGGTTTTTGGGATTGGCTTATCTCACTTAGCATGATATTCTCCAACTTCATTAATTTACCTGCAAATGCCATAATTTTATTCTTCTTTATGGCTGAGGAATATTCCATTGTGTATATATACCACAGTTTCTTTATCCATTCATCAATTGAAGGGCATCTAAGTTGGTTCCACAATCTAGCTATTGTGAATTGAGCTGCTGTGAACATTGATGTGGCTGCATCACTGTAGTATGCTGATTTTAAATCCTTTAGGTATAAACCCAGGAGTGGGATAAATGGGTCAAATGGTGAGTCCATTCCAAGTTTCTGAGGAATCTCCATACTGCTTTCCAGAGTGTTTATTAACAAGAGTTTTGAAAAAATATCAGATTGAACTAATGATAAAGTTTAAGAATTTTTTTCTGATTTCTATAGTTTGCCAAAAAAGAGTCAAAATAAACTACAGTATTTTAGTATATTTACCTCCTCAAGAAGTTGTTTTTAAATTCCTAATATGTATAGTTACTTTTTATTCAGATATTATTATTATTATTATTATTTTGGAGGTCACAGGGATTGAACTCAGGAGCACTCAATCATTGAGTCACATCCCCAGCCTTATTTTGTATTTTATTTAGAGACAGGGTGTCACTGAGTTGCTTAGACTCCCTATTCCTGAGGCTGACTTTGAACTCATGATCCTCCTGCCTCAATCTCACAGGCTGCTGGGATTACAGACATGCACCACTGCATCAGACTGTCCAGGCATTATTTTGAACAGATTTCATTAAGACTAAGATAAAATTTCATATTGACAATAACAATCAGAAATTGAGATTTAAAGCTGAGAGGAAAGATGGTTTTTAAAAAATCTTATAATCTGCTTTAAAAAAACTTGCATGTATTTCCTCAAAGTGTGAGAAAAGAAATTGCAGTATAGTAAAGGAACTGGAAAAATTCCAAGAATATAGAAAGTAAACAATTTTCAGGGTTGGGTTGCAATTAGCAGAAACATTAAAGAATTCCTTCTAAAAGCATCTTGCATAACTTAAGAAATTTTCTCTTAAAACATATTTATGCCTGCAGGCAGAGATCTGCCTATAGGTGTTTATCTGCTTGTCTTCAGTACAAATGAAAGAAAATTAAGGCATGATTTTTTTCCAGCAGCATATATTAACCTTCTGTCGCCTCAAAGAAAGAAGTCTGAAAGCATATGTACCTGCAGATGGGAATGCATTGGCAGGTTTTTCTGCTGAAGGCCAATACCAGTTAAATAGAGTGGGCTATTTGTATTTAATTTGGACTAATTGTGAGAAATAGAAACAAATAATGATACCAAGTACAAATTAATAATAGGCATAGGATGAAAGGATGTTTTATTGCTTGATTATTTGTTTGTCTTGGTTTGGCTTTTTCTTTAGGGCCAAGGTTTTTATTTTAATGTTTTCTGTCTGATCAGTTATTTTTTTTCCCAAAGTTTAAAAAAAAAAAAATTAAGGTGCCTGCATTCTCTAAAAAAGACTCCTTCCTAAGGATCAAATGTGTATATGTGGAATAGAAGTAAAATAAAAAAGCAATACAGCAAATGTTCTGTCAGTGATGTTCTTTGGGGTAGCAACACTTCTCATTTGTTTTAGAAAAGACTGCTAGAATAAAAGTAGCCAACCTGATTCTCCATGACACATTTAAGAATATCACGTGGGCTTTTTCAAACCATCTATATCCTATTACATCTCAACATCATCTCATTTTAGCTGGTATATATTATTTTGAACTGAATTATTTAACCTTATTGTTCTCCTGATGACTTACTAAATGATGACTAAAAATTGTAGGTTGTTGTTATGATTTTGATCTAGAAGTGTCCCATGAAATGTTCCTGTTTTGGAAGTATGGTCCCCAATACAGCAAGGTTCAGAGGTGGGACCTCTAGGTAATGATGAGGTTGAGACCCAGCTAGCGGATTGGTCCATTTGATGGATTAATAATTTGGATGGACTGTTGGGCAGTAACTAGGCAAGTAGGGCAGAGTGGTATGAAATAGGTCACCAGAGACGTGCTTGGTGCCTGAAACACATTCTCTCTCTTTCTCTTTGTTTCTTTTCTTCTCTCCCTCTCTCTCTCTCTTTCTCTCCCTCCCTCTCTCTCTCTGTCTCTCTTTCTGCTTCCTGGATGCAAAGAGCTAAGCAGCTTCCCTCTCTCATGCCCTTCCACCATGATGTTCTGTCTCACTCAGCCCCAGAGAAATGGAACCTGCTGACTATGAACTGAACCTTTGAAAGAGTGAGCCCAAAATGAAGTTTTGCTCTTCTAAGCTGTTCTTGTCAGGTACTTTGATCACATCAATGAAAAGGTGATTAACCCAGTTACCAAGAACTATGTATATGTATATTTATGCTTATATATTTAATCTACCATCACAGTGGGTCTGTCTACATATGATCAAAATCCATGGTGAAAACCTCAAACTTCATTACGATCATGTGCTCCACATGCTTACATATACTCTATGTGCATATCCACATCCAGGTATCATCTCAAGACACTGCATTTGCATAGTAAGGAAATGGTTTAAGATTTCACTATGAAAACATGGATATACATGAATAGAAAACATCAGGATATAGTTAAAGGCTAACAGTTAACTGACGATGGATTTGGCTCAAATGAGGGGAAGGTGAAAATTGGTAGGCAATGAGGGCAGGTTTTCTACTTACCATGATGATAAGAACTTTTTCATTATTTCATACGTGACCATCCTAGATCTGAACTTTCAACTTCCTCTGATTCTGAATTTAGGGAAAAATGAGACTACCACATCAGAAGTCCTTTAGTAGTTTACCCCTTTTGTGCCTCTGAATGCATCTACCTGCAATGATTGCATTCATTTTCCTATGGACCTGGTTTTATGACTTCTCTGTCATTAATTAGATTTTAAACTTTTCATTCAATTTTTTTAACAAATAGAGATATCAATATAAAATATATGCAAAACTTAGCAATAACACAAATGTAACACTGTGTGACCTCCAGGGACTGGGTTAGAGCTGCCAGCAGGCCAGATCTGCTCCCAATCAGTCATGAAGAGTTCCCCAAAGACAGCAGCTGTCCTAAATCCTACCAAAGTATAGTTTTGCCTGTTGCTGACTTTTTAAAGAACAAATAATGGAACAGGCATTCTTCCATCACACTTATTTTTCTTTACTTTTTGTGCTCCAAGCTTTGTTCCATTTAGTACTTTTTCCCTCCCTCAGTGTGATGAAGGCATTAGGCTACATTATCTTTATTGGATTTTATAGTCCACCTGACATTGCTTTTTCTGTGGAATGTGAAATAGAAGTTAATTCTAAAGGTGGAACTGAAAATGTTTGTAAAACTCATAAGCACAGACTGAGAAAAAGGACAGAGGCATTTCAGAAAGAGAAGGAGACCATGAGACGGTAAGCTTTTATTTAGACCATGACGACACAGGAAATAGAAACCAGTAAGAAGAATTAACCTACAGAGCTGTAATAGTGGGAAGCCCTTACACTCGGGCTTTTGCCTGGCAATGAGAAGAGCAGTATTGTTAATCAGGGATGGAATTTTCTTTTGTGTGGAAAGGGCCTTCCAAAAAGAGTCATGCCTGTGAGCAGGACACAGTGCCCAGAGAGCAGCAGCCAGGGCGAGGGCAGTGAAAACCCCGACTTCTCCAGGCTGCCAATTGGTTGCTGCTGGTACTTCTTTTTACCTGGGGACAAGATGTGCCACTTGAAGCCACTATACAGATCAGGTTCCCGGGCACACAGCGTTACAAAGATGATCTTAGAACAAATCTTAAGGGCAGAATAACCAGGAAAGGTTGTAAAGAAAGAAAAAAAAAAAAAAAAAAGCTTAAAAATATAGGACATCTTTCCGTTGGGAAAATTGAATGAAATATATTTCTTGTGTGAATGTCAAATGTAATGAATCAATTGAAATGACTGATCTGTAAGGCAAAACCAATTCAGCAGTGATTGGAAGCAGTACATATATATATATATATATATATTTATCTCTATCTCTATTTTTGTTATAAGTCAATTGAAAGAAAAGTTTAAAATCTAATTACAAATCAATGGGGGGAAAAGTATGAGGGATCCAAAGGATGAAAGAAAACTACAGAAGAGTGTAAATGTGAGAAATCTAGATGATATGTTTCATATATTAAAAAATATAACTTTTTTTTTTTTTGCCGTGCTGGGGATTGATTGAACCCAGGGGCACTCTACTAACTGAGCTAAATCCCCAGCCCCCAATGTACAATTGTTAGTGGTGTTTCCATACAATTGGATTTGAGAACTTCTGATTGGTGTGAATTACACCAGAAACAGGAGCAGTTGCAGAAATGCTGTAAAGAATCGTGATGTGATTATCCAGCAACGAGAAGGTTACTATCTGCTAAGGATAATGACAATAGAAATTGAGTTGAAATCATGGAGGACAACGCTGCTTGATATATTTAAGGTTTTAATGTGGTGGGTGAAGAAACAAACAGATATTATGGAGTGAAAATGATGAGTTTGCTTTTCTGGATAAGTCAGAACTGTATATAAAATCGTGACAGGAGTATATCTAGGTTAGAGGCAGGTTTTGGAATTTTCTCTTAATAGGCGTACAGTCAGAGTGCATAAACTCTCTAAGGGACTTATTACAAATATGACAGAGGAGGGCCCAAAACAGAACTTACTTGGTGCGCACAAAGCTTGGGGAACTGAAAGTACAATCATATGACAGTCAACAGGATCAAATGAAAATGGGAGAAGAAAGACAAAATAGTGCTGGAAAATTACAATGTCAAAAGTACAACCATTGATTATCCATGTGTTAATATTTATTAACGTATTCATAAATTAAAACAACTTTATGGACTTTCTTTCAGTTGAAAGGTTTTTTTTGTTGTTGTTGTTTTGGTTTGGTTATATTCCTCCTGCTTTCATGAGGCACAGACATCACACATAATGGTGGGACACTAGGTTTGGAAACAAATATTCTGAAATATTATCTTAAAGTAAGAATCTCAACTGTGCTTAGTATTAAACTTAATAAATTACAGATGCACCCAAAACTTACTTTCTTAAAAAGAAAATCAATAGAGCTGAGACTAGCTCAGTTGTCCAGTGCCTAATATTCTTCTGCCATCAGTTTTAATCCCTAGCACTGCAAAAACAAAACAAAAGTATGTATATTATTTTAGGATCCATTATTTGAACATTACTATTTGCAATTATAATTCTTGTATTTATACTAGTTCTTTGTGATATAAGGATAACACCTACATACTTAGAGTTGACTTACATGCTCAGGAATGTTTTCCATTTTTTAGCATTTAAATGGTATTTTAAAAGCATCTTAGTATTTACTAAATGGAATTAAATCACAGAAAATTAGTTACAAAATAAAGAAAATAACATTGACAATTTAAATCACTAAAGACTTTTTTTAGCATTAAATTACTCTTCTCTCAGGTAGCATTCTTTATAATACATGAATGAAAGTCACCAATAGTTAGCAATTATTTAACCCAAGGCATTACACAAGTTATCTTAGTTCATTTAAAACTAATATATTCATTTATTTTCCAACATTTTGGTTTTAGCATAGAGAGAGGTATTTTTAAAAATTTATTTTCAGGTTTTTGTGTTGTTTAGTTTCAAAGAATAAACTAAAACTTATGCATATTTATTAAAATATAATTTTAATTTAGAATATCTCCTTACTAAAAATATACATTTTTTATGGAAGGATGATAAATAAAGAACCCTTGTTACAAACTATGGAAGCAATAAAATTAAAATGGCATGTGTATAAATATTGTTTTCTTATAAAGTAAAACACTAGATGTGTTACATTTTAGTCAAATTTATGGTTCCTTAAATACCACTTGCTTTTAAAGTCATACACTTAGGAGAACTGCTTGCTATGTAATAGTCATGTATGTTAAAAAGTCTTATTAGGAATTAAATTTTCTTGTTTTACTTCCACCACAAATCTCAAAATTCTAGGAGCATATAAAGCTGTATCTTATTTTTCATCAGTACTTTAACAATAATAATACTTAGAAATAACACACAGTGAAGCACTTTTTCAGTTATTTTATTTCACAAATATAGATAAATGAATAGGCATTATTAGTTCATTATTTTGATAAACAAACATTAAAAATAATGAAATTTGCTTACTTTGCTTTTGTGTTTTTTTTTTAATTTTTGTCTATAAATGTTAGTAGTTACCTATTTTTGCTTACTCGTGTACAAAAAGTAGGGGAAAGTTAAAGTAAATTGAACAATATAATTTTGAAAATATTTCATTAAATAAAATTTAAGACAATAATTTAATTAATTCAGTCTTTGAATTTTTGTGCAGTTTCTTCAACAGTGTACTATAATCTGAGTCAATATGTACACCTTTTTACTTCCATTTTCTTCAAGGTATTATTTTAAAATTCATTTTTCTTAACATTTTTATGTATATTTCTTTTTGTTACACTTTTATTTCCTACAGTATATTGTGTTATGCTGCCAAGAGAGCCACTGATGTGAATAGTATAAAAAATTTTTCAATATAAATACAGAATGAGAAAAATACTTTGAATATACTCTTAGAAATTAGGCATTTGATCATGATAAAAAAGTTATAAATACAGTAAACTCAATTTAATCATCTGAAATACCATACATTTCTATATTAGAGATGATATGGTCAATATTTAATAAGATTCAAAATGTATATGTATATATAGTATTTATACACACACACATACACACACACATATACATACTTTAGATTTGGACTTTTGGACAATGCTTTACGACTGTGGGAATTCTTGGAAATGGACTAAATGTATCTTGCATTGCGAGATGGACATGAGGTTTTGAGAAGTAGAGGCAGAATGTTATGGTTTAGATATGAGGAGACCCCAAAAGTACATGTGTGAGACAACACAAGAAAGTTTAGAGGTGAGCTGGCATGGTGGTGCTTGCCTCTCATCCCATTGGCTAAGGAGGCCTAGACTCTAGGATTGCAAGCCCATAACCAAACTCAACAATTTAAGGAGGTGCCAAGCAACTTGGTGAGACCCACTCTCAAAATTAAAAAAAAAAAAAATTTTTAAAAAGACCTGGAAATGTGCCTGAGTGGTTAAACACTCTAGTATTCTTCTCTCCCCTCAAACAAGAAAGTTCAGAGATGAAATGGTTGGGTTATGAGAGCCTTAACCTAATCATTGGATAGTAGGTAGAGTGTGACCAGAGGAGGTGGGTCTTTGGGAATATGCTTTGGGATATATATCTTGTCCCTGGAAAGTGCAGCTGTCTCTTTCTGCTTCCTGATGTGATGTCCTGGGCTACTTTCCTCCGCTGCTCCCTTCTACCATGACGTTCTTTCTCATTTCCAGCCCAGACCAATGAAGTTGGCCATCTATAGACTCAGACTTCTGAAATTGTGTGCATCAAATAAACCGTTCTTCCTTCAAAATTGCCCTTGTAAGGTCTTTTGGTACAGCAGTAAAAAACTGACTGAAACAACACATAAGTATGAATATGTGTATGTGTGTACGGTGCTGACTATTGGACTTAGGGCTTCCTGAATGCTAGATAAGCTCTCTATCACTTAAGCTACACCCCAACTCCCAATATATTTCAAGAAATAATGGAAATATTTGAATTATACTTTTGAATCTTTTGTGCCGGGGTCCAGCCCTAGCAGGAGTTCATGGGTTCCACACCCGGTAAACGGGGCGCGGGGAGACAGCGTCGGCGATGGATGGAGAATGTAAGACACAGACTCTAGTTCTGGTGCAATCAATCCCACTTTATTCTGGGGAAGGCTGGGTTTATATACATTTTTCTTCAGGCTATAATGACAATCTTGTGGTTAATATTAAAGAAGTTTTCAAAGCATAGGCAGAAATTGTTTTTAACAAGGAACAGAAAATTATGAGAAAACAGTAACCTTACAGATTATCCTTACCTATTCACAATTGTTTTAAGAATATCTAACTACCTTGGTGAACTAATACAATATTTACTTCCTTAATATCTAAACTCTATGTGACCTAAGACTATTCTTATTATTCTCGCAGTTAAAACAATAGACAAGTAATCTCATGTGACTATCTCTACTAGGTCCATCTGGTTAATATCTGAATTGCTGAGTTAAGGGGTACAGTAGGGCAGGGGTCCCAATTGTAATTGTGTACCGTTTATTATAGGGTCGACATATTCTTTGTAGGAAGGAAGGAATGTTATGAAACCTTATTCTTATACCTCACCACCACACATGAACAAAACCATCGTTAAAATTTAACCAGCCTGTTGGAGACAAAGGCAGATCTACAACTATTTTCTCCAGAGGCTTTCAGGGACTCATTGTACGGTTGCAAAATTATTTTTAATTTTGTTAGTGGTAAAGACCCATTGTTTTTCAGATTGTAGGTAATATTTTGTTGTATTCCCTTCATCCCCTTAAGCCATCCGTTCAGACTGAAATGAGTAATATATTATCACAGAAAACACCATGCTTCAGAGCAAAACATCCGGCAATTCCTTTTAGGATGAGCCTTTGCAATCATCCTCCAGAGGATCTTTGTCAAGCACTGGATGGAATTCCGGACGCCCCCGCACTTTTGAAATTTTATTTATGTTTATGAAATGAATCATGCCAAAATTTTCTGAATTTATGACTTCATTAAACTTTAAAGATTTTAAAAAGGATTTATTGTCAAATTTCATTTATAAGACAGTCTGTGCTCATCTCTTAATCAAATTTTTGCCTTTCTGAAATACCTATATCAAGGTAGAAAAATAGCAAGGTAAGTGACAAATTAAAGGTGGAAGAAGATGTAGGTAGAGGGCACAAACAAAAGATTGAGGGCTGAAAGTCTAGGGGGTAAATGTGATATTTTATTCTAGGAAAGAGATTGAAAGTTACAACTCCCCTTTAAAAAAATTCATTATTTTCCAAATTAATAATTCTACAGCTAATAGAAGAATACAAATGTAAAGCTAAGAAACTACATCTAATATGTTTCTATTCAAATGTAGCTATCCTGTGTCTCAAAATCTGGCCAGAAGATTACTCAATTTCATCACATTTGGAAACATTAAGCATTTCTTAGTGCTGAAGCAGATTACATTAGAGTATACCTTATATTATAATTGCCAGAGTTTATATATATGTATGTATACACATACTTACATACATATGCATATATAAACATATACATATAGATATCTACATCTATACGTCTGTCTCCAGTAGATTCCCTTTATTATTTAGCTATTTTCAAAAATGTTTTCTTTATCCTTAATTTATCATTGTTTATATGAAAGGCATAAGGATAGCAAACAAAAATGACAAATTTTCTGTGAGATTGTTCTTTGGACAGACTAAAACATTGAGAAAAAGAGAAATGCAAGAATCTAATTCCAAGGGTCTTGGCTAGCAGTCAAATGGAGGAGAGGAGGGGAGAGGGAATTGATGCATGGAAGAAACTGAAATTGTGGAACTGTTGTTTTATAGACATCTACTCTTCACCATAGCTAGCATAGTATATGTAAACTCTGAAATATGTCCTATTATTTAGTCTAAGTTTTCCAGAACCCTGTGTCTTTCATATATTATAAATTATCTTTATTCAGTACTGTCATGATTCCTGGCTTTTTCATTTTTCTCATGTTTCTGTAATGATATCTGCACATTCATTCTCTTCCAACCTTATAGAAAGACTTTCATAAGGAAGACTTCTACAAGAAGATTAGCTTTAGGGTGTTTGCCGAGTTGATATGTTAGCCTTGAATCTGGGTGGGTACAATAGTATAGTCTCCTTGAAGTTTCTTCATCTATAATCAACATTGATGATGCCTATATGTGCCTTAGTAGCCTACAATATAGAAGTTTGTGTGACAGGTATGCTGGCTCAAGTATGGCTCTCTGGATGAACAACCATCAGGTTGGTTCATATGTGGAATTACATTGGGCTGTTTCATTGTTTCAGGCTATTTTCAGTCTGGGAAAGATACCATTTTCCTTGGAAAACAAAGACTGATTGGGCCTATTTCTAGTAGTTGGGTTTGGGGTGCTGCAGTCATTGGGATAAGGAAGATGGAGTGACTTCTAGGTAGGTTATTCTGAGGTGGTAGATAAATGCAGAAATATGGATGGGAAATGGTCAACTACTATTTTGTAGGAATGCTCTAATGACAATAAAGTCTTAGGAATGAAGAAATCGAGCTAAAATAGCCATTAAAGAAGCATATTCAATAGCTACAGTTCCAGTTTCAAGATGGTACCATGTAGCAGTACTCTAGTACTCTGTTCAAATATTCTAATCAAAGTACAGTTGTTCATTGTTTTGGTCCCTTACTGTAGGGTGAGGGCATGAGTGTTAGGCATTGCTAGTTAGGTATCTTGCCAACATCATTCTGTTTTCTTTCAGTGCCTTCTTTTCATTGTTTCTAATAAGTAATCTGTTGCCATCTTTATATTTGCTTCCTCTCTATATAAAATTATTTTATTCTCTTGATGTGTTACGATTTTCTTTTTATCACTGATTTTGGGCACTTAGGTTATAATATAATATAATGTGTTTTGATGTCATTTTCTTTCTGTTTCTTGTGTTTGATATTGTGAATATTCTTAGATCTGTAAATCAAAACTTTAGCAAAACTTGGAAACATATAAACATTATATTATTTCATGTTTTCCCCTTCTCTGTCTTTTGGGTACTCAAATTTTGTCTCAATCCTACCAGGTGTTTTACCATCAGCAAGCTATAGGACTTGATTTTTATCTCTTTATAACTTTTGTCAAACTGAACCAACATGTTTCAGAATAAAATACAATAGATAGAACAAACAAAAACAGCAATAATAACAGCAAAATCTTATCAGAGCTACTTTGAGAGAATACTCATGGTGGGTGATGCTGAGGGAGCAAATGGGGGCAGGGGGCTATTCCAGCATCTTCCAAGGAGGGTTCAGCCAGGACAACCATAGCTGAGGCTTTGTGGATTGGGCTGGAGTTGACAATAGGGAGTCAGAAGGTAGGCCAGGAGCACTGAGTTTTGGTCAACAAGCTAGGTATTCTAGTCAAAGGTATGAAGATCCAGTCCCTGGAGGAAATCTATCTCATCACCTTTCACATTAAGCATTTGGGATCAGTGCTGGGGACATCTTTCAAGGATAATGCCAGTGCATTTTCTTCAGCAGACCTGGTAAAAGGCATTTGTAGTCACCAGGAACTAAGGTGACCACATCAGTATGGATAAGTGCTCCAAGCAGGCAACCATGGGCATCGAGAGGCCACCATCCTGTTCACATTCTCCATTGTCACCAGGCAGAAGGCCTACTGTGAAACAAGATGGTCAGGCCCACACTGTCCCTTGCAAGATGACAGACCACCGTGGTTCTTTGTTGGTATGTCTCGTCTCTGCACCTGTGGGCACTGGTGTTGTCTTGGCTCCTGTGCCTAGGGAGCAGCTAAAGGCCTATATTGATAACTGTTACACCACAGCCAGGGGTTGTTCTGCCACTGGGCATCTTCACAAAGACCAACTTTGATGTCGTCTCCAAGACTACAGCTATCTAACACCCAGTCTCTGTAAAGAAATCATGTCTACCACAGTTCCCTATTGGAGTTAACTAGCCATCCCTGAAGACCAATATCAGAGTATCCATGCAGGGGAACTGGACCCAAGCTATGACTGGGAATAGAGATTTTACACCAAATAAAATAATATAATTAAATTAAATGAACTGGGCCTTTTGAAACAAAATTACCTAAGATTTTTTTCAATTTAAAATTCAACCATAAAACTTTTGACATATCAACTTCTTGAAAAAACTTATTTTTTATACATGTCTGACTTTAAAAAAAATGAACAGATACATTTTTACTTCATTGTCATGGTCTTAACAGAAAAAAAATGTTAAATATCAGATGCCTATGAGTGACTTGATTGTGAAGATAGATGGGAATATTATTAAGAATAATTTCAGAGGCAATGTGACTTTTCTCCATCTTAAAGAGCAAACAACTTAAACAGAAATAAACCCTGAAATGACATAATGTAATAAATCATAAAAATTGTTCTGATCAAAACAAGGGAAAACTGGTAAGCAGTAAACAAAATACACCAGATCTGTCCTTTTATTCAGCTTTTATAGAAAAGCACTATTAAAATAGCAAGACTTTTTTCTTGAATTTAGGTAGGTAATATAAGAGGTGAAAGGGGTGAATAATAAAGTATGTATAGAAAAACTAATATTGTGAAACAAGTGAATTTGAACAGCTTTTCAATATCTTGGTAATATTCAACACAAATTATTCAACTCACCAGCCTACTTAATCCCATCCCAGGCTTTAAATATTGGTATATGAAGCAAATATCTGGAGCCTGTATTATCTGTTGAGAATCAGGCTCAGCAATGACCATATGGAAACCTGTTCCAATTAATAACATCAGTTAATCCACAAGCTAGATCCTCTTTTAAGGGACTAAGGTTTAAGGTTGGTAAATTAATACAGTAATCAAAAAGAAAAGTTAAATTCTAAGTTATTTAACAATAAAAATGTTTTTGAGATGGGAAAGTAAATAATTTCTTATTAGAGAACTGCTAATATGTGAATTTATTTCAGTTCATTAGGCAAAATTGATGGGATAACGAATGTGTTCAGTAAATAAAATTAGGAAATTATATTGTTGTTTTTCTCTGTTTCTGATGAACTGAAATGTGAAATATGTGTGTGGCTCTACCAAGCAGTTATTGTTTACTATCTTTCAACGAAATGTACTTAGTAAAATAAATTCCCCCGAGTTGGCTGTGTGTGCCTTTTGCTGGTGGGTGAGGCACCCTCAGCTCCATAAGAAAGGGCCTTGTAAGAGGAAGGCAGGCATCAGCGGAAGGACACAGGCGAGGGGAGAAGAATGAGGCCCACCCTGTCACCACTGCGGAAACATGAGTTCATTTAAACAGAACCGCCTCAAAAAAAATGTCTTTCTTACCCTTAGGCATTAATTACCTCAGTTAAAAGTATCCCCAGGATGCGTCAAAAGAAACTGACCTCTAGAGCTTTCTGGCAGGTGACCTGGGCTCACATGGATTCCAGGGTTCCCTCTTTTAAAGATCTATGTTGACTATAAGTTGGTGACAGTTAGTTGGAGTGTGAGGCGTGTGTGTGTGTGTGTGTGTGTGTGTGTGTGTGTGTGTGTGTGTATTTGTATTCTGGGAGAATTTCTTTATACCTTACAATTGCAGTAGTTTAAAACAGTAGGTCTGAAATACCTTGTTTTACTACCATTTTCTTCTTAGTAAAAGTGCTCTTGAAAATATTCTGTTTCTCACTGGAGTTCTATTTAAAAAAAATAACATTATGAATATTATAAAACATATGCGTTTTTCCTTGACCTAGAAAGACTTTCTGTCATAAAAAGAAAATGAAGATTATTATTAGGTACAACAATAAAAGAATGAACTAAGATGCAGCTCTTGTTTTTTTTTTTTTCATGTAATCCCATTTTAAGTAAGTGCTGCAATCAGAATAAAGAGCATCAGTAGAAACACATGTGGTATTTACTAATGACTGTGCTTTTGTCAACAGTTCCAATCATTTTGATATTAGAATATGAGTCTCTCTGATGGGTGCTACCAATTCAGCTCTAACAAAGATATTAAAATAAAATATAGAGTCAACTGCATCATTTCCTAATTATAACTCAATTCTCTGAGGATAAATAGTCTCCATTCTAAATGGAAAACAGGGGCAGAAGACAATATTTCAAAAAAAAAAGATGGAAATGAGAAAAAGATGTTTAGGGAATATGTTAAAGATATAGTTATATTGCCAAAAATGCTTTTTTTCCCCTTTTTTCCTGAAAAGAAGGGCTTTCAGGTAACAGTATAAGGAAGTGTTATTGTTATCAGAATGAAATACTGTGAAGTATTAAGTGCCCACATACCTAAGAAAAACATAATGTGAACAAAGGCAACAGCACATTTCAGTATTTGGGTGGTAACAGAGAATGTAACCCCTCTGAACAGCTGTTAACATTATTCTATTGGTGAGTATGAAATGAATGGTTGGGATTGATGGAGTACCCTTGAATGGTGTTACACGTTGTACATCAATGTCAAGTGGAATTGGCAAGGCATCCCATAATGACATGTGAGAAGAGAATAGTTGTTCATAAACTGTCAAGAAACTAACCAAGGACTCCTGTGTAATGTGGTTTAGATGTATGGGGATTCAAGGGAGTAACTTTTATAAAGAATCCACAGACTTTCTGTCTTTAAAGTACTACCTGAAATGAGACATTGCCTTTGACTTACATGTACAGTACATACATGCTATGAAAACTGATGAAGATTAATTTGCTCTCTAGTATTTTATTTTGATAAATCTAATCCAGTTGACAAACATAAAGGAGCAGAACTTTTAAAATCAGCAATGTATATGATGAATCAAATTCTTTTCTCTCTCCTTCACTGTTTTTCTTACTTTATTCGGTAAATATTTACTGAATGTTCTACCCAAGCTAGGCACTGGATATTAAAAGACAAAGCATAGCTAGTGGCACTGGGGAGTTTTTGACCTAGTAACAGAAGTGAGTAGACACAGATGGTTGTGCAAAAGAGTGCCATACTTTCTGAAGAAATTAAATTACCATGCAGTACTTTTATGATCCAATTGCAACACAAAATTCCTGGAAAGAATTTAAGTATTTCCAAGATTTTTCCATAATAATTGAGCTACATCTCTTTCATAAAATTGAACATTAGTAAACAACAGTGCAAATATTGGCCAAAAGAATATCATACATATGTATATACATATATATATGAGATATATATGGTACATGTAACATATATGTATGATGTATATATATGTATGTATATATGTGTGTATATATATGATATATATATATATATATCATTGGAAAATGTGGGCTAAAATTTACTGGTCTTGGAGGTATACGAACAACAAAATTATATGTGAAGCTGAAAAGCAGTAAGTGTTATTTAATAAGAGTATAAACATTTTGGTAAATTACAGTAGGTAGTTTACTCTTATAAAGGAAACAGCTTTCTGGGGAAATCAAGAGATTTCGTTTTTAAACAAGAGGCATTACTATGTGAGTGAAGAAATTCATATGTTTTTTTTTACAAATATAAAATCACTTGACTCTTTTTCTGATATAAGTATTATTAAGACATGATCCCAGAGACTGATAAAAATATGTAAAATATCTATATATTTTCTTCTATTTTGTTTCTTGTGAGTCACTATTTTTCTTCTTATTAAAATATACAAAGTCTGTCTTAAAAACTGCACATTTTCTTACTTGTGGGTTAGTGGTTCAGTTTGTCAAATGGTATAATATGGGGCTATGTTTATAATATTGATTGATTTAACAGTTGCAAATTATTGTTATTTTTATTTCTGCTTTCTGTTTATATATTACTTTGGATAATTTAAGGTAAATGGCTTAATGTTTGATAAACATTCTGTTCAAATATTAATTGTCTTAACTGAGATTTATATTTAGGAATTATTATATAGCTATGTTAATTTACATTTTGTGGTTTTGGCATAGAGATAAATATAAAGACAAATATTACAAAATAGAGAACTCAGAAACAGACTTACTCAAATATGGTGTCAGAGAAATTGGATATCCAGAGGCAAATAAATGGAACTTGATCCTGAGTCTCTCCCATAAAATTTAATTCAGAACTAACCATGGGATTAAATGGAAGATTAAAAAATCAAAAAAATTCTAAAATTATGAAAATCTTTAGGAAAATAAATTGAAAAATTTTGGACCTAGGAATTGAAAAACAGTTTTAAACATGATATCAAAATCATGCTATTTAAAAAATTGTTCCACAAAACACACTGTCTAGAAAATGAAAGCATTCTACAGTCTGAGAAAAAAATTAAAATACACATTTAACAAGGTACTCAGATCTAGAAAACTACTAAGGGCTGGGGTTGTAGCTCAGTGGTAGAGCCCTTGCCTAGCACATGTGAGGTACTTGGTTTGATCCTCAGCACCACATTAAAAAAAATATGAACAAATATAATAAAGATATTGTGTCCATTTACAATTAAAATATTTTTAAAAATTTAAAACTATTAAAAGTAAAAACTCAGAAGTAATAAACAAAAAATCCAGTTGAAAAATGGAAAATAGGGAGAGACATTTTGCCTTTAATGACACATGGACGGCAATGAACATAATAAACAAAGCCCCCACCACTATCCATTAAGGAAATGCAAATCAAAACCACCAGGAGAAGGCAGGGGAATGGCTTAGTGGTAGAGCATGTGCTTAGCGTGCTGAGTTTGATCTCCATCATCAAAATAAACACATAAATACTGAAACACATACAAACATACATACATAAACAAGGAGAAATCACTCTTTTTAGAAGAGTTTAAAAAAAACAAAAACTAGAAACGATACTAAATGCTGTCAATAATGCAGAAAAAAAGGATCTCATGCATATTAGTGTTGGGAAATTTCAATTGATAGATGGTCCCCTCCATTGTTACCCTGGCATATTTAAAAATGTCTTTTCTTGAAACAAGAACAATTATATGTTCAATTTTGGGGAGATAGGGCTTTTTGACCATTGAAAATCCAAGACCTGATAAAGGCTTGCCACATGATTCTCTAATCATGAATAATGAATATTTATTGACAATTGAATGGTCAGTGGAAGTACGTAATGAAGTTCATCTCAGGCTGATCTCAGATCCTCTACAGAGAGAGGATCCTTTCGCCTTCTCTGATTCATTGAACATGTTTCCAGTTAATTCTTGCCCTCTAGTGAACTAACCATTCTTTTAATTGTACCTAATCTTACTCTTCATGAGATAGTTACATTCCCACCTGCAGTAGTTCTGCATCTACCAGTTATTGACAATTAGGTTGCTTTTAGTTGCAACCAGCAGAAAACCCAGTTTAACCATCTGAAAGTGAAGATGTATTGACTCATTCAACTGCAAGTGCTAAAAGTGGTTCAGAAAACAGACAGGATGTGATGTGGGATTGGGATTTATATCCCTCCATTCCCGCATATCTGGCCCCATAAGGCATTAGCTTCATCCTGAGTGTGTTCCCTGCATAGTTGAAGATAATTGGAGAGAAAATCTATCTCACTACCACAAAGCAATGTTCCAAAGCTTTTTACTGATTGAGCAACTATTCCTTCAGTGGCCTGTGAAATGAATGTGGTAATCAATTTGGACCTGGTTACCTTAAGACCGGGATGGGCTCAGATTCCTAATGAGTGGGAACCTACATCAATCTTGGAAATGAAGGCGAAGTTGATATTATCTCTGTTATTATTTTATGAAGAAGTTGAGGAGTGATTGTTTTGACTTTAGTTGGATATTTTGTATCTGTTTTGCAATCAGTAAAACCATGAATTTGGGATTGATTATAGGGAGAATTTGGATGTCATGTTATAGGTATAATCTGGAGTAACTATGTTGATAATTGGGTTTTCTCTGTGCCAAACTGGGAAAATATGGATGAGAAAGAAAAAGGAAAAAATGTGATTGAAAGTACTGTGCATCTCACTTGCTAGTGCTGTCAGAGTTCAGTGAAGACTGTTATTTTTGTTTATGAATATTTGATACTTTACATGAAATACTGACAGTAGATTGAGACTTGTAGAACAGATGAAAAGTGAAGCTGGAAGAAAGTAAAAAAAGAACAAGCTCAACTCATTGAGGTTTCCAAACTAAGCAAACAAATTTCAATATAATATGATACTCCTTCCAGATTCCTTCCATTTTCCCCATTATAATTAGGTACAAACGAATTTTAACAAACATATACTTTGGAATTGACATGAAAAGAGAAAATGGTTTTATAATGTCTAAAATAGAATATTCAAATAATCAATTAGAAAATATTGAGCTACAGTAGGGTTTAAGAACTGAATATATCTTTTCCATATTTGTGATGCATGAAAATGGATAAAATAGAGATTACAATCTAAAGTGGGACTAACATGATATATTTAGGGCTGGGATATTCATCTTGGTCATAAAGATAAAATGAGACCAATGGATGGTATCAAAAGAAGGAAAAGCAGAAGACATCAAGGAGTTCAGACTAAGAGTAGGGCTAAAGAGAAGTTTTTATTTTATTCTATTTTATTTAGGAAAATTCCAGAGAGAGAATTTGCTGTTGACAGATCTCAATGAAAATGTATATTGGGTGGAGTAGCCTAGCTGATGGCATTTCCAGAATGGGCCAGCCAGCTGCAGCTTAGCTACCTTTGAAACTTTGAGTTAGCCTATCCCAGGGGCAGGTTTTCTTCCCTTCGTCTTCCAATCAAAATCCTCAGCAGAACTTTTCAGGAAGTTGATAAACTGATTTTAAAACATAATGGCTAAAATAATTTTGAAAAAGATTATAATTAAAGGGTTTTGCTACCTGCTTTTGAGACTTTTTCTAAATTTGCTATTACACTGTATGTTAATTGTGAAAAAGATTGACAAATATATAATAGTACAGAAGAGAACATCCCAAATCAACTCACTCAGATATATTCAACTAGTTTTCTAACCATGTACTGAGGTCATTTCATAGAAAAAATGTAGACGTTCCATAAAAAGGGTGATAGGCATACTCTACAAACATTGTATTTTAAACAATGAGTCTGGACCAATGTCTCATATCATTCAGAAAAATTAAATTCAGAAGGATATTACAGCTACATGCAAATTATAAAATTCTAGAAGAAATCACAGCAATATCCTAAGAAAGAATGAGGACAAAAAGAAATAGAAAAATACCTTGGACCTTGTATTAGCCTATTTTTGGCTATTATAATGAAATAAATGAAATCTATGCAATTTCAAAAAAAAAAAAAGAAGAAGAAGAAGAAGATTTTGTGTAGCTCACAGTTCTGGTGGTTCAAGGTGATGTGCCAGTGCCAGTCACTGATCCGCTCTGGTGCGACCTACTGGTGGAGGGCATTCCCATGTTGGGAGTCTGTGTGAGATGGAGAGATCACAGGGCAGGACAAAAAGCAGAAGAGCACTTCCAGGTCAGGCTCACTCTTTTGTATCAATGCTCTCATGACAACTAATCAGGTTCTCCCAAGCACTACATCAGTTCCTTCCCAGGGCAGTGCCAGCAAGAACTTAGTAGTTTCCAGCTAGGCCCCACCTCTCAACAGTGACACACCTGCTCCTAGTTGTCTCACCAGCTCGGAGCTTCTGACACATGAACACTTGGAGGACGCATAGCAAATCCTAGCAGACACCATGATGACTGAAACAATGTAATTATATGTAATAAATTGAATGAAAAATAATATAATAAAAACAGAATTTAAAAGAATTGGATATATAAATGTCTAATGAATGACACTTCTTGTCATTGGTCTCCTTGAAAAGTAAAGCCACAGAGCAATACAACTTTGGACCCCCAAGTATAGCTATATTAAAGAATCTGAGTTCCATATGTCTCAGAGAAGGAGAGAATATAAACCAGTGAAAAACTTAGGCATACACCTAACCAGTCATCTGGATATTGCATGCTTAAATATTTATCTGAATGAAATGAAAGTACATATTCATAGCAACTTTAATCAGAATGAGAAAATATTGGACAAAAGAATAACTGTCCATCCTAATGTGAATGAATACATTTATTCAATGGAATACTATTTGTTGGTCATTTATAAGACTCAACTACTGATTTTTTTTCTGAAAGCATAAACAAATAATACAATTTGACTGAGTAAAAGAAAACTGACCCAATATAAAATGTGCCCTAAGTATTTCTAGTTAATATAGAGTTCTAAAAAGGCAAACCTAAGACTGGATGGTAAATACCAAGTCAGCAGTTACTTAGGGTTGGGGAGCAGATCACAGCAATGGGAACAATTGAAAAGTTCTGCACTTTTTTTGAGGTGGTGTTTAAATATGGACCTTTATTACTGATGAACATGCCCATTAATCTGTAAACTTAAGTTCTGTACATTTCTAAAAATGGAACTGGGTCCTGATATTAAAAATAAAAGTTGATATTAAAAATAAATATGAATTTTGAAAGAGACTGTGAATTACTGGCCTAGAATTCTTTATCAAGTAGCCCAATAAGATCTTGCAAAACCCAAACAAATGAGGAAGTTTGAAAACAACACGTTTCAGTTTAATAAAACTGCAAACTTGGTTTCAATATTTTAATTGACAGAAGTTTCAGAAGTTTGAGACATGAGAACAACCTGAATGATAGAGGGATAGCATATACCAACTGTGGGGGAAAAAGGGAAATGAATAGGTTAATAGGGTGTATTATTCATTGCTTAACAAATCAGTATGGATTTGAAATGGTACAAGTAATAATATTAAGAAGTGACTGGATTTTTTGAGTATTAAGACTAAGCTGGATGACCTTTTTATTTCAAAATGTGCGATGCTTGAGCAAGAATAAGTGAACTCTGTATCAAAAAGATCGAGTTTAGTTTGAAATCATGACCCTGTGACAATTATGAATTTTATAAAAGATCTTCTCACAGATATATAAATATTCTCTTGCTCTTTCTCACTCCCCCTTCCTACCCAATCTCTCTTTCATCAATTACATTAATTTTTATCAATAAATCTGTTCTTAATTAAAATATAATTTATATATGAAAACATGCTCTTATTTTTAAATAATAATAACTCATTCTTTTAAATTATAATCTTTATTTCCTTGGATCTCTGGAAGTTCATTTCCATTACTGAGGATGCCAATTCCCTGTACCCTAATGCAAGGTGCAAATATTGTAAGCAAATATCTTGAGAAAAGTCCTGCCTTTAGACAGTGATTCAGGCAGCAATGCCCTGTGTGTGGTTAATGGATCATATCATAAAGACACATATTGCAAAGGAATAAAAACTGATGGATACATAAATGTTTGCAGCATTTAGGTAGAGCTTGGGTCAGGAGCATTTTGACCCTGGCCATCTGGGTACAACTCATAAATATGTATATAGCTCATTTTGAATACATATTTTGTCTTTGTGATGATTGGTAGAATGTTTGCAGCAGGAAAGGTGTTCAAAAGTACACAGTTTGCTTCCCTCAAGCACTGCCAATAAAATTTGCATTTAAGTTGCTTATGTGCAGTCTTGAGCAAGATATTCCAAAAGCTACGAAATTTTGATTGATTGAAATTGAAAATAGCTTTGATGTTATTTTGGTACTGTTCATGTGTGAGTGAGTGTGTGTGCGTGTATATGATTTTAAAGTGTCATATTCTACCTAAGAATAACTTACTATTTTTATATGAACAATTTGGGGTTAAAGCTATTGTGAAACAGACTGACGATTATATAACAACCGCAAGTGCGTTTTCTGTAACAGAATGAATACACATTATGCAATGTTTTAAAGTTATGGCATAAACAAACAATATGCTCTTTTCTTTCATGCTATGAGGGGCATTTAATTTTTAGGCTGCCACTTTTAAATTTCATTGAATCCAAGTGAAACAAAACTTGAGAAAAGATATTCATTCTCTTAGTATCTGCTCAAAAGCTGTGCCTTCCATCACTTTAAACAAAACTGTCACTTTGCAAAATTAGATTATTAATTTCCACAAGGCATGAATCTTAACCTTTGTGGTACTTTTTCAATACAATCATTAAGAGAAAGTTCATGAATACTTAATGATAAAGAGGCATTTGCATCATATAAATACCTTCCGTCTCCTGTTCTGTATGCAGTGGTTGCACTACCATCTGGCAAAGGTTTCAGTTGACTGAAACTGAAGCAATAAATTAATACAGTAAAAGATGCTACCAACAGTTCTAAACCAATTAAAATGCTTGAAGCAGACTCAATGCATGTTAAAATGTTATGTCTGCCTCTGCCAACAGCTATGTACGAAAGCAATATAATGAGCCAACCATGGTTGAAGAGAAGTGAGCAGGAGTCAACGGGTGCTCTCCTAGCAGACACTCATAACAAAGGTTTATGCAATTAAAAAATAAACACTAGTACAGGCACATCCTTCCTACCATGACAGTCCCACCTCTAAGACAAAGAGTGAAACTGTTTCTCCTTACTGAACAGATAGATGCTACTGTATTTCAAATGACAAAGTTTGGACTTTCATCTCCACTTGAGAGATCATTATTTATTGGAATTTGTTAGTGGAAAACTAACATTCAATTAAAAGTCAACAGCTTTCTTATAATTTTTATTCTCTGCATGATGAAAGAGAAGATAGATATTGGGTTGAATCTGTCGCTGGTGGTAGAGTGCTTACCATGCATGTGCAAGGCCCTAGTTCCGTCCTCAGTACTGCACCAAAATAAATAAATAAACAAATATGTAAATAAATAAATAATTAAAAATAATAAAAAAAGAGACAAAAAAGATATCGACCATAAAATGACTTTGAAAAACATTTCACAAATTTATTGACTTATCTTTGTTTTGCTTTCTCTTGAAGTCAATTTTTATTTTAAATGCAGATTGCTGAGAGAAAAGCAAGTGAAGATTTTCTAAAAGTTTTTCAATATGCTGATGATTCTCATGAAGTCTTTTAAGATATTCAGTAATTCAGTTATATCTATCTGAAGTCACACAATAAAGTAAAATGAATTATTAAAAATAACTCATTTTCAAAAAATTCATTCTAATAATGCATATTTAATACATTAGTGTGTATTATTGATAAATTAGAACAATATAAAGTATATATTTCTCATCCCAAGAAAATTAAAATATTTCCCAGATACATATTTTCCAGAGATGATAGCTATCTACCTACCTATCATCAATTGCCAAAAGGATAGCACTGATATGAATTATTAATGGAAAAAAGACCAAAACAAGCTTCAAGTAACTTGAAAAACATGAAAAAAAAAATCATATTCAGTTTTATTTATTAGGGTGCCCATGAAATGTAGTAAGCTTTCAATAAATATTGTCATTATTATCAGAAGTATTATTCTCCTAGAAAAATCTCCACCTATATTATAAATAAGTGGACTCCATCTGTAAATAATTCTCATCCTATTCCAAACAAATATGATTGACTCTTCTGTTTGTTTAACTCATTCTTTGGCAGTCAGAATGTGTGTATGATGATAATTTTTAAAAATGTGACTATTTTTATAAAATTATTATGCAAAGCATGTAAAGTGCACTGACAATAATAACTTCATAAGGGTGCTTTCATTATAATTAATCTGCAACTCAGAATTGCTTTAAAGACAGCTTTTTAGTGATAAATCTTGAAGCATGGCAAGCTTACAATACAGTTTTCTATGCTCATGGAATATGAATTGAGTAGATTATTATGATGGTAGTTTTAAAATATAGTACACCTGTGTGAAACATTATTATAATAGTCTATATCGAATTTACATAATGTCAATCACTTAGCATTCAATGGAAATCTTTATTTTAAATTAAAATAATGTTTTTCTAACTTCAAAATAAGTAAAAAGTGTGATTAAACTTGTATTTTTGAACTACAAAGCTTTTCATTCTTTTCAAAATTCACTTATACTCCTAATTACCTCACATATTAATGCTAGTAATATGCTCATATAAAAGAGAACTTTTAATTAAAATATAGATAGATACAATGTTATATTTCATTTAAGGATTTATAATATCACGACAAGTTAAAAATAAAACTAATATTAGGCTTCTTCTGCCAATTTAATATTCAGATGTTAAGTTTATATTATTTGATCATTGCCCTGTAGTGAAGACCTCACAGCTTCAGTTGTCTTGTTTTCCATTTAACTTTTGCAAAAATTTTCCCATGTTGGCCATAGACTCTGTGAATATGAACATAGGCTAACAAGACAGGATCAATAGAATCAAAGAAGTTACTGAAGGCCAAAACTAGCTCAAATAATCAAAACATTATTGCTAAATTCAAAGAAAGGTTTGTATTTTAATGTGATGTCTCTTATTTGAGGTGAAGATATTAATTCCTAAGCGAGTTCATAAGGTAGGCCCCATAGACTGGCTTGGGTTTCTTTATATGGCACTTAGTTTCCAAGATGATAAAACTTCATACATAAGCATTTAAAAATCTCCACTTAAGTCTTAATGGCTGATGTTCAGTGGTCATTGTAAGCCATGTGCTAACCTCCGAGTAACTGTGGCAGGGAAGGACCCAAGCTCACAGTTACTAGGATTGTAGAAACAATTTAAATAACTGTGCCCCAGATCAACTTTTTCCCCCCAGAATTTTTATAATGAATCATAGGTGTCAAAGATTCTTACAGAATAAAGATTTTATCTCCTAACTATGACCATACAATTATAAACAAACAAGAAAAAAATTGTATCAAACTACCTTTCCTTCCAAATTAAAGTTGTTTGTGACAAACTGTCATGCATCACTCAGTGACAGGGACAATTCTGAGAAATGCATTCTTAGGCACTTTCATCCTTATGTGAACATCATAGGGTGGATCCACACAAACTCAGGTGGTATAGCCCACTACAGTATAGCCTATATTTTAATCTCAAAGGACCATGATGGTATTCGCAGTCCCTGGCTGACCAAAACTTTGTTATGCTCCGCATGACTGTATATAAAGTCATTGAAAAATAGGCAAACATTCATGAGGATTATAATATAGGCAAGTTACAATCAAACAAACTATCATTTCTTAGGTCTGAATTCCAGAGGGAGTGCTACCTCCACATTCGTTATTTTGTACCTGTATTGCAAACCATCCTCTCTCTCACAGACCATGGTACTGGAGCCAGGCAATTAGGATAGATAGGTGATTGGGTCCAATCAAGAAAATGGAGGCCAATTTAAGTCTAGGAAGTTGGAGACCACCCCTGGGAGATTGGAATGTCAATGTCTCCAGAGCCCTTTGACTACCAAGATTGCCTGCCTATACTACTCCTCCCAAAGGTTTGCAGACAGAGAATTGTTAATTAATGCCTTTGGGTTGCTACATGCCTGGATCACTCCATTTGACCCTCCCCCTGCCCATCTGCTTCCCACCTATTGGCTATCCCACCAGCATCTCCTGGGTCTAGCCAGGAAGGAGAAAAGATGGGGGTGGGTAAGAGCAGGAGTAAAAAAGGAAACTAGTCTATAAAAGGGGCCGGGTGCTCTCCCTTCTTGGGACAACAGAACACCCTTCTCCTTTCTTCCTCCTGGGAGAAGTCTGTGTTACTCCCTTTAAATAAAACCCGCTCTATATGCTTGCCTTGGCGTGCTTCAAACTTCAACATTTGAGGAAGCAGAACTCGTCACTGATAACTGGCGGTATCAGTACTCTTCTCAATCTTGTTGAAGCTAAATATTTCACAGTCGATAACGATTTTCAAGGAATTCAAAGGTGTCTTTCAAACAATCTTTCAGCTCTTTTAAATTATAAAGCGTATGTAGCTTATTAAGCAGTAAGATTTCATGCATACTCAAAATGAAGGGTCAGCTTCAAGGGACTTCTTTAGAATTTATCCTTCCTTTTGAAGTCTGGCCAGCCTTTGATAATGTCTTTCGGTATTAACAACAAAATCTTAACCTACATCTAAAATAATAAGTATAATAAAAATACAACCAGCATAAAATGATTAATTTATCTCTGTCCTTTGGTGAATTTGGTAGGAGGACAGAGTGTTGCATGGATGAACAAAGACTAAAACATGGAAATATCAGGATAATCAGGTTTAGAATTTATTGAGTCACTGAAAATCATAAAGAGTGTTCAGCATATTTAAATACAATTGGATTTGTTTAAGGAAGATCAATCTCAGATCAATAATGAGGCCTTGTTACAAAAAAAAAAAATAAATAAAGAAGAAGACCATAGAACATGAACTTGAGGAAGAATTGTGGCTAAAGATCCATCATAGTGCTAAATGATAGACATTTAGTAAGATGGATGGCTGGGATCTACTGAATTTGAATATAAAAACAGAGAGTAAGCAAAGTCAAAGGGACCTTCTCGTCTTCTGAAGTACACTGATACTCTTGTGGTAGATTTGTAACTTGTCAATTTAGCTAAAATGGATATACTTCTCAAAGCTTCCTTCCCTGACAACTTCCTAGCATGAGCAATGAGAGGAATTTCGCACAGAATTTTAAAAAAATAAATGAATCAACTGCCTTATTCCTACATGCTCAAAAAGTTTGCAGAGGGCATGGCTTCTTGTGACAGTTCACAAGTTTATCTCCTGGCTCACATGGTGACCTGGGACAGTCGGTGGCCACACAGTACTTCAGCGTTGTTCTAACTCCTATGCAGTTTCTCCAAGACAGGTGTGCTCCATGATGAAGAGCAACCAACTCTCCATCTGCCTCCCCATCCTCAAATTGGAGATGTGGAGGGGACAGTGGACAAGTGGGTTCCAGAGCATTTCCTGGTTTCCATCTCAGACTCACAGATTTCTGCTAGTTTTTGCCTTGCTCACTCTTTCTGTGTCTTCCTTTCCTGATAGCTAACCTTCAGACATGGATCTTCTGCACCAGAAACAGAAATGGTGGTCACACACAGACTGAGTAAGTGGTTCCCACAGTTGGGTAAATCAAAATTCTTGTAATAAATATAAATTTAAAAGTGCACAGATATAGATATAGGTATGGAAATGTGAAGATATAAATATATGAATACAAAAATAAGTAAAATAATTTTCGTGTATATGCATCATAATTACTTTGCTTTAATCGTAGCCTGGCTAATAGAAGCATTAACTTGATAAAAAATGCAAAAGGAGAATTGGATAATAGACAGTTACTATCATAGCTTTTGATATGCTGTTTTCAGTTGCCTGGAATTAATCCAGGGAAAGAAAAAGGTAGATCTGAATCTTAGAAGTTTGGGCTATGGTAGTCATGGATATAAATGGAGTTTGAGAAAACTGAGTGCAATTAAACCATTAGTAAATGCAAAGTGAAGAAGAAAAAAAAAAAAGAGAACAGAGAAGCCCTTAAAAGAGTAGCGAAGAAACCAAAACAGTGATATTCTGGTAGCCAAAGAAAGAAAAAGACCAGAGAAGAAAATCCTAAGTATCAGAGAAGTATCCAATGAAATTAAAGTCATCCACGATTTGAGAAATTTAAGAGACTGCTGATTTTAGCAAAAACAGTTTCAGTGAAATCGTAAGGCACATGATCCTGTGGATTCAACATAGAAATAAATGGGAAAATAGATTTGGAAAAGTGCTAATTCTACCAAAAATCCTTGGAAGTATGTATTTTCTTTTCTTCACTAAAGACTTATTTATTTTTTTCTTAACTAAAGTTCATTTGGGGGGCAGAATTTTATTTGTTTATTTTTTTTTCCCCCAAGATGAATTGGAGTTAAAGGTAAAGTCCAAGGGGATGGAAGATGAGGTGAAGGATTGAACCTGGTTTTCAGACAATTTCAACAGAGATCCAAAGGGTCTGATGAAATCTGTAGGGAGTAACTTATACAGTATTGAGTTTTTTTGAAGTTATTAAGAAAATGAGGACCTCTTTGTTACTGATAGGTCTGTGCCCTTTAAAAGACGTCCCCTCTGTAGTGGGTTGAGAAGTGTCCCTCAAAAAAGATATGCCCAAGTCCTACTTCATGTGTTATCTGTCCTGTGACCTTATTTGGAAATAGAGTCTTTTCAGATACATTATTAAGGATTTCAAAATGAGGTCATCCTGGATTTGAATGGATCTTCAATTTAAATTCAAAGCCTGTTCTTAGAAGACAAAGGAGGTACAGAGACAAAGGACAGAAGGCCATGGGAAGAGGAAGCTGGATTGCAATTACGCAGTTTGAACCAAGTAACATCAGCAGGAGCTCCTGCAGAGGGAACCATGGCAAGGATTCTCTCCTGGCCTCTCCAGGAAGACCCACCCCTGCCAACACCTTGGTTTACAATAACTTCTTGCTTTCAGAATGGTGAGAGAAAAAAATACATCTTTTTGCTTATCTTTTGTTGAAAAACATGTGCATCCAGTACCAGTGACCTGCATGGTGCTCTGTTGGCACGGTCATGCTGAGCCAGGGGAGGAAGGTTTGTGTTGCCTGAGACACAAGGAAGGGAAGTAAAGACTGAATAATTCATAACCATCTATCACTTATGACTTATCTTTATTCCTTCATAGAGCATAATTTATTATAATTTTTTTTAATTCATTAATTTTGATATGTCCTAATCTGTATGCCTTATTCAGTCCCTGCTACTATAACAAAATACCTGAGTTAGGGTGATTTATAAACAAGTAACATTTATTTCTCATAATTCTGGAACCTAAGAAGCCTCAGATCAAGATGCTGGTGGATTCAGTGTCTGGCTCTGTGCTCTCCAGAGAGTACATAATTACTGAATAGTCAGAGAGTAGAAGGTAAAAGGTCCAAAATTCCTACCTTGTTCCCTGTAGCCCACAGTTAAAGGCATGGATCCCATTCATCAGGGTGGAGCCCTATTGGCCTTATCACCTACAGAGTCCCCTTCTCTAAATAATGTCACTTTCAGGTTTAAGTTCCAATCCATGAAATTTTGATGGACACTGACATTAAAAGCATAGAACTCAAATAAGCTTTCCATAAAGGAAAACAAATGCATTCAACCTTTTCCTATTTTTGATGCTACTCAGAGGATAAGCTTATCCATAACAAATTCTCAAATATTTTTGATAAATTGTTATAGTATGCAAAAAGAATATTTTTATTCAAAAATGTGAGCTACTTTATTACTTGCATATAATTTTGGATAATAGTAAATATTTGCAGTTATTTAATAGCATAGTAATTTAAGAAATATAGACAGGTTGAAAACTGCCACCACAAAATAAGCATCAAAAGCTAATTTCTTAGCTTAAAAATATACTTGTTTTTCAAGGTTATAGCTAGTTCTTTGTTAACCCTATAGCTACAGGACCATGTACAATGATGAGCTGCAAAAGAGGCTGATAACTTTTCACAATTACCCTTTTGCTCTTTATTTTAAGTTGGGAAAGAAGCTATGATAATAAAGACTCTATTTCTGGATCTTTTGTGGTTTTACGAGGCATGCTTCTGGTTATAGCAAATAAAATGGGAAAGGCAGAGATGTATGTACTCTCAGAACAGATGTTCCTGTGGCAATTGCTTGCTTTCTACGTCCTCTCTTTCTCTTTTGCTGCCGGCTGGGGAAAGAACTTGACCGTGGAGCAGTCAAGGCACCCAAGCCCACACCTTCCACCATGGCAGAAAAGTGAGATGAAAACACTCTGAGTTCCTATGAGCCTCATGATTTTGAGTCATCTGCCTTGACCAACAACCACTCTGGACTGCCTTGTTAGAGACTAGCACGCTTCTGTTGTATTTGCACCATTTCATTGTAAGATATTTTAGAAACAAGTAAATAATGGCTCAACAAAGAGTGAGCATTAGGTATTCATAATAAGCTTTACTTGAATTATGTCACTACACTATGTGCAAAAAATGATTTCAGATTTCTTGAAAATTAAGAAGTTTATGTCTACTTTGGTGTTACGGTTTAGATATTAGGTGTACCCCAAAAGCTCACGTGTGAGACAATGCAAAAACATTTAGGTGAAATGACTGGGTAGTGAAAGCCTTAACCAATCAGTGAATTAATCCCCTGGTGGCGTTTAATTGAGTGGTAACTTAAGGCAGGTGGGTTGTGGCTGGAGGAGGTGGGTCATGGGGGGTGTGCCTTTGGGGTATATATTTTGTACCTGATGAGTGGAGTCTCTCTCTCTCTCTCTCTCTGTCTCTCTCTCTCTTTCTTTCTCTCTCTCTCTCTCTCTCTCTCTCTCTCTCTCTCTCTCTCTCTCTCTCTCTCTCTCCTTTCTTATCATCATGTGAGCTGCTTTCCTCCACACTCTTCTGCCATGGTGTTCTGCCTCACTTTGAGCCCCGAGGAATGGAGCTGGCTGCCTATGGAATAAGACCTCTGAAATTGTGAGCCCCCAAATAAACTTTTTCTCCTTTAAAATTTCTCTTGCCAGTTCTTTTAGTTGCAGCAGGAGAAGAGGTGGCTTAAACAATTGGTAACTTATCATTCTGGGTTTATTTTCAAGTAACAGAAACAGAAAATTTAAAGACTGGAAGTCACAAACCTGCTGAAAAGTTAATGTGGATCACTCCTTTAAACAGTTTCTTAAACAAAAAGATATGGTTTTAAATTAGAGAGTAGAAGGCTTTTAAAAGACAGGAATCAGAGAAAGACAAGAGGTGGTAATGAATTAAATAAAAGCCGGTGGTATAGTGCTGCTGAAAAGGTCGATGTTATTCTCAAGTGCACATACAGGGTACTTCCTTGTAAAACAGGGCAGTTAATATTCGAGAAAACAGCCTTGTTCCAAGGACAACCGAAGCTCTCTAAGACTCATTATCGTTCTGTTCAAGCAGACAGAAGCAATCAAAATAACCCTCAGAAAAGGAAACCAATTCTAAGGACTAAGAAAACATATCTGCTAGATTCACAGTGTATCATTATATGGTTATCACATTACATCCATGAAATATCTTTCTCCATCTTCAAAGTAATCTTATTTTATTGTTCATAAAAATATGAATATTCAAACAGCATCATTATGAATTTTAAACAAAAATTTGTAATTTGCTTACAATGTCAAAATTTTTCTATTTAGAAGATGCTCAGTGTATAGTCAAATTTATCTGGTTAAATATCTGAATTAAGAATGGAAAACTATTTTAACGTTTCACATTATACTTAAGAAAACTAACATTACATGCAAATTGTTCAAAGTGCTTATACCTCATCAAACTTGAGTACTCTTAGAGCAATTTGAATTGAAACCTACCTTAGGACTTTGATTTCATAGGAACCTTTATGAAGTGACTTGAGTGCAAAAGTTGGAGAGGAAGACAATTATCTAATAATTTAAAAAAACACTACTCTGTCCTACCAACTTCTTCTTACCTTCTCCTACCCACCCATGCCACAGAGAAAAATAGTACTCCTCCTTTATTGATTGTGTCTTTCATAATTTTTTCATATGAAATAGATATTTGTTGATGTTAGTTATGCATGAACACAAGAAAGAAAAATGTAATCTCTCTGTCCACTCTTCCTGCTGAGAATCTGAACAGGACAACCTTCCACCAAGTATTCCAGGGTAGATGCTATGTTTAAATATGTGTCTTCTCAGTGGGAGACTTGTGGAGTTTATACTTCTTATTTGTTACAGACAATGAATTCCTTGTACTAATACAATAGTCTCTTCCTTATCCAGGGGATACCTGAAAGAGAATTCTTTCTCTCCCTCTATATCTATAGTATATATATATGTAGTATATATATATCTATATATATTTGTATGAATTCTATTTATATAAATATATATATATATATATAATTTTCCTATGAGGTATATTTACTATAAAGTTTAATGTATAAATTAGGCATAACAACAGTCAGTATTAATAAAATATAGCAAATACAACAATATTGCTGCCATAAAATTTATGTTAAAGTGATTGATCTTAGAAAAGTACAGAGAAATATTAATATTTTGGAAAATTGTTGACCCCAGATCACTGAAACTACAAAAAGGCAAACAGGGGATCATGGAACTAGTGTAGAGGGAAGAGTGCTCTCTAAGCCAAGCATCTTTTCTGGAAAATAGTGAGGAGGCTGGCAGAAGCACCTGAGGCATGATTGGTCCCAGCTTGCACTCTGCTCAGAGTTCTTCTCTGGTCCCAGCATGCACTCTGCTCAGAGCTCTGCTCTGGTCCCAGCATGCACTCTGCTCAGAGCTCTGCTCTGGTCCCAGCATGCACTCTGCTCAGAGCTCTGCTCTGGTCCCAGCATGCACTCTGCTCAGAGCTCTGCTCTGGTCCCAGCATGCACTCTGCTCAGAGCTCTGCTCTGGTCCCAGCATGCACTCTGCTCAGAGTTCTTCTCTGGTCCCAGCATGCACTCTGCTCAGAGTTCTTCTCTGGTCCCAGTATGCACTCTGCTGAGAGTTCTGCTCCCTTTTACATGCTCCAGTCCTTGTGCTCAGTCAAAAACTCCTCGACGTAAACGGTGGAGACTTAGATGCCATGCCTTTCACTGTACCTACAAAAGAGAAGATCCTGATTTACAGGAGTTTTAAATTACTATTTTTCTGAACTCCTGGAGGTATGGAAGCAAGCATGCCACCATTTTCTTCAAAAAGGAATTCACTGAGTACATAAGATGTTCACCCCTTTATTATGAACTAGGCTCCGTATTAGATCATTTTTTCCAACTGTCAGCTCTGAGCACTTTTTAGGTAAGATAGGCTAGCTGTTCTACTATGAAGGTTTGGTGTATTTAATGTATTTTGATTTGTGATATTTTCAATTTGCAATGGTTGTATTGGGACATAATCCATAATAAGCCCAGGAAAAGCTGTAGTACACTCCACAGAACTAGAAAATGCTATTGTCTTTTGTGTTCACAGGTATAGCATGAACTGGTCATATGTGGGATTAATGTGGGAAAAACATAATCATCAAGGTTGCTGTTGCATGGGGAAGGCAGAGGGTAGGGACATCAGAGAATATTGGCATATTTCTGCCATCTGGTATTTATTTGAAAATAATCTTACCACATTATAGAGTGGTTGGAGGTGAACAGAGAACACAGAATACTGAATACCCTAAGTGCTTCCCCTGGGAAGATCTGAAAACTAGAAAATGGATTCACATTTAATCACCCAAAGTGGGAAAAATTCTTTACTAATAATTCTACCCCACTCTTCTATTGTAATTGAACAAAGTACTTCTGGAGTTTGTGTTATTGTTTGTTTTAAATATATGCTTTGCATAGCTTGTATTTCTGGAAGGGACCTTAGAGGACGAAAATATCAACCCTCACATCCAACTTCCTGGCAGTCATTCTGTGCTGTGATTTTCTGCACACTAATCTGCTTCACCTCCGTTTTTCCTTCTTCAGATACCACATGCATATGCTTCCAGACTCAGCACAGAAGCCAATGACTTTGCAAACTTGCAAACTCATATGGTGCCCATGCCGGATCAGATGCTCTTTCACTTCCTCCCACCGTATGGCGTGTGTATCTTGGTCCTAACACTTGTCACCAAGGGTTGTTATTATCTTTTTACCTCTAACTTTCCCTTATTGAATTGTGACTTTCCTTCATTTTTCTAATCTCAAGAAGCTAGCACAAATGTGTGGCTCCTCTGTGTCCTCAACAAATGTTCTAGAGTGATTTCATCACCTCTCATTTTACCAGTATTCAATTCTGGCTCCTATTGATCAAGGGGCTCATGGTTATTAAAGTACTTTGCACCAACCTCTTAGACCAAAAAGTTCGTGTGGTTTCAGATTACATGCAAACAAAAGCAGCTATTTTCTCTTTCTATTCTCTTGGTGTTATATTCACATCTATTTATAACTCTGATTATATTCAATAAGGAAAAATGCTAGCTGGGGAAATTCAGTGTCTGAAGAGCAACTGCTTAAGAAAACATTTACCTTTTGTTTTCTCTCTCTCCAGCAACTGTTTGTAGTCTGCCCTCACTTGCTCTGTCACATCTGTAGGAATCTGTAGGAAGGAAGAAAAGTGCAAAACGCGGTTCTGTTTGGTGAGCAGCCGTCAGGAAACAGAACTGCTGTGTGCTTGGGCTGTCATGGGGAGAAGCCAGCGAATCGTCCTGAGAGAATTACTGGTGCAGAGGTCTCAAAGAATGAAACATCTGCTGATTTCTCACTCTTTTTCTTTCTGATTCTTAAAAAGAGTATAGAACTTTAAAAGGTTTACTTTCTTTGCCTTATTTTCTTTCTCAAGGTGGACTGATGGGTATTTTGATATTCAACCACATATGAATTTTCAAATAAAGCAATTATCTGCAGTACAGAAAGAATTTTAGGACAAAAAATACACTAAAACAAAATAAATACTGAGATGATTTAGAATGATCCTGTCTTTTAAATACACAGCATTTGAATCTCAGAGGAAGTAAGCAATGTGTACATGATTATACTGCCAACGAAGGGCTAAAATAATTCTAGGTTCCTGTCTTTTAGTATGAATTTTCTTTCACTTATTTCAAAATTTCATAAACATAAAACTTTCAAACTACTTAATACATTTATTTTGGAAAATATGAAACTTAATTAATCTATTCATATTCATCATGAAAATTAGAACTGTGCATTTGTAGTTCTAAGTTGGAATTGGATAAACAACACACTCTTGATATTAGCTACAATTGTCAGAAATAAAATAGGTGGAATTTTATGTCATTTTCATCATTATAATTTCTATTTTTGTCATGCAGTCAGTTAAGAAGCACATACGATTTTATTTGTAATTTTCAAATTTTATCAGATCTGCCCAAAAAACCAAATTAAGTTTTGTTAGATACTCCTGATAGAGCATTCTTCCAAGTAAACTGGAAAATACTCTTTCTACTCTTAGACAACAAAATCCTTTCATAGTAGTTTTAATGTCTTGATGCTAATTCAGAATTCCATGGTAAGGTTAAATCTAAAATAATACTATCTAGAATTCTATTTCAAAATATTTACTAAACTTTGTCCAATTTAGGCAGTGTACTAGTTTGCTAGGGCAACTGTAACAAAGTATTATAAACTGAGTAGCTTAAATAACAAATATTTATTTTCTCAAAGTTTTGAAGGTCAAAAGTCCAAATTAAGATTGGCTACTTCCAAGCCCCCTTCCTGAGATTCTAGGGAACCACATCTCACTGTCTTCACATGGTCTTCCCTGTGCATATGGGCATCCCTGATGTCTCCATGTGTCCAAATTTTCACTTCTCATAAAGACACTAGTGAGAGTGCATTAAGGTCCATCCACAGGTATCACTTTAACTTAATCACCTCTTTCAAAGTCTTATTTCCAATTACAGTGACATTCTGAAGTATTTGAGGTTAGGGTTCCAACAGGTACATTTTGAGATGGGCCCAAATCAGCTTGTAAGAAGCAGCATGCATTTCAAACATATTAAAACATAGATTACTACAGCGTTAACTGGCAACACGTATCTTAGGACCCTATCTGGTTTAAGAGTGAATTGTTCTGAGTACTAGACCTCTCTCTCTCTCTTCTCTACTGCTCAACCCTTGAACAAATCTAAAAAAAAAAAAAAAATATCTTTAGGCTTAGTAATCTCAATAATGAAATGAAAAGAGAGCTGAAAGATTCTTCAATTCCTTCTCACTGAATTTCAATGACCCATGAAAATTTTAAGTACGTAAAAATTCATTTTGATTACATACTACTTGTGATATTTTTTATAATATGAAATAATGAAGTTCCAATTTTTCAAGGTTCCTAGGCTATCTTTTAAAGTAAGAATATAACTCTTTCCACTTTGTTGCCTTCAAAGTTTTGCTATCAGGACTGTTAAAAATGCAAAATGAATTTTTAACAGAGCATTGACACTTGCATTGTTAATGTGCCTCCAGGCATGTAATTAGCTGAGAAGTTTAATCTTTTATATTCCAAAGTTTGATCAGAATGCATAAGCTCAGAAAAGCTATAAAGTATTGACCAGCATCGTTGATAAAAAGAAAATAAAAAGAAGTTCTAAGCAGCACTTTCTCTAAATGCAAATGCCCCTCATTTCTTCTCAATGACTATATTAAAAATAATAAAATGACTTTTTTCCTTTTAGAATATCAAACAGCAGCAGTGTCCAGTATCTTTCCTACCTTAGATTTTCCAGATATTTATTTTGCTTAAGAAGACTTGAAAAGAGTCATGTGCATCTTTCTGATAAATGAATGACTTATTCTGTTAATGATTCATCTTTATCAAATTCTGTTACCCATTAAAAGGGAAATAGAATTCTGCTAGATGAATATATAAAATGAAATTGTAATGTAACATATTTAAGTAAATTAATGTACTTCTTGTTTGTCTTTATAGGGTAAATATTAACAAATGTGTATTTCTGTGATATTCAACCTTTGGGAGAACCTATGATAACTGTTACTGGACAGATGAAATTAGAAGGTATTAGAATTGAACTGGATGATGATAATTTGGGTTATAAGAGCAATGTGCGTAAGAACTATATATATTTTAAAAAGCTTCATGTATTAATTAGAATCATATCAAAGTAGGAGAGAGTTGTGGATACTTTACCACATCAGTCTGCAGGTAAGTTTATTTCATTTGGAGATGCTATGCCCATGCTCACTAAGTGTTCCAAGGTTGTCTCTATTATTTCTGTAATCAATTCTGTAGTTCCTTGTTCAACAAAGAGTAGGTGGTAAGTAAACCTTGTTGGCTAGAAGTTGCTTGACCTTAAGAGGAAAATCAAAGAGTTCTTTGATGTTCCCTGCTTTAGAAGAAATGTGGAGATGAGTTCTGGTGTGGTCATAGAGTACTCAGCTAGGAAAGGTTGAAGTTTGGAAGTAAGAGTACTGCAGCCTTACCCTGTGAGACAGAATGTTGTCCCAGTCCACAGTGAACTGGAGTGGTAGAGGAAGCAAGAGAAACAACTCTGGTTAGAAGAGCCCAGTCCTGTTGCTGAGCTTGATCTCAGCATCAGGAAGAAAACTGTAATTGCAGTTAATTTGAACTAAATGCCCTTCCAGTATCTGTGGCTGATGAGAGAAGTGTTTGGACCTAGTTGGGAACAGAAATGGAACTACAAATGAGCAGAAGTATTTGCTATTTTTCTGCTCCCACAGTGTTGTGTGAGTATAATTGAGATGGTAGAATATGCAACAGGTGCCGTTTCCTGTTTTCCTATGGACACAGTCATTTCCTTCACTGCTTCTGAGCTCTTTAACATACAACTTCATCTCAGGTGTATTTGTATGAGTCACAATGCCATTCATTCTGTCATCAATGTTCATTGAACTTTTACTATGTGTCAGCTATGGTGCTATATATGAGATAATTGAATGGAAGTTTCTATTTCTTAGCATTGGTGAACATTGTGGTCCTGTGGTCCATGGGGACACACACACACTATCCTGTACCTGTATTTGATGGACATACAAAGAATAGGAGTATTGGGAAAGTGTGTAGGGATCTCTCTGTGGAAGCTGCATAAGGGAACCCAGCAGTGTGGAGTGCTCCATATGAAATAAGAAAGATGGGACAGGCCAGGCATGATGGTCCACGCCTATAATCCCAGCAGCTCTAGAGGCTGAGGTAGGAGAGGGCAATTTCAAATCCGTCCTCAGCAACTTAGCAAGACCCTAAGCAACTTGATAAGGTCCAGTCTCAAAATAAAAAAGATAAAGTAAAAAAGGCTGGGGATATGGCTCTGTGGTTAAGCACCACTAGGTTCAATTCCTGGCTAAAAAAACAAAAAGGAAAACTGGACAGGAGTCCAAGTTCTAGTCAATAGTTGGTAAACACTTGCAAAGCATGGTATTTGTGAGAAAATCCTGTGTTTTGGTGTTGTAGGAATCTCAAGTGTGAGTACAAGGGTGAGGATTTCCAGGAAGGGCGAATTATGAAAGGCAGGATGAAAGGAAAAGAGGTAAAAAGAGATGAATAAGAAATGAAAGATGTAGGAGGTGATAACGATGAGTTGCAAAGAAGATGGATCACGTGAGACTATTCTACCATGAGAGAGTTTCATTGAAGACATTCTAACAAAAAGACTCATTGCTGGAGTTTAGAAATGAAAATTACATGCCAATGAGATTAAGTGGCAGAAAATAGATTCTTAGAAAAGATTAAGTTGAGAAAGTAAAACATTTAAAAACTACAGAACTTATTTTGGGAATATTTGAAAAATCAGTATTGTAATTGTTTCAAAATAAGCTGAAATGTAAGAGTTACATAAAATTGTCTATTATCCATGCCTATTCCAAAGTTCAATCAGACTTTTAAATGAAATAAACTGGGACTGCCTCTGGATTCTTTAATTTAACATACACTTGCAGGTCATGTATGTGAAACACTTTCCTTCCTCTATCTTTTAGGTGAGGACACTGAGACTCACAGAAGATAAGTGAATTCTACCAAGTCACACAAAAAGTAGAAAACAGAGTTCGTGCTTAAATCTACCTCACATTCACGTGAGGTAGATTAAATTCAATTTAATTCCTTCTCTGCCTCACTATAGTGGATATCCTGTTTACAGGACAGCAGACGAATTCCTTGTAATTTCTGGTTCTCAAAAGGAAAGATGATCATATCAAACCAGCGATTCTGAAACAGGGATGGTTTTTCCCCTAAGGGGACATCTGACAGTGTGTTTGGTTATCACAACTTCAGGAGCAAGAGTGCTACTGACACACAGGAAGCAGAGGCCAGGATGTCACTGAACGATGCACAGGAGAGTCACAGTAACAGAAGTACGTGGACCAAGATGTCAATAGTGCTGACGCTGAAAAATCCTGATTCAGATTAAGTACATAGTAAGCTTTATTCCAATTCTAAAATTTGAGGAATATTAAATTGTTTATTCATTTGATGCAGCAAAGACGAATTTGAGAAAACACCAGAGCCATAGGTATTGAACTTCTCTTTTGTTTAAATGCCCTTGGTTGTTCATGGTCTAATTTCTTTTTATCCTGATATCATTTAGACAAATTATCATGATTGGTTTAATTGTTTGGTCTCTCACTTTTTTGAAAAAATACAGAAGACTTTAAGAGTCACTGATTTTTAACTATGTATTAGGAAATTAATCCACGTGTATGTGTGTGTGCTCATTTGATCCTTGCGGCAATATTTTAATATTTTTGTCCCTGCTTCCTGTCCTGCAGAAAGATAGTCCGAAAAATATTGGAGTCGGAAACAACAGTTTGGCTTTTCTTGGCAAAGAAATAAGTTGGTTATGTCTTTCCATGTCTTTTTAATAGATGGGTCTTGTTAAACTATCTCACCCTCAACACAAACTCATGCAATGCACAATCTTCTCTGTGATGCAGAAGTGAGACCATAAGGAAAAAGGCGGATCAGCATATGTTTCACAGGACTCAGCACGAACATCACAGAAAAGCAGAGAAAGCTAGAGTCCTTGGCACTTTTATGAGACACTAACAGTAACAAGCAAAGGAATTGTCTGCAAGTGAGAGAAATCTGTAGACTCAATTTAAAAGACCAGTATTTACAACTCCATGATTGTCACCAATTAAATATGTGATTTTGAGAAAGTCAATAAATTTTGTCTTCATTTCCTTCAACTGCAAACTGTTATGTTTGAGTAGAAAAATGCTAGTCTACTTTCAAATTTTATTTATTTATATATGCACTTATTGGTAGAGGGCAATTGAACCCAAGGGTTCAATAGCTACATCCCCAGTCCTTTTTATTTTTAAGACTGGGTTTCACTAAATTCCTGAGGCTGGTATTAAACTTGCAGTCCATCTGCCTTGGCATCCCAAATTGCTTGGATTATAGGAGTGTACCTCCATGACAGCCCTTTCCGATTGTATAAAACAAGACCAGCTTTTGTATCCACTCATTTGGAATTCACTTGAAGAATATACCATCATTTTTTGGCGATTATTTTTATAGAAATGTAGAAGAAAGCATGTGTTTGTATGCTTGTACTTGTATGTGTATATCTGTGGGTTCGTTTTAATTTCCTGCAAGTAGTGAGGGGATTGTTTTAGATTTAAAAAATGGAAATGCACATTCTAGTAAAAAATAAACCTTGGGTTTTTCAAACTCGGTGAAGGAATTTTTTAATATCATACTATTAACTTTAAGTACTTGAAAAAATAGCACTGGAGGTAAACATTCATGCTGAAAAGAGAAAAAAAAAGATGTTGAGTTGGAATGGAAGCATACTGCTTAAAAATGACCATTTATTTTATTGATGAATCTCATAACACTTAAAAATAATTCACTGAAGAGATTAAATGCAAAGAAACCATGAGTTTTCATTCTTTTTTGTCTATCCTTCCATAGATGATTGCTAGATCTCCATTCAAGCAGTTGTCATAAAGTTTATAATGTATATTAGATTAAAATTTTAATAAACTAGAAGGTTGCATTCTTTAATAAAAAATCCAATAACTTGATTTGTTATTTCTGACATTGTGAGGGAAGTAGAGTGGGCTGATTAATGAATTGGTGTCCCCAATTTATGTTTACCTAGCACCTCAAAATGTGATTTTATTTGGAATTAGTGTCTTTGTAAATGTAATTAATTAAGGGCCTGGGATGATATCATACTAAATTTAGAACTGGAGTTCTCATACATTCCAAGGACTACCTAGAGCCACCAGAGATTAGAAGAAGTCAAGAAAGATTCTCCTCAAGAGACTTGAGAGAAAACATTTTCTTGCTCATATTTAGATTTGCAACTTCTATCCTATAGAAGTATGAAAGAATAAATTATTATTGGTTTAAGTCATGTAGCTTGTGAAAACACTGTTATGGCATATGTAGAAAACGAGTACAGATATTACTACTGGCAAACGAAGTGTTTCTGTGTCCAATATTTTGAAATTTGGAATTTTTAAAAAAATTGATAATGGGTAGAAACTGCCACAATTGAACTCTAGGTTGGTCTGAAGGAACTATTTGTAGAAATATGGATGTTGAAAAAAATACACTTGTTGGTATTTGAGATGGAAGGATAAGGTGTGTTATTGGATAACAGAGGAAAGATGATCTGTGTTTTAAAGGGGGAAAACGCTTGACAGAATTGTGTTCTCTCTTAGGTAGAAAAATAACTTGTAAACTGTGAACTTGAATATTTAACTGAGGAGATTCCCAAGCACATTGCTGAAGGAGAAGCCTGATTACTCTTGCTATTTACAATAAAATATAAGGGAAGATGCACTAGGGAAAAACTGCTAAGAAAAAGAAAAGAGAACTTGATAGTTTGGAAAATTCTTAGCCTGTTTTTTTATCGAAAAAGGTATTGATGAATGCTGTGCAAAGAATGCCAATGTGAGACTGGACAAACTTTAGCTGGAGATATTACATATGTGACTTAAAGACCCAATAGATTGCCTCAGCTGAAGCCAGAAACAGGAATAAATTATTCCAGAAGAGATCTATGGAGAAACTTTGTGTCTAGTGTCATAGATCCTTTTTGCATACCTGGGCAATCTTGAAGGTTCTGGACCATGGTGTAACAGCCAAGACAATATGCATATATCATACAGATTCTCATCCAAACTGATTTAGAAGATGTGATATGTAATTTTGAGTTGTTAATATTTAAATGAGATTTTAGTTCTAGTTAAGACATTTGGGAATCTTGAGGTATGTGGGGGCATGTATTCTTCATGTTGAATAAATATGCATTTTGGGGGAACAAAGTGTGGAAAATAGTGGGTTGAATAGTGGCCTGCTTGAAATTCTGTTCAGTCACACAGTGTGTGATAGTTTGTTATGAAAGTGAGTTCATTGAAGCACACAGAATATTTACTCAAAAAAAAAAATTGAATTTACAGATCTTGGTATCACATGCTATTCCCATTTTTAAAATACTTCCCACTGCCCACTATAAAACGTGGTGACATTCCTTTCAACAAAACTATAATTCAGATTAACTTTTGGGCTAATCTATTGTAAAGGTCTAAGTGAACTTTATGCACAATTCTTACTTTTTAGGTGGTCAGAATTGAATACTGGTCCAAGATTTATATATAAACAACATCTGGGAGCAGTTGGAAAACAGTCATCCAGGATCAAATTCAACCTGATGGTTAAGGTCTTAAAGAATCATGGTGAAGGCAAGACCCACAAGGTTTATAGTTAGTGGTACATTATACTTAAAAATTGATTTGTAATTTTTTTAACTTTCTATAATTTGTATCTTTTATTCACTTTAAGTAAATTAAAATTTTCCTAAAGTTCTAATTTAAAATAAACAAATTATGCTATGTCCATGTGTTAATATACCACAATGAATCCTATATATATATGTATATGTATATACAATTATCATGCACTAATTAAAATAATGATGATGATATAAGGGGGTCAGCAGAGCAAAGCAAAGTGGGGAATGGGGAAAGACAGGACAATGATATTGGTCAAATTATGAACAGGTATGAATAGGGCACAATACATCTCACTATCATGTACAATTATACCACACTATTAAGATGATGATAATGATGATGATGATATGATAAAAATAACAATAATAACCTTAGAGCCATGGACCTCATCTTCTTGACTGCATTTTGGAGACCCTCCTGGTTTTAACAAAGACTGGGCACAGAGTGGAGCATGTCATACACCTTGCCTGATATTGAAAAACTAAATCAACTTTCTGCATTGAGTGGGTAATCTCTTAACTGTCTTTCAGGAGTATGTAAAACAAGTTGTAGATATTTTTTTCCTAAAAATTGCTTCTACTTTTCCTGTTAGTCAAGGGAGGTTTAAAATTAATTCTTTTTTAGGTCATGCAGAACAATTATAGACTGTTCTGGAAAAGAAAACAAATAGTGAAATAGATGTGGGAAAAAAGAGTTCCAAAGCACAGAAAAAACTAATATATTGAAGGTTATGAAAACAAAGTGTGTTGTGCAACTTGTACTATGAATAATAACCTTGAGCACACTGAGAATGGAAAACATTTCCCCATTCCTTCAAGAACCACTGACATCCCTAACACCAGGAGATCTCGGGGCTTGCTCTGTGTATGACTTCAACTAAGAGTAAATGCAAGATGATTTACTGACATGATAGCTCTATATTCTGCTTTGACTTGATAATAAAGAACAGCTATTTTGGCACATGATGTAATGAATAATGAATAAATAAATTACAATATCTTGTTTTATTTTGGTTCATTACTTGAAGCAAAATGTACACAAAAATACAAGCTAGTATGCATAAAAGCAAAATATAAAGTAAATAATGAATGATACATATGTTTAGAAATTCATTCAAGAGTATCCCTTAATCTCAGGTCTTTGCCTCTGTCCTCTTACTCCAAGCCTAATTTATTAAGTACTTTAATGACTTACTTTATAACAGATACAGGTTGAGGAAACAAAAGTTTGTTATTTCAAATTTGTACTTTTATCTGAATGGCTCAAGGAACATCCGTGATTTAAGTATGATTTATTCAACAATTTATTCTTACATTAGTAACTTTTGCTATATTCTATTGACTATAAAGTAAGGTAGAAATATAATCCCAAGAGATAGATGTATGAGGGATAAAGGGTGAAAAAGAGGAATATGTATACATTTAAGGTTTAGGAAGAGGAAGTCACAGTTGGTCCTAGTTAAGGTAACTTTATTTGAAAATAAGCAAGGACAACTTTTCTGACGTCATGATACTTTGTCTTTTCTTATTTTTTGTCAGTTGGTTTGGTTTTGAAAGCATATTCTTAAAAGACATTCTAACTATGATGGTGTCTGTGTTAATGTCTGGAAGTCTTTTGTGATGGTAATATAGATGTTAAGTGTCTTTCTGCAATTAGTAAAGCATTGCTTTTCAGGATTCTTGTTCTTAAAACTGTCATGTATTAATTGGTTGACTTAATATTTTAATTGTGCATGATGAGGTAGATACAAGGAGATATTTGAAATCTCCAATAAAGATAATTTAGTTCAAACATAAAGGTTATTTGGAGGTTTCATAGTTCCATAAATACAAAATATGTGTGTAAAATGTGTTTGTGTGTGTGTGTGTACACACATGTTCATACATACACATATATCATTAGGGCGCAAGCATGAATCTCAAGTAGATACTAAAGATCTTGTGATTGAGTTTGATGAGGAGATTTATCAAGTATTCCTACCTAAGCATTTAATTTCATTTTTCACAATTCATGTATTTAATCAGTTTTTCATTGCTGTGGTGAAATCCTTGAGATAAATCAACTTGAAGGAGAAGATATTTATTTTGGCTTACCATTTCAGAGGTTTCGGCCCATGGCACTTGGTCACATCAACGTGTACCTGTGATGAGGCACAATATTAAGGAGGAGAGCATGTGGTGAAGTAAATCTGGTCACCAAATGCTAATCTGGGAAACAGAGACAGGGTCAGGGTCTCAACATCCTCTTAAGAGCACTGGTCCATTGACCTAACTTCTTCCCACTAGGCTCCATTTTCTGAAACTCCTATCATCTTTTAGTAGTGCCACAGTCTGGCAACCAAGCATTATCATATGGGATGTTAGGAACATTTAAGATATAAGCTTTAAAACCAGTTTTCTTAAATTTAAATGAGGGACTTTTGAAAACTCTGGTATTAGACTGCTGAAATCCTTTATAAGTATTGGTACTCTCATTTCTTTTACCAAAGTTGGTATAACTATTTAGGCATATACTTACAATGATTTTTGCATCCTCTTAGTTTAATGTGCCAAAATTGGGATATTCTGTGACTTAACAATAATATCTGCATTTTTGTGAACCTGATCAGGGGCATAGGTTGTGCTTAAAATGCCTCATGACTTGGGTTCTGGCATACAACATCTCTTAACATAAAAAAATTTCAAAGTACGTACAAAATCTGTCATTAATTCATGTGAATGGTTATAAATATATAAACTGACATATGTGAATGCCCCTGTAATAACTGGTACTTCCATAACTATTTTGATTAACACTTTATTACCTGGTATTCATAGGAATGTAGGGGGAGACAGTCATGTACACCAGCAGAAGTATTCTACAAAGAGCCTCTGATAAAATGCAGATATCATGATTTGGAGGAACAATTTTCCTATAATTTTTACCAAAAGGAAATTAGACTGGGAAGTTCAACTTTGGCCTAATCACAACAGGAAATACATATACCACAATAAAATTAAACAAAAGAAGTTTTACATGCTAGATAATGACATATTAGGAAATTTGACAGAGAAATCAGTAACTTAAATCCATTTTAGATTAGATGAAAATAAATATGTGTGTGTATAGGTATGCACACAAGCATACCTGTATGGTATGAATACACATGTTGATAAAAAATGCTGAGCCACTTTTTCTTACAGAGTTTTATTTTTCTTTTATTTTTTGGCCTAATGAGAAATCCAACCACTCAAAACTATAGCCAAACTCTGATTTACAAATATCTACAACTATGAAGGTAGATTTCACTCATGAAATACCTTCAGCATTGACATCAATATAGCTTACTCATGTGAGAAAAAGGCATATGAATGCCTAATGATGAAGTTCATAAAGGAAAAATCATATGCACACACAATTTTTAATCAACTTAAAGTCTCAGCATAACAATAAATAACTTTATTTATTATACACATTCTTGAACAATGTACAAAGATTAAGCTTGGATACCTAAGTATTCAAAGGACAGTTAGAATAATTTCTATGTATAAGTAAATGAATAAATGAAAGTATCTTTCATTTATTTAGTATCATAGTATATGGTAATGAGTCTTTGTTACATTACATTATGTATTAGTTTTAGGAGCTAAAAATTATTCATTTTATGTACTGGAAGTAATGTCAGGAAACTGATATTTGAATCTTCAGATTAATCAGACAAAAAGTAAGAGTTCTGGTTTGGAGTCAGTAAGCACTAGTATGTACTACCTAATACAGAGAACAGACAAATCTTCACTTTTTAGGTGCTGATTATATATTCAGACTACAGATATTTTATTACTTTGCTCCTCCTTATACATACTCTTTTAATTTGTCTATTTCCTATTTTACTGTTGCTTTTAATTTCATTGCATGATAGAATGTATAAATAGAAATATTATATGCAGTGAATTATTATAATTTTATGTTGCATTAGCATGCCTTTTGAATACAGGTTTAACTTTCTCACACCAGAAGCAGGGCTTAGTCACGCAGGAAACAGTTTCCAATCTTACATCATCCAAATGACTTAAACCCAGACATAAGAACCTAATTGCCCCTCTCCTGTCTAGAAGACTGGGTCCCTGGTTTTCCTGCTTTTTTCTGTTTGTTTTCTTATGCAGACCTTTCAGAAATTGCTCATGAACTTAAGGGGACCCATAATCTCTCTCTCTCGCCTCTTCATTGCTGCCTCTCTTTTCGACTTGTCCAAAGACTGCCTTCCTGACTCATTTTATCCTTCTTGTTCAGAATCCATAACAGAATCTTTAAACTTGTTCCTTCCCATGGTGGTATATTGAGAACATACCTTCCATCTTTAGAACCCAGAGCTGCCCTGGGTCAGTTTTCCCTGGCACCCTGAGAAGAACACAAGATCAGCTCCCAGGGACAGAGCAATGGTCAGGAAGTCATGAACCAGAAATAGACCCATGTCACTAGAGCATCTGCCAGTGTGAACAAGTTTCCCACGTGAGGGACCCTCTCATTGTGAGTGGGACTGTAAGATATTAGTCTGTCTACCAGATAAAAGAAGTAAACTCAAAACTGTGGTGACCCTGCACACACTGTAAGAGCAGGGTTGTAAGTCCCTCTGGTACTGGAAGCCTATTTTAGCTGGGGGGCCTGGGAGGAGGGGTGACGCCTCAAAGCATATGTGTCTGTAAGAACTGTGAATATCAACGCAGAGTGGAACATGTATAGATGCTCCCTTAATGTTGAGATAGCTCGTCACTATTATTTTCCTAAGATTAGATCTATTCTTTCAGCAAAAACTGTATGATCACTATAATCACGTATTACTCCTAAAGACTCATAATTCAAATTAAGAACTTTAAGAGTGCCATAGCTTGTGCTTCCAGATACACCATTTGTTCTTCCTGAAGAGAACAGTGCTGCTCTAGTTTGGATCATAAGTGTTCCCAAAGGAGAGTGAGTGAGAGACTTGGTTCCTCACCCAGGCACTATTGTGATGTGGTGGAACCTACAAGACGTGGAACCTACTGGAAGGGAGTCAGGTCACTGGGGAAGTGGCCTAGCAGGGATGTTGAATCCTCAGCCCTTCCTCTTACCCTTTCTCTGTCTCCCAACTGCTACAAGGTGAGCAGTTTACTCCACCATGTGTTCCTACCATGATGTACTGCCTCGTCACAGGCCCAAAACAATGGGGCCACTCATCATGAACTGAATCCTCCAATACCGTAAGCCCAAACCAAAATGTTCCTCTTCATAAGTTGATTTTTCTAGGTATTTTGTTATAGTAATAAAAAGTGGACCAACATACATACCCTTATGATTATTCAGGTATCCTTTATTTTTATATTTTATAGTTTTGTTATTTATTTTGAATCTGTTTTATTTTTCTTTGCTTTTCCTTCCTTTTTTGGTGGTTTGAATAAAATTTTGTTTTCAATGATTCTAAAAGTTCACATATTTTATTGGAAAATTAGACTGTTAACCTTGAAAAATTAATTTAAACCTATTAACTAACAACATCTCCTAAATTTACCTGCTTAAATCCATTAACATTTTGAAGAAAAAAGATTGGGTGAAGATTCATCTCCAGTCTTTATGATAATGGATGCTTAAGCAATAAAGATAATATACCTCCAAATAAGCATGTGAATGTTATTTTTGGTTTTATGCTGCACTGCTATCACAAAAGCAATCAAGTATTAAAAAAGAATACAGTTAAAGCACTTCTGTGTTTATGAATAGAGATATTGAAATAATTTAACATGTTATTTCCACATAATTATCTTCCAGTTGTTTTTTTAAGTACTCTCAGCAGTGAACTTAACAGTAACTGGAATAGACTTACTGACATACTTACCACTAGGGAGCATGGTCCTTTGTGTAGGTAGAAAAATCTGAAAGTTTTCAGCATCATACTGAAAATAATATAGAGATATTATTGAAAATTTAAGCAAAGATAGATGTGAATATGTGATATTCTAGCCAATAGGTTGTTGGGTCAGAATCTGGTATTAATCAAACTGCACATGCTGAAAATGTTTTGCCCTTAGGTTAACAGGATACATTATTGTGTTCTATACCCATAACTGAGCAAGAGAGTAATACAAATAGGCTTTTACAGGAACTGATTGTGGTCCAAGTCTCTAGAGAATAAAGTGGTGGTGGTTTCTGGAGAAAATGAATAAAATGTGTGTGTGAGAAAAATTTTAGATCCCAGAGGGGGTCATCCAAACTGCATAAACAATGTGTGACTGGCAGACACGGGTAGCTTTTTTCACAAGTGTGGAGGACAATGGATGTATAATGAAAATGAAATGTTTCTCCTCTCTACTAAGAAAATCTGCCTCTGAATTTGGCCTTGAGATGGGTTATGCACTGCACTACATTCAAGAATTAGCAAGGTATTTATTTTTTCAGAACAAAATCCCTAAGCAGAAACCAACAAACCATTGCTAGAAAAATTTTCAACTAAGCAAAAGGCGAGGCAGTTCAAGTTAAATTTGTTTGAACTCTTAGCTTATTATTCCCCCCAGTGAACTGATTACTTGCATAGGAATTACAGAAATAGATATGCTGCCACTTCCTTTCTAAGATGAATGCTAATGTATTCTGCCTGCTGGAGCGACTTTCAAAACAACCCACAAAATGAGCTATCAACCCATTTTAAAAACAGTTAGAAACCTACTCTGAATATTTTTCTACAAAACATAAATGCAAAACTGTATGGCTGCCAGAAACTTCCAAAGGTCATCTAACATTCCCTCTTTCACATTATCTGAATGAGGATGAACTTGTTCCATTCTTCATTAGTTTATTCAACAGTATTTGGTGAAAGCCTGCTATATAACAGGCCTTGTGTTAAGGTTCTGGTTAAGAACAAATGCAACTCTTTCTATCATCAAGTTCTTTTGTCCTGGGAGTCAAAGGGAATCACAGAGTTAATTAACCATTTTTAAATGTTTTTACTTAATATGATGGATGCCAATTTCAAAATCACTACAATGTGATATGAGGGTGCTTTGGAACGGAACCTAATGGTACCTGGAAATTGGTATAAGTTTCACAAATATTTTAGCTGGATCTTGGCAGATGCTGGCATTTATTGGGAAAAAGAAAACTTTCCAAAAATAGAAACAGATAGAACTATAATCCTGTTTTATTTCTGTTTGTCAGAGGTGCCATGCAGTATTCCATGCCATTCTCTGAAATATGGCATTTGGATGTTAATGAGAGTGTTGGGATACTCCTTCCGTGGCTATATCCTGCCACACAGGTTGAACAGAACATCGTGGTCTCCCCTAGTCCATTAACCCCGTCCACTTCTCTAGGGATCCAGATAGTCTTGTCACATTTCTCTCTCTTGCCTCTTCTCCCTTTGACACTTCCTGCACAAGCCACAGTCCTAACTCACATCTCCACTTCCTACATCACTGAGAAAATGGGAGCAGTCGGGATGGCTTAGATTACTCTGTACACTCCATGCAACTACCTACTTCTCCTCCCGGATCTCGACCTGTTCTTTACTGATACACTGCTCCTCAAAGTTCTTAGCTAAGGCTGACTCTGACCTCTGTTCACAAGGTCTTGTTCCCGCTCAGTGCTCAAGGACATTTCTCAAGTGCTTCCATCATCTCTCTCTCTGACGTCATCATTTTCTCTTTTACAGAATCATTCCAGAATCATTAGAATACGACAATCGCTTCACCCTCTTATAAATAAATGCTCTTTTTTTTCTCCCATTTAAAATGAATAAACCTTATGACCTTATTTATTCATAAGCCATCTGATTTTTCTCTCTTCTGTAGAAAATGCCCTTAGAAAGAATTGGCTACCAATTTCTTTCTTTCCTGTCTCTCTATAACTCACTCTAATCAGATTTTGACGCCCCCCACTCCACTAAAACTGTACTTCTCAAGGTTGCTAACGCCCCTCACTAAAAATTCTGGTCATTTCAGTGACTTTATTTGACTTTACATTTTTGGCAACATTCAATCTTTTCATATCTTTGAAATGCTGCTTCTTTTGGTTTCTAAATGCCACATTCATCTGATTTTTCCCACATTTCTCACCAATTGATCTTAATCTCTTTTGCTGGCTCATTAATATTTCCCCCAAATTTAAATATTGGAGTACCTTAGGCAGGGTAGAAACTGCTGATGCAAAGAGTAAACACATTTTGGGTATAAAATCTAAGGTACTATCAAGAAACACACTAACCAATGTAAAAAAAAAATTACAACTTTTTTAAAAAAAGTAAATTTAATGCAGAAACTGTTGTATATAAAATATCAAATTATAAATAAAAATGGAACTGGTATTAATAGCATGGTGATAGTGCCAGGGCCCAATTCCCTCTGACTTCTATTTTCTATGTGTACATACTGCCTGTATAACTCATTGTTTTCTAAATCCACCTACATAGCTGATTCTTGAGACTATATCTCCAGTTGGAACAAGGTCCCAAACATGGACAATATCTGCTTGCATGTATAATATCTTAATTTGAACATTTAATGCATGTTAAACAGTAGTGAACACACTGTTATATCATTTACTATTATTCTTTACACTGGTTATTTTTGTGTTATTATGTTTTTAATACATTGAATTTGTGACTGGCTGGTGAAATGGATTATAATTTCAGATACAGGAATTCCAAGACCATAGGCTTGGTCTGAAAGCCTGAATCCACCGGATCACTGTGGCTCTCCTGCACCGCTCTCTTCTTTGCTGTTAACTCAGACACATTGCCTCCTTTATTTTTGTTATGATTTTCATTGCTATCTATTAATTTTTTATGATTTTTTTCTCCTACCTTTATTTGCTCTTTGATTCTATTTATATTTGGTCTTAATTTCTCAAGTATTTTTTGTTTCTTTTTTTCTGATCATCGTTGAATTTTATGACATTTAGTTTGCATCTGTGCTCCAATTTCTTCATTTATAAGTTTTATAAACAATTCTAACTTATTTTGTTTACTCGAAACTTGTATGTATTTTCTAAGATCTTTAGCTATTTTTAAATGTTAGATGGTACATCTTGTCTCTGTTTTGGAGCATGGTTTTCTTGGACTTTATCATTGTTAGGAGGGTTAAAATTATGCTCCTATTAACTTTTAGTCATCTGGAAGATTTGTAGAGACTGTAACCATTTCGTGTGACTCGATTTTCAAGAGCAGTGTTTCCTCCTACTTCTAGAAGGGGTCATTCAGGGAAGTGGAGAATTAAATGACTCTAAAGTTCTTGTGTTTGCAATGTGAACTTGTGTCCCTTCTTTCCCTGTGTTTATGTGAGCGTACTTCTCCTTCCCTGGGCTGTGCCTACCCCACTTAATTTGGATTTCCCTCCACACAGCTCTCCTGAGTGCAGTGACTGACTGGAAAGGAACTTCATCTTGCTAATCTTGGAGCTCATGTGTCTGGTGTGCTCCAGCACCCTGACCTCATGCCATTGCCCTCTTGACTGACTTGAAACGTGGCTGTAACAGAACAGATACTATTTTCAGGGTGGCCCAGTGCACTTGGGATTTCGCCATCAGCAGGGATATTATAAATGTGGTTGCCTTCCTAATGTTTCATCTTTATCGTCGCTAACATCATACATCATGAAGGCCATCAGTGATTTTGAGCTCACCAGCATGATTCTCTAACTAACTTTATTTTAAAAGTGTGTTACAAATTTTTAGTTTAATTACCCTAATTTATTTGGGCTATAGGGGAAAATCAGGGAAATTTATAAGATAATCAAAACCAGCAACTTTATTTTCAACTGCATTATGATCAAGATGGATAAATCTGAGGTTAGCCTGGGGTGATTCTGAAATCATGAAATAGGTTAATGTAATATATCACAGTAGCAGATCTATCAGGGAAATATGCTTTGCATCACCTAATGAGGTTAGAAAAGGTAAAATTCAACATCTATGGTTTACTAAAACTTAAAAAATGAGAGATAATAGGAAAGTGCTTTATTAGATAAATGGTACCCCTACTACATTATCAAATCATGTAATGTTGAAATGTTGGAAAATTTTCCTTAGGGGATGGGAGATGAAATTGTTTACTATTCAGATTTTTTTTCTTTCTTTGTGGTGCTCAGAATCAAACCCAGGGTCTTGCAAATATAGGCAAATACTCCACCACAGAGCTGCATCCCTAGCTGGCCCACCATCACCACTGAATCAGCATTCAACTGCAGGTTTTAGACAAACCAATAAGTTAACAAAAGGAATAGCAAACGATTAGATCTAAATGATAAGAGGTTTTTATTTTCCTATAATATTTGAAAGTACATTCGAAAAACCTGTATCTAAGACAATATTGACAAAGAATGATTTGGGGTGAGAAGGACTTGCCCAACACATAAACAAAACAAAACAAAACAAAAAACAAAGAACCATGAATTCCAATGTGACGGTAATCACGATATTAGTTAATTCACCAAAGGATAAATTAATAGGTCAATCAGTGAAAAAAATAGCTTAGAAGTAAATAGAGACACAGTTTCTGTCAGATCAAACATTTCATATCAGTGGGATACAGGGCAGTTATTAAATAAATCATGAAAAAATGATCACTAAACTGTGTGGTAAATAAAAAAAATGGTCTTTCACTACTGACATGTATTTCAATAATTATAATTATTTCAAATATTTCATTATGAAGACAAAAACATGAAAAACTTAAAAGAAAACACAAAAATATCTTTTAACCCTATTGTAAGAATTTTTAAAATGAAACATAAAAAGTATAAAGAAAATTCGACAAACTTGGCTTTTGATGAGCAAAATTAATTGACCTTGTTGAACTAATTGGCCTTGCTGAACTAATTGAGGATATTGTAGATAATTCACTTTGATAAATAAGAATATTAATATGGATCTAGAGGTAAAAAATACTAATTTTTGCCATATGGTTACAATTACTCTGGCATATTCTAAATATTTTCAAGTGCATAATGAACTTAAAAACATATTGAATAGTGGCTGGACTCTGACATTAGTACTATTAATAGATTAAACAGAGCATCATTTGGATTATAACTCTGTCCTCCTGTGTGTCAATAACATTTAAGAATGTCCCAGCAACGTGTAGGAGACAGAATGTGGGGGCAAATGCTGACTGTGAGCACAGGATCCTCTTCAGGGAGCAGAGTGAAGCTTTAAGTAAAGATGGAAATGGACCTCTTTGGATGTCTGCAGCAGATGCCGAGGCTGATGATGAAATTAAATGATTGCACCTCTCATTCACTGATGCTAATCAGTCTTGTCTTAAATCTCCTCTAAATATTCTACCCCAAATAGGCATCTATTCTCCAAACTCTAGGCTTCTATGGAAGATGATTGCATCTTACCCTTTGTCCATTTAGGCTAATGTAGCAGAATATCATAGACTGGATGACCTAAATAAGAAACTTATTTTTCACTGTTCTAGAGACGAGGAAGTCCAAGAGTGAATGCTTGTTCATCTGCTGTGTAGTGAAGGCCCATCTACTATGTGACTTACGGGAAGACATCTCCTTGGATCTTCAGGTCATGTAGAGAGATCTTGCATGTTCTCTTTCTATAAGGACTTTCAACTCATCACATCACGACTCATGCTCACCTTAATTAAAGATCCATCTCCAAACACCATCACACTGGTAATTAGGTATGGAGGACACAAATGTCCAGCCCATAGCACTATCCTTTTTATTCATACCAGTAACTATTTCTTAAACTGCAATTTTCTTTTTTGCTTTTTGCCTTTAAAAAATATAAAATATGGGCTGTCTGCTACAACTTGAAGTTTACTGCATGTTGTTTGTCTGGAGTTTCCTTTAGCTAGACTTTCTGGTCCCACCAAAAGGTACTAATTTTTGATACTTTTTCTGCTCACTCAAACTGTTCTACAACTTTTCTGTGCTTTCTAGGGGATTCCTTTCTTTTGATTTTGTATTGCCTCACCTCTTGCCTGCTATGTCCTGTCTTCATATCATCTGTCTTGAATCTGAGTACCAACTGCACAATTATTTATGGAGAGGAAATTATAAACTAAATTTACTTATTTACTACTTCTTTCTCATTCCATTTGTACAGATTTAATAAGCTTGATCTTGCAGCAAATTTTAGTAAAATAATGGGTTAAAAAGTTTGTCTTTTAGTGCTTTCATTGCACTCACTAAAGGACCAATAAGTTTAGCATGGATAATCCCTTGTTTTAAGATTTAGAATTAGTGATTTAGTCTCAACTTTTCACCTTTGTCATTTTATGAACTTGTAAAGATGATAAATTTAATAATGATGACCTATTTACTATTCTGTAATTTAGTTAGTGTTGAATAAATTGGCTTCTCTAAACCACTCTATTATGATTTCTATAATTGCCTGAATACTCGGAACTCTGATTTAGCATTCATCTTGTTTTCATCAGTAGTCAATTTTACTCCTGACCCCTAGATATTTTCCTTCATTGTAGGGACTTCCTCTAAACCATATCTTTTGCTAATCAACTCTGTCAGTATGAAGGTGAACCCTCTTCTTGAAAGCCTGGTAAAGTTGCTTAACAGTTCTGGAGACCAGGTCATCCAAGATCAAGGCTCAGGTCAATTAGTGCCTGGTCAAGAGACAGCCTTAGTGTAGACTGCAAGTCTGTCTTCTGGATGCAACCTCATGTGATGGAAGGGACAGAAGATCCCCATGAACTTTCCTTTATAAGAACGCTGATCCCTTTCATGAGGGAGGAGCCTTCAAGAGCTAATCACTTCCCAAAGGCGCCATCTCCTCACCCCATCACCTTGGGGGTTAGAATTCCAGCATGTGAATGGGGGTGTGTGAGATGCGGTGCATTCAGACCTCAGCATATGTATGAATAGGAATGTTGTCTGGTATTCAAGCCTTAATCTGCCTGAATCATGGATCTTCATATGCTGAATATAAAACAGCACATGAAGTGCTTAATATACGTTGATTCTGTTCTCCTTACTTCTCCCCAGCAGACCAAGGCCACATCTTCATCCCAGGGTGCATTGGGAGTTACTCTTTCTTCTCTTTAAAAGCTCACCCAACCCAGGCATTCGAAGTATCACCAAGGCTTGTTGATTTTTTTTTCAACTATTTCTAAACATCATCTGCTTTTGTTCTTTGCAAGAGAAAACACCCACTCTCCTTTGGTTTGCTGATTTTCAACATCCTCTCAACAGATTTTCTTTTTTCCAGGTCTCCACTGTCCATTTTGGTCTCAGTTGTAATTCTGAATGTACATATTCCTATTTCACTCTAAAATATTTCAGTAGTGTTCTTTTTCACTTTGAATCAAGTCCTAAGTCTTTATCATAACACATGTGACCTTTTTTTTATTGGTTCTAATTAGTTATACATGACAGTAGAATGCATTTTGACACATCATACATAAATGAAGTCTAACTTCTCATTCTTCTGGTTGTACATGGTGTAGAATCACACCAGTCCTGTAGTCACATATGTACATAGGGTAATGATGTCTGATTCATTGTACTGTCCTTCCTACCCCCATACCCCTCCTCTCACTCCTGGTTTTAATGAACTGACTTTTACTTAGTAACACTTTCCACTATTTGAAATCTCTAGCTCACCACTAACTGCACACCGTCCCTAGCTTACATTTTACAGCAGATTTCATCTAACCTCTTCCATGTTTGTAACATTTCATGTTTACTTGTCCATGTAGAATCTTTAAGTAGTGTTCTTACTCCATGGATAAAAAACCCTCCTTTTTGTTGTCATATGCTCTGTCATCTCAACACCTGCCATGCCTTCTACACACCCAATCATTTGTCCTTCCTGAAGTGAATTATTTCATCGTGAAGTATTTCATTCCACCTTTTCATTATCATCATAATTCAAGTAATAATGCACATCACATTTTATCATTTATCTGTTTTTTCCCCCAGACTGAGAGAATCCTACGAAGCTAAACTAGGCATTCATTTCTCCCATCATTGGTGTTCGGTATTCATCATTATACCTGGTAAACTGCAAGTGCTTAATAAACATTGGCTGCATGTGGTTGAGTAGAAAGGATAGATTTTAAAAGGTATTCATTTTAGGAGTTCTGAGTCACATATTAGGTAAAAATCATTGACAGTATGTGTCTGACTCTGGGATGTAGCTCTTAGTGTGTAATGGAGATTTACTGACAGTAGATGTCACACTCACACACACACACCACACACACATACACACAGCAGTCATGTGAGGTAATGAACATGTTGTAGCTTTATTGTGGTAATCATTTAACAATGTGCACACAGCTCAAGATATCTCATTGGTAGAGCACTTAACTAGTATTCTGAAGTCAAGACATCAGATGGTACACTCTAAACCTGTACAATTTTTATTTTTAATCATATGTCAATACAGCTGAAAAACATTCTAATAGGTCGTTCTAGCCAGACTATGGTCAAGAAAGAATACTGCTTATTTTACGTAAAGAGGGGGAGAATTAACCTCACATAAGTGGCTCTAAGTGAATAAGTCTCTTGGCGATTGTTCACTGTTGTCGAGACTTGATGGTTCTGAGTGTTAAGCTAGACTTTTTCATGTAGATGACTTTCAGCACTTGGAATGACACTCACTGTTTCACCCATTGGTACAACACTGGTGATCGTATAGCCATCCTGCATTTTCATAGCTTGTGATAAGTGGTGCTTATATCTTTCCTAGACGTCTTCATTACTCTACTATGAGTTCACTGTTGGCTTTTCCCCTTCACAATCCTGTCATTCAGCGGTCATAGTTTTGCAGAAATGTACTCTGAAACTATTAAAACCCTATTTAACTACTCTTTCTTAAAGAATACCATCTTTTTATCTTGCATTTTGTGCAAATTCATTTCATGTGTACATGCCTGACTTGTTATGTGCATCCCCTATCTGCAAGCTCTGCAAGCCAAAATTCTGTTGGTTGCTGCCCTTCAGCAACCAACACAGAGGCGGAGCTCAATAAATACTATTAAATGAAAATACTGGGCAAATTATTCTTAACTTCCTTTTCTAGCAAAGTTTTAGCATAAAGTTTTCAACAACTTTGGGTAAATAAAATAAATCCATGTATTGAAGCATATTGTTAAAAGTATTGGAAGTTTAAAGCAATTTCCAATTGTTTCCTCTTCCTCTGAGGCCAATTCCCTGAAAGTATACACCAATAACAATGTTCAGCACCAAAAACTGGTGGCAGTGGGTATTCTTGCAGGCTTCACCATGGCCTTCAGCCCATCTACCCCAGGTCCCTGGAGCAGGACTAATTTGGTAGAAAGTGTTGGTGAAAAATATTTCAACCCCAGTCCATATCAATGCTTCAGTACCTGTTGTGAAAAATCGAAGTTGTTTCTCATTGCTTCATTGACATTTGACCCCCACACCAAAACATCTGCAGCAAAGTGGAGACACATATGCACATTTATAGTTACCTATGGCTAACCAGCAATAGTGGGTTTGCTTCCCATGAAAAAGCAACATCTGCACTTAAGAAAACAGGCTAATTTGTCACTTAATATTTTTTTTTAAAGATCAAAATTAACCATGTGTTTGGAAGGAAATAATTTTAAAGATTTCAGTATACCAAGAGTACATCAACCTTGTGAATAAGATTAAACTTTGATAAATTTAAAAAGAGATTCTCTCTTAAAACAAGTTAAAATACAGCATACATTCTGGGCAGGGGGGATTAATTTGACTGCCAACTTACATGCCTAAATGAAATATTTAAAAATTTTAAAAAATCAGAACATTGGCTTTTTAAAATTACCTAGGCTTTTCAATGATAGTGTTAAATTATTTCTTTTAAACAAAACATTTTTTTTTTTTTGGTTGAAAGGTGTCTTTCCATTTGGTTTCAAGGACATTAATTTGATTGTAATGCGGACTATACCTTTGTGTCCTAGAAATATTCTAAATATAATTCGACAATCGAATTGCTCTGTTTTTTTTTTTTCTGTTGTTGTTATTTCTTGGTGAAGTATATTTTGTTTCTGTTCTTATGTTATAGTTCTTATATTGCATGACTGAGGAAAGAATGTACTTTAAGAAGTGAGAGTTACTCATTATATTTGTATTCCAAAGCTCTATGACTCATTCAAAATTCTTATAACAGGCCATCAATATGTGGTTGATTAATGAAGTTATAAAACAATCTCTCAAGGATATAGATCTCTAATTATTTTTTCCATAATGTTTTTCTATGATCACATTTTCACAAGGAAAATATGCTTACACTTTGAATCTTGGCTTCTTAAATAGAATGTTAGTGAAATCTATGTGTATCTGATATTACTCAAACTTTAGAATACATAGATATGCCAGGATAATCCTAATAACCTAATAGATGAAAATAAGAGTTCTGGCTTTTAATTAGTTGAATTTATTTTATCAGTCTGGAAAATTTGTGAGTCTTTTTACTTTAAGATCCATTTTGTACTTTTTAAATTATTTTAATTATTGCAAAGTATCCAGGTGCGATATGGCAGTCATTTATAAATAAATAAATAAAATTAAATAAAATACAGGATCATTATCATTATGTGTAATGTACTAATTACACAGAACTCCATTCAGGCCAAATTGATTACTGTGATTCTTCATTCCTATTTCCCTAGATTTAAAAGCCAAGTACTATTACAACCAATTTTTTTTAAACTTTGTGACTGACTCCTTTTATTTTATCCTTTTTCTCGGTTGCTTGGAAAAAGCATAATTGTGCTGCAAATGAAAGTACATTTTTCCTCCTATTTTGAGATAATTAATAGGTCTCCTTATTTGTGTTTGAATTTAAAATGAATAACTCACTGTGTCTATGTGAAAACCAAATTTTGATTTCATGGCATCTGATACTGCTTGCCAAAAGGTACCTTGAGTGTAGGGGCTATTATTTAGTACATGTAACATATTAACTGTAAAGAAAGGAATGATGAAAACATCAAAGCTTTAAAAGGGAAAACAATGCTACTGTCTTTTTTCTTTTATTTTATGGTACCAGGGATTGAACCCAGGGTGCTCAACCATAGAACCACATCCACATCCCTTTTTTATTTATTTATTTATTTATTTATTTATTTATTTATTTTTATTTATTTATTCGAGACAGGGTCTTGGTAAGTTGCTCAGGGTCTTGCAAAATTGCTGAGGCTGGTTTTGAACTTATGATTCCCCTGGCTCAGCCTCCAGAGCTGCTCAATGTTACTGTCTCAAAAATGGAAGTAACTGAGCCCAGAGTAAGCAGATGTCTTTGCACCGAGCAGTCTTGGGAGACCAAAAGGAATTCATGAGAACTTTGGAAAGTACTCACGTGGACTTAATTTGACTCTACTATATAAACTTTAGATGGGTGGAGGTTCAAATTTTTTTCACTTTTAGAGAAGTGAGATCACAAAAATAATTGTTATCCTTTAGCTACTTAATATGTGATAGTTTTTGCCTTAGCTGATTTACAGGCATTACCATCTAAATCTCACAACTCTGTGGGTAGACCTCAGTATCCCCAATTAATAAAGAGAAACCAGGCATACACACAGTTTAGTGCAATTTTCCAAGGTAGTACTGAACACACAGAGCCTTGTTTGAACCAAAGCTCCATGACTACAAAGTCTAATTATTTTTATGAAGTTATTCAGAAGGAAGGAAAGACTGTAGGGATGCAGGCTAGAACACTGGAAGAGTTAGGTTTGATGTCCAACTAGTATAGTGAGAGGACTATATAAGGCAATAATCTCTGGAATATAGGGATATTTTTCATTAGGCATGTTTTTCCTATTTTCAGTCCACTTAAACTATTGAAGAATGATAAGTACACAAAAATATTGTGTAACAGAATAGTACAAGTGATATTAAAAAACTGTCAGAGTAATAAAAAGACAACATATTTGGAAAAGGAAAATATTAAATCTGGTTAAATACAAGATCTTAAAGTGCTTTTTAGTTTGATGGAAAATTTAAACTGTAGCTAGTATATCAAATATTATAGGCACTGTGTAAACAATGGTGGGGTTTAAAACAGAACTGGGAGGAATTTATTACAACATGAACTGGGTGGACATATGAACTCAGGTGACTTATGTGTAGATAATATGCTATCTTAAAGATTCAAATAGGAAAACATCATAACTGCTTTTAAAACGATGGGGTCATTTGTTAGTATCATTTTTTTCATATATTCTAGCTCTTATCTCTTATGTCCTAGAAGAGAGAAGCAATCCAACCAAACACAGATCCCTGACATCAGTGATTCCTAGATAAAGAGACAGGTGTTTTGTGAACTGGGCGATAAGGTGATTTTTGTTTGTTTTTCTGCTGTATTGGCGTATGAACCTGGGGCCCTGTACATGATAGGCAAGCACTCTGTCACCTGAACTACATTCCCTAGTGCTTTAAAATTTTATTTTGAGACAGAGTCTGGCTAATTTACCCAGGTTGGCCTCAAACTTGCAATCTTCTTTAGTCTCCCTAGGATTTGGAATTACAGGTGTGCACCACTGCACCTGGCTATGATAGGATTTACAAAAAAAAAAAAATCTGTGATGAGGGACCCTTGCATCCCTCAGGGCTCTTGGAACAGAAACAGCACTGAATACACTGGAAGAAAAGAACATATATGCTGTATTAAGTGGCCAAATACCCCAAGTATAAAAACAACTGGAAACATTCATCCCAGAAATAATTTCCTTCCTCTCAAATCTATTTTAAAACAGTTAAATTTTCTATTCTAGATTAATATGAATTTCACATTTGTCATTTTTCAAAAGCATGGTTGATTTAGTGAAATTAAACCACCTGGAAATATCTTCCCTCTTCCTCCAATTTTTGACTGTTGCCAATTTTGATCCCTGTTCATCATGTAAAAATTGCAAGCAAATGCAGAGGCACTTGTAATGATCTTGAACAAAACTGTACTGCAATTCTGCACATGTAGTGAAAATCATAATGAACATCCTTACAGTTTTCTTAGTCTGTGATTGTACCAGCAAGCCAGCACTGAGACCCTGAGAAGATTCAGACATTTGACATTTGGTCTCAAAGGGATATAGTTTTCTGTCATTAAAACTATCACCTTCTGTAGAACAGCTCTATTAGAAACTAAGCATGTAGAAGATGTAATAGTTAAGAAAACTGACACTAGTTTTGCCTGTGTAGTTTCTCAGATTATTGGAAATCTATAGAAATTGAGAATATGTGCTACTTTGTCTATATAATTTCACAGAATCAGAGTAGTAAACCTTCAATATTTACTATACATATTTTTAATACAAGAGTGAATACAAATGTAAAATATGCATGACATTTAAAAATGAGCTAAGGTATCTCCTCAAGAAGAGCTGAAAATGGAACAATTTAGGAATTGTATCAATTAATTCAGGACAATGAAAAATTATTTGTAACATGATTTCTAAATTGCATTTAAGGGCTGGAGTTGTGGCTCAGTGGTGGAGTACTTGCCTGGCATGTGTGAGTCACTGGGTTTGATCTTCAGCACCACATAAAAATAAATAAATAAAACGAAGGTATTGTGTCCATCTACAACTAAATATTATTTTTTAAACAATTGCATTTAATATGAGAGAGTGCCCCTTCTGGGAGGCCCTAATCTTTCTCTTGGTCTGATTATAAAGGGCCTAAAAAAGGTGATCAAGGTGGTGCACACCTGTCATCCCAGCTACTCTAGAGACTGAGGCAGGAGGATCACAAGTTTGTGGTCAGCCTCAACAACATAGCGAGTTCCCCAGCAATTTAGGTAGATTCTTTCTCAAAATAAAAAGGGTGGGGATGTGGATCAGTGGTAAAGGGCTTCTGGGTTCAGTCTTTGGGGGCTAAAAAACAAAGGCCTACCAAAGGACTCTCTTTACTTTTAACTATATCCCTCTTATCACCATGAACAAAAAAAAAAAAATTTAAAAAGTAAAAATCTGTTACTCTCATCAGACCATGGCGTCATCCAGCTCAGATGCTTCAGTGGCTCCCAGTAAAAACCTGTCTGTAACATGAAGTGCCATCCTGGAGGAAGTTCCTCCATTGCAGCTTGGCTTCCGCCTTCAGTTCTAGCAGCACTTGGACTTGCTCACTGCACTGCTCTTCCCTTAGGATCTCCACACGCAGTCAGCACAGCACTGCCTCAGAGCTTGCTCAGCCCATTGCCTTGGATATTTCCACATTTCCACCAGATAGCCACAGAGCGATTTCTTTTGTTCTCTAGTCTTCATTTCAAATGTTACCTTCAAAATACTAATGGAATTATTCGTAGCAGTAAACAAATAATACCCCTAAAATTCATTGGGAAGAATAAAAGACCCAGAATAGACAAAGCAATCCTAAGCAAAGATAGTGGTGTTGCAGGCATCGTAATACTAGATCTCAAATTGTAGACAGAACTGTAGTAACAGAAAGAGTACGGTGGTAAAGGAGTCACAGGAAACAGGAAGACCGACCAAATAGAAGAGAAGACGCAGAGACAAACCCACACAGATACAGTCATCTGATATTTGACAAAAGTGCCCAAAGTGTAAGTGGAGAAAAAAATTAGCTTTTTAATAGGTGGTGCTGGGAATAAGGCATATCCATATGTAGAAAAATGAAAGTAGATTCCAGCATGAAAGTCAATTCAAAGTGTATCAAAGTCCTGGGAATAAGATCAGAAACTGCAACTGCTAGAAGAATACAGGCTCAATACTCCAACATATTGGCATAGGTTTTGACTTCCTTAACATGACCCCTAAGTGCAGGGAATAAAAACAAGAATTAATAAATGGGCAGTATCAAAATTTAAAAAGTTTCTGCACAGCATAGGAAACAATTAAGAGCATGAAGAGAGAACCTACAGATTGGAAGATCTTTGTCAGCTCTCCTTTCACAGGGCATTAATATTTAGAATATATAAAGAACTTAAAATCTTAACATCAAAAAGAAAAAAAGGAAAAGAAATTCAATTATTAAATATGCAAAAGAACTAAATAGACATTTCTCAAATGAGAAATAGAAATGATGACAATTGTATGAAAAGTGTTCAAGATCCCTAGCAACCAGGGAAAAGCAAATATTCAGATTCCATTATGCTCATTTAGAATGGCAATCATGAAAAAGACCACTAATAATAAATACTGGCTGGAAAGGATGAGGAGAAAGAGGTACATGCATAAATTTTGATGGGATTAAAATTAGTACAACCACTCTGAAAAGCTGTAGAGAGATTCCCCAAAAAACTAGGAATGGAAACACCATATCACCCAGCTCTCCTATTCCGTGGTATTTATGCAAGAGAACCAAAATTAGAACACTATAATGTTCAGGCAGGTCAAGACTTACAGCAGTGCAATTCACAACAGCCAAGTTACAGAACCAGCCCAGATGCCCATCAAAAGATGAATGTCTAAAGAATAGGAAATGTAGACACAATGAAGTTTTACTCAGCCATAGAGAGGAATGAAATTAGGGCATTTTTTGGTAAATGGATGGAAATGGAGAAAACCTTGCTAAGTAAATGAGACTCAAAAAGTCAAGCATCGAATGTTTTCTCCCATGTGGAAGCTAGAGCAAAATAAGGAAAAAAAAGTGTGTATGGAGATCAATGGAATAGAGTCAGGGGATAGAAGAGGAGGAAAGAGGAACAGGAAAAGAGAGGAACAACGGAAAAAATTGTTCAAATTATGCTATGTAAATATATGAATATCCCACAGTGAATTTCACCTTTAATTATATATATATATACACACACATATATATATTTTAGAAATAAACACCTTATATATAAAACACCAAATAAACACACACACACACACACACACACATGTAAACACTAAATAAATAGAAGGAACACCAATAGAACAGAGGAAATGAAACAGGAGGAGGGATGAGGAGAGGGTAAGAGAAAGCACTGGAGACTAATGTGGAGCAAATTATATTATGTGCTTGTATGATTATGTCAAAATGGACCCCAATATTATGTATAATTATCATGCACTAATAAAATCCTACACAAAAATTTGCCTTCTCAGTGAAAAATTTTGCGATGGCCTTGTTAAAATCTGTACTCATTTTACACCATCCTATGCAGTAAAACACACTGCTGTATTATCCCCTCAGCAGTTAATATTACTGAACACAGTAATGATTTTATTTATTGTGGTGGACAATATGCTTGTTTTTAAATATTTGACTCTCATCTGAGAAAAGAATTATAGTTTCCAATTTGGTTAACATTCATTTTAGACACATGACTGGTTCAGAATAGCACAAAATAATAAAAATTAACATGTCAATCTAAACAGAAACTTTAAGAATCGGTGTATGTTTTTCTCTTTTAACTCTGAGGAATAATGTTCAGATGAAGTGGCTATTTTATATTGCAGTTTCTTTTAGCCTGCTGTGAAGCAGTACTCCAGCCAACCCTGACCCACCATACATAAGGAAGAGGAGGAAATAAACATTTGTTATTTTAAGCTGCTGAGGGTTTAAGAGAGCACCAACAGGGTCTCGTCACAAACGGTCTACACAGGGAAATGTCAATGCTAAGAATTATTTAAAGGGATTAATGGCAAATGGTTCTGTGTAGTTTAAAATAATTCTAAAATACTTTTTCTAAATATACCACATTAAGTTTCAGTATTCTCATAAAAATATATTACACATTTGTATTCCAAATGTGTAATATATAATGGTATACATAATGACTGCGATTTATGGAGATGATTTTAAAAAGGTAATTGTTCCACATTCTAATTTAATGGTGGTGGCAAAAACATAGAACAGACACTGATAATTTTAATGATGCAGTATAGTTATCTCATTATAGAACGAATAGATAAGAATTTCCAACCTTCACACTATTCATTTACCTGATTCCAATAAGACAAAAAAGCAGAAACAAACAAAGGCCAGAGTGACACATGAAGAAATGAAACACACTGATCATATCTACAATATTTTGAATACAGAATATAAGAAAATGGAGACCCTATTTATTAGGTCCCTTGGTATCTCTAAATTCTTCTCCTATGTACTGTGAAAATGTTTGTGCTACCCTAGATAAGGGAATCAATCTGGATTTAACAATTAACTCTTTAGGAATAACACACCATGATTATAAAGAGTAGAATGTATACCATTTCCTTCTGTAGAAAATTATACATACATAAAATGTATTAGAAAAATTTATAAAAATATGACCAAGCAGAAAAAATCCTGATCTTGAAATTCACTAGTTGATGTCTGTTCTATTCTTGGATCTACTGTATGCTAGCTATGGGAATTTAGAATAGAAAGTAATTTCTATAAAACTTAACTTCTTCTTGATCAGATATGGAATTACAGCAAGTTTTGTGAATTTTAATATGTATAAAAATAAAAATATAATATTATATTTTGATTGATATTATGTACCATATAATTCACCCATTTAAAGTGTGAAGTTCATGTGGTTCAAGTATGTTCACAGATATGTTCAAACATTACTGTTGGTCATGGTGTATAATTATCTGTACATATTGCTGGATTTTTTCTGCTAGTATTTCATTGAGGCCTATTGTGAACATATTCATAAATATTTTGGTCTGCATTTTGATACAATGTATCTGCCCAGTATGGGTATAAAAAATATTAACTTCATGGAAAATGAAGTTGGAAATGAGTTGGAAAATCCCCTTCCTCTTTTAAGTTTGGATGAGTTTATGAATATTTAGTTTTAATTCTTGAAAAATTTGGTAGAATTCAGGACTGAAACTGCCTGTATCTGGGGATTTTATTGTGAGTAGTGTTTAAATTAGTAGATAAATTACTTTTTCTGTATCTATTCAGGTGCTCTATTATCCTCAAGGCACATTTGGCAAATGTGTTTATCTAACAGATACAATTTCCACTTACGGATACCACTCATAGCATTTCTTCATAATTTGATTTGGTTTGACCTTTGTAATGTAATAATGTCTCCTCTTTCATTTCTGATCTTAGTAGTTTGAATCTAACCCATTATTTTTTTCTTAGTTATGTTGGTTAAATAGTTAAATTTTTTGATGTTTTCAAAGGGATAGCTTTTAGTTTAGTTAATTTTCTCTATTGGTACTCTCTCTAGTCTCTAATTAATTTCCACATGAATGTTAATATTTTATTCCTTATGTTTATTTTATGCTTAGTTTGATCTTTTTTCAGCTTCTTAGATTATTAAAGATACGTATTTTTTTAGAAAAAAAAAAGTATTTACAAGTAGAAGTTCTGTTCTGAGCCTGAGTTTAACTGCATCCTATAAGTTAGATGCATTATTTCATTTTAATTAATCTACATTTATTTTCTGACTTACTTTTAGATTTTTATTTCACCTTTAGTTATTTAGAAATGTGTTCTTTAACTTCTGGGTATGTTTAGTGTCCCAAATTTATTTTATTTTAGATAGCTAAGCTTATTCATTTGTGGTCACAGAAGATACTTACATTTTCCATTCTTTTAAATTTATTGAGCTTTATTTCATAGCACATTATATATCCTATCCTGGAGAATACTTAGAGTGAGAAGAATGTATTATTCTGCCATAGTATGGAGGAATATTTTGTATACGTCTGGTAGGTTCTGTTTATGATGCTGTGCAATTATTTACTTTCTTGATATCTTCTGCTTAGTAATTATATTATCAAATATGGGAGTCTTGTTGTCCATAGCTATTATTGTTGATTTATCTATTTTGCTCTTCATTTGCTTTTGCTTTTTATATTTTGATGCTTTGTTATTAGGTGCATTTATGTTTCTAATGATTCTGTCATTCTTATGGAATGACAATTTAATTATTATAAAATGTTACTTTTTATCTTTAGTAATATTTTTTATTCGTTAATCTCTAGTAACATTTTTATTTGTTTATTTATATTGGCTACTTTAGCGTTCTTATAGTTGCTACTTAGTAATGTGAGTATGTGATACATATATTTCCCATTCTTATATTTTAATAACATTTAATCAATGTTTCTGTAAATATAAAGTGTGTCTCCTGTAATGATGGTTTAGGTCAATCATATTTCATGCAATCTGACAGTCTGATTTTTTTTATTGTATACATTTTCTGTTTCTCTCTCTCTCTTTTTTTGGACTACAAACAACAAAACTATATTCTTTCTCAGTTCTTGAGGTTGGATGGCCAAAATGATTGGGTGGGAAGGTCATGATCCCTCTGACTACTTTAGAGAAGGACCATTTCTTTCCTCCTCTAGTCTCTGGTAGTTGCTGGAAATCCTTGCATTCTTGACTTGTGGATGGCACCTATCCCATTTCTGTCTCCATCTTACTATGCCCTTGCTATGTCTATGTTTTTGACTGTGTATGTACTGATAACATGTACTATAAATAGTCACATAGAGATAAAAGGTCTTACACTTTTTTTCTCTACATATTTTGCCACTTTTGTTCTTCTATTTATTCCTTCCTGCTATCTTTTTATGAAGTAAATATTTTCTAAAATGCCATTTTACTTCTTTAATGATTTTCTCACTATAATTTTGAGATATTTCATTAACAGTTGCTATGGGTTTACAATATAATTGTGTGGTAAATTAATGTATCAGCATCAGTTTCAGGTTTAGAATAACTTAATTCTAATGAGAAACAAAAACGTGATTCCTATGTACCTTTATTCTCCTTCCCTCATTTTTGTGGCATTATTATTATACATATTACCTCTATATTTGCTACATTATTCTTCCAATTTTTGCTTATACTCCACATTTGCCTATTTGGATTTAAGTCACCATCTCAAGTCATTTCCTTAGTCAATATAGCTTTCTTCTAATCACCTCTTTTGTGCTATTACTGGCAAGTAATTATACACTTATTTTATAGGCCCCAAAAGATATATCGTACTCATTGTTTCATGTGACTGCTTTGGAAATCAGTTTAAATAAAAAAAGAAGAAAATATGCAGCATAATTTTCTTTCCCAAAACTACTGTTTTCTGTACAGAGATTCAAATTATTGTCTGGAATCACTTGCTAACAGTCTGAAGAAATTCATTTAGTATTTCTTACGGTTGAGTCCAGTGCTCATGAATTTTCTGTTTTTATTTATCTGGGACTGTTTTTACATAAGCTTAATTAGTGAAAGATAATCATACTGGACTTGAATTCCTCGTGGTCTTTTTTTTTATACTTCAAATATATTTTTCTTCCATTGTTTTTGCTAAGAAATCAGTTGTTCATATAATTGGGAGATTTTATAATGAGAATTTGTTTCTCTTTATTGATGAAAAGATTTCTTCTTTTCTTTGGTTTTTGGCATTTTTACTATAATGTATCACTGAGTATCTGTGTTTAATATATTCATAATTCACCTTTTTTTGTACATGTAGATTATCATTTTTCAAATGTTTTAGTAAGTTTTCTGCCATTATTTCTTTCTTTGGTTTTTCTGTGATCTTCTATTCTCCTTATGGTACTCCATCATGTTTGTGTTGATATCCTAAATGCTGCTTTGTATTTCTCTGAGATGCTGTTCATTCTTTTTTAGAATTCTTTTTTTCTCATAATTATTCAAATTAACTAGCCTTTATCAATGTATCTTAAAATTTACAACTTCCATCTTCCAGTTCATTTCTACTCCAGAATGGCCCTAGCAATTTTTTTGTCATGTTTATCTTGAGAATTTCACTGCTTTATTTTTATTAGTTTATCTTTTTATTGATTCATTAAACATGACGTTTTCTTCATTCTTATTTTTCTTTTCCTCATTCTCTCTTTTTCTTCTTCCTTCATAGTTTCCTTTAGCTATTTGCATACATTCAGAGCAGCTACTTTGATATCTGTTGGTGTTAATTCTGATAATTGGGTGCTATTGTATTTAGGTCACTTTTCTACATTTTTCCCCCCCTGGTGTATGATCATATCCTTCTTTTCTGATCTTTTTAACATCTCAAACTTTTTGGAGGATATTTCAGATAATCTGTCTTTGAAACTCTGGGCACTGTGCCTTTTAGGGATTATTATTGTTATTTGCTACATCTCTGTCAGTGACTGGTTGAATCATTTTAGTAAGTGTTTTAGTTAACTTTTTCACTGTTCTGACTGAAAGACCCGACCAGCATATTTGTACCAAAATTAAATTTAGACTCCTTTGAAAGAGTAGGATTTTTTTTTATAACTTGGTTTCCTATTTTTATTTAATTTGCTCTTTTTAGTTATACATGGCAGTAGAGTATATTTTGACATATTTATGCAAGCATGGAAAATATCTTATTCTAATTAGGATCCCAGTCTTGTGATTGTACCTGATGTTGAGATTCACCGTGCTGTCTTTATATATGTACATAGGAACATTATGTCAGATTCATTCCACTGTTTTTCCTATTCCTATCTCCCTCCCTTTGTCTCATTCACCTTGGTCTAATCCACTGAATTACTATTCTTCCCCTCCTCCTGCCTTGTGGTTTATTACCATCCACATATCAGACAGAACATTCAACCTTTATGTTTTAGGCATTGGTTTAGTTCACTTAACATGTTCTTAAAAGGAAGAAAATGGAAAGCATACTCTCTTAAAACTGGAATGAGACAGGGATGCCCTCTTTCATCACTTCTTATCAACATAGTATTTGAAGGAGTAGTTTTTGGGGTCAGTGTTTTAAATTTGTTCTCAACCTCAATATGGCTACATCAATCAACCTATCTCTTTCCCCATCTAATCTTGTGCAAAGTAACCAACCTATGTTTTAACTTCTATCATCAATGAATCTACTAATCAACTTCTATGACTTTTACCACAAACTCCACTATTTTTAAGCCAACTGCAGGGCTTTAAGTTCTCTACAATTGATTGTAAATAAATTAATTACCTTTGGGAAGAGATTGGAATACTTTCTGTTTTATGACCACCTTCTTTTCTTGGCAAAAATCTCTGAACCATGGCTCAGGAAGAAGGCACAGTGTGTTATGATATGCCTCATGTGAGTGATCGCTCTATAATCCAGGTGAAGGGCCCAGGACTCTCAGCTGTACTATATCCATTATAGAACTATCACCCCTCCAGTGGGGATTGCAAAAGAGATGCCCCTACTTCTTGATTATATTAGCTCATAGCTTCACCTCAGCAACAGGTGGCTGGGGAGAGAAAGATAAATGCTGAAATCCTTCCCATGTCTGGAAGAGATCTCTAGTATAGGAGCCTCAAGAAGTGGGATCCATGTGTTCATGACAGCAACAGTGTGAATTTTTCTTCACATTGAGAAGGCAGGGAGAATGGAAGGAACAACTTTTTCTCAAAACCATATATTCTTATTGTTCTTAATGAATTTTCTTGAAAATGTGTTTCTTAATTTGCTCCTCGAAACATTTACAGACACTTCAAATGATTTATTTTTCATAATTTTATCTGGTTTCTCTGTGTAGTACATCTATGGAACTTCTTACACTGTCATGCCAGAAGTAACTTATCTTTAAATTAGAAATGTGCAAATAAAAAGTTATTTGCAAAAATATTTAATGGCAAGACCATATTTTTATCACCTATTTTCCATACCTAAATAACCATTATTTCAATTATGACATGGTATTTTTCCCAAAATATCATTTTTATAGATTTTTTCCAAATAAGTTAGTAGAAAGGAAGCTAGATATTTTAGTTTGCATAATATGAATGGCATTACATCAATAAATATTTTCACTTCCATGTAAATGTTGAAAATTTAACATTGATAACATTTATATTAAAGAGTCTGGATAACTGGTCTGGATATGTGGAGTCTAAAGTTAAAACAAGTGAATATATGTTCTTCAGTTGTGCTTAGGGTTGTAATAGCTACGAATAACCACTAATATATATGTTATGCTTTATTTCTTTAAAAAAGGCTAGTGTGAGTTTTTTGTGTTCTTTCAATTCTTTAAAGATGCATGATTATCATATCATTATATAGATTGAAACATTGAGATTGAAATTGTTTGACTTATTTCCTGTAATCAGTAAAAGACAGAGCCAGAATTCAAACCCAAACCACCTATTTCCTAACCATTTGTGCTTTCAAATAAAGTGTTTTCTTTTAGACAGTTGTTAAATGACTTGACAATTTTTAAGAATTAATGGCATTATCAATTTTATGTAAAGCTTTAAAAAATAAAGTCTTTGCCTGTGAATTAAAATCTGCACAATACCACACTGTTCAAACAGATTAAGGCACAGAACAAATGACCTCTAAATCTCTAAAATCAGTTTAAATGCCAAACTCTGAATTTTATTGCACTTTTCAATTTTGAAGAATTCATAAATATTTGACAATGAAAATATGCAAATTATGTCTTTATCCCTTTATGGATTAAGGGCAATTTTTCTGTATCTATTCTCCATTGAGAAGGTTTCACACTACAGATTACTTCTTGATTTAGAAAATACCTCAGCCCCTATACTTATCCACCCTTTGTTCATTTGCAAATTGTATGAAATTTTGCACAAGATAAAATTTATTAACAAAATGAATAACAATATACTGATATTAGGTGTACATGCAACATTAAGAAACAAATACATAAAACAATGTTGGAAGTCATCTGACTCACCACCAATTGAAGTTCTGGAATACTCACATATATGTATGGAAAATGAAGTATATTATCTTGGAAAAGAGAACATTTGAAATAAGTTTGTAGAAATTAATCTCAAAATCTCCTTTCACACCCTACCATCTACATTCACCTACATACCTTATGACAACCAATGAAATATACAGAATAAAAATAACCTTAAGACTCAGGTCTGCACTAAAAATACTTTGTTAACCTCAACCTCATCATCAATGCACACAGACTAGTTGAAAAAATACTAAATGCATTTTATGAGTTCAAGTTTGGAAAAAATGCATCTTCATTTTTTATATATCTGTACTCTGAGAAAAGAATCTGCTAGAGCCTATGTGGTCTACCAACAAACCCATCCATGATATCCACAACAATCAGTTGATCAAAGAATACTGAAGTGGTGAATTGGAGGTTGGTAGCAATATAAATACTAGCTAAATAGAAGTAAAAATCACTATTTAGATACACATGCGGGAAACTTTTGTTTTTTTATCTGCTTTATGAATTAATATTTGTTGGATATTTGGTGGTCAGTTATTTGCTGATTCCTAATGGAAGTCCTGTTTCTAACATGCAATTTTATAAGATACTAAATATAGGAAAATACTGAAGCCATGGGAAAAATTTTCAAAATAGAACACAATCAATCATGATGCAAGTAACAGATATGTGTGTATCCCTGGAAATGAGAACACAAGGTAATCCATAATTTATGGCTAAAGATTTGACATAGTGTCAATTTGAGTGCATGCAAGAATCCATCATTTGGTTGTAGTGTTCTCTTCATTTCTCTTTAGGAATGAAATTGAAAGGTCCTAATAAGGACAGTACCTGGGAAAGGCTGTCTTTCTCCTTCTCTCTTTTTTTCCTCCTCTCCTCTTCCTCCTTTCCAGAGAATAGTCTAGGCATACAACCTAACCCTTGAGAACAGTTGAATGAAGTCTAAGGAATGTTTGCTGGGTACAAGGTGAGTAATGACTTAATGATATGATAAACATTTTTATATTTCTATTTTAATTTTTAATATGTTTATTACTGCATTAGAATTATACATAATAGTATGTGGTTCATTTAGACATAATCATACTTACATAGAATACAGTTTGCTCCATTTCAGTACCAAGTACTTCCTCTTTACCTTTCCTCCTCCCTCCCCTTGTCTCCCTTTCTCTATTCTACTGTTCTTCCTTCCATCTACTTATTGTTTCAAAATTGCTGCTTTATAGCCATACCTAAAAGTGAAATTCTATATGGTATATTCATATGTGTATATAGAATCCTTTGACCAATTTTATTCCCCAGTTCCTTCCTTTTCTTGTCCCTCTCCCCTCTGTATTTCCTTACTCTATTCCATTTACTTCATGAAACTCCCTTCTGTTTTCAGGAGTTTACCCTTCCCTCTCTCCCTCTCTCTCTTTTTTCTTTTTTAAATTTGCTCTAACTTCTTCAAATGAGAGAAAAATTCAAACCTTTACTTTCTGAATCTGGCTTATTTCATTTAACATGATGTTCCCCAGATGTTTTTAAAAATTGCCATGATTTTCCTCTTTTTGACTAAGTAACACTCCATTGTGTGTTTGTGTATGTATGAGGGGGTATCATTATGTCATAATATATCATTATATCATATATATTTATCACATTTTCTTTAGCCATTCATCTATTGATGGGCACCTGGGTTGGTTCCATAACTTGACTTTGTGAAGGTGCTGCTACAAAACATTAATGCGCCTGTACCACTACAGTATGCTGATTCTAGTTCTTTTGGACAAATATAAGAGTGGGATAACTTGTTCATACCATGGTTCCTTTCCTAGTCTTGAGGAATCTCCATATTACTTTCCAAAGTAGTAATACTTTTCAGTTCCACCAAAAATATATGAGAGTATGTTTTTCTCCACATCCTTGCCAGCATTTATTAATATTTGTATTCTTGTATTCTTGCTCGAGTGAGATGGAAAGCAATGAGGTTTCAATTTGCCTCTCCCTGATTTCTAGGGATGTTGAACACATTTTTATATAATTGTTGGCTATTTGTGTTTCTTCATTTGAGAAGTATCTGTTTAGTTCTTTTGTGCATTCAATAACTGAGTTTCTTTTTTCTTGGTGTTAAGTTTTTAAGTTCATTTTTTTATATATATTTTATTATCCCTTATCAGAGGAGCAACTGGAAAAGATCTTCTCCCTTTCTGAGGTTCTCCCCTTATGGTCTTGTTTCCTTTGCTATGAAGAAAATTTTAAATTTGATACTGCCATATTTACTGATTCCTAGTTTTTTGTTTTTTGTTTTTTTTTATTTCTTGAGTTTCTGAAGTCTTCTTAAGGAAGTCAGTGCCTGCACCAATATGTTGGAGTGCTGAGTCTGTTTTCTTCTTGCACTTGCAGTTTCTGATCTAATTCCTAGGCCACTGATGTACTTTGACTTGATTTTGTTGAGGGCAAATGACAGAGATCTGTTTTCTTTATTCTTCATAGGGATATACAGTTTTCCCACACATTTGTGAAAAAGACTATCTTTCCTCCAACTCCTGTTTTTGGCATTTATGTTGAGTATCAAATACCTATATCTGTGTGGGTTGTTTCTATCTTCTTTCTGTTTCATGGACTTCATGTCTGTCTCAATGCCATTCATGCTGGTTCTGTTACTATAGCTCTATAGTATAATCTGAAATTCAGAATTATGATACTTCTAGCATTTCTTTTATTGTTCAGAATTGCTTTCATTATTCTCAATATTTTATTCTTCCAAATTTTTTTTGGACTTAGGTTTAGTTATATGAAGAATGCCATTTGTATTTTGATGGGAATCTGTATAATGGTTTTGGTAGTATAGCCATTTTGAAAATGTTAATTCTGCTTATCCAATAACTTGGGAGATCTTTTCATCTTCCAAAGATCTTCTTCAACTTCTTTCTTCAACATTTTACAATTTTTATTGTAGTTGTCTTTCACCACCAAGAATTATTATTATTATCATTATTGTTATTATTATTTATTGGCATACAGGAATGCAATCGATTTTGATGTTGATCTCATACCATGCTACATGATTGAATTTATCAGTTTTAGTGGTCCTCTGTTTAAGTTTTGTGCCTTGGAGATATGAGATCATGTTATCAGCAAACAGAGATACTGGTACTTCTTTTCCTCCTACAGCTCTGTAAATTTCTTGTCTCCCCTATTTGTTCTTGGTTTGAGCTACAATAAGTATATTAAATAGGAGTAGTGAGAGTAGATATTCTTGTCTTGTTTCTGATTTTGGTGGAAATTTTTCAATTTTTCACGATTCAATATAATGTTGGCTTTCCGTTTATTATATATAACATTTAGAATGTTGAGTAAATTCCTTCTATCACTCATTTCTTCCGCATTTTAAATATGCATAGATGCTGGACTTCGTCAAAGGTTTCTTCTGCATCTATTGAGATGATAAGGTGATTTTTGTCCTTCTATTTATGTAGTGAATTACAATTATTGATTTGTATGTTGAAATAATCTTGTGTTACTGGGGTAAACCCCACTTCATTGAGGTGTGTTATCTTTCTAATGTGTTTAGAATGTTGTTTGCAAACATTTTATTAAGGATTTTGGGGGCTATGTTCATCAGGGATATCGGTCTGTGGTTTTCTTTTCTTGATGTGTCTGTCTAGTTATGGTATCAGGCTGATACTGTGTTCAAACAATGAATTTGGAAGTGTTCCCTCACTCTCTCTTTCATTGAATAATCTGAGGAGTACTGAAATTATGTCTTCTTTAAAATTCTGGTAGAACTCATCTGAAAATCTATCTGTTCTTGGGCTTTTCTTTGTTTGAAGACCTTCAATTTCTTCCTCAATCTCATTGTCTTACTCTATTTAGGTTTTCTTATGGTTCAATTTGGCTAGGTCATATATACCTAGAAATTTGTCAATATCTTTTAGCTTTTCCAGTTTATTAGTATTATAACTTTTGAAATAGTTTCTAATGATCATCTGGATTTTAGAAATGTTTGAGTTGATATCACCTTTTTCTCTAATTTTGTATATTTAGGTCTTCTCTCATTCTTTTGGAGAGTTTGGCTAAGGGTTTATCCATCTTGTTTATCTTTTTGAAAAAACATCTCTTTGTTGCATTGATTCTTTATTTTTTATTTCCAATTTCATTGTGTTCGTCTCTGATCTTGATTATTTCCTGTCTATTACTGACTATAGAATTTATTCTTACTTTTCTAGGGCCTTGAGGTGTAACATTAGATTATTTGGAATCTTTCTTCATTTTTTAATGTAAATACTCAATTTGATAAACTTTTTTCTTAGAACTGCCTTCATACTCTCTCAGAGATTTTGGGGTATTGTATCTCTGTTTACATTTGTTCCTAAAATCCACTTTTTTCTCCCCTAATTTTCTCTCTGACCCATTCTTCATTCAAATGTTTGTTACTTAGTCTCCAGGTCTTAAATTGTTTTGTTGTTTAAACTTCATTATTGATTTCTAATTTCATTCCATTATAATCAAATCATATGCAAGGAATTATCTTTTTTTGTATTTACTAAGACTTGCTTTATATACTAAAATATGATCTATATTATAGAATGTTCCATGTGCATCTGAGGATAAAGTAAATTTGGTTGTTTGTGGATTATAAATTCTATAGATATGTGTAGGGTCAAATTGACTACTTTTTTTTTAGTTCTGAAGAGTAATTAGTTTATGTCAGGATGACCTATCTTTGTGTGAATGATGTGTATTAAAATCACCCAGTATTATTTTATTGGGGCATATGTCCATTCTTTATATTGTGTAGGACTTGTTTTATGTACATAGGTGCACTGATGTTTAAGGCATAAATATTTACAATGATTACATTTTATTGTTGAATTACTTCCTTAATCAGTATAAAGTGATCTTCTTTGTCTCTTCTGAATAAATTGTCTTAAAGTCTACTCTGTCAGATATGAAGGTAGCTACTTCTGATTCCTTTTAGTCTCCTTTTGCCTGGTATATTTTTGCCTGTAAAGCAAGTTTGTTGTAAACAGCATATGGTTGGGTCTTGTTTTTAATCCATTCTGCCAATGTTTGTCCTTCAATATGAGAGTTTAGAGATTATTTTTATTTACTGCCATTTTTATTTATTTCTAATGCCTCATTCAGATTTAAATTAACTGACTATACTTCTGGTAAGATTAATCTACACACTGGCTCTGATTTTTAAAAATTTCTTCTGTAAAATATTTCATTGAGTATGTTTTTAGTGCTGGCTTTGTGGTTATAAATTCTTCTAGTATCTTCTTACCATGGAAGTTTTCATTTCATCTTCAATTCCAAAAAAGGGTTTTGCTAGATATCACAATGCTGGTTGACACTGTTATCTTTCAAGGTTTTATACATATTTATTTTTCCAAACCTTCCTGTCTGTTAGGGTCTAGGCTGAGAAATAAGTAGAATCTAGTTGGGTTACCTCTAAATATCACCTGCCATTTTTCTCTTGCAAATTTTAAAATTATATTCTTATTGTTTATATTAGGCATATTAATTATAATTAGGCATATATAATTAATTATAATTATTAAATACAATATTCTTGTTTATATTAGGCATATTAATTATAATTATAAAGAGAATCTTTTTTGATCTTGTCTATTTGGGGTTCTAAATGCCTTACACATTTGGATTTTAATCTAATTTATAAGGCTTGGAAGGTTTCTTCTGATATTATTTCATTGAAAAGTTTGAGCATTCATTTAGTTTTCATTTTAGTGCTTTCTTCTATGCCAATTAGTATTTGATTTGATCTCTAAATGCTATCCCAGATTTCTTGAATATTCTGTTCATGATCTCTTAACATCTTTTCTTTATTGTCAACATTATTTTCAAAATTATATACTTCATACCTGAGAATGTGTCTTCGGTTTGGACAATTGGATGGTGATGATTACCACTAAATTTTTAATTGAATTTATTGAGATTTTTCATTTACAGAATTTCTGTTTGATTCTTTTCAGGAATTGTTATCTTTTTAACAAAATAATCTTTCTCTTCCTATACTTTATGCTAGTTCACTCCATTCCATTCTTCTTTTTATTATTGAGTATTTTAACTATGAACTTTCTAAATTCTTTTGCCAACATTTCCTCCACCGTGGTTCCAATGGGATCGGTTGTTAAAGTGTTCTGGGTTGTTTGCAATGATTTGTTTCCTAGCTTTTAAATACTGTTTTTATGTCTGTTCTTCTGCTACACTGACTATCTCTTCTACTTTAATGTGAGGGGCTTTTATGAACTTCTTTCTCTTAAATGCTCCAGAATAGGTGAATACCCAAGTACTGATACCCACCTAATGTGTATCTTCTGCTATTTTCAATCTTAGAACCACTTTGAGAGAAGATACTAAATCCCATTAACTACAATCATTTCAAAGCAAAATCAAGTTCCAAATAACTTTAGGAAAAAAGATTATTGAAAAGGTTTCTCACATTTCTCATAATCAGAATATAAATTCTAGTAGTCTTTTGAATAGGTTGCAAAATTGGTTATGGAAGTTATTAAAATTACTGTTACATAATACAGAGGTTGAAAAAGGAAGAAGAGAAAAATGGGTAAAGGAGAAATAAAGAGAAAGGAGCAAAATAATACAAACTAAAATAAAAGAAAAAAAAGGTGGGCTTTGGGATTTGAAGCAGGAGCAGGTAATGCAAAGAGGAAAAGAGAATAAGAGGAGCAAGTATAAACTGGGCTAGGTAAACAAAGATAGAAATAATGATCCCATTTAATGCTTTAAAACAGAAAGAATCATCTATTGATACAATACAGAAAGTAACATGTTAAAGATCAAAATTGACATTAGGGCTATTTATAATATTCCACACTGAGGTGGGAAGATTGAGTCTACCTGAATTGTATTTCATCAGGATTTGGGAACTTTAGTAGATGCCTGCCACTCCTCAGCTCTAGCTCCAAGTTTCCCTAGGTATAGAGGACGTGATCACCGTGGTTCATTTTGAAGGAAGCCCCTTCTCATCTTTGGTGGGTCCAAGTACCTCCCTGTTGGGTCAGAGGAGATGGTTCCTAACCCTCTGTGACTTAGCAGCCAGGCTACTCCCTATTAGGGTTGAAGTTTTGTATGCCTTCCTGAAGAAAAGCTGTGTGTATCCAGCACTGTCAAATCCGCTATGGATTCTCTCCTGAGTATTTCAGAGTGTGCAGAGTCGGGCAGTCTAAGTTAGAGGTGTTACAGTCTGGTTTATGTGGTGCTGGGTGGCCTATGGGGGCGTATGGGACTACTACCCACACTCTTTCTGGTTTTCTCCATTCTGTGTGAGGTTGGCCTTTGGGTTGTTTTATTTATCCTTTCTCTACCCTGGCTACCTCAGATCACCAGAGTTTTGCCTGTCACAGTGGCAGGTAGAGGGTGTCTGTTGACCCATGTTCACCTGAGCTCCTGCAGAAGTTGCAGGGTTGAGGTTAGCTCTCCCTGGGTGATGAACTCTCCAGCAAGATCCACCCCATCCCTTGTCTGTGGTGAGGGGGAGGGGTTTCAGGAAGTTCTAGCTAGAAGAGATCCCTCTGGAATTTGTGTTAATGAGACAATAAGGGAGATATAGAAGGACTTAGTCAGGAGAGGATGAGGAATGAGGGAGTCAGGGCAGGACCAGGACAAAGGATGGTGGAGAGGGTCTTCCAATAAGGTCAACTTCCTGCTTGACAAAAGTGCTCCTGGACACAACTGGAGGACCCAATCAGACAGAGACTCCATACTCCTACTCTTAAGTGGGGGATCTAACAGAAAAACTAAAACAGACACCTGGACAGAGGAGGAACCAATTAATAATAATCAGTAATATTGAGGAGAGTGTGATCAGGAGTAGAGATAAGGAAAGGAGGAAATTTCAGAGATGCTAGAAAGAACAGTCCAAAACTCCCCCACCAGATTTCCAGCTTCAGGTCCCCTTCTCTTTGGAGAAATCTATCTGTCACGTTTATAATAATCCTCCTGCTTGCTTGCGATCTCTGTGTCCTGTTCTTCAATTCTTTGCTGAATGTAGACAACAAAACCAGCACCCCTAGATGGTAACAAAACCCATCTCACAGACATTCCCTCTGGTTTTGTTTGTTATTATCTGAAGGTAGGGAGACGTTTTCTTGATTTAATTTCTTCGTGAAAGGCTGGCCTGTTGTGGACTCTACAAAATGGCTGCCCTGCCTGGCACAGTTTTCAGCCCACAATTTGGGCTAGACTGTGTGATCTCTTTTGCTGTCTTTGCTGCTGCTGTCCTGTTTAAGATAAAACAAGAGAGGTCTGCTTTTCTTTCCCACTATTACTAAGGGAATAGCTTGTAGTCTTCCCTCTCCCTAATTCTCCTTCATTACCCCTCCCCTTGAATCCACCCTGATCAGGATTCATAGTCAAGTAATTCTAGCCTTATTTTCTGTGCCAGCAACCAAATTCCAA